>NC_051334.1:43801157-44401157 GCF_015220235.1 Choloepus didactylus | reverse complement strand
AATTCTGTAGGATTAGACACATCATCCTTCGCCTCATGCTTTAGATACAAGGCAACTCTCTACCCTTGGGGAGAATTACTCAATCCTATTATGATTCCTCTATGTTCCTGAGAAATGGTAACTTCCTATTGTGCCCCTAATTTGCCTCTTCCTATAGAATATTTTTCTTCCCTTCTGGATGTGGGTGCTTGGCCTAAAATACCATGGCTGTGCTGTATATCTTCTGAAGAGGCCCTGCCCCACTAGCCACACTCAATTGCTGGAACACACAGAAGTTGTACCTCCACAGACAAATGGATCTCAGTGGGAGTTTCTAAAAGCCTTAATTCTGTAATGTGTTATGTATTTTGTATATATAATATTTAGTAAATATTATGTTACATTACATTATATTACATTACATTACATTGCATGGCATTATATTATATTATACACTTTAGGTTTTCTACCTTTTGTAACACATTTCAGATTTTTCCAGAATACTGCCCATTTGTAACTTCTCTTATTTTTAATAGTTCTTAATAGTTCAAATCCCTAACAGTCACAACATCCATAGTGAAGAATAATTTTTGTTCTTAAGCACCTTTATTTCAACCATTTAATCCAAACTGGATTTCTATTACTTAGAAAACTTCAAGCCAATTCGAGTCCCAGTTGTTAGCATCATTTGGTCATGTGTAGCCTTCCTAGCCAGGAATATGTCTTGTTATGGTAGCCATCTATAAGGGGAGATACTTTTCTCATCAGATCACTATAGTCACAAGAGTTTTGATTGCAATTGTCACCTGAAGTCTACATGATACAGATATCTATTTATAATAAAACATGGAGAGATTAACTCAGGACTTCATAAAGGTAACCCCAGGATTGATTGTGCATCAGTGAATTCACTATGAAATTAGCATCATATAAAGCAGAACAACTCATTGAAACCTAACTCTATACAATAACCAACAATTAGTATAAAGTGGGGCCCTAACATTAATTTCTAATTTGCTGTTAACAAAAGAATTGGTGAAAGTGCTTAACCTAGTGTTCTTGGGAAATTTATATTCTGATTTTTTCTTACCTAAGCTGAATGTCTTGCTATTTGTCCTTCTCCTATGTATACCATACAGTTCTTGCTATATCATCTGTTCTGTTATGTCACCCCTTATTTAGCAAACCTTATTATGATTTGTAGAAATATTCTCAGACTTGACATCCATCATGGTAAAAATTCATTTTGGGTGCGGATTGTTTAGGACTTATATTGCTGAGTGCTTAAGGTTTTGTCTTTCTTCAACATGCTATACAATATGTCTGGGTCTGATCTCTATCTTTCCACAGCCTTGTAGCTGGGGCTCTCTGACTCTGTATATTCTGGGACCAGCCCCTTCATCTTGCGCTCCTGTTTTCCCTGTCCTGTCTGAGCTGTGCAAATTAGGTAAGAAGGGAAAGAGCTATATTCTGGTTCTTTGGGCAGGAAGAGTCATTTTTCCTCTCTATCTGAATCTTGTCTCTATAAGCCAGTCTAACACATCCTCATAGCTTTTGGCGTGTTAAGGTGAGTCATCAACATCCATCTGTCAACGGGCTTTTTCCCTGCCTACTCTACGTTGATTCAGTTCCTGAACAGTCCTCTAGCCCTGGGTCTGGTCTTCACCCTGGTATCTTAAAACAGTCTATGGACTTTTGACATGGATCTAGATTCCCCAGCCCAACTTCCCTTGAAGGGACTTGGCTTGGATTGAAGTTGGGGTTCCCCAATTCTCGAACTGTTTGAGGATATTATTCTCTGTGGCCAAGTCCTTGGGGTCAAAAACAAGGACTTGGCCCATTGAAGGGTCCCCTACTGCCTTCTCATTGTCCCCAAGGAGGGGACTTAGATGGTTCAGATTAGGATCCAAACTGATTGTGGATATATCACTGGGTAGAATTCAGGACCCTGTAACACTTTCTATTTAACATTACTAAAGAGCTGTTCTGGTTGCAATGACTGAACCACCCTTTTATCATTTTATTCTTTGATATATGTTTTTTGAAAAGATGATCAGAGCATTCAGAACAGTTGGGAAAAAGAAGCTAGTAGGTTTTAAAGCATCTTTTTAATGGAATTAAAAAAAAACCCATACAGAGAACTCCAACATACCCCTATCCTTCCAGATACCCAGACCCACCCATTTTAACATTTTGTCACATTCACCATATCATTCTATCTATCTACCCATCAATCAATCCATATATCTTTCCATGTATCTGTCTATTTATAAATCCATTTTCTGAACACTTGAGTGTAGGTTGTTACATCATGCTCCTTGAACACTTAATACTGCCATGAAAATTTCCTAAGAACAAGAATATTCACTTTTGTATCCACTTAAATTCAGTTATCAAGTTCAAGATATTTAAAATTGATATGTCTTACAGTCCATATTCCGATTTTCCCAATAATATCCTTTTGAACTTTCTCCCTTGTTAGATCTTGTCCAATATTATCTTTAATTGTCATTGTTTCTTTATTTGTTCTTTCTTCTTTTTTTTTTTCTTTTAATAATGGGAACATGTATACAACATAAACTTTCCCATCACAACCATTCCCAAATATATCATTCAGTGGGATTAATCACATTCACTATGATGTGGTACCCTCACCAGCTTCCATTATTAAAACTTCTCTATCTCCCCAAACAGAAACCCTACACCATGTTGCATTAACTTCCTATTCCCCCTCCCCTCACTCCTGGCAATCTGTCCTCTAATTTCTGTCCCTATGAGCTTGCATATTCTCTGATATTTTCTTTGTAGTAATCATGAGGCTTAAATTTAATATCCTAAATCTATAACAATCTTATTTGCTTGATACTATCTTAACTTCAATAGTATACACAAACTATGTTCCTACAGCCCTCTGTACCCCACCACTGTGTAGTTCTTGTCACAAATTAGATGTTTACACATTATAAGTCCCACCAAAACTGATCTATTACATTTTAAGCATTTGCTTTTAGATCCTGTAAGAAGTAAAAGTGGAGTTACAAACCAAAAATATGATAGTACTGGCATTTATATTTACCCATGTTGATAACTTCACTAGAGGTCTTTATTTCTTCATGCAGCTTCAATATATTGTCTATTGTCCTTTCTTTTCAGCCTACAGGACTATCTTTGGCACCTCTTGTAGGGCTGCTCTAGTGGCAACAAACATCCTCAGTTTTGTTTATCTGAGATTGTCTTAATTTCTCCCTCACTTGTGAAAGACAGTTTTGTCAGATATAGAATTCTTGGTTGATGGTATTTTTCTTTCAGCACTTTAACTATGTCACCTCACTGCCTTCTTGTCTCCATGGTTTCTGATGAAAAATAGACACTTAATCTTATTGAGGCTCCCTTGTACATGATATGTTGCTTCTCTCTTGGGCTTTTAGAATTTTCTCTTTGTCTTTGGCATTCCACTGTTTGATTATAACATGCTGTGACATGGATCTATTTGGGTTCATACTGTTTGGAGTGCGTTGAGCTTCCTGAATGTATATATTCATGCCTTTTGCTAAATTTGGGAAGTGTTCATCCATTATTCTCTTGAATATTCTCTCTGCCCCCTTTTCTCTTTCTTCTCCTGGGACTCCCACAATGCATATATAGGACAGCTTGATGCTGTTCCAGAGATTCCTCAGGCTCTGTTCACTTTTCTTCATTCTTTTTTCTTTCTGCTCCTCAGAAAGAATGATTTCAATTGTCTTTTCTTCAACTTCTCTCTTTCTTTCTTCTGCAAGCTCCATTCTGCTGTTGAACCCCTCTAGGGAATTTTCAATTTCTGTCACTGTGGTCTGTAGTTCTGTTTGGTTCCTTTTCATAATTTTCATCTGTCTCTTGATAGTCTCTTTGTGTTCATTTATCATTTTCATGAATTCCTTTATTTCTTTGTCCATGTTTTCCTTTAGCTCTTTGAGCATATTTAGGATCATTTGTTTAAACTCTTTGTCTGGCATTCCCCAGGTCTGGACCTCTTTGTTGATGGTTTCTAATGCTTTAATCATCTACTTTGCCAGGACTATCACTTCCTTTTTCTTTGTATGTTTTGCAACCTTTTGCTGAAACCTGGAAATTTGATATATTAATGTGTCATCCCTGAAATTTGGACTTTATAGCATCTGTTCCTTAAGATTGTATCTAACAAGTATTGTGATGGAGCTTTCTTTGAATGCCAGGAGCTAACAAAAAAAAAATAAAAAGGAAAAGGAAAAAAGAAAACACATTTTACCAGACTTTATAGCTTGACCTGTGAGAGTGCTCTCCTTCAGGGCTTATTCGTGCAATGAATTTACAGAATAGTTTCAGGCCAAAGCATAGGGTGATTCTTTTTGTGCATGTGTCTTCTCTTGGGCATGCACATGGGGCCCTGGGAATTTATATGAATGCAGATGTCCACTCTTCCATAGGAAACAGTTTCCTCATGGTCCTGTGTCCGGCGCCTTCTCGCTCGGTCCCACGCGTTCTGTCCTCGGCCGGCAAGGAGAACAGAGGGAAAGAGGGAGAGACACAGACAAACTGACACTTGAGGCACACAATGGCAGTGAATGCAAGCCTTTTACTGGAGCCAGGAAGAAAACTTTCTCTGTTACATATTCCACGCGAGGCCTTACACCCCGCGGGAGAACAACCTCTATGCGGCCGTCAGGCACGGCTCCCTGTGGGCTGTCTCCCCGAGGCTAGCCCGGGCAATTTCTTATATACTATGGTTACAACCAATATGCTGGCACTATGTAAGCGTGTACAATAGGCTAGCAGCAACCGCGGTCTCATGTGTCATATGCGGAAGCAGGGTACGGGCGCCATCTTGGCTCACTCGATGGGCGGGGGCTACTCTAGAGCAGGTCGCGGCGTGTCCAACAGGCCCTAACCCGGAAAGCGGCTCCCCACATCTCCCCCTTTTTTATATATTTCAACCCAGTGTCTCCATTGATGAGTGTACTCCCGTGGGCTTGAATGACCCACTACATGTTTTGGTGCTTTGGGGAGTCTGGACTAGGCCCCTGCCATTTTACGGCGGAACCTCTGGCACCGACCAGAATGCTTACCTCATATAGAGACCGGAGAGCCCGTGAGCTGGAAACAACGTGACTCTCCCTACGGTACTTTGCCTCGTAACTGGGGAAAGACGGTTGGGGCAGGGGAGTGGCAACCAGCGTCAAAGGCGTCACTAGGCGTCTCTGTGCAATGGCCAGAGCCCCGTGCGGCCGCGACCGGGTCCCCGCCTACGAGACTCGCCTGAGACAAAATTTGAGACTACTGGAGCCACATGCTATACTCGGGATATGGCCATGGACTTTGCCGCGAACCCGACCCCAGAGTGCCCCACCCCGAGTGACCGGGACGGGGATGGATCAGTCTAGGGCTGGCTGTCCATGTGAGGGGGAGTAAAGGGGTTAACTGTAGTTCAGCAAGGTGGGGGCTCAACGCTGGCAAGGCGCTCAGGCGATTGTCCATGGCCTTGCTGCTGCAGGCTAAGCGAAGGAGAGAGGTTCAAAGTCCAAAGGTTCAGAGAAGCCGGAGTTCGAGATTGGTGCGGTGTTTTGGCGATCGAGAAAGGCCTCGTGGTCGGCGGGTTGATCGATGGCGACGAGGTCGCGGAGGATTGGTTGTCATCTCGGAGGAGAGAGCATCAGAGGTGGCGAGTTGTTGGTAAAAAATAGCATCAGTTTGTTTTCTTACTAGTTGGACGATTCTGCGAATAATGCAGGGTCCTAAAGCGAGAGCTAGAATAATTATTATTAGGGGGCCAAGAAAAGGAAGGATATATGGGAGGATGAGAGTGAAGAAACTGGACCAATAACTGGTAGCCTCACGATCTCTTTTACGCTTTTCCAGTCCCTCTCGGACCTTCTTTAGACTGTTCTCTGCGAGGCCTGTGGTATTGGCATACACACAACACTCTTCTCCCAGGGCGGCACAGAGGCCTCCCTCTTTGAGAAGAAGAAGGTCGAGACCTCGGCGGTTTTGGAGCACCACCTCAGAGAGGGAATTGACAGAATTTTTAAGATGGGAAATAGCGTCCTGTAGGTGACGGATGTCTTCGTCGACAGCCGCCCGGAGATGAGCTAGGGCGGAACTTTGACTGGCTAATGCAGCAATTCCGGTGCCAGCGCCTGCAAGACCTAGGAGGGAGGCAATCGTGAGGGCGGTGATGGGTTCTCGCTTTTGCAGAGGGGCAGGAACTGCAGTTGTTTCCAGGCGGAGGAAGAAGTCTTCCTCACTATGGTATAGGACCCTAGGGATAAGGACAATCAGGAGGCAAGTTTCTTTATATTCATTGATGACATTCGTGCTGAGACAGGGGGTAAGTCCTGTAGAGGAGCAGAGCCATTGGGAGGAGTTATGAGGAATGAGAAATTTTGCCGAGCTGCTGGGAGATGAATAGCTGGCACAGGCTGTGAGGTTGGGAGAGTTACTTGAGCGAGGGCGGATGCACTTTCCTGTAAAGGAGACTGAATGAAAGGTTAGGGGGATAACTGAGGTATTCCAATTGCATTCCGAGGGGTTGTCTTCTGCATTTTCTGAAAAGGAGAAGTTGGAGGCGACGGGCTCATACAGTGAGGAAGAGGTGGAGAGGCAGAGCCAACAAGAGGAGGTAAGATTGGGGTAGGAGACATTTAGTGAGGTGAAGGTTGCTTGGATAAGGCTGAAGAGGGGAGAGGAGTAATGAGAGGGGGGTAGAAAAGGTTGGGGTGGTGAGGTAGGCGATGCGTTGTTTGCAGCTGAGGTGCGGCTGGTTGGAGCTGAGGTGCGGCTGGAGAGCTGTGGATTAAGAGGGTTAATGACTTTATTAGGACCAATGGCAGAGGGGTTTTTTAGTACAGCCTCCTTTTTTATTAAAATAAGGGAACCTGGGTCGCCTCCTGGAACGTAAATTCGGAAGCCCCAAGTTCGACCGAGTAGCCAAGAGGGATCAGTAGGAAGCTGCACGGTGAGTATAAGCTTTTTGGGGCAGTCCCATCTGAACGGGCCCTAAAGGCTCCATGCAATCGTTAATAGCTCTTAGATCATGTAGCAGTCTCCATTTACCAGATTTCTTTTTTATTACGAATATAGGGGTGTTCCACGGTGACGTGGAAGGGGCGATATGGCCCTTTTCTAGTTGTTCTGATACTAGGGCGTGCAACGCTGCAAGTTTTTCCTGTGGCAAGGGCCACTGAGGCACCCACACCGGAGCCTTGGTTTTCCATTTTAGTTTTATAGGTGTGGGTGGGAATCTCTCCTCAGTGGCCCCTATGAAAAACCCAAGCCTCGTCTGTCAGACTTGGGGGCAGCTTGTATAGGCTCCGCACGTCCGTGCAGTGAAGCTCCTAAACCCTTGCCGGGGGTATACCCCATTTCTTTTAGCAGTCGCTTAGAGGTTGGGGAGTAGCCGCTAATTAAAGTAACGTCCATTTTGGTCAGAATGTCTCTTCCCCACAAAGACACAGGCAGGGCTAATACATAAGGCTGAAAACTACCTTGGTGTCCTTCTTCGTCTGCCCAATGAAGGGCAGCGGCACTCAACATGGGTGCCGAAACCTGGCCTATTCCTCTGATGGTATCTTCCGCCTTGCACGTTGGCCAGGTGGAGGGCCAGTCCTGTTGTCTTATAATTGACCGATCGGCCCCGGTATCTAGCAAGCCTAGGAAAGATCTGCCTTGTACCTTGATAGTCAGCATGGGTCGAGACTCCAGAGACATATGGAGGCCCTCAAAAACTTCCCCTGAAGACCCAAATCCCTTATCTCCTCTCTGTCTGGGTCTACTCTGAAAGAGTGTATGCAAGCTGGGTAAGAGCAAGAGCTGTGCCAGCTTGTCACCTTTTGCAATGACCAGCGTACCTTGCTGAGATTGTACCATAATCTGGACGTAACCTGTGAAATCTGAATCCACAACACCTGGTATGACACTTAGTCCTTTCAGGGCTGTGGATGCTCTCCCAATTATGAGCCCAACAGTCTTTGCTGGCAAGGGCCCTTTAAAGGAGGTCCCTACCAACTGGACACCCATGGAGGGGGTCAGTACGAGTCTGGAGGTGGCACAGAGGTCCAGTCCCGCTGACCCAGGGGATGCGCGAATTTGGGCGGGCTTCGTGTCGCCGGATGGCATGCAGGGGGGCCCACCGAAAGGGTGGACCCCCCCTGCCCGTTTTTTGGGTCCTGTTCAGGACGGCCAGAAAGGCGCACACCTTGCGCATCGAAGGCTGACCTACAGTCTTCTGCGCGATGAGGTCCCTTGTGGCAACGGCCACATAGCCTGGTTGCTGCATATGGTCTCCCAAACTGTGGAGTGGCAGGTGGTTGACCTTTATTGGGACAGTTCCTCTTAATATGTCCCAGCTGGCCACAATGAAAACATCCTCTGGGCTTCATTTCTAGTTCTTTAGATTTCTTTGCAGACACTTGTAAGGAGTTGGCTAGCATGGCAGCTAGACCTGCATTAGTTAACGGGCTGCCAGCATCTCTGCAAAGCCGAACCCAGTCCGTCAGCTGTTTTCCTCTGTTTTGTGCTAAAATAACTTTACATTCTTTATTACACTGTTCAAATATCATTTGTTTAACTACAGTCTCTGCCACCCCTGGATCTGAGAAAATTCTCTCGGCTGCAGTCTGCATTTTGGCTACAAAGTCCACAAAAGGTTCTGTGGGGCCCTGATGAATATTACTGAGCGAGGCTTGAGCCTCTCCCTCACCTGTCAGCTTTTTCCAAGCTCCCACGAAACAACGGAAGATTTGGGCATAGACCTCTTGAGGGAACCGCGTTTGATTTTGGGCATGGGCTCCCCTTCCCAACAGCATGTCTGTATTCCACGCGCCATGTCTTCCCGCTGCGTTCTTAGCCGCTTGTTCCTCAGCTAACTCCTCAAACCACGCTTTCCAATCTATAAATCGGCCTGGTGGCAAACAAGCACGGGCTAACTGAACGATATCTGCGGGCGTATGATTTAGGGCGGAGAGGTTTTCAACCATGTTCAGGGTATAAGGGGCATTGGGGCCGTACTGATGGACGGCCTGCCTCAGTTCCTTCAAAAGCTTGTAATCATATGCTTCATATTGATTGTTGCCTTGGTGGTTAATAATAACCGGGTACATTTCTGGGGGTGGTTCTGGCTCAAGTGGTTGGTACCCACCTAGTATACCGAAAGGCCTAAAGGTGAAAGAGGGGACCCATTTCCAGAAATGTCTCCCACCACTACCTAATGGCAAAGGGTCCTGAGGGCCTGTATACTCGGGCGGGGGGTGCGGCAAAGGTTGCCCCTCCCCTGACCGACCCATCGGGGTTTCCGGGTCTGGCAGCGAAGGATAATTACATTTACTGGGCATGGCCACTAGAGGGAGCTCTCTGCAAGGTCCTTTGGTGGGACCGCCCAGGGCGTTAGTTGGGAGCTGGGGTGTCCCTGGGGGTGCAGCGGTAGACATTGGCGGGGCGGAAGGCCGCACGGGTGTGGCGGGAGGCCCCTCCCACTCAATTAGCGGGGATGCTTCCGCCTTCTCGTCAGTATCGCTATCCGACTCTGAGTCAGAGTCACCGGACTCCGGCGGTTTGCCCTTGCAGGAGCCGTCCGCTGACGAAACTGACTGGGTTTCCTGGAGCGCACACCGTGCTTCTTGCAAGGCGGAGGACGGACTTAGGCCCGTAGCCGACTCCAGTTCAAGGACCGCGCGAACGGTCTCCCATATAGGGACTAAAATTGGATCCAGACAAACGCCCGTCTGACGCGCCCGGTCTATATCGCGACCAAGCTTCAGCCAAGAGGGCAGACTGAGGCTGCCGGTGGAGGGAAACCAAGGGGCAAAAGTTTCAACATCATCGAGAAACCTCTGTAGGGAGCTTTTCTTAACTGAAATACCCCTCTGCTTCAGGAGGGTTTTTAAAGGAGCCAATAAAGGTGAACTTCCAGACTGCCCCATGCTTGCAGTCGGCACTGTACTTTAACCACTCGGAGAGCTCTTCCGAGTCCCCGGGACCGCCTGAGAGCCCACGGGCCCTAACTCTCACGTAAAAGAAGCACTCACCTTCTCGCGCTGATCAGGCGCGGGAAGTCCGCTGCGGTTAGCTCAGCTGGCTAGAGCTTGGTGCTGATAACGCCAAGGTCGCGGGTTCGATCCCCGTACGGGCCACCACCTGTCCGGCGCCTTCTCGCTCGGTCCCACGCGTTCTGTCCTCGGCCGGCAAGGAGAACAGAGGGAAAGAGGGAGAGACACAGACAAACTGACACTTGAGGCACACAATGGCAGTGAATGCAAGCCTTTTACTGGAGCCAGGAAGAAAACTTTCTCTGTTACATATTCCACGCGAGGCCTTACACCCCGCGGGAGAACAACCTCTATGCGGCCGTCAGGCACGGCTCCCTGTGGGCTGTCTCCCCGAGGCTAGCCCGGGCAATTTCTTATATACTATGGTTACAACCAATATGCTGGCACTATGTAAGCGTGTACAATAGGCTAGCAGCAACCGCGGTCTCATGTGTCATATGCGGAAGCAGGGTACGGGCGCCATCTTGGCTCACTCGATGGGCGGGGGCTACTCTAGAGCAGGTCGCGGCGTGTCCAACAGGCCCTAACCCGGAAAGCGGCTCCCCACAGTCCTGGGCACTGCACTGTATGTCCTATAGCCAGCAATACCTTGCCCCAGAAGCAGTTGACTTCTCTTCCACAACATTCTGTAGGAGAGCCCAGTGAGCTGCCTTCTTCTATATGCAGGGCAAATTTTGGGAGAGTAAGTCCCTCAGGCCATCATCACTGAGATTGGGCCAGACCTGCAGACCCCTAGTATGTGCATGAGAGTTACTCTGCTCCCTCCAGAACTGGGACCAGGGCTCCACACTGGGAGCATGGACTGGTTCCACATTAAGGCAGTGAAGGATGGGGGAAGGACCAGCCAGGGTGGAATGAGGAATGAACAGTAGAAGCTTTCAAGTAGCTGATTCCCTGATTCAGCACTCTGCAGTCCTTGAACTGTTTTCTGGAGCTTTGAGAAAGTTGTTTCTGCCAGTTCTTGCTGGTTGTTCAAAGCTTCTGTTGCAGGATGGAGCCTGAAGTGTCTCATTCTACTATCTTCTAAAGCTTCTAATTTTAAAACAAATATTCTCTCCCCATTAAGCTCTCAGCATTAAAAAAAAAGCAAAATGTACAACAAAGATATTATCTGGTGAACTCTATTCTGCACAGCCTGCCTCTTTATTGAAACCTCTTGTGGCATCATAAAAGACTCACTGAAATATCCGTTAATGAAAACCTGGACAGCAAGAAAGAAGTAATAAGGACATTTTATCTCTTTGGCAGTCTTTTAATAAAAAAATGAAAGGAAAGTAAGTTCATTTTAATTGATGAAAGAAACATGGATTTCATCAAGTTGAAAAGGCAAATAAACAGGGCAAGAGGCAAACAGCATTCCTCTGTGCCTCCCGGTTAGAGGTGACGAGCACTACATTACAGGAACCTAAATTAGGCTTATTTTACTTGTTTTTTCCATATTTAGCTTTCCTAGGATTAGCACATTTCTTATTTATAATGGCACATTTCCAGTGATGAACACAATGCGTGACACAGAGTTGGTGCTCAATAAATTGTTCTTCAATGGATGAATAAAAGATAATGCATGACCCCTTCCTTAAGGAATTTACTTTCCAGTTGGGAAGAGAAGACACAAATGCAGGTCAAAAAAATGATGCTTCCTGTCATCGCATTCATTGTTAATTATTCACTGTTACTATTGTATTATTCACTGTTAATTTTGCTGCATTTGTGATGTCTTAAAGGTGGTCAAAGATATTCTTTCTATCTTGGACTCTCTCCACTTTTTTCAATGCTCCAGCCTCAGGCTTGCCTCCCAATTAGCACTGCCATTAACTCTGCCTGGAGTGCTTTTCCTCCTCACTAGAATTGACTTCTGTTCACTCTTCCAGAACTAGCAAAAAAAGCCATTTCCTCCTACAGGTTGTGATAGGGGGCAGTCCTCACACACACTGCCACCTATCCCTGGAACCCACAAGTACATCTTGTGCTCAGGACCAGGTGTGTCAGCCAAGTGGGATAAAACACAATCCCTTAGTAGATAATTGGGACTGCCATTATATTCCTTTCCCCATTGTCTGGAGAATACATAAACCTTCACTGGGGGCAGTCTGACCTTGTTAGGCATATTTTAGGACATTCAGCTCACACCCCAGTGGTATATCTATCCTTGGTGGGGAGGGAGTGGGTTTCCACCACTATGGCAGCACACAAACATGAGAGAAGGGTACTGTGCATAGAACACCTCTTTGTGTCAGCCATGGATTGAGACCTGTGGGCTATGGGGAACCGACACCCACTAGTGAAGCTGACCTTGCTCTGTCTCTTCTCTATGTGCATAAAGTGTCTTTCCATCAGAGCCTATATGAGTTATGCATTTGCTGGCGACCCCAACCCCTGTATTGGAATGGGTTGACGTCTCAGTTTGGTGTCATTGACAGGACCGACAAAAAAAAAAAAAAAAAAAAAAAGCATGTCATGGCATGGTAGAGTTGTCAAGAATCATTGGTTCAGTTGTCCCAGGGTGGTGCCAGCTCCCTGGAGGGCAACAGGCTGACTGAGTTGTTGGCCTTCTTCTGGTCACATGGGGCTGTCACATGAAAAGTAACAAACTAAGCTTTAAGGCAACAAAGGCACTTATTTGGGGTCTTAGAATTGCAATTTGGGGAGCAGAGATTCAGGTAGCAATCCAAATCATGTCCAGACTTGGTGCTTCCAGGCAAAGGTTTTTAAAGAAAAAGAAGTAAATACATTGTGATTGGTGGATATTTGGGGTACTCTAATTGTCCTTCAGGTTAGATAGTTTACTGAATTCTTTATCTTGTGGTTTGTTTATGGTGTCCAGATGTCCTTAGGGTTTTGAGGAACACTGTTGCTTAAAGCTTTGCACACTTTGGCAGGTGGTGATATCTTGCTGAGAATTGCATAAAAGTAACCTCCAGAATGACCACCTGACTCCATTTTAAATCTCTTAGCCATAATAAATCTACTTTGTTTTATTTCTTTTTACAGGGACAAGTGGGATGTAATCAGTGTCCCTATTAACAGGGATGAATTGGCAGAGTGGATAAGGGTGGAGATGAGGTAGGTGGGTTCCAGAAAAAGTAGGCCTCCTGGCCACCTGCACACTCCCTGCCACTCACCAACCTACATGTTGCCTCAAAGGTCATAAATGACTTCAGAGGAGATTCTGGGGACTCCGTGCAGGGAGCTCTGCCCAGTCTTGGCTGTTTGCTACTATGGCATTGGTGAAAACTAAATTGTTGAAATGATGTCTTTTTCTGAGAGTGAAATTTGGAAGTTAAAAGATGGATATGGGCAGAAGCCAGGAGAGGGTCATGCAATTTGTTTGGTGGGTCTGTTCAATGAGGGGGTATCACAGACTAAGATGTCTAGGACAAAGTGGCACAGTCTGGGAAAGTCAACTACTGACCTCTGCTACAACACATTTTTTCCCTTCAGGGAATGGGACAACCAACAGGAGAGAGTTACAGATAAGCCCAGGTCACTTTTAGTCTGGGATGCTGGAGGTGGCAGGTGCCCAGAAGGGTGAAGTCCCAAAAGAATTTTGTACAATACAGGTATGCATTTAAATAGTTTAATAGCACAGTACAGGCACTGTGGGTGCTCGTAAGACAGAGCACCCCAAAAGTTGTAAGGCAGGGGGCTTTTATGGATTACCAGATTGTTTTGCTCCAATGGGTTTTTTTCTTCTTGACCATTGGTTCAGTTTGGTAGTTAGGCTTAGATTGTTCCCACTGATATTTTAGTTTTGCTACTTTAGATAGTCTTACTTTAGATTGTTTCTGGTAATAGTACCTGCTACCTTTGCGGGTACAATGCTTTGTTCTGCCTGCCATTTACTTTTTCTTTCTTTTTTAATTTTAAAATTACTTTATTTATCAAATAAAAAGAAAATTTCCAAACAAAACAAAGCAAAGCAATGGGAAAAACAAATATCCTGAAATAACTTCATTCCTTCCAATATACTCCTACCTTACCAAAAGAAAATTAATGAACCATAGTCACACCTGAGCATTCCCATATCATTAAGATAACCCTCAATATCTTGTCTAGTCTTAGTAGATTATCATTCCCCTTTTGCTAGCTGCTGTTTATCTCTAGGTCCCCTATATTCTACAATATGAGACACTTATTTTACATTGTTCACAGAGTTCACATTAGTGATAACATACAATGTCTCTTCTTTTGTGTCTCACTTATTTCTTTCAGCATTATGTCTTCAAGACTCATCCATGTTGTCAAATGTCTCACGACTTCTTTCCTTCTTATGGCTGCGTAGTATTCCATTGTGTGTATATACCACATTTTGTTTATCCACTCATCTGTTGAAGGACATTTGGATTGTTTCCATCTCTTGGCAATTGTGAACAATGCCACTATGAACATCAGTGTACAAATATCTATTCATGTCACTGCTTTCAGATCCTCTGGGTAAGTAGAAATTGCTGGATCATAGGGTAACTCAATATCTAGTTTTCTGAGGAACTGCCTGTTCTAGTTTGCTAATGCTGCCAGGATGCAAAATACCAGAAATGGATTGGCTTTTATAAAAGGGGGTTTATGTGGTTACATAGTTACAGTCTTAAGGCCATAAAGTGTCCAAGATAAGGCATCAACAATCATGTACCTTCACTGAAGGATGGCCAATGGCATCCGGAAAACCTCTCTTAGATGGGAAGGCATGTGGCTGGGGTCTGCTCCAGAGTTCTGGTTTCAAAATGGCTTTCTGCCAGGGCATTCCTCTCTAGGCTTCAGCTTCTCTCCAAAATGTCACTCAGTTGCTCTTGGGGCATTTGTCCTCTCTTAGCTTCTTTCAAAGGCCATCTCCAAAATGTCTCTGTAAACTGCAGTTCCTCTCTCAGCTCCTGTGCATTCTTCAGTGTCCCTCTTGGCTATAGAAAGCTCGCTCCTTCTGTCTGAGCTTATATAGTGCTCCAGCAAACTAATCAAGGCCCCTGCTGAATGGGTGGGGCCACACCTCCATGGAAATTATCCAATGAAAGATCTCACCCACAGTTGAGTGGTCACATCTCCACAGAAACATCCAATCAAAAGTGTCCAACCAAATCAACACCAGTATGTTTCCTGCCCACACAGGACTGCATCAAAGATAATGGTGTTTTGGGGGAACATAATACATCCAAACCAGCACACTGCCAAACTGTCTTCCAGCGTGGCTGAAACAGCATACAGTCCCACCAGCAATGAATGAGAGTTCCAATTTCTCCACATCCTCTCCAGCATTTGTAGCTTCCTGTTTGTTTAATGGCAGCTATTCTTATTGGTGTGAGATGATACCTCATTACGGTCTTGATTTGCATCTCCCTAATAGCTAAGGAAGATGAGCATTTTTTCATGTGTGTTTAGTCATTTGTATTTCCTCTTCAGAGAAATGTCTTTTCATATCTTTTGCCCATTTTATAATTGGGCTGTTTGTACTATTGTCATTGAGTTGTAAGATTTCTTTATATATACAAGATATCAGTCTCTTATCAGATATATGTTTTCCAAATATTTTCTCCCATTGAGTTGACTGCCTCTTTACCTTTTTGACAAATTCCTTTGAGGTACAGAAGCTTTTAATTCTGAGGAGCTCCCATTTATCTATTTTTTCTTTCGTTAACTTGTGCTTTAAGTGCAAGGTCTAAGAAGTGACTTCCTAATACTAGGTCTTGAAGATGTTTCCCTATATTATCTTCCAGGAGTTTTACGGTACTGTCTCTTATATTAAGATCTTTGATCTATGTTGAGTTAACTTTTGCATAGGGTGTAAGGTAGGGGTCCTCCTTCATTCCTTTGGATATAGATATGCAGTTCTCCCAGCCCTATTTGTTGAAGAGGCTGTTATGCCCCAGTTCAGTGGATTTTTGGGCCTTATCAAAAATCACTCAACCATAGATCTGAGGGTCTATTTCTGAATTCTCAATTTGATTCCATTGAACAATATGTCTATCTGTGTGCCAATACCATGCTGTTTTGACTACTGTGGCTTTATAGTAGTCTTCAAAGTCAGGCAGTATAAGCCCTCCCACTTTGTTTTTCTTTTTTAGAATATTTTTAGCAATTCAAGGCGTTGTTCCCTTCCAAATAAATTTGATGACTAGCTTTTCTAAGTCTGCAAAGTAAATTGTGGGAATTTCATTGAATCCATAAATCAGTTTGGTAGGATTGACATATTAACGATGTTTAGCCTTCCTATCCATGAATGTGGAATATCTCTCCATCTCTTTAGGTACCCTTTTATTTCTCTTAGTAGAGTTATGTAATTTTCTGTGTAGACATCTTTTATATCCTTGGTTAAGTTTATTCCTAGGTACTTGATTTTTTTAGTTGCTATTGAGAATGGAATTTTTTTCTTGAGAGTCTCTTCAGTTATGTCATTTCTACTGTATAGGAATGTTACTGACTTATGTGCATTAATCTTATATTCCACCACTTTGCTGAATTTGTTTATTAGCTCAGGTAGCTGTATCGTCGATTTCTCAGGGTTTTCTAGATATAAGATCATATCATCTGCAAACAATGACAGTTTTACTTCTTCTTTTCCAATTTGGATGCCTTTTATTTCTTTGTCTTGCCGGATTGCCCTGGCTAGCACTTCCAGCACAATGTTGAATAACAGTGGTGACAGCGGGCATCCTTGTCTTGTTCCTGATCTTAGAGGGAAGGCTTTCAGTCTCTCACCATTGAGTACTATGCTGGCTGTGGGTTTTTCATATATGCTCCTTATCATGTTGAGGAAGTTTCCTTCAATTCCTACCTTTTGAAGTGTTTTTATCAAAAAAGGATGCTGGATTTTGTCAAATGCTTTTTCAGCATCTGTTGAGATGATCATTTCATTTGTCCCTTCTGATTTGTTAATGGGTTGTTTTACTTTGATTGATATTCTTATGTTGAACCACCCTTGCATGTCTGGGATAAACCCCACTTGGACAGAATGTGTAATTTTTTTAATGTGTCTTTGAATTCGATTTGCAAGTATTTTGTTGAGAATTTTTGCATCTATATTCATTAGGGAGATTGGCCTATAGTTTTCCTTTCTTGTAGGATCTTTATCTGGTTTTGATATTAGAGTGATAACGGCTTCATAAAATGAGTTAGGTAGTGTTCCATTTTCTTCAGTTTTTTGAAAAAGTTTAAGTAGGAATGGTGTCAGTTCTTTTTGGAAAGTTTGGTAGAATTCCCCTGTAAAGCCCTCTGGCCCTGGGGTTTTATTTGTAGGAAGCTTTTTAATAACTGATTGAGTCTCTTTACTTGTGTTTGGTTTGTTGAGGTCTACTATTTCTTCTCTATTCAGTCTAGGTTCTTTGTGTGTTTCCAGGAAATTATCTGTTTCCTCTAAATTATCTAGTTTGTTGACTTAGAGTTGTTCATAATATCCTCTTAGGATTTTTTTTTTTATTTCTTCAGGATACATAGTAATATCCCCTCCTCTCATTTATTACTTTATTTATTTGGTTCTTCTCTCTTTTTTACTTTGTCAGTCTAGCTAAGGGTTTGTCAATCTTGTTGATCTCATCAAAGAACCAACTTTTGGTTTTATTTATTCTCTCTATTGTTGTTGTTGTTGTTGTTTTCCATATCATTTATTTCTGCTTTAATCCTTGTTATTTCTTTTCTTCTACTTGCTTTAGGATTAGTTTGCCGATCATTTTCTAGCTTCTCCATTTGTTCCATTAGTTCTTTGATTTTAGCTCTTTCTTCCTTTTTAATGTATGCATCTAGAGCTATAAATTTCCCCCTCAATACTGCCTTTGCTGTATCCCATAAGTTTTGATATGTTGTGTTCTCATTTTCATTTGTGTCTAGATATTTAAAAATTTGTCTTGCAATTTCTTCTTTGACCCACTGTTTGTTTAGGAGTGTATTGTTTAACCTCCAGATATTTGTGAGTGTTCTGGATCTTTGATAGTTATTAACTTCTTGTTGCATTCCATTGTGGTCAGAGAATGTGCTCTGAATAATTTCAATCTTCTTAAATTTGTTGAGGCTTGTTTTATGCCCCAGCATATGATCTATTCTGGAGAAAGTTCCATGAGCACTAGAGAAGAATGTATATCTTGGTAATTTGGGATGTAATGTTCTATATATGTCCGTTAAGTCTAATTTGTTTATCACATTGTTTAGGCTCTCAGTTTCCTTATTGTTCTTCTGTCTGGATAATCTATCTATAAGAGAGAGTGATGTATTGAAGTCTCCCACAATTATTGTGGAAACATCTATTGCTTCCTTCAGTTTTGCCAATGTTTGTGTCATGTACTTTGGAGCACCTTGATTGGGTGCATAAACACTTATGATTGTTATTTCTTCTTGGTGAATTGTCCCTTTTATTAGTATATAGTGTCCTTCTTTCTCCCTTATAACATACTTGGATTTAAAATCTATTGTATCTGAAATTAGTATTGCTACCCCTGCCTTCTTTTGGCTATAGCTTTCATTGAATATTTTTTCCATCCTTTCACTTTCAATTTCTTTGTATCACTATTTCTAAGATGAGTCTCTTGTAAACAACATATTGATGGTTCATATTTTTTAAATCTGTTCTGCCAATCTATATCTTCTAATTGGGGAGTTTAATCCATTCACATTCAATGTTATTACTGTGAAGGCAGTTCTTGAATCAGCCATCTTATCCTTTGGTTTTTATTTTTCAGATGTATTTTTTCCTCTCTCTCTTTATTTCCTTTAAGGTACCCTTACTAAGACTTTGGTTCTGTACTTTTCTCCAGACCTCTCTCTCCTTTCTCTTTTTCTCAGCTGGTAGAACTCCCCTTAGTAGTTCTTATAGAGCAGGTCTCTTATTAACAATTTCTTTCAGCATTTCTTCGTCTGTGAAAATTTTAAACTCTCCCTCAGTTTTGAAGGAGAGCTTTGCTGGATAAAGAGTTCTTGGCTGGCAATTTTTCTCTTTCAGAATCTTAAATATTTCATACCACTGCTTTCTCACCTCCATTGTGCCTGCTGAGTAGTCAGAACTTAGTCTTACGTGATTTCCCTTGTATGTGGTCAACCATTTCTCTCTTAGTGCTCTCAGGACTTTCTCCTCTTCAGCATTTGAAAATCTGATTGGTATATGTCTTGGGGTGGGTCTATTTGGATTTATTTTATTTGGAGTTCTTTGATCTTCTTTGATTTGCATATTTATGTTGTTTAGAAGAGTTGGGAAGTTTTCCCCAACAATGTCTTTGAATACTTTTCCTAGCCCTTTACTCTTCTCTTCCCCTTCTGGGACACTGATGATTCATATATTTGTGAGCTTCATGTTGTCCATGAGATCCGTTTCATGGTTTTCAATTTTTTTCATCATTTGTTCTTTTGTACTTTCACTTTCCATCACCCAATCCTGGAGTGCTGCCTGCCATTTTGTTCTTGCTTGCTCTGTTGGGCCTGCTATTTTGCCCAGATACTGTTTTCTGTTGTTTTCCTTCTTTCCATTTCTCACCCCCCACCCTTCTCTGGCCAGTCCTTACTGCATCCTGCCTCATTGGAAGTATGAGAGTGATTTTCCCAGCTTTAGGAGACTTCCCAAATAGTAGAACCCCATGGAAAACTGTTCATGAGGCTGCAACTGCTCTGAGGGTAAAGGTTATGGACACTTCATTATAGAACCCTGTCCTGGGGCAGGACATGGATGAGACAGTCCTGTCTTGTACAGCACTAGAGGCATTCAAGAAACAGGGGACTGAAGAATGGCCTTAATGGAAGACCCCCTGTCCCTTTTGTTTTCCCCTGGGATGACAGTGGGGGAAGTGGTAGCAAAGCTTCACTGCAAAGTCCAGCTCTGGGGTGGAAATAACAGGGATTATCAGCCTTTTTCCCTAAGGCAGTGCCGGAGGGCCACTAGCAGAGCAATAGGAAGCCACTTCACCTTAAAGACCATAAAAGAAATGCAAAGAGTGACCAGGGAAGACATAGGAGGGGATAGGGCCCATTCCCCAGGCAAGGTGAACTTGGTTGCTAAAGCAAGGAATAGATAAAACAGAAATTGATCAGATGCCTATGGAAGAACTTGCCAACACTACTGGGCAGAAAGGGGTCTCTCTAAGTTAGGGATTAATTCGCTGGTACATGCCATAAAGGAACCAGAAGAAGAGGGCACAGAGGACTGAAAAGTTTTAGAATCCCAAATCCCTGCCTACTGAGTCCCTGAACACAATCAGGGGAGGGGAAAAGCAACAGCTGATAAGGCCTCTTTATGCCCCAACCAGGACAGTGAAGAAGACAATTCCAATTAGGAGCCCAATGTGTCAGATAGGAAGAATCATCCCCCTCTCCTGTACCATGATCTTACTCCCTTTAAGAAGGATTAGGGGTGGAGCCAATGTCCCCAGGTCCCCACCCAGGATCAGCAGCCCTTCATGGGGCTCTTAGGTACAGGTGCCAAAGTGACATTAATCCCAGGGCCTCATAGTGGGAAGGGTAAACTGACAGCTCTGGGGGGCTTTGGGGCTGACATGGTGACCCATGGCAGGCAGGTGTGCATGCACTTGTGGCTGGGACCCTTTGGGCCATTTCAGGTGCCAGAGATCATGGTTCCCACCACCGAGTGCATTATGGGTATTGAAATTTTGGCTGCTTGTGGCACAGAACACCACCATAGCCCGAGGGAGTATGCCCCTTCTTTATGAGGGATTTGAGCCATAACCATGGGGCATATCCACTCCCGCATGCCACCTGAGTTGCCAGAGCCTCACCCAGTTGTTCTAAAAAGGCAATATCACCTCCTAGGCAGGGAAAGGAAATTACTTTGTTGGTTCAGGTCTTGCTGAATGCAGGTGTACTGAGAACCAACCCATTGTAAGTTTCACAGTCCAGTGTGGTCGGTAAAGGAGCCTGGAGGCTGACAATAGATAACCACAGATTAAATGCCAAGGTGCTGTCCTTGGCACCTACAGTACCTGATGATCATTGTTGTCACTGAGGCAGTGGCAGTCCACAAAGGCAACTGGTATGCTGTTCCACCGATGCTCTGTATCTGACTCTAATACCAGAACTGCTCACCCTCACTAATCCTATTAATGAAATAAGACAGGCTCAACAATCCTCTATAATTAAATGGAAGTGGTATATTTCAGACTGAGCCTGACTGCCAACTCAGGGAGTCAGCTGACTCCATGAACAAATGGCTGCTTTGCTGTAGGGGGCTGAATGCCCCACAGGGCCAGCTTCTGTCCCTCACTTGGTTAAGTGAGGCTCCTGGTTCAAAGATGTTCCAGCTGATGGCATGGCTTGGTTCACAGATGGATCTATAAAACTCAAAGTTGATGGAGTTCATTGGGCTGCTGCAGCCATCCATCCTACAGATGGCCACATACTGACTGAAACTGGATTGGAGCCTTCTGCCCAATGGGCTGAAATCTGTGCAGTGGTGATGGCTGTAAGGCCACTCCACCACAACTTCCTGCTACATATTTATGGACACATGGGCTGTTGCAAACAGGCTAGTCATATGGTGCACCTACTGACAATGACTGGACTATTTGAAGCTCTCCTGTATGGAGACAGGGGCTGTGGCAACAGCTTGAAAGCTGGGAAGGAGATCTATTCATTACCCATGTTGAAGCACATGGCAAAGGGCCATTTGAAGCAGAATGAATGGAATTCCTGCATTGAGCAAGTATGTACCCAACAGTTTGCCACGATTGCTCACTGGATCCACCACTGAATGAGACGGGACATGGAAGTCCACCTCAGATGCAAGAGTGGGCCAAATCATGAGTTCTCACCATGGAGGAAGTGGAAGTCAAAGATGCAGCACAGTCATGTGACTCCTGCTAATGAATCCAGGTCATGTGGTGAGCTGGGCCACATCAGCAGTGGCTTAGGCCTCATTCAAGTGTGTCAGCTTGACCACATGGTCACAGGATATGGTGGTGTCTTACTGCCTTAGACACACACTATCGATTTGGAACAGCAATTTCCACATGTCATGGGGGTACTCAAATTACCCTTGCAGCCTTGGAGAAACACCTGTGCCATGTGTTTGGCTACTCAACCAGACTCCAATCAGATCAAGGTACGTCATTTATAGTGCAAGTGACCCAGCAATGGGCACACTCCCATGGTATAAGATGGACCTTTCATGCTTCCTATTTCCCCCAAACAGGGCAGGAGAACATTGCAATGGAAGACTCAAAACCAGCAACTAAACAAAGACCACCAAGGATAGCTTACCAGCTGGAACCTCCATCTAACTAAAGCTCTTTGGACATTAAACACTGCACTCCAGTGAAAGGGAAACATGGCACCACTGCATATGTTGGGAAATACTGAGCTTGGAGAGGGTAGAGGACCAGGCAGTTGTCTGATTAGGTTATACCTGAGGAATCTCAATCTCAGTATATCCAACTGTTCTTTTACTTTTTTCCCACTGAAGCACACTCCCCAGGGGTAGTTTGTGGTCCTGGCTGCAGTAGTAGTACTTCAAAGGCCTCCAAAGTCCAGCCTAGAGGTGATGTAACCCTCAGGTACCTTTTGTGGGACTCCATAAGAATGGGGGAGAGGAGGGGTGACAGATGACTGAGGTACTAAGTTTCCTCTGGTAAAGCCCAAACCTTTGGTACAGGTGGTCGACATTACAGACTGTGTCACATTTGTTCAGGGTGTGACTTCCCTTCATGGACTGGATGATTGGGGTCAAAAAGTATGAGTTAAATGACAGGGACACTGGATTCCTGCAGAAGTTGTGGTCTCGGGCCTTGGATAGACAGCCTGCGTGGTCATAATTGGGTGATTCTCACTTCAATTTGCTGGGCAAGAACATCTTCACCCTCATTAGATAAGAGGAGGTGGGTGGTTAGCAATGTCTCTTTCTCTCCTCAGGCTATCTCACAGTGATGGACAACCCTGTAACCCATGGGCCCCAATTATACAGGGTTTGCTAGAGGTACCAATCAGACCAGCTCCTGGCTCTGCCAGTATTCATATTGAGATGAGGGGCTGACTCTCTACATCATTCTGGCCAACCTGTCAACTAGATGTACTACACTGGCTGCTGGATGTATGACCTAGTGTCACACAGAAACCACTCTATAGACAAGTAAGGTCAACACCACTGAATATGGGAGACATCCTTGGAAGCTTAAGGGCTCCCCATAGGGAGCGTCCCAACCTTGAAAGAAAACTTCTCCTTCTGTATTGAAAACATGAATGGCACTGGGCACCACCTGGGAGAAGTTCCTAATGACTATTGTAACCAAATAGTGGGGTTTAATGATACTCTTGAGCCTGACTTTAATATTACTCTGGCAACAATACTATTGCACTATATGACAAGGCAGCCCAATGTACAATGATTGGTGCCTACAGCTGGTGCACTGGGGAATCTAGTATGTGGAGTACTGCTGGGGTATGGAACACCACAAGTGTTCCCCTAGGACTGGAACACCACACAGTTTCTTGGACAGATCTTAAGTCTGTGTTCACCTGGCCTGACAATGGCAGTGCCCTATTTAGCTGCATTGCCAGTGGGGAGAGCCATCTATACCACCTACATCAAAATGTGTACTGTTCATACAAGGTGGTCAGATGGACTTTTGCTGAATGCCATGGGGACTGGTGATGGGCTGATGCCCAGATAACTAAAAAGAAAGAGATACCTGTTTACCACCTGACTACTGTGTCAAGGGGACTACACTAACCGTGCCATTAAGGGAGATGGATTCTTTATTGTATGCGGAGATCATTTGTATAAGTTCTTTCCCTAGTAGTTCTTTCTACACTAGTAGGGGAAATGTGGCTTAGAATATGTGATTCCCAATATCGCTCGAGAGAGAAGTACAACATCCCCTATAGTTGCCAACCTGGGTTTTTTTGCACATCACAACCATCACACAACAAATAACCCCATCCTGCGAAGCAGCAGTGCCTTTCTCCAGGCAGTACATGTCCTGATCCCTGGAATCAGGGTACATGAACTAGAAAAGGCTGTATGTAACAAGTCCAGCATTATAGAAAGGGGATTTAATTCTACACTTGATCTGTTGGGACTACTCTAGTGTGAGGAAGACAGTGCAGCAACCACTGCTCTCCAAAACCCCAGAGTGCTGGACATTCTGATGATGTAAGCTGGAGGTGCAGGCATTATGCTAGGAGAGAAATGTTGCTTTTACATAAATGAATCTGGACATGACGTGAGTAACACAGAGGACATAAAAATGCAGTTCAACTCCTTCACAAGATGAGAGAAATACAAAAGGATTGCCTTTTGATCTATCCAGCTGGTTTGGACCAGGCAATGGGTGGGGTATCTGATTGCAATCCCTCCTCCAAGCAGGCCTCAGCATCCTGCTGGTGGTGATCCTACTAGTTGCTCTCCTCAAATGTAGCCTAAAGATTTTAGAAGAATGGTGCACACATGTGACATCTATCAAAGCAGTGTACTGTGCCCTGGACATGCAGTCCCTGTGTGCCCTGTTACCTTTCCCTGAGAACCACAAATACATCCTGTACTCAGGACCAGGTGTGTCAGCCTGGCAGGATAAAACACAATCCCCTAATAGATAAGGGGACTGCTGGGACATTGCTTCCCCTATTGTCCCAGGCATATGTAAATACTCACCGGAGACAGACTCCAGTGGACAGGTTTTATGACACCCAGCTCACATGCTGATGGTATATTTGTCCCTGGTAGTGAGGGAGTGGGGTTCTTCCACTATGGCATACAAACACAAGAGAGGAGTGCTGTGCATAGAATCTCCCTACATCAGCCACAGATTGAGACCCACTGGGTATGGGGGAACTGATGACCACTAGTGAAGCTGACCTTGCTCTTTCTATTATTCTCTTCGTGAGTAAAACATCTTTCCATCAGAGCCTGTGTGAGTCATGCTTTTGCTGGTGACCCTGACACCTATATTGGAGTGGGTTGACATCTCTTTAGGTGTCTCCCCTTCTAACTGACCCAAGTCCTTGTTTGCTTTTGCTAGGTTATCTGGCCCTGCTCTGTTTCAGAGCAACATTCAGAATTACCACTGTTATCACTCTTCCCAGATGTCTTCCCTGATGGAGTGTGAGACTCACGAGGTCAGGGGTGGCCTCCACCTGGTTCATCTCTACCCCAGGACTCAGCATAGTGTCTGCCTTCTGGCAGATTTTCAATAAGTGCTTGTATAATGAACAAACACTTTCTTATTGGGACTAGGTTGAAACAGGTAAGGGGTTCTAGAGCATGGAGCAGATTCTGGAACTGATGGGGAGGCAGAGGCCTGGAATAGAGGAGAAAGTGTTCAAAGAATGTGGTCCATGGACCAGTAGCACTGGCATCACCTGGATCTTGTTAGAAATGCATCCTCTAAGACCCCCACCCCAGTGCTACGGATTTGTATGCAGGTTGAAGTTTGGGAAGCACTGCTTTTAGAGACTCCATCTGGCCACAGGATGCAGAGGGAAGAGATAGACCTCAGGATTTACCACACCTAAGAGACTGAGGGCCCTGAATAGGCCTGAAAGACTGCCTGTATTTCGGGACAGAGGTGGCCTCATAGACCCTCTAAATACTCCTATTTCAACTTACAACCAAGGCCTGAGTTCTCGCTTATTCTTTCTTTACCTCATAGAGCACAGGGGAACTGATTATCTTTGTCTGGGGGAAAAATCTGTTTGCCAGTGAGTTTTCTCCACAGACACCATGTAACCATGGTTTATCACCTGGCCTCATTGGCAGTTAGACGTAGGGAAGGGATATCTACCCTGAACTGCACTCAAAGTCTTTGATGCCCAGGCTAACTTTGCACTGCTGCAACAAAGCAAAAGAGATCCCAAGCAGACACACAAGGATCCTCTCCACCTCACCCCATCCCACCCATGATTCACTTGCAGGCTAGGTGATGGGACAGAGTGTCCATAGCAAAGGTGCCCACAGCTTCCAGGGCTGTGGATGGAGGTAGATTGGGTAGGGCATAGGAAAGAGGAGATCAGCACAGGTTGTCTGCAGGGTGAGAGAGCTTCATTTCCTTCAGTGGGGGGAATGTGGTAGGGCTCAGGGTTCAGGGCCCTGAGTGCAGCTGAGGTGCAGGGTCTGTCTGTTTTGTCTCAAAGTAGGAGAGAAGGAAGTTTCTAGAATTCAAGTCACAAGTGGACCAAGACTTTCTCTGACACAGTGACTTCTCAATCTCAGAAATGCCTGAACCTTCTTCTAGTCTGAGGATATCAGAAGATCAAGATGTCTTGGTAGCAGGTGGACATAAAGAATGGGGCAGGGTGAACTGGAGGTCTGCTTCAGGCTCTCATCAAATCACCTGACCTGAAACCTGCTCCTCCCAGGCCCATAGTTCTCCTAGTCTGAACAAAAGCACTTCATGCAATTTCTTGAAAAGCCACTCTACATTTCTTCTTCCCACTTTTAGTTCCCAGATGTTGCTTTCCTAGTGCTCTGAAGAAATCCACCTCTGTTTTACCCGGAGCCACAATATACACAATCTTGTTGAATCGCCCCTATATTTGGAAAAGCCAGGGTTCCCAGCCCCATATCCGAGGGCTACATGATGGGGGCTCAGAACTTGGCCTTGCCCATCCAAGGACTTGCCAGGCTGCCACCAGTTGTCCTGGGTTCCTGCCTCAAAGTGCCCAGTGTGTCAGTGTGAGAATATTTCTCTTTAGGTGCTGCATTTGCAACGCTAAGGAGGAGCCCATCTTCCTGAGTTAATTGTTAACTGCAGAGTGTGAAGAAGGAAGTGGGTGTTTGGAAAGAGGGTGAGGTGGGCTGGGAGTCAAGATAATGGCAATACTGTGTGTTGGGTCTCCTTGGTAGGAATCCTACTGGCCTCCCCCCACCCCTTTCCTTTGGCTTTTTATCTTATCTACTCTATTAACTAATTACTTAATCTTGTTTTCCTCATCTGTAAAGTGGGTTGTTGCAAGGTTTAAATGGAATAATGCAGGCAAAGCACTTAGCCCAATACCTGATACCTAGAAAACTCTTATCATTAATGCTCCATACTGGGGAATAAATGGGGTGCAGGAGGAAGACACCCCATTCTGCCACCTTCGCAGCCACCAAGCTTAAAAGCGCACGGGGGAGGCTGATAGCAAAATACCATACAGAAGGCCAAGCTTTGAGGCCCCAGGTGACCTCTTTGCCCCGGTGCCCGCCCTCCCCGGGTCTGCGCAGCGGGCTGCCGGAGGGGGGCGGACTGGGGGAGGTGGCCCAGTTCTCCACCCTGCCTGCGTGTCGGCGGGCGGGGCTCCGCGTCCTGGCGTCCCTGGCTTCCCGGGCGAGCCATAAAGCGGCTCAGCTGAGGCGCTAGTGTGCGGGGGCAGCGCGTGGCGGGCGGGGGGCCGAGACTGAGACCTGAGCAGCGGGAACCCGGGCGGCCTGGAGCTGGGCAAGCGGCATGAGCAGCAAATGCGACGTTGTCGTGGTGGGGGGCGGCATCTCAGGTCAGTCGTGGCGCATGGCTGCGCCCCCTCCTTCCCCCTCCTGCGCTCAGACAGGTGGCTGCCCCGGGGAGGGCGCGGGGCGGCCGGGAGCGAAGGGTGCTCATGGGAGCCTCTATATTCTCTGTTCACTGGCGGGGGTCTAACAGGTCCAGAGCACCGGGCACTAAAGCCTTCCTCGGGGGAAGGATTTGGTGCACCCCTAGACAGAAGTCAAGGCTGGGAATCTGTTGCAGTCTGGAGCCAGACTTCGCACTTCTCCCTGGGAAGGCTACCAAGCCTGCGCTTACTGGAATCTTCGCAGAGAGGGAAAGGGGGCCGGGAGGCGGGAGATTCCTACTGGAGGGGGGCGGGGGTTGGCGCAAAGGTCAGGCCTTTGCTCTAACATGACCTCTTAAATTCCGCACTCTTGCCTGGAGCAGGCATGTACCACATGGTAGGTTTACTCTAGCACAGGGAAAACGACCTTGAACAGCTCCGGAAACAGAAGGGAGGATTGGACCCTGACCAGTCGATTGCCAAAGACCTTCTTTTCCCTCATTTTCGGCTCTACTCATTACAGGAAGGCTGCAGCTCCTTGGCAAATTCTTTTTCCTCTTCCACTCTGCCACCCACGGGCAGTGTGTTCTAGCCACCCAGTGGAGAAACTCGACTCTCTGGCCCAGTTCATATTTGGCAGGGATGGGGGGGCTCTGTGCACAGAGGGGCCCACAAAGACAGGAGTCAGAATGAGGGGTGGGACTATTGGGAAATCCACTCTTTGAGGATCCTTGGA
Organism: Choloepus didactylus; assembly: GCF_015220235.1. NCBI lineage: Eukaryota > Metazoa > Chordata > Mammalia > Pilosa > Megalonychidae > Choloepus > Choloepus didactylus. The sequence continues at coordinate 44,372,969 of NC_051334.1, read as the reverse complement.
CAGATCATAGGGGATAGGGTTAGTGGGAATAAGTTAACGCTTCCAGAACAACCTAACAACCCCCTGGGGACACTTTGGCCAAACTCCTTGCACCTCCTAGTGTTTGAGCAGTAATTAGGTAATTAGTAATTAAGACACCTCCAAAACCGGTGGATGTGTTGTCTAGGAATTTCCCTAACCAGATCTCAAGTAGCCTCTTTAGCCTTCAGGAACAGGGGTGGGTCCTGTTACCTGTGAGGAGGGCAGGACAGAGGTGTTCTAACTCTCCCATGCCACGTGAAGAAACCAAGGCTTTGGATGTCTGCTGCTGACCCTGGTCCTTTGCTGCTCTTTTCACTCCAGCCTTCCTCGCCTTTGAGTCAGATCTTGGGCTACAGTGGAGAGAATCCACTTCTGTCAGGCTGCCCTCTTGGGTCCACGCATGTTGGGTTCTGTGCCAGTGTTTCAGGTACACAGATGCATAAGCACAACCCCCGAGATCCAGGAGTATCTCTGTAGTGTTTCTGTAGGAGCTGCCAACCCAATGCAACCCTGCTGGCCAGATCTCCATATATACAATTAGAAAAATATTTCTGACACAGAATAGATAAGTATGGGCTTTGAAACAAGTGGCATATGCTGTGATTGGCCAAGGGTGTATAGATTCAATTTTCTTTCAGCATTTTTGACATCTTCTCTCCCAGAGAAACTGAGACTTAAAAGCATGCCTACTTAGGTGTCTTAGAAAATATTACTAAGTGCCTCTTTATGCTGCCTTGCATATCACCCCATCTTACGGAAGCTGGAGGTTCTCTTTTCAGGCCCCCAAAGTATTTTTCTTATCCTAGTGGATTCAGATTCTTCTATTTCCCCCCCTTTATTTTGTCTTCTGTGATTCATATTCCAAACCATCAAGATCACCCAGATTATTCATGTTAGACCCATGCAGGAGGGTAGATAAGGGTTTTGCTCTTTTTACAGAGCAGCAGTGAGCCTCTACATTCACCCCCAAACTCTTGATAAAAAACAAGGGACTGATGAATAGATCTGCCTTTTCTCAAGAACATTATATGGAATAAGCATTGCTCTAAGAACAAAGAAAGCAGGATTCCAAGGCTCAGCCTTACTAAATTGCTTTATCTCCTACATGGGAATAATACCAATTAGTCATAGCTAGTTTACAGGGCCATTGTGAGGGGCAAGTGAAATAATATGTGTGCAATAGCTTTGCAAAGTCTGAAATAGGACATAAGATCCCACAAGAGTTTTACTCATTTATACAAACAATAGCACAGACTAGGCTGTGATAGGGGATGCAAAAATGGATCACACTGTTCTTGCCCTGGAAAACTTGTCAATCTAGAAATGGAGATGGTATACCCAAGCAAAGACAACACAAAGTAGAAAGTGGTACATGCCACAAGAGGCGTCCATATATTAATTCATTATTCATTCAATGCACATTTACTGCCTGCCCACATCTTATTTTAAAGGGAATAAATGATGAATTAATACAGGGTCATTGCTCTCACAAGCTAATGTGAGCAATTAATACTAATTATCTATGATAGCTACACTTGTAGCACATGTACAAAGTTTTAGGGAAGGTGATAGGAAAGAATGTCAAATTCTGCCTGAGGAAATCTGGGAAGACTACACAGAGGTGGTGAAATTTGAACTAGAAGAATATGAATTCACCAGGAGACTAGATGAGAAAGTACTTTAAGCCAAAGAGCAACTTATGTGAAATAACAAATACGTGAAAGACCATGGGACATGTTTGAAAACCTAAAGAACTTCATTGTGGAGGGTTGGGGGGCACTGGTGGGAGACAAAGCTAGAAAGTTCAGGTGGGATGAATTGTGGGGGGCCTTGTACATCATTCCAAAAAGGTTTGTCTCCCTCTGTGGTAAATGAGTGGCCATTGATGATTTTTCATTCACAGAATGATGTATGTCTGGTGACTGGGAATTGGATGATGGTGTTAGCAAAAATAGGGACATGAAGAGAAAGAAGAGCAGATTTGGGAGAAAGATGGGACATCTAGAGTTGGAAATACTGGAAAAACACCCAGGGAAAGAAATCTAGCATTTGGAAATGTGGGGAAGAAGTTGTGGTTACAGATGTGTGACACAGAAGTTTTAGTGGAAACCACTGAAATAGATGAAATGACCAAACCCAAGAATTTAGAGAGACAAGGTCAAAGTCAGGACTGTGGAGGGGTCACTTAGACTACCCCCCCCCCCACTCAGGGAGATGGAAAATATTCCAATAATTCTCCATAATTTTTTGAGAGATGAGGAGAGTAAGAAACTGAAAAACATTTATATCTTAGCTCTGATGTCACTTCCCAGAGCAGCCTTTCCTAATCCCCCCCACATCAGATTAGATACTTCTGTTCCTTTGCATGAGTTTTTAATTATTCACTTACTAGTATCTCAATGACTTTCTCCCCAACTAGACTGTAAGCCTCTGGAGGCTGGGGAGGTGTCTCTTTTCCTCCTCCATAGAATCCCCAGCCCCAGAACTCTGCCTGGCACAGTTAATGCTCAACAAACGTGTTGAATTAATGAACTTGAACTTTACACCAACAAAGTAGCAATAACTGCCAACCTTTTTGCTTTTCCTATCAAATCACATTGAGTATGGGAAAAGTGGTAAAATCAGAATTTTAGAATTAGTAGGTGACCCGATTTATTTTTACAAGTCTCCGAATTTGCCTCTGCTTTTAAAACTTTGTTAATTATTAAACTCGGGAGATTCTGATAATTCTCTGATAATTTTTAAAGCCGTCAGCAAATTTTAATCACTCCCTTTCAGATATACAGAGATGTACTGGGTGGATAGCTGGTTAATATGTAACTCTTTTTTGATGTTTGAAAAAATGTCAAGGCACTTGTAAAATAGCTTTTGGAAATGCCTATGGTATATAAATGCATACCCACTGAAGTCTTTTTCACCTCAGGAACAGGGCATCTCTGGGGGCTGGTCAGAGCAATGGGCATCTCCCACATGGAGCCGGAAAGCAGCACGTTGCTTCAGGCCTGAGGCTTGGTTTTACTGTTTGGGTTGGTGAAACCATGGAAACTATCTTTTTCAGTCCCCCAAATAACAGCTAAAAAAAGGAAACTCAAAGCAGAAAAGGAGAGTTTTGCCAGACTTGGGGCAGGAGATTCAGCCGTCTGAGGGAGGTTGAAATCTCTTGAAGAGTTGGACAAAGCCAGCTTTCCAAATTGTAACCAACACCCGGCAGGTGATATGGGTGGTCAGGACAGGGAACCTGGCTGCAGGCTGGCAGGTCTGGCCTGGGCAAGGGACATCAGAGACAGCCCACAAGGGATCATGAATTAAGGGATATGGTGGGCAGATGTTGCCCTTGTGTTAATGGCAAACGCTCCTCCTCACCTTTGATGAAGAAAGATGGAGAACTTCTGAGGGCTCTTATAACCAACATGAATGTTCCAGAAAAAAAAATAATATAGATGTCCATGGAAATTTGTATACCTCACCTAAGAAGAGGCTACAGAGAGACAGTACAGCAATGTTAAAACACCATGCACTTTATTGCCAGACAGAACGGTTATGAATCCCAATTCCTCCAGGTACCTTAAAAGACTTATATAACCTCCCTGTTCTTCAGTTTCCTCATCTTTAAAAGGAGACTCCTAAAGTCTTCCTGGGAGGATTGTTGTGATGATTAGAAATAATGCATGTGATGGACAGCGCATGGTGGTTGTTGTTTTCAGCTTTTAGTTGCCTTTACTCTGCCTTTTAGAAAATAAGACTCTTGCTTGCCTTTTAAGGATTCTCAGTCTAAGGGTGCAGAAACAGGAATTTCTGCAGATCACTTCTTCCTCTTCACTAACCACTAACTATTCCTGATGTGAAGCAGGGACTTGCCTGGTTCCAGCCTTACCCTGCCCCATCTCATCGCTTTATTTCCTCCAGTGAGGGGCCTTCATATCTCAGGCTTGATGCAGGCTCTGGGACCTACTGTGTTCCTCATTAGGAAAAATTTTGGAAGCCCTAGACCTGTATTTTAGCATCTCCCAAGCCTAGCTGTTATTCTGACTCTGATCTAGTCTTCATTCCAGCCACCTGACCCCTATCTTAATTATAATGAAAAGAGCATTATTGAGTGTTGTCTTTGTGCTGGACAAGGTATTAGAAGCTTGACTTTTCACAGCAGCTCTGAGGGTTACAAAATGAACAAGTCCTGTGGCTTTGCTCCATTCTAGCATCTGGGGTGTATTGGTGGACCAATGCCGGCAGGTTTAATTTCTAGGCTCTTTTATATCCTTAGAAGTCACCAGGGAAGATTTAAAACCTGGCTTGGCCATTATCAGTGGCATCAATTTCCTTCTCCTCTAGCTGGGTGCAGAAGCCGAGTCTCCCTATTATGCAGGGGAACTGGTAGAACATAGAGAACAAGAATTTGGAACCTACCCTAGTTCTACCACTAACTAGCTGTGCCACCTTGAGCAAAGTAGTTAACTTTCCCATGCCCTAGTTTGCTCAACTGGAAAATGGGGTTAATAATAGTATCTACTTCATAAGGTGGTTGAGAAGATTAAAAAAGAAAAAACATGGAAAGTGCTTGGAATGGGGCTTGGTGTCTGGCAAGCCAACAATAGACATTGGTGATTATTGTTAATCAGGCTGACAAAATTGTGACTAACCACTAGTGGGTCTGAAAAGCCAGGGTACCAGCATGCCAAATTTTGGGTTGAGGAAGTGGTTTGTGGCTGTGCAGGTACATGCATGAACACACATACAAATACTCACACAATCACACACAGAGACACACATAGATACACAGAGACACACAGAGACATACCTACAGTCACAGACAAACACATAGACACACACACACACACACAGAATCTTATTCTCTAACAGAGATGCTGTTACAAGCCCCACTTTTTTGACTTATATACTAGTTACCATTGCAGATGACATAAGCAAGCCAACAGCTACATTTTTTAAAAAACCTTACACTGTAATTATTTTAATATATATTTAAGAGATGAATATATCAAAAGCTTTAAAGTAAAACACATTTTTATCTGAAGATTTCTAATCCATTTGGTGCCCAACAGATCTTTGGTTAATGTTTGGATTGCCTCACTATCGCTCCTTTTAGCATTTCTTTTCCTGCTGATTTCTTCTATTCCTGATGAATATAAGGGAAGCTAGTTCCAGCCTCATTACCTTTGCCCATTATCAGTGCAGCCATTTCCTCTGCAGCAATAACTTAAAATCTGCTTTGGTGTCGTTTGCTCACACTCACATGACTGCAAAGGCACACACATTGAAAGGATTTCAGTAAAGTGTTTACCTTATGCAACTGACATATATGTAATTAAAGTTTACTTTAAAATACTACAGTTTATAACTGAAGAAATCAACTGTTTAAATGATTCCTACACTTTTGACAATAGATCAATAATGGGGCAACTGGTATGCTATACTAAATTCTAATATATCTATACATTTCTTTATTCCTGACAAGAATCAAACTATATATGCATTATGCATTTGATTAATGGATGTTGAATTAGGACTGCTACAATTTAAATAACATTTAAAATTAATGAATATTAAATTATTGCAGATGACATGATCACAGTTAATGGCAGATGTCAGTCAGCACCTGGGACAAATGAAATGTGTGCAGTTGCACATAACCCTGTGTAATAATCGCCACTAATTTTATTCTCATCTTTGGATTCAATGGACAGTATGCTTATGGTCTTAGCTTGCCCTGTGCTTATCTCTGTTACTACACTTACCATATTTTATTTAAATTACCTGTTTAAGCATCTGTGAATGCTCACCTGACCATAGGCTGCTCAAAATCAGGGACTTTATATGATTTATCTCCCTATGTCTGGTGTTCAGAAAAGTACCCAAGCCCACCCTAGTTCCAAAGAAATTGATTTAAACCAATGGAATCCCTCCATCAGGATCATGGGCTTAGGCTTTGAATCAAGAAAAAGTAAGCCCTATAACCAAAAACCTACTGAAAGAATGGAGTTAACCTTTCACCTCCTGGAGGAGGTGGTATAACACCTAAGTTAAATGCCAGGGTGAGCCCTGGGGCTTATGTTAAAATCCCATCTGTGCCCCTACATGTATAGCTTGGGCAAGCTACTTACTTCCTTGCTTGTAAAGTAGGGTGGTGGTCTTGGAACTAAATCCCAGAATGCTCAATAAATGTTAACTTTGTTATTTTTACAAGTCAATGGATAGTACTTAACCAAGGGAACCCTGGGAACCTGCAAGAGTTAATACCCTTCTAAGTCCAAAGAATGAGTCAAAATTGAGATGCCATGTTCAGATGTGCTGTGTTTGAAGTATGAGTGTTCCTACTCCCATAACAGCATGCTTTGGAGATTTTCTCAGGTTAAATGTGCAGCTTTACCATTTTTCAAGTGCCCTACATTTGTTAGGCTTACATTTTTAGTAATATCTCTGTAGTAAAAGTTGTTATTTACTCTGAGAGTGGAATCAAAATAACATGAACTTCTTCCCAACTAAGAAAATTTTGTTGTAATGTAATAGAATCATGTATGGCTGAAAATAGAAATATCCTTAGAGTTTTATCTACTGGTGAAGAAGAGCTGGTTTTATGTCTGAGGAAAGGCAGGCTGAGAGAGGCCTGAAGGCTGGCTCTAGGCCCCATAGCAAATTCTTTTGAATGAAATTATTGGCCTGGGGGTGAATGCTCAGCTTTAGGAGCAAGTGCAGTTGGAAAAAGAACCTGACCAAATGATGCTGTGTAGAAGGTAAGAATCACTAGGACTTCCAATGTGCTATTTCCACTTCCTCCCTTGTGTTCTTAAAATGGATCCATCCTCAGCCCCTTAGTTAACTCAGTAAAAAAAGGCACAAGTCATAGTAAGCAGTGTTTCCAAAGCCTGCATGCGCTTATAACTCAGTTCTCACTCTCCAGAAACTTAAAAAGCAGCTGGAGATGCAAGACCACAAGCAATAAGAAACAATTAAACACAATGTATAAGTGAATGCTGAACTGTGGGATTCAAGGGCTAAGTTAGATAGAAGAAATCACTGAACACCTGAGAACTTGGAGAAGGTCTCATTAAGGGAGTGGAATTTGAACAGGTCCTGAAGAAGTCACGGTTTGGGTGGGTTAAGAAGAGAGAGGCTTTAAAGATGGTAGGAATAATATAAATACTAGGTCCAGAGGCTCAAATTAGCAGGTTATATTTATAGGAAGGTAGAAAGTCTAGCATGACAAGATTAAATGGAAGGGGAGAAAGTTAATAGAAGCAGAGTAGAATCAATGAGGCATTTAAAAAGTAAAGTGAGGAATTAGATTTCTACATGTTTGGAAATAGGGAGCCACTGAAATTTATGCTATAAAGATAAGGTGGGCAGTTGTGTGCCTGGTAGGTGAAGGAGGGCAACCCAGGATTCAGGGAAGCCTAGAATTTGGTAGAAACTTGGAAACAAGTTGAGAGGAGATCAGCTGATTATAATGCATCAGTTTATCCTGAATGCTTAAGAAAGGTTGGAAAAGGAGTGGGGATAAGAATGGAATGAAGGTCTTCAAAAGTACACTTTGTTTTCCTCACTATTCGGTTGAGAGCCTACCCAGAGAAGGAGTATCCAAAAAAATTTTAATGTTTTCCCTCTGAAGGGAAATTGAAATTGAAGGACTTGACTGCATTTAAAATATTTTCTGTTTTTTATTAAATGAAAAAGATTTTCTTCGCAAGGGCTATGGCCCAATGTACTATATGATAAACACACATTTTGGATAGTCTCAAATACAAAGCAAATAGTTCATTCTATCTGCTCTATAAAAAGTGTCTTTGAAACCTTTTGTCTTGTGAGAGATGGGGCACAGTCAGAAAATATCTTTAGGTAGGTCTGAAATTTGAGATGTTACTGATGTTTCCATAGTCTCCCCTTGTGACATCTTTAATGTCAGCTTTTGGTTCCATGTTAGTCATCTCTTACCTAAACCATTTTTCACTCTGGCCTTATCGTAAGCAACATTTATCAGAATTGCCCAACGTTGAAGGTTGTTGCACAACCTACTATGTCCTCAGTTTTATTTGCTCTCCTTTAGTCTAAATAATCCTCTCTTTTAGTGAACCTCTCCAACATTTCTAATGATCCTTTTGTATTGAATTTGGAATCCTGGCCTCATATTTTGGAGTTGGAGCTACTTTTTATTCTTATGACCCCAGTTGTGTTTGTCTTAAATTGTATCTTTATAGTTATGTATCTTTAATTATATGTCACTTTTCAGGTTATTTTCCAGGTTTCTACATTAAATTAAAAAGTTCTGTGGAAGAGACATACTTTTGTTATCCAGTAGAGCATTTTTCTTAGATAACTTAGGGTAAAGTAGAGAATTAATAACCAAAATTCCCTGAAAACCTTTTAAGAAGAACAGCCAGTGATACAAATGAAAGATGCAATCACATTTTTTCTTTGTGATTTCCTAGTTTGGGGGAATTTTTTTTTTATTTTGGAGAGGAGGAAATATATATTTTTTAATAACGCAAATTACAAAAATATACACATATATTGTAAAAATCTGTAAACTACAGAAAAAAAAATCATCCATAATTGCAGCCCACATAAAACTAACCACTGTTGGTGTGCTACCTATATTTCCTTTTCACAAACCAGATACTGGATTTACCATACTATTGGTAGCCCTTTTAAAATAAATAATAATAAATAAATAATATATGGATGTTTAACCATGTCTTGAATGCTCTTCTTCCATATGACATTGATAACTTTATAATATTACATCATATGATTGTATTGTAACATATTCAACCAATCCCCTATTGCCAAACATTTATGTTATTTCCAAATTTCTGATATTATAAACAAAGCTATTATGAATATCCTTATACCTAAATCATTGTGCAAAATTCTGATTATTTCTTTAAGAAATTCCTAGAAATAATATTGAGAGTCCTTTCAAGGCATTTGATAATTATTGCAAAATTGTAACCTCAAGAAAGCTTCACCAATTTACTTTATTGTAGAATTTTCATATTGGACTTCTTAGCCACTTCAGTAGGAAACCAACATTTCCCCCACTTCTGGCACAGTAGAGAGAAAATCATGATCTTTGCCAGTTTGTAGTTGTAATTTAATGAAGTTCCAGGTCCTTGAAATTACAAGTATGTTTAGTTTTGTAAAATTTAATAGTGGCAAGCAAATTTTGCTATGACATGCAAGCAAACCAGTTTTTGCAGTTTGTATTTTATGCTTACCATTATTAACTCAGGACAAATATTTATTACAGTACTTTTAATTTATTGAACACTGTTTATTTTGTGCTTCTAGAAGTTTGGCATCATTAATTAGATAATTCTGTTGTTTTTTCAGCACAGAAAAGATAAATCACCCCATAACCAACCATCTTCTGTGATTATTTATTTTTTATACATCTAGATAAGACATGAGTATAGTCTTTGTCCACATACTATTGTAACAGCTGATCAAACAGCTGTTTCATGTCTTACATTTTAATTTCCTCTCTAGTTTGCATTCAAATCCTATGATGGTGTTTAGTTTATTTAGGAGACCTGCAAGATACACTTGACTGTTTCAGAATAGTCCTTTAATGCTATGCCAGTTAGCTGAAATCAAATAGCCACTGTTAAGCACTGATGGTAAGCACACAAAAAGTCATGCACTAAAATGAGTTATCTTTGTCTCGTCAAATGTGTTTTCCTATATTGTTTTTTTTTTGCATGGGAGAAAAATAAGTCAAGTTTATTCATTCATTCATTTATTCATTCGTTCATTTGTCCAATAAACCCTTATTGGGTGCCCCATTTATCGAGCATTGGGCTAGGTGGGAGAATATAACGATGGGCAATACATGTTCATCTTTGAGGAGTACACCAGAGGGAAGCAGATATGCACAGGGGAGTTCTTTGAGGGCTGATGGGCGCTGAGGAAAACATGTTCATCTGGTTTAGATGAGACAGAGGAGAGGATGGCAGCTTCATCTCAGGGCCTCAAAAGAATTTAAGGAAAGTTTGGTGATTGTATTTGTTGGCAAGAGAATCAGCCAATTCAAATGTTCTTCCTTAAAATGTAGCTTTAAGTGGTAAAACTCAAATCTATGATCTAAAATACATAGGGCATTAAAATTTCAGTTTCTGTCTTTTTACTGTTTGCCCTAAAAAGGCAGTATAGTGGATATTGTGGTAGACTGCCTGTGCTGGTTTGAATCTGTTATGTACCCCAGAAAAGCCTATGTTCTTTTAATCCAGTCTTGTGGGGGCAGACCTATTGTGGGTGGGACCTTTTGATTAGGTTATTTCCATGGAGATGTGACCTAGCCCATTCGCCGGAATCCTCTATGAGAGGATGAAAGGCAAAGACACTTCGGAGAGAGCAGAGAGAAGCTAAGAGAAAAAAAGAAATACCCAGAGACATTTTGGAGAAAGCCATTTTGAAACCAGAACCCAGGGGAAGAAGGACCAGCAGACGTCACCATGTGCCTTCCTATGTGACAGAGGAACCACGGATGCCATCGGCCTTTCCTCAGAGAAGGTATCTACCTCTTGATGCCTTAAGTTGGACATTTGCATGGCCTTAGAACTGTAAATTTGCAACCTAATAAATCCACATTGAAATAGCCATTTCTGGTATATTGCATTCTGGCAGCTTTAGCAAACTGAAACACTGCCCAGTGGCCCTTGATGACTGAAGCAGTCATTCTCCCACCTGCTGAGAGTGTTGGCTGCTGTTGGTTCACAGCTGAGTCCTTCTCTGGAAATTGTCCTTGACTGAAGGGAGCTGACTCACTAGTGGCACCCCATAATCAATGTGGGGGGTAAAAAGACCAGGCCCCCTTTCCGTAATTCATGACAACTCTGAATTGTGCCTTCTCGTCTCCAGAGCCCCCTGTAAGATTGATGCCTTTGTTGTGACTGCTTCACGGTTCAACTTCTCCCTCTGCCCAATCCTGCTTCCATTACTTTTTGTACATGTTGAGCCCCAATAAAGCTTCTGCATAAAATCTGTCTCATAGTCTGTTTACCAGGAAACCTAATCCAGACAGACAATGAGTGAACAGTATTTTTGTATGCACTTCACAAGATGTTCTAACTGTGAAGTGTCAATCTTAAGAACAGTCAGTCGGAGGTAGAGGCCATTTGAAAGGACTTGACCTTTTCAAGGATGCAAGAAGCCAAGAGGGCTTGGGAGGATGCTGAACCTCATCCTCAGTTATGGTAAAACTCTCTTAGATGCCCTGAGAGCCCCCAGAGCAGGGTGGAGAATGAAAGGCGATCCAGCTTGTCACTGGCCCAGACAAGCTTCATGGAATCAAATTCACCTCTCACCACTTTGTGGGCTAATTTAGAGTTGAGACTAATAGCCTCTGATCTGAAAATGCTACAAATACAGATTTTATCATTTATGGGAGAAATCTGTGGCAGTGCAGCAAAGGGATAAATTATGAAATAGTCATCCTTGATCTGTGAAGGACTGGATGCAGAAGGAAGGTGGTTATCCATTTATCACAGGACACCATTTTGGATTGAATCCAGATTTTTGTTTCTTGGGAAAATAGTGCTATTGCTGTGCATCTCTATTCTTCTCCTAACCCTACCACCATTTTACGCAACCTCCTGTAGTATTTCTTATAAGGAGTTGAAGATACTGGGAGTGATTGTAGAAATGTACCACAGAATGAGTCTCAGGTGGATGAGAGAGAGCATGAGGGAGGTGATTGGTAGTGATCAAGTGAAGAGGTTAATAGATTGGGGGTTTCTGTCTGGTTGAAAGACATTTATATTAGAGAAATTTGAGCAAGTGAACTAGAAGGATAGAAGGTCCTGGTTGTGATGGGGTGTGCTGCAGAGTTTTGACAGGTAACCTTTTGATTGTACTTCTTGGAAATGACCATTGATAACATTTTAATGAGTTGCAACCCTTTCAATCAGTAAATCCAGAGCTATGATCCTCTTTGTGATTCAACAAATGACTTAAGGGCAAGAAAAAATATCTTTTGTATTATTAATCTGCTGTTGGTTTTACAGTTAGGCAGAGGAGACAACTGTCCATTTGGTTTAGGTTTAAGGGTGATTGGAATGCTCCTCTGCTGGCTTGAGAAGAGCATGAATCTCACACTTTGGGTCCTGAAGATTCTAAGTAGGGGTCTTTGTTAAAATTGCATGCATGTCACTGGGAAAGACAAACCCTCAACTGCTGACTTGTTATGTGATTGATATATAGCAGAATGGGAGGAGAGCCAAAGCAGGGTGCTCAGGGTCTAGCAATGGGAAGGTACCTACCACTCCATTTTCTTAAAGATGATTAGAAAAGCATAGAAAAAGGAAGAACTATATTTAATTCAGCATTCTAATAAAGTCCACTGGGGACAGCACTTTGTCTCATTCCAAGACATAGGAGGGAGGGAGGGAGAAAAGGAGGAAAGGGATGAGAGAGAGAAAGAGAGAGAGAGTGCGCTTCTGTCCTCCCCATGCGCAACCAAACCAAAGCTTATAGAGCTTTGGCTCTATTATGATGCATTAGCACTCTGAGGCTTCTGTTACCTGACAGAAAACGAAAAGCACATTATTTGTGGAAATGTCTGTAAAAGGAAATTGTGGACCAGTTTTAATCCTGTGATTCAGCCTCTTATATTTACTATTTACCCAAAATCTTGGCTGGAAACATGGCCTTCTATCTCCATCTGTCTGCTGCTAGTCTTTCATTTTGAAAACCCTGACTGAGTGCCTTCTATGTGCTAAGAACTAGGGATGAACAACCAGGAAACAGTTCCACCTTAACACACACAAAAAATGATGGTAAATTACATTTCCTATGCTTATTTATTGTTGGCTCATGAACAAAAATGTACTTTTTAAATGAAAGAGTAGCCTTTTTGTACCTTTAAAGCACTTACTTCTGGACAAAGTCAGAATGGATGCTAAGAGAACTTTGGTTTTGGTTTCCAAGGGCTCTTTTCTCTGCTTACGTTTTTAGTTTTACTCGCAGGAGGTGTGATATTTCTGGCCTTAGGAGGGCTAAGTAGAATATCACACGTGTCTTTTATATAATCAGAAACCGAGCTTCACATGGAAACAGCCAGGGTCTGAAAGGAAATCACATGATCTTCGTTGTTCCAAAGCAGAACGTTCAAAATAGGCTGTGCTCTTTGCTTTTCTTCCCTCGTTCCTTTCTGAGTTCACGGAGAATGTGTCCAAGAGGACAATACATTTTCTGTAGATGAATCAGCCTGTTAGTCAATAATATTGAGCTTCCAGTGGTTAGGGCTGAGAAGTGGGGAAAAGTACAAAGAGGTTGAAGTGACTGTAAGGTAAGGGAGGCGAAAACATTTTGTGTGTATAAGAAAAAGCATTTGGCACTTGTGCTTGATTTATTTCTGGGTTTTAGTTTGTGAGCAGAAAACTATGAGAAGCTGATAAAAATGAGAAAGCAATTTTTCTCTTACTGTTTTCTTTGAAAGATACATTTCAGTAAACAGATACCTTTTAAATCTAGCTTTCTTCACCATAATTCCTTTGAAAGGACTTCATAAATTTAAAGATTGTTTGAGAATAAATTTAAAATCAATCTTTAAACTTAAAAGCATTGGTGAATTCTAAATTCCCAATGAATATATATGTGTGTGTAGTAAGATGTTTGAATAACTTTTCTTAGAGAATAGCGTTTTTTAAAGTATTACCACTTATAATTTAAATCTGGTTTCAAATAATGCATTCTAGATAAAAATTTTAGCATCATTTTCAATATTTTTCAAATGAAATGAAGACCTCAGTGACTGAAAAGTGATGCTCTGTGTAGTTTTTAAAGTGAGAGCTTACTCAATTTTGCTGTTAAAATAATTACAACTATGTGTGAAAAAAATGCAAATACATGTGCAAAATATGGTAACAATAATACATGCTCAATAATTCTAAAAGAACTTGGTTATATACAATTCTTGTGCATATGGTAAGAAGGTAAACATTAGTTTTTTTTTCCTCAACAAACACACCTTTCCTGTAAGGGAATATGTGCATTATATTGTTTTTATAATTCAGACACTAAATGGAAGGTCAGAAAGAGATAAAGAGTGGAAACAGGTTTAGAGCTTATATTTATCTCAAACTGTTATTTGTCCAGTTCAATATTGTTTTCTATGTATTTGGCATCTGGGTATTGTGATACAGGGCAGTATAGTGCTGTTTGGACCCAATAAACTATCAATTAATTAGTACTGTTTTCCAAAATAATTCCCATTATCTAAGAAAAGATTTTCAGACTTCTCATGCTATATATTAATTGAAGATTTTAAATCATCACTTCTTCTCACTCTCATGATACCACAGTTTCCTGGTTCCATCCTACCTTTCTAGCGGGTCCTTCACAGTTTTTTTTTGTTTTCTTTATTTGACCCCCTCCAGCTTGCTTCCCCTTTAGTGTTCCCTATTTTAGTACATAGGATCACCTTTAGCCCAGTGTTCAAGCCCAAACCCTCAGTGTCTGTAGCAAACATTGTGGATGTCCCATCCATATCCCCTCAGTACTCATTCCCATACACAAGGGCTTCTAACTGATGTAAATCGTTGCTTGAGGACTTTTTCTAGCCACTGGAATCCCTCTTGACTCACACCCAGGGCAGGCCGGGAGTGGAGGTAGAGTTAATGCTCCCCAGGAGTGGCCCTCAACTTATGACTGACATAATCTGATGGATAAATAACCCTGTTCCCTTGCCCCTTGGGATAGACATTTCTAAGGTATGTACTCTACACCGTTTCCCAGAAGTCTCTAGTGGGATTGAGCCCCATTGCTTACAGTGGTAATTTGCTTGATAACACACCCTTTATTCACTGACTTCCCTTCCTTGTCTCACCTTCCCAGACCCCTTTTAGGGGCTTCTTGAGATTACCTTCCAAATAAACTACTTGAACCAAATCCTTGTTTTGGGGTCTGCTTTTGGTCTAACCCAAACAAAGACAAAATTATTCTAGATACTTTCTTCATTTTTCAAAATATACATCAAACCTGTCCACCTCACTGTCTCCACTGCCCCTTGTGATCTGGGATTCCTCACCTGGACCACTGTAGTTCCAAGAGTCTGCTCATTTATATCCCATCATTCAGTCTAGCCCTTCTCCTGTCCATTTGTACACTGAAGCAAGAACAACCTTGTTTTTCATTGGAAAAATATTCAAACTTGATGTTTTTAAGTTACAAAACATATTTGCATTCAGAAGTGAAGCACAGAAAGCTGTGCAAAGAAAAAGGTCATTATTTCACAACCTTCACCTCATTCCAGCCCTCCTGAGGTGACCCGTGTTAAACAGCCTGGTCTGTATTTTCCACAGTTTTCTCTGCGCAGAGCAATCTTTCTGAAATATAAATCTAATGAGGTTGCTCCTCAGCTTAAATACCTTCAGTGGCCAGCCATTACCCCCAAGATGAAGTCCAAAGTGGAGATCGTGATCCAGACATAGCACGGGGCCTGACCTCTACCTTGGAAGCCTCATCTTCCGCCAGTCTCTTCCTTTCACCCTGCAGCCACAATGTCCTACTTTCAAGTCTTAAAATCAGTCACCACTTCCTCTGCCCTTTGTAGTGATCATCTCCTGCACGGAATCTCATCCTAGCACACCTTCCTCCCATCCCCCACTTAAGTAACTGTTGATTAGCCTTCAGAATTTATCTGAAAGCCTTGTGCAGATTACGTTGCACCCTCAGTTCTATCTTCCCAGGACACTTTGTTGTGTATCTTTTCTGCTGTCCTAGCTTATAAGTTCCAGGAGGGCAAGGCCTGTGTCTGTCTTCTTCACCACCTGGCATAGTTCCTGGTACATAGTAGGCTCATGATAAATATTGATTGATATTGCATCTTTCTTTTCAGAAATACATTTGCAACTTTGACCTTGGAATTGCATTTGAACTCTTCTATATTGTCACTGTTTTCTTAGTTACTTTAATACAGTTATTATGATGGATTAAAGGGTGTCTTTTATTCACAGTTCTTTTGAAACAACTAGTTGGATAGGAAAATTACATTTATAATGAAGGGAATGTCCTTATTTTTCCTAAGTCTTCTTGTCCCATTTTCAGCATCCATGTCCTCAGCAGTATTTGATTGCAGCTATTGCTCTAATCCACTCTAAAATGGGTCACAGTGCCTGATCTGCATTTCCAAAACCTCCAAAGCTCTGAAAATTGAAAGCATTCTCTGGGGTTTTCAGCATACTCAGTTGGCAGCAAAACCTGACCAGAACTGGTGTGTCTAGTATATGACTAGTCATATGTTTTACTGTATATATAATGCAGGTTATTACAGGATGGTTGTCCTAGTTCTCACTAGGGCTATTACAAAATATATGTGTGTGTGTGTGTGTGTGTGTAGTATTGTTTCTCTAAAATCTGAAAAATTCTAAATTTTGAAACATGTTTGGTCCCAAGGGTTTCAGATCAGGGGAGTCATTTAAAAAATAAACTTGGAGGATGGCATAAATCGGAAAATACAATACCTAAAGTGAGATGGCTATATACTATTCTGTTTGTCATAAAGTTTTTGTTTGTTGGTTGACAGGTTTTCACTAACCCATATGGCTCATTGTTCTCAAAAGGACCTGGACATTCTCACCTGTTTTTTCAGCAAAATTGTAATATGTAGGGGTCCCAACAAAGTTCCCCAATTTTATGCTTTCAGTACTTTTATGACAGCTCTTCCATGGTATATACTTTTCTATCCCTCTGAGTGGGGCCATCATTCAAACTGAGCCCTACAGGCCACAGGGGGTTAACTACTCACTAAGACTTGGCTGATTCTAGAATCCTGCATTTTCTAGTCTCTGTCAGCCCCAATGTCCATGCTGTGCTCCTGGAATCCATTGATGCTGTGTCCATGGGCTTAGACACCCTGCAGTCACTCACTGCAAATGCTACCCTGGGGGCTGCTGCTTCTATACCTGTAGGGCTGAGCCTCCAGGGAAGACAATGACTCCAGACACTCCTGCCCCCCAAACCACCACATTTCCCAGCAGCATGGTCTGTAAATTCAGTTATTTGAAAAGATATCTGCAGCCATTATGGTGAGTTAGTGAATCCCAGCAGCATCTGTAAACGCAAATCAACCAAGTCTAATTCTAAATCTGTCTCTGTGCCAAATAAACATATAAGTCCAGAAATGTTCTTTTAATGACTTGACCAACTAAAAAGCAATCATTTCAGACCTTAAAGTGGGGCAAGGTACAGATATTATTTGAGAAAGGAAGAAAAAGTAACATGCATCTTGGTTTGGTTTCCCCTAGAAGCAAACCCTGAGACAAGCATGTGACCGCAAGGAGTTTGTTTGGGAGATGACCCCAGGGAACACAAGTAGGGGAGTGGAGAAGTGAGGCAGGAAGGCAAGGAAGGCAATAAAGGATCCATTTTTTAGTCTGTTTTCACCGAGAGTGACTAGAGCTCAATCCTGCTGGGGAACTTGGGGAGAATGTGTAGAATCCTCATGAGAGTTATCCCTAACTGAGGTATGAGGGAGCTGGGGTATTTAATGGGCTGAATGGTGCCAGTAGCCAAAAGAAAGCCCTCAGGTGAAGAGTCGACAGTCTTTGGTGCTCAAGTAAGCAATGGTTGCATGTATAAATGAGGAGGGAGTATGGGTGGGGCATCCATAATGCCTGCTACAATATCTTTCATTGAAACCTCTCAATAACTTTTAAAACTACTAATAATAATGACAAACCTTATTGAGTTCTAAAATATGATCTTCTTAGGATTTTTAAAATACCGTCTTTATTGAACTAAAATTCACATACCATATAACTCATTTAAAGTGTATAATTCAGTGGGGTTTTTTTGTTGTTGTTATATTCATAAGATTGTGCAATCGTCACCCCAGTGCAATTTTAGAACAGTTTTGTCCCCTCCAAAGGAAACCCCACATACATTAGCAGTCACTCTCCATTCCCCAACACTCCCAACTCCTGGTGGCCACTACTCTACTTTCTGTCTTTATAAATTTGCCTTTTCTAGACATTTGATGTAATAAATAGAATCATGCAACATGTGGTTCTTTGTGACTGGCTTCTTTCACTTAGCATAATGTTTTCAAGATTCATTCAGATTCTATTGTATGGATATACCACAGTTTGTTTATGCATTCGTCAGTTAATGGACATTTGGGGTGTATTTACCTTTTGGCTATTGTGAATAGCACTGCTGTGAACATCCATGTACAAGTATTTGTTTGAATACCGGTTTTCAATTCTTTTGGGTATATACATAGGAGTGGAATTGCTCAGTCCTATGTTCCTTCTATGTTTAACCTTTTGCAGATCATCTTTTTAAGATTTTAAAATATGACGTCTAATGAATTACTGGATGCCACATGGTAGGAGTGGACCTAGTTGATTGTATTAGTCAAAGAGACTGGAAGGAGACAGCAGGGGCCTCTAGTTATAGTAAAGGCATATGGATAGAGGTACCTGCCCCTCCCCCTAAGCTTTCCCCAGATAGTTGGCACTACAAGAGTTCTTTTGGGGAAAACTCTTAAACTGCTCAACTTCTTCAGGCAAGACCCTCTCTCGAGGCTGACCCAGTTTCTGACTTTACTTAGCCTTCCAAAGACTAAAGAGAGCCATGATCAGGAGGCATCCATGTACCGTGCCAAATCATACCACTCCCACCCTTTAAAAGCTGACTCAGGGCCATCTGGAGTTTGTTGAACCTAATAAACCTTTTCTGTGCAGTTAAACCCAAAGTCCAAATAAGATCTCATCTTTTCAGGAATAAATCCATGTATCAAAGTGCTGTTCATCCATTTGTTTTAGTTTCCTAGGCTGCTCAAGCAAATACCATGCAATGGGTTGCCTTAAACAATAGGAATTTATTCACTTATGGTTTTGAGGTTAGGAAAAAGTCCAAATCAAGGCACCGTCAAGGTGGTACTTTCTCCTCAATGACTGTGGTGTTCTGGGGCTGGCTGCTAGAGGTCCTTGGTCCTCAGCTTGTCACATGGCAAGGCACATGGCAGCATTTCCTGGTCTGTCCCTTTTCTTCCTGATTCCATTGATGTTCAATTTTTGGCTACTCCCTCTGTGGCTTTCTCTCTGTCTGAATTTCATTTCATTTATAAAGGACTCCAGTAGTAGGATTAAGACCCATCCTGATCTAGGTGGGCCACATCTTTACTGAAGTAACCTCATCAGAAGGTCCTACTTACAGTGAGCTCACACCCACAGGAATATGTTTAAGTTTAAGAACATGTTTTTCTGGGGCACATATAGCTCCATATCACTGCACTGTCTATTGCTTGGGATGATTATTTACTGAATTATGTGTTGATTATAGGTGTGCCTGGGAGATGGTGTGAAACAAGGTAAATTTCCAGGAATAAGATGCAAACTAAATGGAAATTTAGACACATTTTAGTTTATCATTTGTAAATGACACTCATAAGACCAATGACAGTAAAACAAACTAATTACTAAAACAATGATTATCCTAAACAACAGACAGGAGATAAGCAATATTTTATATATATATATGTTTATAGATTATATATGTATATGTAATGTGTATACATATTTATATTTTTACAAAATAAACAAAATGCCCCAACATGCACATGAAAACCCTGACAAAAGAAAATACTTACATGTACAATTAAGTACATGTATATAAAAATATTATATTTATATGAATATATTTATATGTATATTTGAGTATTATATTTATTATGTAATAAGTATTTTCCTTAGTCACAGCTTTCATGTAAACACTGGGGCATTTTAGTTGACTGATGAGCCTGGAGTTATAGGTAATAATGCCAAGTTCAGTCCCTCAATAGGTGAACAATAATTACATTATATTCATCAGTTTAGAAAGCACAATATAAACAATGCTATTAGATTCCAAAATTTAAAGTATAATCTAATAAAGACAGATTGGTGGTGTTCAAAGTAAAGCGATTAAGGGAAACAGCTCCCTAGCCTTGAAAAAATAATGTGCATCATTCTCTCCTTTTCCCCATCTGATCATTAGGTTGTAATTGAAGTAAATTTCATAATATTAGGTAGTTGAGTTTGTTTTTATTTTATTTGATATAAAGTCAACCTTTGCAAAAGAACTATCAATTTAGTTGCATGAATTTTTTTTCTGAAATGAGGGTTTTTTGACAATATACAGGAAGATAGATGATATAATTTATAGAGAAATTTTGCAATTATGTGACTCTAGTGCTTAAATTTAGGTCTTTATGAAGTATAAATGAATAAAGCAAAATCAATCATTTTTATAGAGAATCCTGGAAATAGTGCAGTAAATAAAATTGCTTATATAGTATCACAGTTAAATAAGTTTTTGTGACTAACTCTGGATGAATTATTTTTATAAGTTCATTTTTAAGTCCCAATGTCCAAAACAACCACTCTTAGCAATTGACTATATTCTCTTCCAGCCTTTTCCATTCATCTATTTGTGCTGGCTGTGTGTGTGTGTGTGTATGCGCACGTGACACATTTATATTTGTAATCATTATGGACACAATTTTAGGTCATTTTCACTTGATATTATAAAAATTTTTCATATCATTACAATCTTTATGAGCATAATTTCTTAATTTCCATCAAATAGGCATACTATTGTTACTTAACTAATACCAGACTATTGGACATTTATATTATGCATGTGTGTTGTTCTCATAAATGGCACTGCCCTAAAGATCTTTAGGAATAATGATTTTTTCCCATATACAGTATTACTTCCTTAGGATTGGATCATAAAGTAATTTCTGGTTTAAAGATATGGGCAATTTAAAGTTCTTTATAGATATTACTAAATTGCTTTTCTCAAGTGTCCTGCCAATTGCTATTCCAGCGAGCCTTGTTTCATCACACCATTGGCAGCATTTAATATCATCTCCCCCACCCCAATCTTTCTTAAATTGAGAAGTAAAAATCATGTTTCTCATTTTCTCGAATTGAGAGGCGAAAATGGTTTTTAAACTAAGAATGTCAAAATTTTTTTCTTGTGTCTATTATTCAGTTACATTTTCTAGGAGGATTATTTTGGTTTCATTTTTCTTGATTTGTCATTAGAATATGGGGTAGAATCCATTCTTCTTTTTGAATAAACCTGTGTTTGTGTATATGTTTCTGAACTGATAGGTAACTATTACTAGAAACATTTTAGCCAAGATGTTTAAATTTGCTTCCTTTGAGACCATGAGGCTCTTGCAATGCCTGGATTCTTCTATGGGCCTCACAACCACTTTCAGTGTACAGATTTTACACCCCAGGTGTACGGCCAATAGCCACAGGATGATTCTGATACTGCAATTTAAAAGTCCTAATCCAATAAGTAGACTTCCTTGAACATGTTCTTCATGTGGTATTATTCTATGCAGAACTCGTTCTGTAATTCTACTACTTTTAAGAACTTCTGGGGAAACTCAGTGGTTTCAAAATTCACCTTTACTCAGATGACTCCAAATTTCTGTATCTTTTCAGCCAAGCCAACAAATGTAAAAATAAAGAAATAACTGTTGGTTTTGTATTTGGGTCTGTTAAGAAAGTCAAAGGGACTGGAGAAGTGTGGGATACAGATGGACATAGTAAAGCATGTAGAGCTATGTATATACATAGAGATGCTTGTAAGACACAACACAGAGTAAAGGAGCTCAAAAATAAAGACTTGTGGAATCAAACATAAACCTAGAGGGCAAAGAGGTACAGAAGAACATAGCATCACAACATCACAACATAATTTTGTAGATTTAGAATTTTGCCACTAGAGGTTTTTAAGGTCTTGTATTTTTTGCTACTGTGAGTATATATGACATTGCCATTTTGAGTTGAGTTCCATTTGCTTCTTTGGCTAGGAAAAATTCATTAAGGACCATAGGTTCCCTAGGTCTGGATTATTTCTCCCTTCAGCAAGATGTAATTGGCCTCTTCCAGTAGAGGTGATTTCCCCTTTCAACTTGGAGTGATGATTGATTATATTTGTATATATGATATTTCAGTTGAAGCACAATATTAAAATACATTTAAAATGTAAGGCGTTTGTGTGAGTAGATAGTATAATATAGACCAGTTATCTTTCTTTTTTGACAGCCTAACAGTGCAGGCATAAAATTTAAATGTCCCAGAGGAATTAATTGTTAGCAAAACCCTCAAAGCACCTCTTTAAAATATCAGGTGCTTGTGACCTTTGGCAGATGGAGTAGGTTAATTTTCTAACCCCAGTATGGGGTTACTGATTAAAGGAAACTCTATAAACTTTAGACATGAGGCAGCCAGGTTGCCGAGCTGACACTGTGCTGTCAATATCTGGGGACTTGTTTTGAATCCTTATCCAGGTGGAAAACTCTCTAACTTCTAAACTGGTACCTTAATTTTTTCCCTGGAAATTTTTTATTTGTTCAAGAACTTAAATATTTGGAACAGAAAATTTGGGACTGAAAATATTGAAAGGCACCTGTGATCAAATGGTCACATTTGACGTTAAACTAAGTTTTGCAAAGCATCAGATTTTGAGTAGAAATGCATTCTGGAGGACCCACCTGAATAAGTTCTTTGCAAAATGAGCCCTTCTTCATCTTTCCCAGTGGAACTAATTTCCTTTCATGCCAGTGACAAATATTTTGTCTACATGCTAGGTATTCTTTCAGGTGCTGGGGATAAAGCAGAAAACAAAACAGGCAAGATCCCTGCCCTCATAGAGCTTTTATTCTAAAGCCTTTATACAATAAGTAACTAACCAAACAACCAAATAAATGAATACCTACTTACTTATCTATCTATCTATCTACCTACCTACCTACATAAAAAGTACTGCTAGTGATAAGTAATCAATGAGAAATAAAATAGAATGGTATGACCCTCTCCTCAGTTGGTATCTGTGATTTTCCTCTTGCCTGGTTTTCCTCCTTGCTTCTCAGGTGTTTAATTCTCAGACTCCTCTTCCTTATTCTGCCTCCTAAATAGTGTCTTCAGGTGTGCTGGTTTGGATGTATTATGTCCCCCAAAACGCCATTATCTCTGATGCAGTCTTGTGTGGGCAGGAAACTATTGGTGTTGATTGGGTTGGAGACTTTTGATTGGATGTTTCTGTGGAGATGTGATCACTCAACTGTGGGCGAGATCTTTCATTGGATAACTTCTATGGAAGTGTGGCCCCGCCCATACAACATGGGCCTTGATTAGTTTACTGGAGCACTATATAGGCTCAGACAGAAGGAGCGAACTTGCTGCAGCAAGAGGGATGCTTTGAAGAATGCGCAGGAGTGGAGAGAGGAACTGCAGTTTACAGAGATATTTTGGAGATGGCCTTTGGAAGCAGACTTTTGCTCTGGAGAAGCTAAGCGAGGATAAACGCCCCAAGAGCAACTGAGAGTGACATTTTGAAGAGAATCTGAAGCCTAGAGAGGAATGTCCTGGGAGAAAGCCATTTTGAAACCAGAACTTGGAGCAGACGCCAGCCACGTGCCTTCCCAGCTGACAGAGGTTTTCCGGACACCACTGGCCATCCTCCAGTGCAGGTACCCGATTGCTGATGCCTTACCTTGGACACTTTATGGCCTTAAGACTGTAACTGTGTAACCAAATAAACCCCCTTTATAAAAGCCAATCCATTTCTGGTATTTTGCATCCTGGCAGCATTAGCAAATCAGAACATCAGGTTTCTAATTTTCTCTCCCAGTCTTGGTAACCCCAAACTGAACTCAAAATCCTCCTTTCATGTCTTCCCTTCCTCTGTTCACTATGTCAGTGGGACCACACAGAATGATTGTCTAATCAGAGGTTACAAACCATAGTGCCTCAGGTATATATTTTTTTGGTTTAAATTAAATGGTGTTTACAAAATCAGAAAATAAAATCCTGATTTCCAACTACTTTTGAAACCTGAATTTTCATATGATGACAATAAGTGGAAGCCGAGTGGCAGCTAATCCCCTTTACTCTAGGCAAGTGCCATCCAATTTGCTGTGCAGCTTGCCCTCAACCCCAACAATATCCAACAATATATCTGGCATCCTTTACCTTTTTTGTTATCTGCATAGACCTTGTAGGCTTATGAGTTTGCAACTCCTGGTTTAAACAAAATTAAACCCAGCTCAAGCCTAGATCTGCCTTAATTGGCAGAAAATGAATATTATCTTCCCTAGATTCTGAATGTTATTAATTTTTCATCACTTCCACTTAGTTGCCTTTGAACTCAATCTTCAATCATAGTCCCCAAGTATTATATCAAAGTAGGTTTCCATTCTAATCATTTACCTTAACCTTTCCATCCAGAAATTCTAGTTCCATCTTTTTAATTATTCCCATGCTTCCTAATCTATGACTTTCTGAATTTGTTTTATTGTATATGTACCTTTATTCCAAGGGCATAGGTCTTTGCTAAAAGTAAGTTATGTTTTATAGTTGTCTGGCAACATGCTGGTGCTTTTTTATGTTACAGTATTATTCATTATTCTTTGTACTTGCAAAGAATGTAGCCATTATTGAAATAGTGTAATATGGACTGTAGTTTGATCCAGATCAACTTCTAAATAAAAGAAAATGAAGTTTTGAAAAAATAGGGTGGTGCATTAGAGCAGAGTCAGGGAAGGCTTCTCCCTCGAGATGATGCATAAACCGAGATCTGAGATGCTGAACATGTAAATATCAAGGGGAAAAGCATTATAGGAGGTGGCAACAGTTGGTGCAAAGTCCCTAAAGGTGGGAGCAATCTTGGCACATTCAAGGACCAGAAAGAAATTCTCTATGGCTAGGGTAGAATGAGCAAGGGGTAGTAATGCAGGCTGTGTAGGCAAGAGTGAAGTGATATGGGGTGAGTTAAGGTAAGAGGCTGGAATCTCCCATTTTGCAATGTAAGTCATTGGAGGTTTTAACCATGGAAATGATATGAATCTGACTTCATTTTAAAATAATTCTTTGTTGTGTAAATTGAAAACAGAGAGAGACAAGAATGGAAATAGTTGCCAGAGATTGCAGTGGTCCAAAGGAGAGATGATACCGTCTTAGACCAGGATGGTAGTAGTGGAGGTGCCAAGAAGTGGTTATATTCAGGTAGAGTTGACTTTATGATGGATTGATTTTGGGACAAGGTGGTCAGGGAAAACAGAGCTAAGGATGATTCCTAGATTTTGACCTGAACATCTGGGTGAATTCTGGTACTGTTACTAAGGTGGAGAAGACAGGGAGAAGAACAGGTTTGGTGGAAGAGAATCAAGAGTTATGTTTGGGACACATTAAGTTCAAGATGATTATTAAATAAAACAGAGGCACAGTTAAGTAGGCAGTTTATGTATCAAGTCTGAAGCTTCAAGGTCATGGGATTGGATGAGATCATCTGGAAATGATTTTTTTTTAAAAAAAGGTCCAAGAACTGAGTCTTGGGCTCTACAACATTTAGAGGTTAGGAAGAGGAGGAAGATCCAGCAAAGGAGTCTGAGAAGCAACAGCAAGTTGGAGAGGAAGAAACCTAAGGACATGTGTGGTCTGGAAACAAAGTGAAGACTGGGTCATGGAGGGCATGAACAAAAGCTGTTGAGAAAACAAGTAATTTAAGGACAAAGACATGACCATTGGATTTGGTAATATGAAAATCCCTGGTGTCATTGACAAGAGCAGTCTCAGTGGAAATGGTATGGACAAAAGCCTGACTGGAAGTGGCGTAAGGGGAGAATATGAGGTGAGGAAATATAGACAGTGACTATAGTTTATCTTTAAAGTTGTACTGTAAAGGAATGCAGAGGGACAGAGCTGCAGCTAAAGGGAGATGTTAGGCCACAGTTAAGTTTTTTTTGGTGAAGATGGGTGATATCAGAGTAGATTTGTGTGATGATGGTAATGATCAAGGAGAGAGGGCAATTCACAACTCAGGGAGAAAATATATAATTGCAAGGTCAAAGTCGAGTAGGGAATTGGATCCAAAGATAATGGAGAGGGTTGGCTTTGTTAAAGAAAGGAACTTCATATAAGTGGGAAAGAGGCACATACAGGTCCAGGTGACAGTTTATAGGTGGATTTATTGTGGAAAGATGATTTGCTAATGCTGCCAGTTCTTTTATTTTCTCAATAAAAAATGAGGCAGAGTTATCAGCTGAAAAAAGATGGGGGGTGGGGTGGTGTCAGGTAAGAAGTTTAAGAAAAACAAGTTATGAAATAGCCGTTTTGGACAGTGGGCAATTAAACATACCAGGATTAAAAAATGTTGTTCATTTAGTTTCAGGAAAGTGACAAATACCATGGTCTCAATTGCAGAGTATAGAGATGTTAAAATATTCTTTCTGATGATTATTAATCAAGACACATTGCTTAGATTGCTCCAAGTCCATTATAAAAATGTTATCAACATAGAAGAAATTTCTTTACCTTTTCTCAGCTATGGTAGGTATGCATTCATCTAATCCATGATATGATTTATCAGTTTATTTTGCTGTAGGTTAAAACAAAAGAGGTTTAAGATCCAGCTATTGTGTGTGTGATGTGCAGTTTGAAGAATTATTAAAAACTAGGAGGTTATGCCAATAATGTGAGACTTGGTTTACAGATAAATCATCTATATTGAAATAAAGGTTGATGAGAGATGCTCCGAAAAGCCTTAAAGTGTTTGTAAGCATTTGTAGGGAGAGGAAAGTGAAGGAGCAGTAGAAGAATGATTAATTCTCAAGCCTAGCCTACTCCTCACCAGAGAGTAATAACAAGTCCAGTATATGCAAGTCATTTTGCACACATAATCTTCACATCAAGCCTACCTCCAAGGCATCATCCACACTTCACAAACTGGGATTATGTATGACAAGTTAAGAAATTACATGCCCAAGTTTCCATAGCACGTAAGAGACAGGGTCGGGTGGGAAACTAATTATTCCATTTTCAAAACTAAATACTTTCTAAGATGTTGGATTCATCCATTAACTGAACAGATATTTGTTGGGTGTTTACCATGAAAGGTGCTGAATACCTTACATGTTTTGCTTCATTTTATGTTCACAACTATTCCATGAAGTAGGGGTAAACATTTTCGTGCTTTTACATTAGGAAATTAAGGGTTAAAGGAGGGAATAAACTTGACACCCAGCCAATGGCAGACCCAGAATATGAGATATGATTAATTTTTTATAAATATATTAATATTTCCTTCTTGCAGCCATTCAAAGCCAATTTGACATGAAGAATTAATTAAGGCAATTGGATCTATGGAAGTGGGACCCATCTCTCAAGATGACATCTAGATAGTCTGGCTGCAATGGCCTGGGATTGTTTTTGTCTTGAAGTGACTAAGCAGATGTCTTAAAGTGAATGGGGAAAATGGATCCCAGCTACAGACACCTCTGAAATAATTTTCCCAGAGAGCAATAGAGATTTTGTGTTTCTCTAAATCTTTTCACTGGTGTTTATTTTTTGTGTGGCAAATCCTCTTCTGATACTGATCCTGACAACTGAGTCCAGAGTCTCTTACTGTAATCTAGAATGAGCCTTTATTTTTTTTGAAAGTATAATTCTCTCTAAAAGATTGAACCTATTAAACTTATAAGTAATTTCATCTGAGTTTTATTTGAAACCTTGTCTTTGCAAATGTTGCCAGCTTGTTTTGGCTTTCTGCTGAGTGTTTTATCAAACCACAAGATGGGTTTTGGCCAGACATTGGGAGTTTTCAACCTATCTCCAATCTGTTGGTCATAACAGGAAAAGCCTATTTCCAAAAATAATTTGAGTGAAAAGTTTAAAATTGTGGAGCTCCCAAAAGATTCTTATACACTTAGATGCAAATTCTGTCTCAGCCTGCCGCCTTCTGGCCCACCGTGGATCTCCTCTTTCTTATTAGGAGCGAGCAAGCATTGGTTGCTATGGAAACCCCTAGCTGGTGTTCCTAACACATCCACAGACCTAACATTCGTAATTTGCTGGTTAGGGCAAGTTATCTAGAAGAGGCAAACACTTGAACTGTGTTTTGTGGGATGATGTGGAATTAGGTAGAACAAAGACCTGGAAACTGTAAACGGCACACAGTATGGAAAGAACCTTGGGAAGTTTAGTATTGCCAGAGTGCAGGGTACAGGGAGGGGAGTGGAAGGATAAGAGGCTAAAGAAGCTGGCAGGGGCTAGTTCATGCTAGATCTTGAAAGGCATTATGGATAAGATGGAACGAGGGACCAGGAAGACTGCCCAGGTTTTAGGGCCTGAGAAATAAGCCAGAAAAAATCTTGGGAAAATGGATAGGATTTGATCATTCATTGGATTCAGGTTTGTCAATTGTCCCTACATTGTAAAAATGCTGAAAACCAGGTATTTCCTTAGTGGTTTGACCAAGAACCCTGCTGTGGAACAGGAAGAGCCACAATCGGAGTCATGGCAGGGAGCAGACTTTAATCAGTGAGGACCCAGAAGAATGCCACCCCCCTGTTGAAGCCATTACTGAGATGAGGCCCAGCTGTTATCTTAGAATGGAAATTCTAAACTGGTAGCCAAATCTCTCACAATTTGGGGATGGCTTGCTAGTGTTTTAAAATTTTATTTTGTTAGTGTTTTAAAATTTGATTTTGAGTGTTTTTGTTCAGGGCATGCACTCTTCAGGTCTTCAGCCCTTGTTACTGGCTATTATCTCATACCCCCCAGCTTCACACCTTACCCTGTCTGGCTCCTTAGGAAACTGGAGTTGTCAAACTTTGGATTGGCATGAAAATGAAGAAGAGATCTTGCCTGAACCTTAAGATCTGTAACTCGGAGAGACAAGTCCAGGCAATGTAACTTCCAGGGTCTAGCACTTGGATACAGCCAGAAATGTGGGAGAAAATTCTTTGCAGCCAGATTGGCAGGTGCCTTTCCTTTCTCAGGAATGCAGAAACCAGGATGATACATACTGCATCACGGCAAGAAAGTGCTTTGGGACCATCAGCCTTTCTCTGAGTTCCAGTTTTATGTCAGGATGATTACGGAATCGGAAATCTATTTCCAGGTGCTAGAGGGGACTTCCAAGTTGATAGTGTTGATAGTGGTTTGCTGGTGGTGGGGGAAAGCACCGGCTTTCCACGGCTTTCCATTTTAAGGGAAAAGAGATGCATAATTATAATTTTAATAAAATGGAACAAACGAAAATAAAGTAAAAGTAGATATAAGCATGATGTAAAAGATGCTATAATTGAAGTTTTTGCACTATAATCATTTATATTTAATTTGAACAGATAAAAACTTTTTAAAATATGCTAAATAACACTTCAATTTTAGCCCATTTTTAAAGTCACATGTAGCATTTGTAAAATTAAATTGTAATTTTAACCAATAAAGTAAATATTAAGATGCATTAAAAATTTTTTAAATGCAATTTTATCGAGATATATTCACACACCATATAACCCATCCAAAGTATGCTATC
This sequence comes from Choloepus didactylus, assembly GCF_015220235.1. NCBI lineage: Eukaryota > Metazoa > Chordata > Mammalia > Pilosa > Megalonychidae > Choloepus > Choloepus didactylus. The sequence goes on along the minus strand of NC_051334.1, from coordinate 44,343,614 downwards.
AGTGTCTCACAGTATCATCATGTAGTTGTGCATTCATCACCACAATCAATTTTAGAAAATTTTCTTTACTTCCCCAAAAATAATAAAAATAAAAAATAAAAATAAAATAAAAAAGAACACTCCAAACATTCCATACCCCTATCCCTCCCCTATTATTTCTAATTTTTTTGCCTTTATTTTATTACTCATCTGCCCATACACTGTATCCAGGGAGTGTCAGTCACAAAGTTTTCACAATTGCATGGTTAAGATGCATTTTGATGCACCTTTTTCTGTGTCTGCATGTCTTTTTTCCTGTCTTTTGCTCTTTCCATTTTTTTCTTAAGCAGGGAAATGGTAGGTTTACAGAAAAATCATGCAGAAAATTCAGGGTTCCCATATACGCCCTCTCACACATGCAGTTTTCCCTATTATTAACACTTTGCATTAGTGTTATACCTTTGTTACAATTGATAAAACAATATTATTATAATTATACTATTAACTGTAGCCCATAGTTTATATTAGGGTTCACTGTGTTGTACATTCCTTTTCTTAAAAATTATTCCAGTAACATATATACAACCCCCAAATTTCCCCTGTAACTATGTTCAAATATATAATTCAGTGGTGTTAATTACATTCACAATGTTGTGCTACCATCATCACCATCCATGACCAACACTTTTCTGTCACCCCAACCAGAAAATCTGTACCAATTAAGCATTAATTCCCCATTCCCTAGCCTCACCCTGGCTCATGGTAACCTGTGTTCTAGTTTCTGACTATGAATCTGCATATTCTAATTATTTCATACCAGTGAGATCATACAATATTTATTCTTTTATCTGGTTTATTTCACTCAGTGTGATGTCTTCAAGGTTCATGCAAGTTGTAGCATGTATCAGAAATTCATTCCTTTTTATGACTGAATAATATTCCATTGTATATGTAGACCACATTGTTTATCCATTCATCTGTTGATGGACACCAGAGTTGCTTCCATCTTTTAGAAATTGTGAATAATGCCTCTGTGAACATTGGTGTTCAAATGTCTTTTCGAATCCCTGCTTTTAATTCTTTTCGGTATATATCTAGAAGTGGGATTGCTGGATCATATGGTATTTGTATAATTAAATTTGGAGGAACACCTGTTTTCCACAGGAGCTGCACCATTTTAAATCTCCATCAACAATGAATGAGTGTTCCTATTTCTCCACATGCTCTCCAACACTTGTTTTCTGTATTTTTTGAACAGTAGCCATTTTAGGGAGTGTGAGATGGTATCTCATTGTGGTTTTGATTTGCATTTCCTTGATGGCTATTGATGTTGAACATCTTTTCATATGCTTATTGGTTATTTGTATATCTTCTTTGGAAAAATGTCTATTCAAGTCTTTTGCCCATATTTTCATTGGGTTATTTGTCTTTTTGTTGGTGAAGTGTATGATTTCTTTATATATGCTGGATATTAAAACCTTATTAGATATGTGGTTTCCAAGTATTTTCTCCCATTGTATAGGTTGCCTCTTTACGTTCATGATGAAGTCCTTTGATACCCAAACATTTTTAATTTTGATGAAGTACTATTTATTTATTTTTTCTTTTGTTGCTCATGCTTTTGGTGTAAAAATCTAAGAAACCATTGCCTAACACAAGGTCCTGAAGATAGTTTCCAAAGTTTTCTTCTAGAAGATTTATACTTTTGACCCTTATATTTAGGTCTTTGGTCCACTTGGAGTTAATTTTTTTATATGGTGTGAAGTAGGGGTCCACTTTCATTCTTTTGCATATGGATATCCAACATTCCCAGCACCATTTGTTGAAGAGACTATTCTTTCCCCACTGAGTAAATTTGGCACCCTTGTCAAAATTCATTTGGCCATAGATGTAAAGGTTTATTTCTGAACTCTCAGTTTAATTCCATTTGTCTATATGTCTGTCCTTATGCCAAAACCATGCTGTTTTGATTACTGTAGCTTTGGTAATAAGTTTTAAAATCAGGAAGCATGGGTCCTCCAACTTTGTTATTCTTTTTTAAGATGGTTTTGTTTATTTGGAGTCCCTGTTCTTCCTCATAAATGTAGCAATTGGCTCTTCCATTTCTGCAAAATGGTGTTGGAATTTTGATTGGGATTGTATTGAATCTGTCAATCGCTTTGGTTAGAACTGACATCTTAACAATATTTAGACTTCCAATCCACAAACAGGAATGTCCTTCCATTTATTTAGGTCTTCTCTGATTTCTTTTAGCACTGTTTTGTAGTTTTCTGTGACAAACACTTTACATCCTTGGTTACATTCATTCCTAGATACTTGATTCTTTTAGTTGCTATTCCAAATGGAATTTTTTCTCAATTTCCTCTTCAGATTGTTCATTACTAATTCCATCTCTTTACTTGTTATTGGTCTGTTGAGATCTTCTACTTCTTGAGTCATTGTAGGTAGTTCTTGTGTTCCTAAGAATTTGTCCACTTCATCTAAGTTGTCTAATTTGTTGGCATACAGTTGTTCACTGTATCCTTTTATAGTATATAGAAACACCACTGATTTTTGCATGTTGATATTGTATGCTACCACTTTGCAGAATTCATTTATTAGCTCTAGTATATTTTTTGTGGGTTTTTCAGGATTTTCTATGAATACAATCATTTCTTCTGCAGGAAGGGAAAGTTTTCCTCATTCCTTTCCAGATTGGATGCCTTTTATTTCTTTTTCTTGCCTAATTGCTTTGGCTAGAACTTCTAGTACAGTGTTGAATATCAGTGGCAACAATGGGCATCTTTATGTTGTTCCAGATCTTAGAGGGAAAGCCTTCAGTCTTTCACAATTGAGTATAATGTTAGCTGTGTGTTTTTCTTATATCCCCTTTATCACATTGAGGAAGTTTCCTTCTATTCCTAGTTTTCAAAGAGTTTATATCAAGAAAGCATGCTGAGTTTTTTCAAATACCTTTTCTGCATCAATAGAGATGATCATGGGTATTGTTCCTTCATTCTATTAATGTGGAATATTATATTAATTGATTTTCTTATGTTGACCCACTCTTGCCTACCTGGAATAAATCCCACTTGATCATGGTGTATAATTCATTTAATGTGCTGTGAGATTTAGTTTGCTAGTACTTTGTGACAATTTTTGCCTCTATATCCATTAAGGATATTAATCTGTAATTTTCTTTTCTTGTGATATATGTATCTGGCTTTGATATGAGGATGATGCTGGATCATCAAATAAATTGGAAAGTTCCCTTCTCTTCAATGTTTTGGAAGAGTTTGAGCTGGATTTGCATTAATTCTTCTTCAAAAGTTTGGTAAAATTCACCAGTGAAGCCATCTGGTCCTAACCTTTTATTTGTTTGGAGGTTTTTGTTTACTAATTCCATCTCTTTACTTGTTATTGGTCTGTTGAGATCTTCTACTTCTTGAGTCATTGTAGGTAGTTCTTGTGTTCCTAAGAATTTGTCCACTTCATCTAAGTTGTCTAATTTGTTGGCATACAGTTGTTCACTGTATCCTTTTATAGTCCTTTTTATTTCAGTGTGGTTGGTAATAATGACCCCCTTTTCATTTCTGATTTAATTTATTTGCATCCTCTCTCTTTTTTTTTTTCATTGTCAGTCTAGCTATGGGTTTGCCAATTTTATTGATCTTTTCAAAGAACCAACTTTTGATTTTGTTGATGCTCCCTACTGTTTTAACAATCTCTTTTTATCTTCCCTCTAATCTTTATTTCCTTCCTTCTGCTCATTTCATGTTTAGTTTGCTCTTAATTTTTTTCTAGATCTTCCAGTTGTGAAGTTAAGTCTTTGATTTGAGATCTTTCTTTTTTAATGTAAGTATTTGGAGTTATAAATTACCCTCTCAGCACCGCCTTTGCTGTATCCCATAAGTTTTAGTATGATGTGTTTTCATTTTCATTTGCTCAAAATATTTCTTAATTTCCCTTGTGATTTCCTCCCTAACCCATTGGTTGTTTAAGAGAATGCTGTTTAATTAGCTCATGTTTGTGAATTTCTCATTTCTATTTCTTTTGTTGATTTCTAGCTTCATTCCACTGTAGTCAGAGAAGATACATTGTATATTTCAATGTTTTTGAATTTAATGAGACTTGTTTTTGACTTAACATATTCTATCCTGGAATGTGAATTCTGCTGCTGTTGAGTGAAGTGCATTATATATGTCTATTAGTTCCAGTTGGTTTAGAGTTTCATTCAAGTCTTGTAATTCCTTATTGATCTGTCTAGATGTTCTATCCATGATTGAAAGTGATGTATTGAAGCCTCCTACTATTAATGTAGAACCATCTATTTCTCCCTTCAAATCTTTCAATATTTGATTCATATATTTTAGGGCTCTGCTGTTAGGTGCATATATATTTATATTTGTTATGTCTTCTTGTTGAATTCACCTCTGTATCAGTATGTCATGACCTTTCTTGTCTCTTGTAACAGTTCTTGACTTAAAGTCTATTTTATCTCATATTAGTATAAGTACCCTAACTCTCTTTTGGTTGCTATTTGCATGACATTTTTCCCCCATCCTTTCAACCTACTTGTGTCTTTAAATTCAAGGTGACTCTCTTAGAAACATATTTGGGTCAAGCCTTTTTATTCATTCTGCCAATGTCTGCCTTTTGACTGGAGAGTTTAATTCATTTACATTTAAAGTAACTCCTGACAATGCAAGACTTTCTTCTGGCATTTTGCTATTTGGTCTTTGTAAGTCTAATACCTTTTTTGTTCCTCATTCTTCCATTAATGCCTAGTTTCATATTAATTTGACTTTTGTAGTGTACCATTTTTAGTCCTTTCTCACTTCCTTCTGTATATATATTTTCAGATATTTTCTTTGTTGTTATCATGGAGCTAAATTTAACATCCTAAGTCTATAACAATCATGTTTGATTTGATACCAACTTAACTTCAATAGCATACACGAACACTGTTTCTAAACCCCTCCTTCCCCCACCTTTTGTTTGTACTTCTAACATATTATATTTTTATACATTGTCCATCCAAAACCATAGATTTATCATGACTTTTTATTAATTTGCATTTTAGAACCTGTAAGAAGAAGAAAGTGGTTTTGCATACCAAATATATAGCACAGTAATAGTGCTGGCATTTGTAATTACCCATATGGTTACATTTACTAGAGGCCTTTATTTCTTTATAGCACTTTAATCCACTGTCTAGTGTCTTTTCCTTTAAGCCTGAAGAACTCCTTTTCATTGCTTGTAGGGCAAATCTAGTGGTGAAAAACTCCCTCAGCTTTTTCTTTATCTGGTGTTTTAGTTTGCTAAGGTTGCCAAAATTCTATATATCAGAAATGGGTTGGCTTATACAATGGGGGTTTATTAACTTACAAGTTTACAGTTCTGAAGCTATGAAAATGTTCAAATCAAGGCATCAACAGGCAATACCTTCTCCCTGAAGACCAGCTACTGGTGATCCTCAAGGCACATGGTGACATCTGCCAGTCTCTCCTTTCTCTCCTGGGTTTCATTGCTTCCAGCTTCTGACTTCAGTGGCTTCCTCCCTGTTTCTGTATTTTTTTTCCTGTGTATTCTGTGTGTCCTCTCAGCTTCTCTGACTTTTCTCTCTCAGCTTCTCTGTGTGCTCTGAATTTCATCTCTTATAAAGGACTCCAGTAAAAGTATTAAACCCACCTGGGGCAAGCCTAATCAAAAGGTCCCACCTACAATAGGTTTACACCCACAGGAATGGAATAGCTTTAAGAACATGATCTTTTCTGGGGTACCTAACAGCTTCAAACCATAACATCTGGTAATGTCTTAATCTCTCCCTCATTTTTGAAAGACAAGTCTCTCCAGATATAAAACTTTTGGTTGGCAATTGTTTTCTTTCAGCACTTTAAATATTTCCTCCTACTGAGTTCTTGCCTCTATGGTTTCTGATTAGAAATTGACATTTAATCTTATTCGAGCTCCCTTGTACATGACACATTGCTTTTATCTTGCAGCTTTCAGAACTCTTTCTTTGTCGTTGGAATTCGACAGTTTGGCTACTAAAATCCATATGGGCATGGATCTTTTCAAGTCTATCTTGTTTCTGGTTCATTGCTATTCTTGAATGTGTGTATTCATGTCTTTTGTTACATTTGTGAAAATTTCAGCAATTATTTCTTTGAATTTCTACCCTCTTTCTCTTTCTTCTCCTTCTGGGACTCCCATAATGCATGTTTTGGTGTTCTTGATGTTGTCCCACAGGTGTCTTAGGTCCTGTTTGCTTTGTAAAATAATTTTTTAATTTCTACCCCTCAGCCAGAGTCATTCCAATTGTCTTGTCTTCACATTTACTGATTCTTTCTTCTGCCAACTCCAATCTGCTTTTGCAACCCTCTAGGGAAATTTTCATTTCAGTTATTGTGGTCTTTAATTCCAGTAATTATTTTTTGTTCCTTTCAAATCTTCTACCTCCTTATTGAGATTCTCATCTTGTTCATCCATTGTTTTCCATATATCCTTTAATTCTTTTTCTGTATTTTCTTTCTTCTTCTTGATTATACTGAGGATCATTTTTTAAAAATCTTTGATATGGCCACAGAAAACTTTTCTTCTTTGATATTTCATGTTTTTTTAATGCTGTTCCTTTGGATGGGCCATCATTTCCCATTTCTTTGTCTTATAATCTTTTGTTGCACACTGTACATTTTAATATTTTTGTGTGTTAACTCTGGGATTTAGTCCCTTGGCTGTCTGTTAATATTTTATCCAGCTAGTGATATGACAGAGATTTTCTGAGTGTCAGGAGATAAGAAAAACAAACAAACAGAAAAACACCTTTCACAGTCTGCAAATTGGCTCTGTGTTGGCTGGTGCTTTCCTTCTGAGTTGAGCCCTCCTTTCACAAGAAGATAAGCCCAAGGCAAAAGTTTAGTGCAGGGCCCTCTCATTTTTTTCTGAGTCTGAGTCTTGTCCTGAGCTTATGTTCACTCTTGACCTTAGGAATTCCCCCACTTACAGGAATTCATAAAAGGTATTCATTTGCCCCAGACTGTTCTTACCTAATCAGTTTTACAGTGCTTTAGCTATCATCAAGCTGCTTCTGCTTGCAGGGCAAGTTCTAGGATGGCGAGCCAGAGACACATTTCCTGGTTCAGGGTGCCACCCGATAGATTGGCATTGACATACAGGCACCCCAGTATGTGCATAGGGGTTACTCTGCTCCCTCCAGAACAGGGCCAGTATTCCACAATGGAGTGCATTGTGGCTTCACTCTGTGCTAGGGAGTGGGTGGGGAAGTGGCCAGCAAGAGTGCCAAGAGCTTCTCCTACCTTTCTTAAAGCTATGTTTTCTTGATTTGTCACTCATCCAGTTACTGCAACCCTTTAACTATTTTTCTTTTTTTTTTTTTGTGGAAGATGGCTCTGCCAGTTTTTGCTAGTCGCTTAAAGATTCTGTGAAGGAACAGCACCCTAAAATGTCTTACAGTGCCATCTTGGTTGATCAAAAGTCCTCTCTGCTTTTTTTAAAAAACAGTATTCTTGGAAACATTTGTTTTTGTTCATTCATACATAACCCCTCCAATTCCCAAAAGGATTTGAGATATGAGAATTACATTTTTGTTTTATGGAACAGATTTAAAAATGAATAATTTAACACACAAACATGAGAAAGACAAAGCTATGATTTCTAAATTTGCTTCACTTTTTCATGGGAAACCATGGTCAGGTAAAGAGAAAACAAATTTCGTCTAACACAGTTATAATACACAAAAGATATTCAATCCCTTTCGAGCAACAACGGATAAAGAGAAAAGCTTGGATATGAAACAAGACTCATTATGATTACTGGCATTTCAAGAAAATGCAATTATTTGCATATAAGGTATGGTAAAGAAACAATTTTTATGGTTTTAGATGTATTCTGAAAGGCCTTGGAAGGCAATCTCATTCTAGCATCTTGAAGCTGCTGCATCTGGAGAAAGGTTGCTATGGCAACTTATGAAAGCTCAATGTTTTTTTTATCCTTTTCAAGATCATAAATCATCCCACAGCTTGAGGCTTCTGTAAAAGGGTCTCCATTATTTTACAAGCTATTGCCATTTGTTTTTGTGTTATACATTTTGATCATCTTAGAGGAAACAGGGTTACTGTGCTTCCAAAAAGACTTGGAGTCATATCTTTTTCATTTTTTTATGCGAGATGTGAATAATTTAATTTTAGTCTGCACTTCAATGATCAAAATGATGATTCACATCGGTATGTTTGGTTTTTGTCATGCGGAATTTTGATTTTCTAAAAAGGCATGATTGGTGTGATCTCAGGGAGGAGAAGTCGGTCCAAACTTGAGGAGGAACTGTTTGGCTAAAGTCGCTCTTAACGTGTAGTTCAGTGGAGCAGTCTTAGAGAGCGCTGCATTACCTCAAATGCTTTCAGACCTTCCTGTAACGATATGGTCTCAGGGCTTTAGACACCTCCAAATGATTTTTATCAACATAGTCTTTCTGAGAAAGTTAATAAATATATTTCTGATTCTAAAACCATGCATGCTTTGGGATTTTTACTTTCACAACACAGGACTTTGTGTGCGATAGGATTTAATGTGGCTTATGAAAAACACATAGGGCACAAAAGCAACACTGTGTTTCAGACCTAGCTCTGCCATTGCTAGCTGTTTAATTCTGAGCAAGCCATTGAATCTCACAGAGCCTCCATTTTCTGATCTGAGAATTGGGGTTAACTGTGCAAACTTCACAGGGTTATTGTGATCGAATGTGTATGAGTTTTGAAAACTGTGCAGTGCTGCATAAGTATAAGGTGGCAATTATTATTAGTTAGCTGTCTCTTTCCAACACTTTCCATTAGAAAATGTTAAAGATATCCTTTAATATTTTAAGTGTGACCAGAGGAAATCACTTTCAGTATGTATGACTATTTTGGGTTCTTTATATTAGGCTTATATAGACACACACTGTAGCCATTTATTTATTGATTGATTAATTATCATCTTTATTGAAGAATATTAAATAAATCCATTCAATAAGCATTTTAAGTATCAACTGTCTACTAGAATTGAGGAGGCAGAGGCAGGATTGAGGCTCCAAAATAGATAATTAAATTCTTATCATTCAAGAAATAACTTTTCTGAGCTTCAAGGCCAAAACATAAAGTTATTCAGGTGGTGCCTTGCACAAGGTTGCCTGGCGGATGCAGTGAAAGGGGGCATGCAATCCAGTCCACACTACCGGCCAAGCTATTTGCACTGATGTGGGCTGCATTCATCTGAAGAAGGACACCTTTTTGATATTTACCTGCCAGGAGGGTACGTAATCTATACCAAGGCACTGAGTGTGCTAGGAGTGGCCCTGATGGTGTGGCCTTGATAATGGGCATCCTTGTGATATCAAACGAAATGCTTTCAGTGTTTCACCATTTAGAATGATGAAGACTGCAGGACATGCTTTTTTTAAAACTTTTAATTTATTTTTTAAATAAATTCAGTTTTATTGAGATATATTCGCATACCATACAATCATCCATGGTGTACAATCAACTGTTCACAGTACCATCATATAGTTATGCATTCATCACCCCAATCCATTTTTGGACATTCTCCTTACATCAGAAAGAATCAGAATAAGAATAAAAAATAAATGTAAAAAAGAACACCCAAACCACCCCCCACCCTATTTTTCATTTAGTTTTTGTCCCCATTTATCTACTTATCCATCCATACACTGGAAAAAGGGAGTGCGATCCACAGGGTTTTCACAGTCACACTGTCACCCCTTGTAATCTACATTGTTATACAATCGTCTTCAAGAGTCAAGTCTACTGGGTTGGATTTGGTAGTTTTAGGTATTTACTTCTAGCTATTCCAATACATTAAAACCTAAGAGGTATTATCTATATAGTGCATAAGGATGTCCACCAGAGTGACCTCTCAGCTCCATTTGGAATCTCTCAGCCACTAAAAGTTTATTTTGTTTCATTTTGCATCCCCCTTTTGGTCAGGAAGATGTTCTCAATCCCATGATGCCAGGTCCAGATTCATCCCCGGGAGTCATATCCTGCATTGCCAGGGAGATTTACACCCCTGGAAGTCAGGTCCCATGTAGTGGGGAGGGCAATGAGTTTACCTGCCAAGGTGTCTTAGCTAGAGAGAGAGGGCCACATCTGAGCAACAAAGAGGCTCTCAGGGGGAGACTCTTAGGCACAATTACAAGCAGGTTTAGCCTCTCCTTTGCAGTAAAGAGCTTCATAAGGGCAAGCCCCAAGACAGAGGGCTCGGCATACCAAGCCATCAGCAGGACATGCTTTTTATCTTGAGTCGGATTGCCTTGATTTGAATACTGACTCTACCACTTGCTAGCTCTGTGACCTTGGACACTTCACTTGACCTTTGTAGGCTTCACTTTCTACATCTGCCCAGCTCATAGAGTTGTTTAGTGGAAAAACGAATTTTATATGAAACAGTTAGAATAGAAGCTGGCACACAGTCAGTGCTCAAAAATGTTAGCTGTTTTTAGTAATGGTTTATGTCTTCAAGGACTCCTACCTATCCTGTGTTGAAAAGTTCAACAACTGACATCTGAATTCTACCTACAAATACAACTTCCCTTTAATGAATTTGAGTTCAAATTGTGGACAGTTTTCTTCTTACCCCAGATCTTTTTTGTTGTGTTTCTGTTAAATAACTAACTAAAAAAAAATCGTTCTTTTTAGAGACATCAAAGAATTCCAGTTCTTTGATCAGAAGGTCACTTGGTTATTTCTAGAATTTCCTCGTAAAAGCATTGCTTTGTCAGAAGTGACAGAAGTGATGAGGGATATTTGCATATTCTTGGCTTTTATCCTTCCTGGTTGTGGTGGAGGGGTGCCTATATCTTTTACCAGGGTTATAAAGTTAGACATGATTTGAGGTAAGGTTAATTTCATTGTCAATTTTGGTTAACATGATTCTGGGTTTTGTGGGGTTTTCTTTGTAACTTTAAATTGGGAAAATTTCCTTATGTAGTATTGAAGTACAGATGTTTCCTGATGTTTTCAAAACAATTAACTTGACATTTAAAAATATTTAAAAGTTTTGTTAAATGTAAGATTCTGATATGAAGAACATGAAACCCATTGACAAAGCAAAGAATGAAGCAAGTGGTAATTTTTCCTTCCTTCCATATCCTGACTCCTCAAGTGCCCTTAAGACACTTTGAAGAGGCCAACTTCGGTGTTACTTCCACTGTGTATTTTCCAGTCTCCTACGGTACCTAACTCTGGGGCCATGTTCCATGGTACAAAACTAGAAGAACAGAAGGTGAATATTGCTGTCCATCACTGATCTAGGTATTTAAAATAATATGGGTACTAATTATAATTAAGGTAGTCATCACTTTGACGAGACCTATTCCAAGTAAACTACTCTTGAAGAGAGTTTCGATGTTTTTATAATTTTAATAGCATTAGTCTACCATTGTTCATGTGTGCCACACTATGATTACATTCAAGGGAGATGCCCTGAAGACAAATACTATTCACCCTGCACCATTTGGAAGCAAAAAGTAGATGAAATGACCTGTCAGATGTCTCTCAGGAATGCATACCGGAAGCTTCTGAAAGCTCCAAATGATAATCAGTTGGTGAAATATTAATGGATCCTTCATGTTAAATTCAAACTTAATTAGCTTTTTAAAAGTACAAAATGAACTTGCTTCTAAATTGTTTGCAAAAGTTAAATACCGTTTTAAAAGAAAAACTGATATTTTAACATTCTTATCTTTAGAGGTAGATCAAAGTCGTAAGACACTTGGTACCAATCAGTGCATAGAGTTACTGTATTTTTGTTGTTTTCCTTTTTAGTACAAGAGTTTAAGTTTTGGGTTTAACTCTGACCCTGCCATTTACCATATAACCTACATCAAGTCACTGAACATCTTTAAACCTCCACATTTTCATTTTCAAATTGAGGATAATAATCCTTATCTCTCAGCATTGTGAGGATGAGATGAGCTATTGGGTGTAAAACGCTTCACACAGACTAAAGTGAATGCTTGACGCTTAGTAATAGTGGCTGTTACGATTGGGAATATTTTCATTTGTTTTTGACTGTTATTGCAACATGTCCAGAAACTATTGCATAGTGTTTAAACAGTGCCAATTGCATTGTCTAGTGTTTTTAGGGCAAATCTATTTCTGTTACTTTATGATATTTTTTCACAACAGTATTGCATTTTAACATGTCCAGACTTCACAGAGAATGTAACATCTCTCATATTTTTGTTTCTATGGCAAAATGTGTTAAAAGTTCCGAACGACCATAATAGAAATGAACTCTTGGCAAACAACCCTCTTGTAAGCTGGGGAGGCTCTGTATAGTTAATTATTTGCTTATTATTTGATCAGTCAAACCATTAGTCCTTTTCACTAGTCATCACTAAGGAATCCCTTGAGAATTACCTCTTCTTCACAATCTTAATCACCTCTGGTGATCACTTTAGTCACCAGATGTCAGTTTCTATTTTTTTTTAGGTTCTCTAGAATTCTTTCCTCTTAAATTGCATTCACTTCCCTAAGCCACCAATATATGGGCCAAGTACATTTTAAATCAAGTTTTGAATATCACCATATGAACATTACTGGGAAAATTGCAAGGAATTTCCAACAAAATACTTTCCTACTGCCTTATTTAAAGATATTTTTGTAATTTTCTTTTTGTGACGTTTTAAGGCATGCGATAAGCATAGAGAACTGTATTCAATGATTAGATAAGACCTTCCTTTGTGTTAATAACTGTTTATGTTTAGCATCAGATATTATTGGGTAACTGCATTTAGAGTTCCTTTTGTAGAATATAAAATGCTAGTGTATAAGAGTGATATTATATTTCATTCTGAATCCTTTTGTTTAAACCTCAGTGTGCTCAGGAGGTTTATCTGAGCTCACTGATAACAGCTGTTACCATGGCTGCATGTTATTTCATTTGTTGAACTGATGCTTGATAAGAGAGATGTCATTGAATTATCTGCTAACTTGAATTTAAATAGAAGTGTTTTCTCTTTTTTCCTTATGGACATAAAATTGGGAAGTAGGGGTTAAAAATCCCAGCCCTGTATCCCTAAATTAAGGTTGTGCAATGCTCATGTACACTGTGTGAGGGCAATGGCCTTGGGGGACTTTACCCTGCCACTCTCCCAACAAACTGGAAGCCTCAGCCCTGCACCCAAGGGTAGAAATCGGAAGATGGATGAACTCAAATAATGAAATGCCAGGTCAGCATTTCCTTAAAAAAAATGGGCTTCTTTAAAATTCAGCCCTTTAAAAAATGAGCTGCTTCTTTTAAGATAGCCAGTAGATGATCACTGAAGCCTCAGCTTTTTGCTTTTTGTTATGACTTTTACCGTGGATCACATTTTATGTTGTATGGATTCTTATCAAACCACAAGGTACAAGAATGTTCTAAAAGCACATTGATCCAAACAAAGTGAAAAATACCTTTGGAAATGTGATTTTTCTCTGTAGCAAACAATGGGAGATGCAGTCAATGAAGAATGGAACCCCATGAAAGAGGTATAGCATAATGGTTACAAATATAGACACTGGAGCTAAACTGGCTGGGTTTGCCTGCTGGCGTAGCCACCTACTCCTTATATAACCTTGGGCACCTCTTCTTGCTTCAATTTCCTCAGCCATTAAAAGGGGACATCAATAGTACTTTATTTCATAGGGTTGTTGTGAGAAGTCAAGACACTTAGAAGAGTGTCTCAAATGTAGTCAGCACTAAATGAATATTGGTTATTTTTATGGGAATCTTATTTTTCTGCACTAGTAGGGTCTGAAAGTTCCACAGCTTTTTTTTTGAAAGAAAAGAGAGAAGTTCTTTTATTGCCTAAGAAACCACAGTAGCATCTTGGCATTTCATTGATTTTATTTGATCTCATAAAGCAAATGAGAAAGGTAATTGGAACTGAGCAAATTCAATTCATCATGGTAAGAGCACCAGAGTTCTGTTACCTGAGCAAACTCCACTAAATTCTGTAATAGTGGTTTTTAAGATGCAGTATTTTAAGAGCTCTGAGACCCAAAACTACATCCAGGCTGTATTTGTATTAAAAACTACATACATGACCGATTATATTTGTCAAAACTCATTGCACTCTCTACTAAAATGGGTAAAATTTATTATATGTAAATTTACCTCAAGAAAGTTGATTTACCAAAAACCTATTTCAGGATGAGAAGAATGAAGTAGGCATTAATAAGTATTTTTGACTAAATTAATAATTGAATAAAAGAAATGAAAGGATGGAGTCATTTCATTCTTCAGCAATGGATGACGATGACATCAGAGAATTAGGTTGCATAAGGGGGTTAAATTATACGTTCTCGGTTTTGAAATTTTACATCAACTTCCAAAAGTCTAATTTTAAGGCCCAGTCTTCCTCAATTTACTGGGTTTTCAGATTCATCTTGGGAATGAAATCAGTGGCTAGTCTTGGTCCTGTGTCTGCTGGGGCTCACACATTTCTCTTTAATGTGGCTTTGAGTTTTCATATATATCGTCAGACATATAATCATGCAATTTAGTCCTTAAAGATAGGCATTTTTACATAGTGGCCAAAGATGTTTTGAAGGTTTGACACATTTATCAGCTATGAAATCCCTTTTGTTCTTTCTAGAAATATCAGCTGGTTTCCTATACATGGAATCTAGGCTTCTATTGAGAAACCCTATCCACCTGGAGTTTGGTAGATTGAATGTAACAGTAGACCACATGTGAGCCAACATGAACTTTTCTCATTGGCTATTAGCATAAGGAGTTTTCTGGGTTGTCTGTAAAATATTTGATTCTGATGACCTGATGACTTATTGTCATCAGAATTTGAAGTTTGGTATATTGAATTTAACAGTAGCTCGCATGTGAGCCAACATGGACTTTTCTCATTGGCTGTTAGCATGAGAAGCTTTCTGGGTTGTCTGGAAATTATTTGATTCTGATGACTTATTGTATTTTCTCCCAGGTATGGCAGCAGCCAAACTTCTCCATGATTCTGGCCTGAACGTGGTTGTTCTGGAAGCCCGGGACCGCGTGGGAGGCAGGACTTACACCATTAGGGTAAGATGTTAAGGATGAGGCGGAGGAAAGTGGGACTGAAGCTGAGTTTTTGTTTCTTTGTTTTGTTTTTTTTTTCCTGAAAGTCTTGAATTTCATTTTACTCTTTTAGAGAGGGTGATTTTACTCTGAAACATATTCCATAGCCTCTTTTTCATCTTGCCCCCTTTTAAGCTTTTTATTCTGTCCTTTTTCTCTTCTTGTCTCATGACATGATACTTAGCACCATAGAACTAAGATTTAAGATTGGGGAGGAAGGAGGAAGGAAATGAGGAGGTGTGTGTGTATCTGTGTGTGTGTAAGTAGGAAGAAAAATATCAAAATTCTTTGTACTTTTCAACTGTAACTTCAAAGCCTCTCTAACACCAACACAGTCATTCCAACCATACTAACTGAACTTTCCCCTGGATAATTTTCCTTTGTTTCTTTCTTTCAATTTCTTGTCATACATTTTATGTATTTATTTTTTGTTAGAGAAATTGTGGGTTTACAGAACAATCATGCATAAAATACAGGATTCCCGTATACCACCCTATAATTATCACCCTGCATTGACGTGGTACATTTGTTACAATTGATGAAAATACATTTTTTATAATTGTACTATTAACCATAGTCCATGGTTAATTTAGAGATCCCTCTTTGTGTTGTGCAGTTTGTAATTTTTTTAAAATTTTATTTTAGTACCATATTTACAACCTAACATTTTCCCTTTTTGTCATGCATTTTAATGAATTTTTATTACTTTATAAATGCCCCTATTTCAATTGCTAGTTAATTGTTTTAATTCTGATATTATTGCCTAAAATTAATGATTTTCAGTGGAAAATAGAGCCAAGTATAGCAGGTTTCTTCACAAGGAAATGCCCTACTTACATAATTCAAGATTTTAATAATAGAACTAGTTGTTACCAATGTAGTGTCATTTACAGAGAGATGAGAAATATGAAATCTCAACCTACAGCTTTCCTTTTGGAAAGATTTATCAATAAAACAAGTATAGCATTTCATACCCTTTCTTGCCTTTAGGTACTTCCTTCACAGTTGAATTCATTCTCAACAAATAGCTATTGAGTGCCTACTTGGTGTCAGGTACAGTGATAACCAAAGCATGGCCCTTACCCCAAGTTGTTTATAGTCTCCTGGGAGATAATGGCAGGCAATTACAATTCATGAACGGAAGTGTGACAATGGGGGCAGATGCTGGGCTGGGGTGGTCCCATGGGAGACATAGGAGGGAACTTCACTCAGTCTAGGAAGCCAGAAGGCTTTCTGCCTAAAAGCCTTATCTGTCATTGACCTAGACATATACCCTATACCCTGGTTATTTGTTATTCCATGCAGTTCTCCAAACTTTTCCTAGCCTGTCTCATCTCTGGGCCATTGTTTATATCATTACCATCTCTAAATATTTCTGTTTACTATTGTCATATGTCAAAACCTTATCTGTATTCCAAATCCTTGTTCACATATCAAAGATATCATCCATTTTTATTCTAGTCAGAAGCTACTTGCCTTTCTTCTGTGTTAATACCAGTTATTTGTTCTACACGAGGGGCAATTATTGCATGTTACCACTTTGTTTCTTACCTGTGTATATCTTCTCTCCACTGGGTCTTGGAATCTCCATATTCCCCACAATATCTGGCATATAATGGTGCCTTGTACAAAAAAGAGGCCCTTTTAATATGACTAGGCATTGAATTTTCAAAAATACCCTTCTTTTATTTATTCCACAAAATGTATTATGTAATTACTATTGGTGTTTGGAATACATCAGTAATAAAACAAAGATCCCTGCCCTTGTGAAACTTACGTTCCTTTTCTTGGGGGTGGGGGTAGGTGGGGTAATAAACAATAAGCAAACAAACAAAAACCAGAAAAAGAGGGCCTTCTCTGTTTTCCTGATTAATAGATACCCATTTGTTCTGGTTTGCTAAAGCTGCTGTTATGCAAAACACCAGAAATGAATTGGCTTTTATAAAGGGGATTTGTTAGGTTGAAAAATTACAGTTCTAAGGCCATAGAAGTGTCCAAACTAAGGCATCAACAAGAGGATACCTTCATTGAAGAAAGGCTGATGGTGTCTGGAACACCTCTGTCAGCTGGGAAGGCACTTGGCTGGCATCTGCTGGTCCTTTGCTCTTGGATTTTAGTTTCAAAATGGCTTTCTCCAAAATGTTTCTGGGCTTCTGTCCTTCTTAGCTTCTCTCTCTCAGCTCCTGTGCATCCTTGCTTGTTCTCCCAGGGCATTTCCCTCTATATGTCTGGAGGTCCTCTCTTATCTTCTCCAGGGGGAACTCTGGGCTTCATCTCTTAGC
Organism: Choloepus didactylus; assembly: GCF_015220235.1. Lineage (NCBI taxonomy): Eukaryota > Metazoa > Chordata > Mammalia > Pilosa > Megalonychidae > Choloepus > Choloepus didactylus. Next base: position 44,326,245 of record NC_051334.1, on the reverse strand, counting down.
TTAGCATCTCCAAACATCCTTTTGTCTGCATCTCCCAGTGTCTCCAAGCATCTGAGTCTGTGTCAGCTTCTTCCAGAGGCAAATTCTGGATTATATATCTTAGCTTCTCTCCAAAATATCTCTTTCAGCTTCTCTCTGAGCTCCTTCTCAACATGAGCTCTCTTAAAGGACTTCAGTGATCCACTGAATGGGTGGAGCCAAACCTCCCTGGAAAGGATCTAATCAAAAAATCTCACCTACAGTTGGGTGGGTTACATCTCCATGGAAACAACGTAATCAAAAAGTCCCACCCTGATCAAAAGACTAATAAGTCTGCCCCCACAAGATTGCATTTAAAAACATGGCTTTTCTGCAGGACATAATAGATCCAAACAGGCACACCATTTCTTCTTGGACATACTTAGAGATTGGGAGCTTTACTATTCACTTCTTGTTAAATGGTTGCTCTTTAGTCTTTGGAAGTGAAACTGATTCAAAATCGTATAAAAGTGCAATTAAACATAAGAACAATCTCAAAGATCCAAATTATGACCAAATATTCCCTAATACTATCTTTCAAATATCTGGATTAGTAAACCACATAAGAAGTTATAATTTCCTTTTTTACTTTTCTTCTAGCATTAGTTGACTCAAAAATAGCCTGAGATACTTAGTAAAGAGAAATTCATCAATAACTCATAGCTTACAAATTCAAGGCAATAAAAATCAAACCATGTTATGAAATATTGTGAATGATGGGGTTCAGAAGTCTCTTGCCTCTTCAGAATTCAATAAATTTTGTTTTAAATTAAACATCGACTTAATAACTTCTAAGTCACATGAATGAACTATATTTGAGAACAGAATCCAGATCTTCATGGATACACACACCTCAAGGGGTACCTATAACCTGTGAAATGCCAGTGTATACATTTTCTTATTTCAGGACTGTCTTTTTATCTTAGAAATAACATTTTCACAAATATTTATTTTTATTTTTCTCCATGGGAAAACAGAACCAGAAGGTTAAATATGTGGACCTTGGAGGATCCTATGTTGGGCCAACCCAGAATCATATCTTAAGATTAGCCAAGGAGCTAGGATTGGAGACCTACAAAGTGAATGAAGTTGAGCATCTGATCCACCATGTAAAGGTATGCCTAGACCAGCCTGTGAAGGATTTGAAGGTGTCTCTATGGGTATTTCCATATGTTAAGTGCCAGATGATTCTCTCAGAGAATTTTCTGCATCTCTAAATGATACATATATATTTTTTAAATCTATGTCAGCCATTCTGAGAATTTATTCACTGTTATAAAAGGGTAATTAGGTGGGATATCTAAACCTATTTGGGAAGGATATTGACAAAGTGGTATTGTCCATTTGGTAAAAATTTTAACAAAGCCAGTAGAGAAAAAATATTTGTGATTGATTTATAAATATGCTTATTTAAATATTTGGGGCTATTTCATTTTATACGAAAACCTATGTACAGTTTTATAAATGCTATCCTAGACTTCACATTTTAAAGAATATTTGCAATATGTCTATGGAATATTTTGAAATTTTATCATTGTGTACCATACATCAGCTAAGGTTACTCTTCTTTTGAGATTTACTGTGAATTTCTGTGAATTTAATTCAATTTCTGTGAATATGGGGTTACAAGATTTCTGTGAATTTACTGGGTCTCACATTCCCATTATCATTTGTGGCTCATGATTCCTGCTTCCACTGATGCCCAGTGCATGCATAGCTCATGTCCTGTAACTCTTTTCTTCCCTTTTCTATGTATCAACCAAGGTTCAATATTAGCCTCTTGGTCTTGATTTTCCGTAGACTACCTGAAGCATTTGTGTCCAGTACACATCACTAAAATTTTGAACAATTTGAATTGTGGAAGCACAAACAATTTAGAATTGGATATTGGACATTCTAATTCTAATAACCCTTTAGACCAGTGCACTCCTGGGATTTAGCATGATGCTACTGTGATTTGTTGAAAATCAATCAGCAATGCTTAGTAAATATCCTTTGTTGGTTCCTTGCTTTCAAATGTAGGTCACACTGACCAATTTCTTATGATTTCCTTGTTCCACCCTTAAAACTCCCACAGACTGACTTCCCAGAACACTGGGATCTCTTTTAGGTTTCTCCAAGAAAGCAGGTGACCAGAGACTATATTCACTTTTCTGTCTTTGTGTTTGCTTGGTTCCTCTTCAGTTCAGAGCTCTGTCTAGGATGCCTTATTTTACACGATAATCTTATGGCTGACATCAAGTTCCTTGTTTGAGAGATTGCTCACTGTCATGAATTGCAGAAACAATGTTACACTTAAATAATTTTTCATAGTGATTGCCAAATGTGCTGCTTTCTTAGATTATTTCAAATCATCTGTGTGCAGCTAAGAAAATATATGTCATAAAGCAGTATCCCTGACATGATACAAAGTAAATACATATGCCCAAAATGCTCTTTATAAAATTTAAAATGGAAATAAATGCCATTACTTTTTAGTTATTATGAAAGTAAAGCATGTTTAATGTTAAAACATTAGTTTTAAAACTGCTCCATAATCCTACCTAGAGAAAATCACTCTTCAATTTCTCTTGATTCATAGATTTTCATATTCCTGTATTGTTGTTTTCTGACCTCTGGTGGAGGAAATGGGAAATATCAGTGCACTTAAAAATATTTATACATATACATATGTGTTTATGTTGTATATACTAATTTACCAGCATTCTTTAATTCTCACTAATTATGAAACAAAGGTTCTTGACAAAGGTGTTACTTTGATCTCCTTGTGATCATCTCCAGGGAAGAGAGCTACATGATAATAAAGACCTTACAGCTATGAAGTCCTCCCCAAACTAAATACTTGATTTCCACCAGCACCACCACCATCTCTTTAGCCACATGTCTTTTTTTCCCCATTTTTAACTGTAAAAAGCATCTTATGTGGCTATATCCATTTCTGTAATTATGGACAAGAACTCTCCTACTACATGCCTGAGAATGTAGCTCAGAAATTTGTCTCCTCGCTTGTGGTAGTCACTATTCTGTGGATTACATATTTCATTATCTCTGTTACCTGTTTTAGCTACTTTCCACAAGTCTAAACTATGACTAGATATTTGTGCCTCATTTCTTCAGCAGACCTGCATATATTTCTTAAACCAAAGCCTGAGAACAAGAAGTATGCTATTTTCCATATTGTCATATCTGGCTATTCAAATCAACCTGTTGAAGGGATCTGCCTTTTTTATTTCTTACATGGCTATTAATACACAATTATTTTATGTGCATCCTTAATAACATTAGGCTAAGGAACTTGGACATTTTGGTTGGAGTTGAAACTGATGAAATGGAGCTACCCAGAAAAGGGGAAGGGTACAGCAGCTCATAATGGGCAAACTACCCAAGAAAGAGTGCCTTTCCTCAAGAAAGGGTGGCTGCCAGTACACCAGCTTTCTGGTAGCTATAGAAGAAATGCTCTGCTGATAGATGGGCTGTGTCCATACTGGTCCGATAATAGGCATCCATAATACCAGGTCTGCCGTCATGAACAGGCAGGCCCCTATACTGCCTGGCTCAGATCTGTTGAAAATGTTTATATCTACTGAGTGGTATTCCTTTTTAGTGTTACTGTAGATCTGGCTCCTGTTTTAAAATGTGGTTTTCTAAAGCCTTGGTAGTGAATAAAAGATGTGACACTAAGCTATATTGGGATTTAATTATCAGTGATCGCTTCAGCTCAAATATATATAATTTAGGTGTTTTCCTCACTTCTTAAGTCAGCGATGCAGTTGTTAATGCGTGACAATTATTGTTAAGCATCTACTGAGGTTTTTTCTCCTTTCTTAGAGAAGTTGTGGGTTTACAGAGCAATCGTGTATAAAATACAGGATATCCATATACCACCCTATTATGAACACTTTGCTTTGGTGTGGAACATTTATTATAACTGATGAAACCACAGTTTTATAATTGTGATATTAACTATAGTCCCTGGTTTAACTTAGGGTTCACTGCTTGCATGGTGAAGTTCCATGGATTTTTAAAAAATGTTATTCTCTTACCGTATATACAACCTAAAATTTCCCTCTTTTAACCACATCCATATATATTTTTAAGTGCTGTTAATTGTGTTCACACTATTGTGCTACCATCACCATCAGCCATGACCAAAACATTCCCATTGTTCCAAATAGGAACCCTGTACATTTTAAGCCTTGACATCCCATTCACTCTCCCCACCCCATCCTCTGGTAACCTTTATTCTAGATTCTACCTCAATGAGTTTGCTTATTCAAATTATTTCATATCAGTGAGATCCTTTTTTTTTAAATTCAGTTTTATTGAAATATATTCGTATACCATACAATCATCCATGGTATACAATCAACTGTTCACAGTACAATCATATAGTTATGCATTCATCACCACAATCTATTTCTGAACATTTTCCTTACATCAGAAAGAATCAGAATAAGAGTAAAAAAATAAAAGTAAAAAAAGAGCACCCAAACCATCCCCCCCATCCCACCCTATTTGTTATTTAGTTTTTGTCCCCATTTTTCTACTCATCCATCCATACACTAGATAAAGGGAGTGTGATCTACAAGGTTTTCACAATCACACTGTCACCCCTTGTAATCTACATTATTATATAATCATCTTCAGGAGTCCACACTACTGGTTTTGAGTTTGGTCGTTTCAGGTATTTACTTCTAGTTATTCCAATACATTAAAACCTAAGAGGTGTTATCTATATAGCGCATAAGAATGTCCACCAGAGTGACCTCTTGACTCCATTTGAAATCTCTCAGCCACTGAAACTATTTCATCTCATTTTGCATCCCCCTTTTGGTCAAGAAGATATTCCAGTGAGATCCTTTTGCGTCTGGCTTATTTCACCTAACGTGATGTTTTCAAGGTCCATTCATGTTGTCGCATGTATCAGAACTTCATTCCTTTTTATAGCTGAATAATATTCCATTGCATGTACAAACCACATTTTGTTTATTCTTTCATCAGTTGATGGACACTTGGGTTGTTTCCAAATTTGGCAATTGTGTATAATGCTGCTATGAATATTGGTGTGTAAATATCTGTTCAAGTCCCTGCTTTCAATTCTTTTGTGTTTATATCTAGAGGTGGGATTGCTGGGTCCTATGGTTATTCTATGCTTAACTTTCTGAGGAACCTCCAAACTGTCTTCCACAGCGGCTGCACCATTTTCCATTCTCACCAACAATGAAGGAGTGTTCCTATTTCTCCATCTCCTCCCCACACTTGTAATTTTCTGTTTTTGTAATAGCAGCCATTCTAATGGGTGTGAAATGGTATTTCATTGTGGTTTTGATTTGCATTTCCCTGATGGCTAATGATTATGAGCATCTTTTCATGTGCTTTCTGGCCACTGGTATATCTTCTATGAGATGTGTTTTTGTTATTAAGTTGGAGTTTCTTTATATATTCTGGATATTAAACCTTTGTCAGATATGTGATTTCCAAATATTTTCTCCCATTTTGTAGGTTGTCATTTTACTTTCATGATAAAGTCCTTTGAGGCACAAGTTTTTAATTTTGATGAGGTCTCATTTATCTATTTTTTCTTTTGTTGCTTTTGCTTTGGGTGTAAAGTCTAAGAAACCATTGCCTAACACAAGGTTCAGTAGATGCTTCCCTAAGTTTTTCTGAAGGATTTTGATAGTATGGTCCTTATATTTATGTCTTTGGTCCACTTTGAGTCAATTTTTGTATAAGGTGTGATGTAGGGGTCCTCCTTTTTTTGCAAATGTAGATCCCATTTTCCCAGCACCATTTATTGAAGACTCTATTCTTTCCCAATTTTGTTATCTTTGCTCCCTTGTCAAAAATCAGTTGGTCATAAATATGAGCTCTCACTTCAATTCTGTTGGTCTATATGTCTATATGTAATACAGTGGCTTTGTAATAAATTTTAAGATTGAGTAGTGTGAGTCCTCCAACTTCATTCTTCTTTTTCAAGATGGCTTTTTCTATTTGGGGCCCCTTAACCTTCCATATACATTTGATGAATGGATTTCCATTTCTACAAAGGAAGTTGTTGGAATTTTGATTGGGATTGTGTTGAATTTAAAAATCACTTTGGGTAGGGTTGTCATCATAAAAATATTTTGCCTTCCAAACCATAAGCACAGAATGTCCATCCATTTATATAAGTTCTCTTTGATTTTCTTTGACAATGTTTTGTAGTTTTCTGTGTACAAATACTTCATATCCTTGGTTAGATTTATTCCCAGATACTTGATTCTTTTAGTTTCTGTTGTGAATGGAATTTTTTCTTGATTTCTTCTGATTGTTCATTGCTTGTGTATAGAAATGCTACTGATTTTGGGGGTTGATCTTGCACCCGGCCAGTTTGCAAAATTCATTTATTAGCCCTAGCAACTTTGTTGTGGATTTTTCAGGATTTTCTGTATATAGGGTCACATCATCTACAAATAGGGAAAGTTTTACTTCTTCCTTTTATTTATTTTTCTTGCCGAATTGCTCTGACATGAGTTTCTAGTACAATGTTAAATAACTGTGTGGCAGTGGGCATCCTTGTCTTGTTCCTGATCTTAGGGGAAATGCATTCAATCTTTCACCATTAAGTCAGATGTTAGCTGTGGGTTTTTCATATATGCCCTTTATCATGTTGAGGAAGTTTCCTTCTGTTCCTAGTGTTCTAAGTGTTTTTATCAAGAGGGCTGCTGGATTTTGTCAGATGCCTTTTCTGAATCCATTGAGATGATTATGTGTTTTTTTCCCTTCGTTCATATGGTGTATTAAATTAATTGATTTTCTTATGTTGACCCAACCCTGCGTAGTTGGGACAAATCCCCCTTGATCATAGTGTGTCATTCTTTTAATATGCTGGTGGATTCAGTTTGCTGGTATTTTTTGTATATATTTGCATCTATTTTCATAAGAGATATTGGTCTGTAGTTTTCTTATCTTGTGGTATCTTTATCCAGCTTTGGTATGAGGGTGATGTTGGCCTCATTGAATGAATTAGGGAGTGTCCCCTCCTCAATTTTTTGAAAGAGTTTGAGCAGAATTGGAGTTAAGTCTTCTTGAAATATTTGGTAGAATTCCCCTGTGAAGCCATCTGGCCCCAGGCTTTTCTTTGTTGGGAGGTTTTTGATTACCGATTTAATCTCTTTAATAGTAATTAGTTTGTTGAGGTCTTCTATTTCTTCTTGAGTCAGTGTAGGTGGGCTGTGTGTTCTAAGAATTTGTCCATTTCATCTAGGTTATCTAATTTATTGGCATACAATTGTTCACAGTATCCTTTTATAGTCTTTTTTTATATCAGCAGTTCCCCCTTTTCATTTCTGATTTTCGTGATTTGCATCCTCTCTTTTTTTATTTGTCCAGCTAAAGGTTTACCAATTTTATTGATCTTTTCAATGAACCAGCTTTTAGTTTTTTTGATTATCTCTATTTGTTTTTGTTTTCTATTTCATTTATAATTATTCAAATAGTTACCTTATTGCAGGTCATTATTTATTTATGCCAGTTTGAACCATTGTCTAGTGTCCTTTCCTTTCAGTCTGAGGAACTCCCTTTGGCATTGCTTTGCCTCAGACTGTCCATTTCTATAGTTTCTTATACTCTTTTCGTTATTTCAAGCTGATTTTGCCTGGAGAGCAAATTCTGGGTGCAGGAGCACACTGGAGAGGACTTTCCCAAATCAGTCTTTCCCAGCTGAAACAGGACCAGGAAACCTTTTTGATCCCTGGGGAGGGGATCAAGAAGTACATCAGGAACTTCTTCCACAGCTCCTCAAAGCTGAGCATTCTTGACTTGCCCAGCAGATTCAACCCTTCAACTAACTGTTCCCTGCAGCCCTGAAGAAGCATAGTGTCTTTAAGTCTTATCTGCTGCCACCTTTGAAATAATGGCTGCCCTCAGAGCCAGGACCCCAGTGATCCAATGTTACTAATCAACAGCCCTGATCAGTGATCAGCCAGGCCCACTCTTGGTCTTGGGAAAGAGGATTTTTATGTCTCTTTTTGTCACCAGCTAGCTAGCCAGGGGCTGGATCCCATGACAGCCTGCCACAAGAGTGGGGGACAATGAGCAACTGTAGCCACCATATGGAGGGAGCAATTTACTGTTCTTTACTGTAATTTATCAACCTCTTCCTTTCACTCTTCCCTGGATGCTGTACAGTGTTTCTTCTGGCCTCTAGAGTTTCAAAATAGTTGTTTCAGGCAGTTCCTCCTGTGAGAAGGCAGCTGTTTAGAAATCTTGCAAGTGACTTGCAAAAATTGCTCCCCTTTAGGGAATATCTCCGAATTGAAAAGAAAAGGATGCAAAAATAAAATTCTTAAGGAGCCTTGTATATTTCAACTTATACCTCTTATTTTTTCATCTTGTGTGCACATGTGTGTAGGCACGTGCACACGAGTGTGGTTGTTTTGTTGTGGGTGTTTGTTTTTGTTTGGTTCTGCTTGTGAAGGAGTTGGAGACAACTCTGAAGTTTGCTACAGTTTAGACTATTGGCAAATAAAATTTCTCTGTCTCAGAAACTTTTTTCGGTCTGAAATTTGAAACTAAATTCCAGTCAAAGAAAACATGAAACAGCTTTAGGCCTGAAGGCTAAACTGTTATAAGTTGGTTGATGTAAAGATGTGGTGTGACTTCAGATTAAGAGCACAATTCCGTACTGATAATTATTACCATACTAAGCTATCTGGAGACACTAAGCAAAAAGACTCTGTGGTCTTAACATATATTCTAATGGATAGAAGCCATGCTCATTTTCGAAGTCCCTTTTGTGTAGCTTGTGGTCAGCTTCAATACTGAAGAGGTATGTGAAAGAGGGAGAGACCTCCCTAATATATTGCCTACTTGTTACTGCTATAACTGCCATTGCTCACACTACCCCATGGAGGAGGCAACATTTGGCCCGGCCCCTCAGTGTTGTTAACAATTCTGAAATCCAATTGAAAATTGTAAACACCATAAAGACAGAGATGGGAAACTATAGATGTCTTTCAACAAGGCCAATTTAGTGAAGTTCCGGAAAGAGATCAAAAGTGCTAAACTGTCTCTTGGTATTGAGGAACAGTGACAGAATTAGAGTGGAAATATATAGAAATAAAATATTCAAATTATAATTGCTTTTGGCAAATGGAAATCATCCTGTTGTGCAGTCTCAGCATCTTCTACAGATCAACTGGCCAGAAGTGTCTGGTCTCTTCAGGCTTTTAACATCCCCTTCTCCAGGCCCCCTCTCCCAATCCTGTTAATCCAGGGAAGTCTGGATCAAAGTCCAGAGCTCACTTGCTTCTCACATAATGACAAATCTCTAGGTTCAGGTCAGACAAACACTTGTATTTCACCCAGGAAAAGCTGCCCATTTCACATGAACTTCACACATGCCATGGAGAGCTTTCTGGCTCCACTAGTCTGGCCTTTTTGAGATGGGCTTAATGAACCTTCTCTTCTCTCCCCTCCCACACTCCATTTCATTTCTTATGTGTTGGACACAAATTTGTGTTATCATCATGGGAGATTTCTTCAAAGAAAAAAAATGTGGAGAACAGTAATTTCCTCTTCAGCAAGTGAAACCCATTTATCTAGTGATCATTCTGAAGCTTATGTTAAATTGCTCTGGAAACCAATGTGCTCATTTGTGTTCTTCAGAGAATATATGCAGAACTTCAGCATGTAATAATTTGTTGAAAATGATGCCTTCAATGGCTGAATTTGGAGCAACGTGTTGGGATATGAGTTGAATTCACTGTAGGCCTCCAATGTTTCTATTTGGAACTAAAATTTAATAGCAGTCATAAAATCAGCAAACATCATATGCTCCATGTACACACACGCACACACACATATCTGCAAAAACTTAGCAGTGACTAGGGTTGTGGGTGGCACAAGAGTTCGTTTTAAATTATGTTGGAGGAAGGGGATGGAGAATGTATAGAATTCAGCTATGATGATGAAATTCATTAGAGAAACCAGGGCTGTAGCTGAAATCTTGTGCAAAGTTTCATGGCATCTGTACAGTGTGATTGTGTAAAGGCATGCAATTATAGGAGTCCAACTTAATATTGATGATGACTAATAAGGGAGACAAAGTAACAGGGTGTGCTGGTTTGGATATATTATGTTCTCCCACAAAGCCATATTCTTTAATGCAGTCTTGTGGGGGCAGATTTATTAATCTTTCTGATTAGGGTGTGACCTTTTGATTGAGTGTTTCCATGGAGATGTGGATCATTCAATTGTGGGTAATACCTTTGATTAGATTATTTCCGTGAAGGTGTTATCCCACCCATTAATGTGGATCTTAGTTAAATCACTGGAGCCCTATAAGAGCTCAGACAGAAGCAGCTCAGTGCTGCAGCTGAGAGAGACATTTTAGAGATGGCTGTTGAAAGCAGACTTTTGCTGACGCTTTGGAAATGCTAGCCCAGAGAAGGTAAGAGAGGTCAAAACGCCCCAAGAGCAACATTTTGGAGAATGCCATTTTGAAACACAACCTGGGAGCAAGCAGACAGAATCCACATGCCTTCCCAGCTAACAGAGGTTTTCCAGATGCCATTGGCCATCCTCCAGTGAAGGTACCCTTTGTTAATGCCTTATCTTGGACACTTTATGGCCTTAAGACTGTAACTGTGTAACCAAATAAACCCCCTTTATAAAAGCCAATCCATTTCTGGTATTTTGCACAATGGCAGCATTAGCAAACCAGAATGCAGGGTAAAGAGCTTCAGTAGCCTGTAGTACAAGATGACCTAAAATGATTTAGCCTACCTTACCACACCACCACCAGCAGCCCCCTGCGGAAAGGCTTAGACATAGATTCTGAGTCTTTTTATCACTTAGCCCCTACCTTTTCCTTGGCCTCTGCTGCTGCCAGAAGTAATGACAATGGCATACCACATACTGTGGTATGGCCGTCTAGAACCTACAAAGTGCTTTCACACATGTTATCTTTAGTTGGACTTCACAAACATAAGGCTCAATTACTAGAAGTTACTCTAGTTCACATCTAGGGAACCAGAAATTTTAGCCCTATTTGATAAGTGAAGACATAAAGGTTAGAGATTAGTTACAAATGCTAAGAAGTCATGGGACTAGAGCATGAAGTGAGTCTCTGGGTGCCAAGAATACACCATAAAGAGCTCACTGTCCCTCTCTGCCATTTCCTTCTGAGCCCCAGAACCCGGCTTGCCTGCCTCCCTTCTTGCCAAATTTGCACTCTAGCATCTTTGAAACATCAGCTCAAGATCCTCCTTTTCCTTAAAACTTTCTGCAGTTGACTACAGTTATTCCAACAGCTCTTTCCCAAGCCTGTATCCTCCTCACTTTCCTGATTACACTTTGTAAAAACCTGTTTGGAAAAAGGATGAATAGTTTTCTGTTATCTGTACTTCAACATTTTATACATACACACATGCATGTACCCACACATATATAGTATATTTTGCTTTTATTTAATATTCTTGGATTCTTATTTTATACTTTCAAATAGAGAAAAAATTTGAGATCTGCTTTTTCTCTTTTGAATATTTCACAAATATTTTCCAATATTTTTGGAAAATTCTTTGTAAATGCCATTTTAAATGAATGCATAATATTCTCTCTTAAGAACATTCTGTAAATTAATATATTGGATAGTAAGCCAATCAGTTACTATTAATTAAGCACCTACATTTTCTCCAAATGGACCAACATTTATTGAGCATCTAACAATGTTAGTAATGTGCAAGGCATTGGGATAGATAATTGAATTTGAGATCATATTGGGGGTAAAGAGGGTGGGATTTGTCAGTTCAAATATTCTCTTTTCCTCAATATGAAATAAAATGCATAAAAATAGGGAGAATAATGACTAAATAAAATAAAGCAAAGCAAAAAAAACAATATCCCATGCTCCAACCAAACAAGGAAAAGGGAACGACATTACATCATAAAATTTGAAAATTGATGGCAAGGAAAACTTAAAGTTCCTAATCCTGGATCTTCAATCCCAAGAGCTATACTATTGTTGAGAGCAAATGCATTAAAGTTAATGCCAATTATCTTTAACACTCTTTCTAACAGTTTCTCTTAGAGCTTCAAGATTGATAAGTACCTGGCCTGCCTTCTAAATTATCCAGGAAACGGTTTTGTCAGTGCTTTGCCAGTTTCTCTAATTTTCAATCTTGTGACATCTATTTATTTTATGACCTCTTGTAGCCTGTCCACTAATCCAATAGCATACAATTTAAATCTTTGTTATCGCTGCACTCTACTTCAAAGTTTCACAAATGGAGACTCAAAATAAAGAACTCAGGAATGAGAAAGCCTTGGTATAATCAGTGTTATCAATCTATACCAAAATTAAATCTATAGTTAATAAAAATCAAGGACTTAAATCTCTTAATGATTTTTTTGATTATTTGACTTAATAATACTACAGGTCTCTTTCTGATGGTTATGAAACATTAATTTGAAGTTTAACAATTCCTTCAGTTCACTTCCATTTTTGTTTCTGCCATTCAATTCAAGTACAGTTATATCATTCAAAATAGCAAGTGTAATATGATTCAGTTGTCATAAATTTTTTCCTTATTTCTTTGTCTAGACCCCTTCCTTCCTTTCTTCTTTCCTTCCTTTGTAATTTCTTTCCTTCCCTTTCTTTCTCCTCTTTCTTTCTCTTTCATTTTCTTTTCCTTCCTCCCTCTCTCCATCATCCATTTGTTCATTTATCCATCCATATTGATCATCCATCCATCCATTTAACCATCTTTCTTTCTTACAGGTGCTTATAAAGAGGTTTGGAATGCCATACACCAAATGTTGTAGCTATTGTTTTTTAACCTGGATGATACAATTTGGGGTAATTTGTGGCTTTCTTCATTGTAATTTTTAGTATTGCTAGGATGTTTTGTAAAGAGTGCCTCTCATTTTTATTTTTAAAAATGTAAATTAGACACAGACCTTACTCTTGATCTATGAGAAGAGGGTAGGCCCAGTGTTTCCAGCAGATCTCTATTGTTCTCATCTGCCTAGGCAGCAGTCTTCTGGGTTACATATCTATTAACAATAACCAAACTGCTTCCAGGCCAGGCTTAATGACTGAACTTTGATCATTTGAGATTGGACAGTCTAGATCCAAAAGCAGCTGTTCTAATGCAGAACCTCAGAGGGTCTTATCCTGGCATTACTAGACAGCAGAATTTTCACAGTCTGATACACACACATATACACTTCATCCCTGACTTTTTGTGTGATCTTGGCCATGTTATTTATGCTTTTGTGCCTTGATTTCTTTACTTGCAAATGTTTATGCCTATCCTGCTTAATGATTTGAGTTTTGAAGAGAAAAGATGATAACAGAAGAGGCTGATTAATGTCATTCTAACCGGCAAGTCTGCTGCAATAGACCGAAGGCACTGAGAAAGTTCTGGTAGGAAGGTTGGGCTGTTTACTTTCCTTTTGAAGACAAACTCTTCTAATCATAGGCTCTGGTGATTTGAGTTAATACCAAATAAGAATTTAAATGGTGAGATACCAGGTAAGATGAAGCTTTACAATTTTTTTTCCAAAAGAGAACCAGAACAATAAACTCAACTCATCCTGCAAATGTTTTCATAGGCGTTTTACACACTGAAGTATGCCCCCCCCCTTAAATATAGCATTCCTTCCTTTTTTTCCTTCCCATATAATTAGTAGGCTTGGACAACATTTGGCTGTAACTAAATTCCCATGGCCAGGAAAATAGACTAAGTAGATAATAGAAAAGTGAAATAAAATGTCCTTTTCTGGTTGCATTACCTTCTAAGTTTCTCCTTCAGCTCCATTCTGAACTTTTTAGACCCTGGAAAATGGGACCTTGCTTATGATTATTCCCGATTGAGACCCTTTCTTTCAGGTTGCTCAGTGGCAATGCTAGTGCTCCTGTAGAGCTGAAGAGAGAGTGGGCATGTTAGGGTTTATTTACCCAGAGAATTAAAACACATTATTTTTTTTCTTTTTTGGACATGTACATCAAATCTGGGAATACTCATTAAAATAACTCAAAACAACACTCTCCAATAGAAATAATGTGTGCCACGTATGCAATTTAAAATTTTCTGGTAGCCATATTAAAAATGTAAAAAGAAGCATGTGAAACTAATTTTAATAATATATTTTATTTGACACAGTATATACAAAATGTTATTATGTCAACATGTAATCAGTAAAAACATTATTAATGAGATTTTACATTTATTGAACCAAGTCTTTGATATCTGGTGTGTATTTTATGCTTACAGCATGCACACTTCCATTTGGATGAGCCATATATCAAATGCTCAATAGCCACATGTGACTAGTGGCTACTGTGTTGGATAGCACAGACCTAAAAGATTAGCAGATTTCATGTATTTTTGTAAACATTTTTAATCCATTTTAATTTTTTTAGGAACCTGTACAAAACATGTGTTTGCATCTCACAACCTAAATTCTATATTATGTCACAGATTAACTTCACTGATTCTGGCAACTTCAAATATCTGGCATCTCAAAGAACTTGGAAATAAACAAGAAGTGAAATTCCTTTTATGCCTGCTGCTTCTTTAGAACATACTGACTTTGAATCATTTTTAGAAAAATATCCTAAAGGTGCACAGGAAGATGCTAGTTCCTTGTGATTTAAATGCATGAAGCAGCAAGCAAGTTGCAACTAAATAAGGTTGAGATGATCGGAGTTGCTGACATAAAAGAATGCTTTGAACACTTCCCAAGGACTCGAAGGACATTGTTAAGTAAAGTTAAAGGATTAACTTTATGGAGACCATAAATACTTTTTGTATAATGTCATTATTTGATAAATTTGTTAAATTGTCCCTGACTAAGACTAATCCAAGAGAAACCATAGAACTGGCCTAACTGGCCTAAAGTGCTATAGATGATTAATATCTTAAAATATACTTAGAGAAAATTTTAATGAGTAATGAGTTGTAGAGAACACAAGCCTATAGCTCAGTGGAAGAAATTTACTTACTCATTTCATCTTTCAGCACACATTCTCCATGCAAAATTCTTGACAAAGGGGCTGCAGAGGGACCTGGAGCCTTTTGTCACTGACATTTATTGTTTCCCTTTTTTTTTAAGTCGGCACATGTTAAAGGCAGCTGTTACGGACAGCTCCTAGTCACATGCAAACCAAGAAAAAAATCACAAGTCATAATTACCTATAATTTAGGCTCTCAAGCTATATTAAACACACATGTAACATTGTGGCTCCTAGAAATTCAGTTCAAAATTGAATTTAGTAATAACAGTAATAACCAACACCTCTTGAGATTGCACTACATACAAAGCACGATGCTAAGCATTATCTCACTTGACACTCAGAAAAGCCCAATGGTTATTGTTAACCCCTATCTTTAAATGAGTACATTGAGGCACAAAGCATTTGAGTAATTTACTCATGATCTCCTGGTTGTTAAGTGTTGGAGTGGGGACCCAAACCCTGATCCATCCAGCTGCAGAGTTTGTGTACTTAGCTCCTCAGATGAGGTGCTGTACCTACACAGAAATCCTAATTAAGAGTAAGCATTCTCAAGAAAGTAAAGGACAAGTGCAAGGCTGCTGAGAAGTGAACTCTGGGGCAGACCCTCAACTCTCCTTTCTGCTCAGGTTTTGCTCCCTAATGCTAACTTTTTCTATTTTATGCCCCATCGCTGATTTTTTAAATCTCCTTTTGCCCTCCTTGTACCTCCCTGATCTCTTAGCAGTGTTAGGAACCCAGGAAGATGACTGACATGAACTGTCTGTCCATTTGCTTAAACCAAAGACCACTGGGAGACATTGAACCATCTTATTTCATTCTTAATTCAGGAATCCTCAGAAAGCATGCTTTTAAAAATGTATTAAAGCTGCTGCTTCTGCTGAGCCCATTAGAACTCTGTGTCACACAAGATGAATCTGAGAGTAGACAGCCATATATGTATCTTGGGTTCATTTAATTTTTCCATTGTGAAGTGTAAACATAGCAAGTTTAGAAGCTGCACTGTTTTATGTATAACTTCCTGCTTAGGCAGAAAGGATAAGAATAAACTATATATTTAAAAGTGAACTTATATAAAGTAGATGTTTCAGCATTTGAAAGGTGCTGTTATGATGCCTCATTACATTGATTCTTTGGATTAAAAAGGATGAGGGTCCATCTGAAAACATTAGGTTGTTTTTAAGCTGCTACTGCTCTTTCTAAGGCCAAAATATTTGTACTGATGCTATTTTAGGGGCCTCATATTTCTCCCTTATTGGTTCCAGGCATTTCTCCCAGATCATTGTTGACATCCTGTCTATGTTTCCAGCTGGATTTAAAGTCTCTTGACTGTAGAACCCTGGGAGAAAAATCAGCCAAAAAAATTAGAATGAGAAATAGTAATATTTAATCTATATGACAGCCTATCTAATATGCCCCACCAACCTCCTGACCCAGCTCACTCTATTCTAGCCACACTGGCTTCTAATATGCCGGATTTATTGTTACCCTAGGGCTTTGGCACGTTGAGACAGATTAAAGATGGTCATACTTACCATCTTTTACACTGTTAATCATGGAAAGATGGGTTCTGTCTCCTCTCCTCTTGAATCTGGGAGGGTTCTGTCACTGTTTTGACCAGTAGAATATGATGGAAGTGACACTGTTCCCGTTTTAGGGCCCAAGCACTAAGAAACTGGCAGATTCCACTTCTCTCTTGGAACACTCTTTCTTGGAGTCTTGAGTAACCACCATATAAGAAGTCTCAATACCCTGAGACCATCATGCTGGAGAGGCCACAAGTGGGCACTCTGGCTGACTGTAACAGCTGAATCTGGTCTTCCAGCCATCCTTACCAAGGGGCTAAACTTGGGAGTGAAGCCTTCTTGGATGTCCATTCCAGTTGAGCCTTCAAATGATTCCAACCCCAGCCACTATCTGATGCAGCCACATGAGCGACCACAAGCAAAAACTGCCTGGCTAAGCCCAGTCAACACATACAACTGTGAGAGATAATAGATTGGTGTTTTAAGCCATTACATTGTGGGGTTATTTCTTTGTGCAGTAATAGAAAACCAAAAAACACATTTTATTCCTTTTATTTGGAACACTCTTTCTCAAGACTCAACTCAAATATCACCTCCTCAGAGAGACCTTCTCTGATAAACCTATTTTAAGATGTGGCCTTTCCCACCCCCACTTGCTGATATTCTCGATTCTTTATTCAGCACATCCCTGTGTTGTTTTGTCATAGCACTTATAAGTGTCTAACATCTCATATTATATACATAACATCTCATATTATATATGTATTTAGTTTTTGTCTGCCTTTTCCTGATAGAATAAAAGCTCCATGAAGTCTGGATGTTTTTTTCTATTTTGTCCATTGCTGTATTTTCAATGCCCAAATCAGTGCCTGGCACATAGTATACCCTCAATAAGTGTTTTTTTGCATGAATGACTGAAAGACTGGGCCTTTGCACCGTGGGAGATTGTCCTTTGTAGAGCACAGTTTGACAGACCTTGTTTGGCATCATTCATAAAGGCAAAATGGAAATATTTTTGTGGCAAATAATGTAGCTATACAGGAAAACAAACATCTCAACACATATAGCGCTGGCTGGGATTTATCACATGATTTATAAAAATATGTGGCTCATTCAACCTTAGAGCATTTCATAAAAGTGAAATTCAGCACACATTTTGAAGCCTTAACATATCATCACAATAGGTTATATTAGTCCATTCCATTAACTGGTGGTGAGAGTATTCTTAAGATGCTACTCTCTTTTCCAACTCTGAAGCTCATAGCATTCTATTCAAACACGTGTGTACATTTGGGACAAGTAAGTGTTGGCAACAGACATTCAATAATTTTGAAGAGGAGCATTTTGAAACTACAATTAGACCACCTTGCATTTCTCATTATCATCGTCATCATTGAAACCTACTTTAGGTCAGCATAAGTTAGCTAGCTCTCTACAGCCTGCTTTGGAGTTTAAAGCAATCATATGAAAACAATATCCCTGAACAGACTTTTAAAATTGAAGCTATGCCTTAGAATAGTGTTGGGGTGTTTTGGAGCCATTTTAAGTTAAAAGATTAATTTTAATGAGCCTAAATGATATAGATCAAAAAAAAAGAGAAAATACTAGTACAGTGACAGACTTCCTGAGCATACATACATAGAGTTGAAACCAGAAGAAGTGAGATAGTTGAAAATAATGTCAAGAAAGAGAAATAGATAAAATGTTCATAAATTTACAGAAGCCATATATTACTAAACATTTTAAAGTGTGTCTCTCCTAGCTATGAAAGAAAGAGCCTTTGTTCCAGTAGTTTTTGCTAATATTTTCCAGCTGCTCCAAGATATGTTGGCATTATCATATCAAAGCCCTTGGTAGCCTTAAAAACATATATTATCAAGTGTATTTTCTTGGGGAAGTTAAAAGATATAAAAATCTGTCCAGCTGTAATAATATAGAATTTGGTAGTTAAGACTTAGAACCAAGAGGCCCTGGATTTGTATTTCTAACTCACTATTTATTAGTTATGTGATTTCAGGCAAATTTCTTAACTTCTCTGTGCTTACATTTCTTTATAAAATGAAGATAACAATATCTTCCTCATAGGGTTGTTGGGAGAGATAAATGAGTTAAATTTGTAAAACCCTTAAAAGAATCCCTGGCACACAGCAAGTGTTTAGAAAGTGCTACCCATGGTGGAAGATGATGATGTGGTGGTGGTGGTAGTGGTGGTGGTGATGGTAATTTATGATGCTTGTCTATTACAATCCTCATTTCTCTTTTCCACTTTATTCTTGTTCATGACTTCTCCTTTGCAATGGTGTTTTTCTGAAGCATATCAGTGACAATCAAAAGTATACCATAAATGATTTTCTTTGAAAACAATTTCTTCCTCAAATGATTGTTTAAAATGCCTCTGGGATATCCCTTTCATCTCAGTACAGTTGCTAAAATTTGAATTCTCTTAAAGTGTTTCCAGGGTGTCTTCCATGTAAAATTCACAAGTTGCTTTGTTGCCAAAGTTGCCTCTTTCTTTATCTGAATCTCATTTCATATTTCCCCTGCCACAAAATTACCCTACTACTCCCCAGAATATTCCTCTAATCAGGATTTGCCCAGCACCCTTTCTACTATCTGTACACTCAACAAGTAAATCTTCCTTAAATCAACACAATTTCTCTACTAGGGAGTGATGTTCATAGCAGCAAAGCTCCTTTAGGAGTCAAGGAAATGTTTATATTTATGCATAAATTTTCTTTTGATTTATTTTGAAGTTATCATTTCATAGCATCAGATTTCTTTGGGGGAATCTTCTGGCTTATCTAAGTGAAACATCATTTGGTTTGTACCACTAGAGAAAGTAAACATTTTTTCCTAAGCTATTTATGGAGTGCAAAGTTGGCATCTATACTGGCATTAATCAGAGGCATACTTTGGAACTATGTGATGCTCCAGAGTGAATTATCCAGTGGCAAGTAGAATTCATGTTGTGCTTGGATAAATTCAAAGATGTGAATTTACATCTTGTAATGACCTCTACAGAGTAGAAGAAGGGACACTAACTCTGGAGTCTCCAGGCCCTTGCTAAAGTCCTGGGGTTTGAGTAAATTCACCATGGACCTTATGCACCTTGCCATGTAAATTAGTGCTTCTTAGCCTCAATTCCTGGTCTCTAAAGTGGGACTATTAGTTTCTACCTTCCAGGGTTGCTATGAAAATTAAATATGATTATCTACAAAAGGGCAATATAAATACTAGGTACTGTCATTATTACTTCTTTTTTTAGAAAATTTATGGATTTACAAAACAATCATGCATCATTACTTCTTTTTTTTGATCTTATGTGGTAGAGAAATTCTTTGGGAGGCTTTTTTTGTTGTTAAGTTGTTTTTATAGACACATTTTTTTCCAGACTTAGATCATCATATATCCTCAGATTTCAATATGATAGTCTGGTAGCAAAAAGATAATAATTGACTTTAGAGGAAAAATCCGTTTTGAGAAAAATCATATCTTTTAGAAGTCCTAATTTCTCTTTCTCCCCCCCCTTTCCTTTTATAAAGTACTATATGTATCCAGGTTACAAAGAACATTTTCATCTTCTCATTACTGTATATATTTTGGGGACATCAAAAGCATTCAGCTAATATCTTTGAAAGACGAGGGGCACACCTGTCGTCAGCACCTGTGATTGCAGTAAGGCTACAGTTGGGATGGAAAGTGGTGCAGTTGTTGAGGATTAGCTGGGCTGCTGTCAGAGGCTGGAGGTCCGAGTCCATTCCTTGTGGTTCAGAGAGTACTTGAAAGAGCATGTGACCGGATGAGCACCTTCCCTGACAATGGGGTATTGGAGATGGATTTTTCTGGCAGCAAATTACAGCATCCTCAGTGATGCTGAAAGGGCAGGAAGCTGTGAAGGTCATCTGTGGACTCACACAGCTGAGTTCCCGTAGAGAGCCTCCTTCAGGGGAGGCTCAAGATGGTTTTGTAAAGGGGCTTTGTGGTATTTATGAAAATAATAATAACAATAACAATGGTAACTAACATCCATCTAAGCATTTTACATATAACATATCGTCTTGCTTAATGCTCATCACAACTTTGGAGGTAGTACTATGGTTTACATTTTACAGATGATGAAAGTGTCAGAGACAAAGTAACTTACCTAAGGCCATAGAATTTGTCTATTTAAAGAGGCAATGCTCTCAACCTCTAATTGACAGTTGGCAATACCTTTCATGGAAAGAAAGGTGTAAGGACAGCAATGATGATATTAGTCAATGTTTACACATGTACTATATGCAAGAGACTATGTTAAGAGATTTTTATGGATGATCTCATTGATCAGTAACACCAGAACATTGGTTCTATTTACTCACATTTTACAGAGGTTCAGACAGCTTAAGACTCATGCCTGAATTCACCTGGTTAGCTAGTAGTATGTTGAACATCACAAGCTGTGCTCTCATATCTAAGAGTATGCATGTGTGTGTTAAAATGGATCTATCTCAAGTTATTTCTGGAGTTTGAACATTATTAAAATAAGGATTTGCAAAGATTATGGTTAAATGGAATTTTTCTTTTTTTTTTTTTAGTGGTATTGTGTTTAGTTTACTTCTTTACTGTTTTACAATCCAATCTCCATAAAAATCACTTCACTTCTGTAGTAAAATTTTCCAAACCATAAAATATCTGTACAAGCATGCAATTTTATAGCCCTTTAATAACAGCTATTTTAAAAATCACTTTATATTTTTGGCTATGAAAAACCACAGTAGATTTATTAATTAAGCTAGAAAATTAGAGCTGGAAAACTACCTTCTGTGTAAATTATTTATGGCAGATTTTATGAAGTCTTTTAGGATGATTAAAAGTGATCTTTTCTCAAATTTAAGAATTACATTTAAGCTGATGCATCTATAGCAGAGCATGTTAAAAGTATATGGAAGAGAAGATTTCAATATTTTAACCTGCTTAAGATTCGTTGGAATTTGGGGATCATGTGAATTTTAACCCCAAGGTCCTTTCCTCAATAACTCAAAACTTGTAATAGGAGATTTTTTTTAATAGGTCCTTGGAGGTGTTTTTAAGATGGTAAATTCACTCTTGCTTCTGGCACTGACCTTTATATGAACATTAATGGGATTTTAAAACTACAATCTATGACATAAAAGTAGCTTTGCCTTGTGGGGCATTAGGTTTGATTATAAACTTTCTCCCCTCAATTTCCTCTTTCAGTCTGTTAACCTATCTTAGTATGTTTGTAGCAGATGTTGCTGTATTTCCTATTTCCTTTAGCCCATCTCTGGAAAGGATTATGGAAAAGATTGGGACCTCCTCACCAATATCTCCAAAAGAAAACACCCTGCTCCCAAATGAGGTTCCATTGTACCTGGTTCCAGAAGCTTTTCAGGAGGTTTGGACCACCCCAGTTCCCTGGGATTGAGGCTCTTGAGACATTGCTACAGTCTGCTGTGTCTATGCCAATGAATGGCTGTCACAGGTTGGGTTATCCAGGATGCAGACTCAGAGATGGAGATTAGCATGCAGGAGGTTATTGGGGAGTGCTCTGGGGACCAACAGTTATAGACAGGAAAGGAAGGAGGTAGGATTGGACAGAGGGAGATATCAAACTGTGGTGTAGTTTCAATGAAGCCACAGCTGACCCTGCAATGAATTCTGAAGATAGGATGATCCTTCAGAGCTGTCTTGAGTGGGGCAAGAGGAGTAGGCCTTTATACCCTCACGTCAATTGGTCATTGCAAGTTGGGCCACCCAAGTAAGGTAACATGACCATGGGTGAAGCAGCTTTTATGCAGCTGGGGTAATCTCTGAAAGGGCTAATAGCAAAGGCTGCCTGCCCACAACATTCCTGGCAGCAGCTGAAGAAATAAGACCCATTTTCTGAATTGGGATCTGGGCAAGTTCATTACAATATCTACCACACTGACCACTTGGGAAATCCACTCTTCTCTTTAGTGGTTCCAGGCCAACCTTTACTTATTGGAGCTTTTGTAGACCTTGTCAGATGTCTGACAGAATGGCCCTGGGCAGAGAAAGCATGGGAGTATCTGGGGTAAGATAGATACAGTCATAAATCCTGCTGACTATGTTCTCCATGCAACAATTCCCTTTACCTGAAGACCAAGAGGTGCCATCAAGGGGCTTTTACAATACACAACTACATAGCTGTATGAAGACATGTAGCCAGTCATGCGTCATGCTATTATTATGGCACCATAATTCTCTTTTTCCATGGACCTGCCTCTCCTACTAGATTTTGGAGCTCCTAGAGCCTGGGCTTGTGTCTTAGTTCATCTCTGTATATTTATGGCATTGCATGGTATCTGATTCATAGCTTGTGGATAGTACATTTGTATTGAATGAAAGAAGAAATACTCCAACCTTTAGTAGCACTTAAAAGTGTGATGCTCACAGATTTCTCCTCGGCCTTTCCAAGCCTGTCAGACAAAGTTGATCTCTTCACTGTTTAGCTAAATACAGTGTTAGTTTTAATTTGATACTTATCCTTTGCTTATCCTCTGCCTAGGATTTTTTTTTTACAATGTTTGACACATCAATTTAATATGACAAAATGTAATAGAGGCAAAAGAAAACTCTTGCACTTAGACTCCAAAAGACAATTCCCTAAGAGTGGAGATAGGAGAGGCATTTGACTTAAAAATGGCAATATAGAAGAGACATAGGAATTAAAGTTGATTTCAAGTGCAGTAAAGTTCTTCTTGAACCGCCTCCGATGGGAGCAGCAGGCTTGGTCACTGCTTTGGCCAATGGAAGGTGAGAGGAAGTGAGGTGGACCACTTCCAAGCAGTGGTCCATTACTACCCTCTTCTTTGCCCCAAAATGTGCAATATCAAGAAAGGAATGAAATCTGCCTAGGATTTTTAAAGTCACAATTACATTTAAGTAGAGTGGAATGGTGATGAGGCGGGCCATGTTGGAACCCTGCTGTTGTCCTTGCACTAGTGTCCTTCCAGATCTTAGATCTCCTGCTACAGAGAGGCAGCTTGAACTGGGGAACTAGCTTGACTTTAAGCAGACCAGAATTTCAATCCCCCTCATTAACTGTTTGATCCTGGGAAAGTAATTTATCCTCTCTAAGACTTATTTTCCTTATTTGTAAAATGGGTTAATACATGAATGTTCATAGCAGCATTATTTATAAAAGCCAAGAAATGGAAACCTAAATGCCCATCAGTTGATGAATGGATATATATAACCTGGTATATCCATACAACGGGATATTATTTGGCAATAAAATGGAATGCTACAGCATGGATGAACCTTAAAAACACTATGTTAAATGAAAGAAGCCAGACACAAACAGCCACGTATTGTAGGATTCCATTTATATGAAATGTCCAGAATAGGCAAAAACATAGAGACAGAAAGCAGATTAGTGGTTTTCAGGGGCTAAGAGGAGGGAAGAATAGGGAATAACTACTTTATAGATATAAAAGTTTTTTTTGGAGTGATGAAAATGTTCTGAAATAAGTGGTGATGGTTGTACAATTCTGCGAATATACTAAAAACCACTGGATTGTACACTTTAAAAGGATGAATTTTAAGGCATGGGAATTACATCTCAATAACACCTTTTTTTAAAAAAAAATAAGACTGACAATAGTACCTACTTCATAAGATACTTGTGGGGCTAAGAATGATACAGCGAAGTAGCAGGCAAATGGTAAGTGCTTATCAAAAGGTAGTTGTTCCTCTGCATGGGATTTTTAAAATTTTTATTCTGGTAACATATATACAATGTAAAATTTTAAATTTTAACCACTTTCAAATATGTAACTCAGTGGTATTAATTACATTCACAGTGTGCTACCATCACCACCATCCATTATCAAAACTTTTCCATCACCCCAAACTGAAGCTCTATACTAATTAAATACTAACTCCTCATTCCCAACCTCTATCCTGACCTCTGGTAACCTCTACAAATTTGCATATTCTAATTATTTCATATAAGATCATACAATATTTTTCTCTTTGTAACTGGCTTATTTCACTCAAAATGATGTCTTCAAAGTTCATCCATGTTGTAGCATGCATCCAAACTTCATTCCTTTTTAAGGCTGAATAATATTCCATTGTTTGTTGTCTTAGTTTCCTCAGCTTCTAAAACAAATGCCAATGGGTTGGCTTAACAACAGGAAATTATTGGCTCACGATTTCAGAGGCTAAAAAGCTTGCTTCCTCCTGGGGTCAGTATCTTCTGGCTGGCCTGCAATCTTTAGGGTTCCTTGGCTTTTCTGTCACATGGCAATGTACGTAATGACATCTTCTCCTTTCTCTTCCGTGTTCTGTTGACTTCCAAGTTCTGGCTTCTCCTCATGGCTTCTCTCTCTGTGTCCAATTTTCCTTTGCTCATAAGGACTTCAGCCATATTGGATGAAGGCCCACCCTCATTCAGTTTGGGCATACCTTAACTAATAACATTTTCTAAGGTCCTATTTACAAATGCATTCATATGTACAGTAACATGGATTGGGACCCAAACATACCTTTTGTGGGTGATATGATATAATCCCCAATAGACATATATACCGCATTTTGTTTATCCCTTCATCTGTTGATGGACACTTGGGTTGCTTCCATCGTTTGGCAATTGCAGATAATGCTGCTGTGGACATTTCTATGCAAATATCTGTTAAAGTTTTTCACTTATTTTGGGTGTATACCTAGAACTGTCTGAGAAACCACCAAACTGTTTTCCATAGCTGCTGCACTGTTTACTTTCTCACCATCAATGAATGAGTGTTCCTATTTCTCCATATCTTCACCAACACTGTTATTTTCTATTCTTTTTAATAGTAGCTGTTCTAGTGGGTGTGAAATACTATCTCATTGTGGTTTGCTTTGCATCTCCTTGATGACTAATGATGTTGAGAATCTTTTCATGTGCTCTTTGGCCCTTTGTATATCATTTTTGGAGAAATATCTATTCAAGCCTTTTACCCATTTTTAAATTGGGTTGTTTGTCTTTTTGT
Organism: Choloepus didactylus; assembly: GCF_015220235.1. Lineage (NCBI taxonomy): Eukaryota > Metazoa > Chordata > Mammalia > Pilosa > Megalonychidae > Choloepus > Choloepus didactylus. The sequence continues at coordinate 44,300,704 of NC_051334.1, read as the reverse complement.
TGTTGTGTCTCTATTTTTGAAAAGTATATTATTCCAGGCTAAAGTACCCCAGGATTTTGCTAGTGCTGGTGCATGTTGGGCAGTATGTTGGGGATGTTCAGAAATTACATGCATCAGATAAAGGGATGATATTTATTGGGATATTTTAGCTGCCTGTGAGATTTGATCAAATAAACATTTATTTGTTTACAAACTGAAAGAGTGAAAAAGTTGATAACAGAGAACAGATTTTAGCTGCGGGCATTCTACTGCTTTGGAAACAACCTCTTGACATTGATAATGTGCCTTGATGGTTCACAATGCGATACGTGCTGGAATGACTGATACAAACCACAGAGGATTAGGGGCACAGAACCCTGCATCCTTTTAAGCACACTCTGATTCTTTGAGGTAAATGTACTGCCTAATTTTGGAAACTCTTGCTTGTGGAACTTAGGTCTGTCTCCACTGGCAGTAATATTTAAAACAGGTTATGAAGGTAAAGAAGACAAAGTTATTGGTTAGGTCTTTTCGGGTAGAGAAGGACACAATTTTCATCTTCCTAGTTTAAACACTTATTTTAGAATTTTCAGAAGAAAGTAGTTTTATTTTGTTTAGAAAGCATTCAGTAAGATTTCTGCTTAAGACCCTGAAAATTCCTCTTCTTATTTTCATGCTATTTGTCCAGTCATCCATCCATCCATCCATCCATCCATCCAACGTTTGTCAAACACCAACTGAATATATAATACTCTTAGGCATTATGGGATAATACAAATGATTGATTCTTTTCCTAAAGTAGCTGGAGAGAGAAGAGATATCCATATGGAATACCTAGAGAATAGTATCAAGGTAATGTGTGCAAGTACAAGCTAATATGGTAGGGATGCAAAATCTAGTGAACTTTAGGTACAGAGCACTGGCCAGGGGTGAGATGGATTTGGGAAGGCTTTCTGAAGAAAGTAGGTTTTGAATTGGGTATAGAAAGTGGTCTGGGCTTTGCAACTATGGAGATTAGAAAGCAAAGAACCTTCCAGGGAAGATGCAACGATGATACAGTGATGAGAATGGACTGCTAAGATCAAGAAAGCTGCCTGGCCAGAGCAAAGATGGGGACAGCCTTGAGAACCAGGTTCAACAACCTGGATTTGTTCTGCTGAGCAATGGGGTATCCCTGTAAGTGAAGAATAGATAAGATGAGACTGGCCTTCCTGTTCCCTGTGCAGTCCAGACATGCTCATATCTCAGAACACTTGCCTGTAATGCTCTCCTTCCAGGTATCCACATGGTTTTCTCCCTCATGCCTTTAGTCTTCACTCAAATGTCACCTTCTCAGTAAGGACTTCCCTGACCATCCTATTTAAAATTGCAACCCACCACAAATACCAACACTTCCTCTCTGCATTTTCCTCTCTCTTTTTTTCTTCATAGCTCTTGCCACTTTCTCATATATGCCATAATTTTCTTACGCATTTTTTTTAGTGTCTGGTTTCACCTACTAGAATATGAGCTCAAGGAAAGCAGAGATTTTTTGTCTGTTGTGTTCACTATGGTACTCAGAATAATGCCAAGCAAATAGGAGGTGCCCAAGACATATTTGTTGAATGAATGAATGAATGAATGAATGAAATAACTGATGTGGTAGTCATTTGGAGGTGAGCTGGACCATGTCTTGTCTGGGAATAGGAGGAACAGCCACGGAAGAGAAATGACTGGTCATTGAAACCATCATTAGCTTCTGCCTGATTTGTAAGAATCTCAAGTGGTTGGGTTACCAGATCTAAATGTATTCCAGTGACCCTGTGTAAACCAACTGAGAAGTGGCTCATATAGTAGAGACCCCAGTAAGAGCTTGACCTTTATATCCACACACCTGAAGTTAAATTCTGTCCCCACTGCACACAAGCTGTGTAACCTCAAACAGATTAATCTCTCTGTGCCTCAGAACTCATCTTTAAAATGAACGTATAATTAGCAGCTTGCTCACTGGGTTTTTTGTGTGTGTGTGTGAGGATTAAATTAGATAATTTAATTACAGCTGTTAGTCCAATGTCCAACAAAAGTGTTCAATAATTATAATTAAGAGGCAGGGAAGCTTCATGGTTAAGAGCATTGGCCTTAGAATGTCTGATTTCAAATCCTGCTGCCACTTACTAGTTGTGAAACCTTGGGCAAATTATTATTATTTCATCTCTCTGGCCTCAGATTCCCCATCTGGAAAAGGAAATATTGTAACTATCTCATAAAGTTGTTGTGAAGATTAAATGCATCAATACATACAAAGTGCACAGACCTGAACAGAGTAAGCACTCAGTTTTAGCTATTGTTGTTATTATTTGTCATTGTTATTCCTACAAGGGTATGTCCAGTTTCTCAGCCACTATCAACCCTATCTTCCCAGTTTCTCCTAACATGGAAAATTCTAGGACTATGAGCCTGCCAGCAGTGCTTCACACTCATCTGCAAGGTGATACCCAAAATGCAACATTGACCTTGTTGTCTGCCCCTTCCTCCAATTCCACCTATGTGATGATGCAATCAAAAGGCAGTGTTGATGCCAGCTTTGGGTGTTTAGAAATGTGAATGAGGGGCATGGAGTAGGCACATGAACAGAGGAAGATTAATCATTTGCCTAAATGGAGTTTGCAGAACTTTTATTACCCCTTTTTGGAGAAGGTTAAATTTCTTTTCTTCCGAAATGAAAATTTAAATCAAAAGCTGTGAATGCAATTAGTAGCACTGAAATATATATCTGAATATGATTAAAAGGGGAAATGTTAGATTGTACATATGGTAACAGAATAAATTTTTTTGAAAAATCCGTGGAACTACATGACACAAAGTGAACACTAAGTTAAACCATGGACTTTAGATAACAGTACAATTATAAAAATGTGCTATCATCAGTTGTAACAAACGTTCCATACCAGTACAAGGTGTGTACGGGATTCCTATATTTTATGCATGATTTTTCTGTAAACCCATATCTTCTCTAATAAAAAAAAGTAAATTTTGTTCCTCCAAATTAGTTTATGGCCCAAATGCAGCCCCTTTTGCTAGCTGTAAAAATGATTGACTTATAGAGGGACAGGCAGCCTACCCAGCTCCCCATGAGGTTCCCATGAATAGCACAGGAGAGACCCTTAGAGAAAAAGTTTACTCTCAAAGGATCTGGATCTAAGAAGGACCAGGCTACCTGTTCCTACTGGTATAGACTAGGACCAGCACTGAGAATAAGATAACAGAGGGGATACTTTAATGTTACAGAAATTGGAATGTGTGATCTTTCTTTTAAAGGAACAAGGGTCAGCAGAAAAGCAGAACATCTAAGTTGACATTAGTAACGCATGCATCGCCAAGGCCAGCCTGTTTTCAGGGAGCCACTCACCCACACCGTATGTGAGGAACCCAGAAGGCAGATTTCAGATATTTTGCCTGAGTCCACCTAGGCTTACAGGCTACAAAATGATGCCACTTGATGGTCAATTTGGTTGCTGTTTTCAGCAAGTCTACTTTAAAATGTCAAATATAAATCTTTGTGCTGACAATTCTAATCCTAGGAATTTATCCAAAGGAAGTAAATAAAAAATGTGGATGAGGATTTATGAGCAAGAAGTTGTTATATAAATGATACATTCAACATGATCACAACATCAACAGCATCCATTTATTGAATGCTTTTCTATGTGCCATGCATAACCTCAGTTAAATCCTACAATAAACCTGCAAGATAGGTATTATTATTCTTTTCCACTATTTCTTCCAAGAAGACTGGAGGACAATGTACTTTGCTCTCAATAGTAGAATCCCCATGGTGGTGTTCTTCCCTCATGGAACTTGCTACTGACACTTAATTTGTCTCAGGGATTTAGATATTAGCCATCATTGTATACTTATTGGTCAATGGATGTGATTCATGATGATTTGCCAGACATTTATCCATCCCTTCCCCACACACATACACACATCAGCAGACACACATACACACACACACACACACGTACTGTGGTGACCTTGGCTACTGTCAATTAAATTGACCTTCCAGTAGCTTCCATTCATGAGCCGTGAGATTCCGAACAAATCACTTAAACTTATCTGAGCTTTATTTTCTTTACCTATAAAAGGAAATATCTGCTGGGCCAATCTCCTAGAACTGTTGTGAGGACAAAACAAAAATGCTGTGTTTCATCAGATTTTGTAACTTGGGAGCACCTTGACCTAGGGGTTTACTCTGATGTCTTGTTATTTCTTTTGAAGGACAGGTCTCCTTGGACAGTGTTCAAAACAGAAACAGTGGACTGTTTCTACAAATAGCCAAATGTGAGGCATAAAACCCTTACAGTGCCTTTGGTTATGTAATTCTATAAGTTTAGACATTCCCTCCCTACTCTACTTATTCTCTAAAGCTGGAATATTTTAGATTTTTAAGGACCTAGCAATAGCTCTTTTTGTGTTTATCAGAAGCTTTCCCTAGTCTTATAAAAGAATAATCACTTTTATGAAGTTATCTAAGCTGTTACCTGCTTGAATGGAATACATTGAGGACTGTTAGTAAAAGAGTACATAAAAGGGTAAAGTGTTCTATTCCCTTTCATCATGTTGTTTGGTTTCCATTTACTCACACATAACCCTTTGTGGTGGTCACTTCTCACTCTTTTTCATTCAGAATTCCAAACACATAGCCTTTCTAAGAGCATTCCTTAATTAAGAGGGCTTTAGCAGCTGGTATTTGACGTGATTTCATTGTGGGAATGATTGTTTGAGCAGCGCCCACTTGTTTGGGACCCCATTCAATGAGAGTCCCTATCATTCAGCTGGCATGACATTTCAACTGGACTACTGGGTTTGGATCTGTCAGTTGGAATCTCGGAAGCGGGTCCCTGTCCACCCCAATTGCATACCCTTCCATATGACATGTACTGTACAAAGACATAGTCTTTGAAGGTAGGAGGGAGAGATGATGGAGAGGTGCCATATGACAACTTGTTCTTGAGCAGAAGATTAAAATAGAAGGAGCGAGATACTGTTGTTGGAAATGTAGTATATACATACGATGGAATATTTTTTGACTATAAGAAGGGATGAAGTCCTCATGTATGTGAAAACATGGATGAACGTTGAAGACATTATGTTGAGTGAAATAAGCCAGACACAAAACGACAGATATTGTATGATTTCACTAATATGATCTAATTATAATAAGCAAACTCTTAGAGTTAAAATCTACCATATAGGATACCAGGAGATAGAATGAGGATAAGGAATGGGGAGCTGATGCTTAATTTGTGCAGAATTTGTAATAAGGTTGATTGTAAATGTTTGGAGATGGATAGAGGTGATGGTAGCACATTATTGTGAGTGTAATTAACAGTGCTGAATTAATGTGTGTGAGTGTGGTTGAAGGGGGAAGTTTATGATCGTGAGTGTCAGTAGAAGGAAAGCTACAGGATAAAACATCAGACTGTATAACACAGAGAACCATGTTGTGGACAATGACTGTGGTTAATAGTACAAATATAAGAATATTCTTTCATGAATTAAAATAAATGTACATCACTATTACAAGGTGTTAACAATAAGATTGGTACATGGGAAAAATGCACCTAAGGCAAACTATGGACTATAGTTAACAGTAATATTTTAATATTCTTTCTTCGGTTATAACTAAGGTACCACACCAATGCTAAGTGTCAATAATAAGAGGATATAAGGGGTATGGGTTTATTTCTTTTTGGAGTAATGAAAATGTTCTAAAATTGATTGTGGTGATGAATGCACAACTGTAAATATACTGAGCCATGGATTGTACATTTTGGATGGATTGTATGGTGTGTGAATATATCTCAATAAAACCACTTAAAAGAAAAAGATTCTGTTGGGCAGGACTTCATATGTAAGTCACGGTTTGTCGGTTAATTCTGCCCTCACCCAAAAGATGTTCTTCGTCAAGTCCCATGAGTCAGCCTGAGGTTCTCATTTGCTGAAACAATTGTCTTTATGTTCTCAGGAGCTGCCATGGCTGTTGGTGCCAACCCTGGCAGTGACAGTGCAGACACCAATTAAACAAATCTGCTGGGCTCACATTCTTCTTCAGATCATCTGCTGTGGCTTTCCAGCAGAACCAGTGTTATTGAAAACAAACAAAAAATGCTGAATAATTAAATTGCTTGGCTGAGTACTATTTTTCCCCCCATCTTTGCCCTAAGTATTTTTCAAAACAAAAATGTACAGTTCTTCCCATTTAAGTTGTTTTATCTCTTGCTGATCCCCTTTACCTGTGGGCACAGTGTCATGATGAGGAGTCTAGGGAGATAGATATCTTTGTATGCCTGTCTTGGATACACTCTGCCTTCTGTGGCTTACCCAACTTAGTTCTTTACTATTTGGGTTCCATCCTACACCCTCTGTGCATCTGTTGTGTATGGTGTGAATAGGGCTAGCAGCAGGCACTACTCTGCTGATGGGGATCCGTAGAGGCCATAGTGGGTCTGGGCTCAATGGGACTCTTAAAACAAGGGGCATAATAACATAGGGAATCATAGGAATAATAGCATAGGAAATCAAAGTATAAAAGAGCATTTTAGGAATCAGGACTTTGTGTGTCAAATAAATAATAAGCTCAAGGTCACATAGCTGAGATGTCAAACATTAATTGTGCACCTATTATATGCCAACAATCTATACCAGCAGGTCCTAGACATACAAAGATTATAATTACAACAGCAGCAGCTGCAGTAGCGATAACAGTATCTGTTGAGAACTTACTATGTGCCAGACACTGTTCAAAGTGACTTGCATGGATCAAGTTCACATCATCTTTCCAATACGTCTATGAGGTAGTTTCTGTCATTGCATTTTACAGCTGAGCAAACCAAGGCACAGAGAGGTTAAGCAGCTTAACACAGCTGGTGGAACACCCACTTTGGAAAACTGTTAAACTTTAAAAGTTAAATGTGTGCACACCATACAATTCAGCCATTCCACTCCTAGGCATTTACTCAAGAGAATGGAAAACATACATATACAAACAGACCTGTACAAGAATGGTCAGAGCAGCCTTATTCACAACAGACCAAAACTTGAAACAACGGGTGAATTGATAAACAAACTGTGATACATTCACACAATGGAATACTACTTAGGAACTAAAAGTAACAAACCGCAATAACATGTACAAACCTCAAAAATATTATGCTGAGCAAAAAAAGCCAGGCATAAAGGAGTATATACTGCATGATTTCATTTTTCAAAAAATTCTTAAACAGGTGAAACTAATCTATAGTGACAGAAAACAGATCGGTGGTAACCTGGGGCCAGTAGGTGGGGTAAATTGACCAGGAAGGGTCAACAGGGAACTTTCTGGGGTGATGGGAATGTTCTCAATCTTCTTTCAAGTGGTGGTTACACAGGCGTAAAAATGTCTCAAAATGCCCCAAATTGTACACTTAAAATGGGTATATTGTACATAAATTATACCTCAGTAAAGTTAAGAAAAATTTAAGCCTGTTTCTTAACTCTTCCCTGAGAACCTAATGACCTTGTTGGAGAGAGAAGACCAAGAAGTTGGCCCCTGAATTAATGCAACAGTGAACATCATTATAAAAATGTGCTTTCGTCAATTGTAACAAATGTACACCAATGCAAGGTGTTTTAGTTTGCTAATGCTGCAGAATGCAAAACACCAGAGATGGATTGGCTTTTATAAAAAGGGGGTTTATTTGGCTATACACTTACAGTCTTAAGGCCATAAAGTGTCCAAGGTAACACATCAGTAATCGGGTACCTTCACTGGAGGATGGCAAATAGCGTCTGGAAAACCTCTGTTAGCTGGGAAGGCACATGGCTGGCGTCTGCTCCAAAGTTCTGGTTTCAAAATGGCTTTCTCCCAGGACGTTCCTCTCTAGCAAGCTTGCTTCTCTTCAAAATGTCACTCACAGCTGCACTCCCTCTAGTCTCTTTGAGTCAGCATGTTTTATATGGCTCCACTGATCAAGGCCCACCCTGAATGGGTGGGGTCACACCTCCATAGGAGTATCCCACCGAAGTCACCACCCACAGCTGGGTGGGGCACATTCCAAGCAAATCTAACCAGCACCAAAACGTCTGTCCCACAAGACCACAAAGATAATGGCATTTGGGGGACACAATACATTCAAACCGGCACACAAGGTGTTAATAATAAGGTGGTATATGGGAATCCTGTATTTTATGCATGATTGCTCTTGTAAACTCACTTCTCTAATAAAATTATATATATGTATATATATTTTAAAATGCACAGTGAACATGAAATCTCTTTTCATTTCACAACTCCAATATCTCTGCTTACAAAATCTATATCAGATGAATCTTTGTGGACTGACTCAGAGTTATTGTGAGACTGAGGTTGGATTAAGAACCTTGAGTTACCCTGATTTGGTTAAGAAATGTGAAAATGCACAGCCTGACTTCTGACTCATATTTTCAAATTAACCAGAATTATTTTTGTGCATGTCCCTTAACTACTTTCAACAAGTTAAGCCTTCCAGAGATTATTTGTGGGCTGTTTTAATTTTAATCCTTACGAACATGTGTCCCCTTTATTTCTGACTCAAGATGCCACTGCTGAGAGAACCAGGTAGTGTAAACCTTTCTGAAAGAGAAGCTGATAATTGCGTCTTCTTTCTGCTTTGTCCTTGCTGATTTCTGGGAGCTCCTGTGTTGACCTGGCACATCTGATTCTTTGGGAAGGCTTTCTGGGCCATACTGTGTGGCTCCTCCTACAGATGGTTACATTCCATCCTTTTTTAAAAAATCCTTTTCTAATTTGCATAATGTTTACAGTTGTAATTTTTCTGACCCTCCTGGCACACAGAGTCTCCTGACTCTGAGATACTTGCAAGTATTATTGTTAAATGAGATTAGTTTAGGTGACCCATTTCTGTTTTGGTATTTAAATTTTACATGGCAAAGGTGCCAATTTCAGAAAGAACTCTGTTACTATGGTGCTCGTGGCACTGAACTTATTGCTGGAAATCGCTTTGCTAAAATGTTTAGTAGGCTGCAATAAAGCCCAGATTTACATCAAATATACATTAGATTGACTCAAGTAACCTGAAAGAAGGAGCAATTAAAAAAAAGTAGAGTTCTTAGGATACAAGGAAGTAAACACTTGAGTGTATATCTCAGATTGATAACTAATATGATTTTGCTTGTAGGTATTTACTAACTTGGCAGATTTAACTACTTTTACATTGTAGTAAATATTTCCTTTAAAAATATCTTGTATCTCACAGGGCAGATCATATCCTTTCAAGGGCCCATTCCCACCTGTTTGGAATCCAGTTGCCTACCTAGATCATAATAACCTATGGAGGACAATAGATGACATGGGACGAGAGGTAAGGCTTCCCAAAGCTTCTTTGACTACATATGTATTTTTCATAAGTTTAGTCTTTAAAAGAAAAAAGAAGGTACAATATCAAGTCACCAATGTGCCTAGCACATTGTCTAGCACATAGTAACTTTCAGTAAAGATTTGTGAAATGAATTAATGAACTTGTTTCTAACCTCTAAAAGAATCAGATGTCAAACAGACTGCTATTTGTATATTACTGATGAGGAGAAAAAACTTCATATATCACTCAGCCTTCCTGGAATGATGATTCTAATTTAGCAAATCATCAGGACTTGACAAAATAAGTTTTCTGGGTATGAGTCTCCACCATGTCCAAACCCGTAGTTCACAAGTAAACACCTACACATAGAGCTTCACCTAAATCTCCAATTTAGACATGATTTGGTGCAGTTGTCTAATCCTTGTCCAGAGCTGAGTTTATGAATGTTCTTCATAAATTAGTAACTTAATAATCCATATTTGGAAACAGCCCAGTTACAACATTCTCTTCAATTATTGCATGGGAAGTGATATCATAAATTAAATTGAGTGGTATAGATCTAGAATAGGAAAGCCACACTAACAGCATTGGTTGTGTAGTAAAAGTAATTATTGTGGGAATTTGGAAAACTTACATATTTTTTTCTTTCATTTTGAGTTTTTAATACTATTTATAGAGTTATTTAAAGTAGAAAATGGTATTTGTTTTTCCTCTCAAAATTGTCAACTGAATGTAGATTCCCAGTGATGCTCCATGGAAGGCACCCCTTGCAGAAGAATGGGACCAAATGTCAATGAAGGAGCTCCTGGACAAGATCTGCTGGACTGAGTAAGACACAGGCATTTCTTGCAACCTTCTGGGTTTACTTAGCAACATCATTCAACAGGTATGGGACAAGTAGCTGCCTTGTATGAAAAGCTACAACAAACGCCAGGTGGAATGCTGAAAAATATTAGAACTGAACCTTGCCCTAAAGTTGTCTACACATCAAATCCTCCTTCGTTGTGGATGGTTTTGCAGCATGAAGGTTGAATTACCCCTTAAAGTCCTCGGAACAGACTAGAATGCACCAACTCTTTTGCATAGAACAGTGTAAAGACCATCAGCTTAAAGATCTCATTTAACAAGTTGTCAGTGTTGGAAGGTTTTTTGCTCATCATTGGGGCAAGTATAGAGTTAGTTAGTATATGCAATGAAATGTGTGTGGTGTATGCATTATGTGATGTGGTGCGACTCTTCAAAGATTTGAAGAGGAACTTCTAGAGTTGTTCTCTAGATAATTCACAACTGTGGGGGAAACATATGACTGGATCAAATGTTCTCCTTTAGTGAAAAACATGTAGCATTGAAAGCATGTATCCATAAGTCAGGCTTTAAATTTTTGTTGGCAGAGCTGGGAACAATATATAAATTGCTGGGGCTATATGGACAGGTGACATGAAGAAGCCTCATGCTCTTGGACAGCAGAGAAAATAGAAAGAATTGTAGAGGTTGCACCCCAAGCACATAAGTGAATTTGAGGAAAACCCAGTAAGAGAAATGAAAGCCAAGTTCAAAGAGACTGTCCTCCCATGCTAAACAGCATTAGTTGGGAATACGTTTAGCTCTGGGGTTGACATCTTCACTTTCTGGGCATTGAGAAGAGAACTGAGAACTAAAAGTAAAAACAAAGTTTCAGAATTATCTGAGTCTAAGACATGAAAATAATCAAAAGACCTTAAAATGTATATACTCCTTGATATAGAAATTCAGCTTCTTAGAATTTAGCTTAAAGAGGGAGAAAGAAAAGAAGAGAGGAAGAGAGCATACAGAGAGGGAGGGAAGGGGAGGGAGAGAGGAAGAGAGAGAGTCAAAGCATTATTTTAAAAAGGGAAAATCCAAATGTTCGATGTAGGAGACGGGTGAAATTAATTATGGGACATCCAAAAAATGGAATACTCTACTGTCTTTTAAAATCATGTTGCAGAAAAAAAATTATTAGCTTGAAAAAATTGTAATGTTAAATACATAAAATATAGGCTGTCATTGTGTATGCTATATGACCTCATTTAAAAAAATAAAACTGTTTATGTATGTACTGCAAAAACAATAGACATTCATCAAATGTTTTTTTAACACTGTATATTACAATTTAAACATTTATCCAGGTCATTAAAAATGCTTCATCAAACATCATATTTCATGGTTGCAGAATATTCTATGGAAAGTAAATACCATAATTTATTTTCCCATTAACATACTACTAGACATTTTGGATTCCTCCAGTTTTTCATTTTTATCGTTATTATAGAACAATTTGTAATAAACATTTTTATGCTTCTCCTATGTCCTCAACCTTTGAAAGCAATCAACTTTGGAATAGTAAAATCCTTTTATGCCATGAAATCAATGCCTATTGTTAATTATATCCTTGGTAACACTTATCTAATGCTTTTTAACACTTTTTATGAGAATGTAGTTTGCAACATAACTTATTCTGGTTGTTGATAAAATTGCTATATTTACTTTAGAATTCTATAATTTATATTTTCAAAATATAGTAAGTATATAATTATCTGCATTTATTTATAACTTCTGTTATGAAAATCTTTTAATAAATTCAGTTAGGGCTTTTTTCCCCAGAGGGCTTTTAATCTCCTTGAAGACAGGCCAAATATATTTCTTTGGGACCATTGAGACCTCACTATTTCTGCCATAGTTCTTGGCCTAATCCTCCACTTAGTGAATATCAAGGTTGTTAGCTGACTAAGTAAAATTTTATGAGATATTAAGAGCATATGAACCAGAAGCTATTTTTTTAACTCTTCCTAAGCAAGATATGCATAATATTTTCTGGTTTTAAAGGAAATAATCCCCAGTATATAAAACTTATCATTATTCAAACTAAAGCACAATCATGCATTCAAAGACTAATGATGACCGTTTTTCAAGTATTGCCATTTATTAAGTGCTTTTCAGAAACATAAATTATATTCACAATGTGATCCCAACTCTGTAAATATATTTTTAAAATCTTATACTTAGAAAAAATGCACCAAAATGATATTAGGGATTATCTCTTCAGGGGCAGAAATATGGAAGATTTCTCATCTTTTTTACTTTTATGCATTTTCCAAATTTTATATAATGTGTATATATATTTTCACATAGAGAAATATGATAACATTTATCTTTTTAAAAGTCAACAGGGCAAAGAACGCACAAATATTATTGCACTATCTTGCTTGACCTTCTTTCCCTCAGATATTGTTCTTCTTTTTTCTTCTTTCACTGAAGCTCCCAGAATAAATCAAATAGAAGATTAGGAATGGACTGGTCTTATAGAGAAAATTGCTTTTGAGTCTCCCTCTGTGTCAAACCAGGATTATTTCTTTCCTACCAAATTGGCAACAAGAACAATTAGAATTGCAGTAATATTTTTAAATGCAATTTTATTGAGATGTATTCGCATACCATACAATCCATCAAAAATATACAACCACTCGTTCACAGTATTATCATATAGTGTATTCATTGCCATAATAAATTTTAGAACATTTTCATTACTCCAAAATAAAGAAAAAACTAAAAAAGAACACCCAAAACATCCCATACCCCTTATCCCCCTTATTATTTATATACATTTTTGTCTTTATTACTCATCTGCCCATACACTAGATAAAGGGAGTGTCAGTCACAAGGTTTTCACAATAACACAGTCCCACAATAAAAGCTTTATAGTTAGGCAATCATGAAGATGATTACAGTTCAGCAGATTCAGGTATTTCCTTCTAGCTATTCAAATACACTAGAAACTAAAACAGAATATCTATATAATACATAAGAATAACCTTCAGGATGACCTCTCGACTCTATTTGAAATCTCTAGCCACTGAAACTTTATTTTGTTTCATTTCTTTTCCCCTTTTTGGTCAAGAAGGCATTCTCAATCCCACGATGCCAGGGCCAGGCTCATCCCTGGGAGTCGTGCCCCAAGGAGGCGTGGAGGGTAGTGAGTTTATTTGCAGAGTTGGCTTAGAGAGAGAGGCCACATCTAAGCAACAAAAGAGGTTCTCTGGAGGTGACTCTTAGGCATAATTATAAGTAGGCTTAGCTTCTCCTTTGCAGGAATAAGTTTCATAAGGGCAAGCCCAAGATCGAGGACTTGACTTACTAAATTTGAGTCCCTAATGCCTGCAAGAATATCAGGAATTTCCCCAGGTGGGAAAGGTCAATATTTCTATATTTTCTCCCAGTCTCTCAAAGGGACTTTGAAATACTTTTTATGTTCTGCCAAAAATACTCTGGGATGTATCAGGGTATTATATTAAACTGTACAAATTTACAAGAGCTCATTCCCTGTTCTAGGTTCCATGCAATTATGTTGTTTAAATAGACTGGCCATACAGGTTAAATTAGATAGTGTGCTATAGAGAAAATAAATTTTGTACCAAATAAACATCTCTTAAAAAACAGTTAAAACTCAGGAATAGATGTGACTGCTGTAAGAGCTTATAGTCTCTGAACCTTTACAAGAAGCCTTACTCAACATACTGTACTCCTGCATCATTGATTGACCAATCTCTGCCCACGTACTCTCCAATTCAATTCTCAGCATTTGCTCATAATTAGTTTATATTAGTGAGACCATGCAATATTTGTCCTTTCATTTCTGGCTGATTTCACACAACATAATGTCCTCAAGTTTCGTTCACCTAGTTGTAAGCCTCACTTCATTACTTCTTGCAGCCGCTTAATATTCCATTGTATGTATACACCACAGTTCACCCTTCCATTCATCCGTGGATGTACCCTTTGGCCACCTCCATCCGTACTGCCACCCTAAACACCAGTATGCAAATGCCTATTCATATCTCTGCTTTCAGTTCTTCCAAGTATTTACCAAATAACGGGGTTGTGGGGTCATATGGCAACCCCATATTTAGCTTCCTGTGGAACCACCACACTGTCCTCCAGAGGGGCCACACCAGTCTACTTCCCTACCAACAGTGAATAGGTACATCCCTCTCTCTCCACGTCTCCTCCAGCACTTGTATCTTTCTGTTTATCTTTTAAACAGTTTTATTCACACACCATACAATCTATCCCAAGTGAACAATCAGTAGCTCCTGGTATAATCACATAGTTATGCATTCACCACCACAATCTATATGAGAACATTTCCATTTCTTCCACAAAGAAAGAAGAAGAGGAAAAAAATAAAAGAATAAAGAAAAAAAATTAAAAACAAGAAGTAACAACAACAAGAATCCCATACCCCTCCCTTATATCCCCCTCTATTGACATATAGTTTTGGTATATTGCCTTTGTTATAATTAAAAATGGCAGAATATTAAAATATTACTGTTAACTGTAGACCCTAGTTTGCATTTATTGTATTTTTCCCACATACCGTCTCATTTTCAACACCTTGAAATGTTGACATTCACTTGTTATCCTTTATTTAAAAACCTTCTTACATTTCTACATTTAATCACCATCCTTGTCCACTCGAGGTTTTGCTAAGTTATGCAGTCCCAGTTTTTATCCTCTATCTTTCCTTCTGGTGTCATACATGCCCTAGCCTTTGTCTTTCAACCATACTCACACTCAGCTTTGTTCATTATACTTACAATATTGTGCTACCATCACACAGTATTGTGCTATCCATTTCTGGATCTATACAATCAATCCTGTGGAACCTTCTGTATTCCTTCAGCATCCCATGCCCCATCTCTACCCTCTTTCTACCTCCTGATAACCTGTGTTCTTAACTCAAACTCTCAAGAGTTTGCTCATTATAGTTAGTTCATATTAGTGAGACCATACAGTATTTGTCCTTTTGTTTCTGGCTAATTTCACTCTACATAATGTCCTCAAGGTTCAGACACATTGTTGCATGAATAATGACTTTATTCTGTCTTACAGCACAGCAATATTTTTTATGTTTAATATTGGCTGTCTAGCTGAGCCAATGTTAAATTTTAGTTATTTTATTACACCCTTCACTGATAAAGCAAAGAACAAAAGAAAGTAGATATCAGGAAACAGCAAAGGATGTTTTCACATGTCTGGGTATTTGCCTTAGATAGGTGACACAAATTACCTCGGCAAGTAAGGTATGAGTCAGTAATTTCCACCCCTCCAATTATCCCAAGAAGTGGTATAAAATAACTCTAAGTCACTTCAGTATATATGTTACACCATTTTGCAGGTTATAATGGTGGGGACTGTCACAGAAGTGCTGTTAGGCTGTTATGTCTTCAAACATGGGCATTAACTGGTACATGTGTTGGTGTGATTCTACAAATCTCCAGGGTCAAGATACACTAGAGTAGAGAGATGCCCCTTGGTGTATTTACACTTTCAGGGTTGCCAACTGACTAATTATTAATCATTTTTACATATTAAGGGCATGGGCTATGGAGTCAGGTATGATGCTAAATTGGTAGTGATGAAAGTTGAGAGATGCGGTTAAAGACACTGGGACCCTTGATGGACTGAATGGAAAAAAAAGTGATGGAAAGAGAAATCAAGGAGGGTTTCTAGCTTTTTGGCCTTAGCAATTGTGTGAATGCTGCTGCAGGTTTGTCAGGAGAAATCATGACAGCACACAATATGGAATACAAGCTGATTCTAAGTAAGATATTTTGGTTAAGAAGAAAAGAAATCTCATTTTCCAAACATCTCTGATGTCATGTTTTATAATGTTGGATTCTAGGTACAATTTTCTGAGATTTACCAAATTGTACTAAACTTAGCCAAGTAAATTTATTATTTGAATTATTTCCAGAGAATTAAGAAGATGCTATCCTGTGTTTGCCAATTTTGCTCTTGTTTCTTTCTGAGCAGATCTGCGAAGCAGCTTGCCACTCTCTTTGTGAACCTCTGCGTCACTGCAGAGACCCATGAGGTGTCCGCTCTCTGGTTCCTGTGGTATGTGAAGCAGTGTGGGGGCACAACCAGGATCATCTCAACAACCAATGGAGGGCAGGTACCCATCCATTGCCCCATCATTCCAACAGAAAACCAGTCACTGCCTTTATGGGAGTTTGAAGTCCAGAGGGGTCATTCTTCAATCATGAACTGATGAAGCAGGGGGCAGGCTTGTGGCTTTTGCAGCTTTATCATGGCAACTTCAGGCAGCTTTTGTGAGACACAATCTTTTGTTAAGCACCCAATGTGAGGGGCCAGCAGTCAATGTGGTTTCAATAATAGGCCTTTGTGTAATTTTGAAATATTCCATTTGGATATACATCCAATTATGTTTTAAAACTCTTTATTGTAGTACATATACACAACTCAAAATTTCCCATTTTAACAACTTTCAAGTGTACAATTCAGTGGTATTAACTACTTTCACAGTATTGTGCCACCATCTCCAGCATCCATTATCCCAATCATCTGATTATTATTTGGCGAATTCATAGGCGGCCATCTGATGAACGTTAACTTGAGCACTTCTTGGAAAGCTCAAAAAGGAAGGTCATCGTATTGGTTTCCTAAGGCTGCTGTAACAAATTATCACAAATTGGGTGACTTAAAACAACAGAAATTTATTCTCTCACAGTTCTGGAGGCCAGAAGCCCCAAATCAATGTCTTCGCAGGTTTGGGTCCTTCTGGAGGTTCTGAGGGAGAATCTGTTCCATGCATCTCACCTAACTTCTGATGGTTGCCAATAATCCTTGGTGTTCCTTGGCTATAGCTGCATCACTCCAATCTCTGCCTCTGTCTTCACATGGCCACCTTCTTTGTGTCTGTGTCTTCTCCTTTTCTGTCTCTTCTAAGGACACTCATCATTGTATTTAGGCCCCACTGTAATCTACTATGATCTCATCTCAAGAGCCTTACCTTAATTACATCCGCAAAGACCCTTATTCCAAATAAGGTTGCATTCTGAGGTTCCAGGTGGATGTGAGTATTTGAGGGGCCGCTATCCAACTCACTACAGTGAGAAACACATTTTCAATTTCAGAAACTACATAAACCACACACTGAATTCATTCATTCATTCGTTTGTTCATTCCATGAATATTTCCTGACTTCTAGCATTGTAGGAAGTGGATTCAAGTTCTTAATCTGGTTCGTAGTCATTTTCTTTTCCTCCTCTTGCTGCTCCACATTTCTCTTCTTCTTCTCCTTCTCCTTCTTTTCCCAGACCTATTTGAAATAATCTTTTAAAATATTAACTAAATTCAAAGTTTCAGAGGAGGTGGTCAGTTCAATTACATTTGTCCAGTCATGTGGAACATTTAGAAGCCATCAAGGCAGGTGGGTGCAGTGAGGTGAAATGACCTAGGTTGCCACAAAAGCAGCCACCAGCTGACCCAGGATGAGACAGGCAGCCTCCAGTGAGGAGGAGGCTGGCTGGCTAGGGTAGGGAGGTTTTGAGCCTGAGTAACAAAGAGGGGAAAAACAGGCTTAGGCATGCTCAGGCAAGTGGTGGCCCAACTTTAGGAGTGCTTCACGAGACCCAGCAGCCCAAAAAGAAGGATGCATACAGAACTTAGAACAGAGTCAGTGACCAATCAGGTGGGACAGAGGGACAGGCTGCCTGGGAATCTGCATGAGCATAGCCTGGATGGTGACTGCTCCATCAACTAGTTAGAAAATAATGGTTAAAGACACTATTCACAACAGCAAAATGAAACTTTAAACCTCTCAGAGTAAAGATAAAGGAGGAAAACTAGCAACTTAGTAATCCATGATCATCCCTATATTTCCTACCCACCTCTTGAATCTTCTTTCTTGTCAGGAGAGGAAGTTTGTGGGTGGATCTGGTCAAGTGAGCGAACGGATTATGGACCTCCTTGGGGACCGAGTGAAGTTGGAGAGACCTGTGACCCACATTGACCAGATGGGAGAAAATGTTCTTGTGGAGACTCTAAACCATGAAATGTATGAGGTAAACAAGACCCTTAAACTAGAGGGAAGAGGTCAGTATCCCATGGATAACTAAAGCTTATTTAAAGCCAAGAATAACCTAGCCCTCATAGGCAGTCCCTTTGCCAAAAGTGAAAAGCTACCTCTACTTGAAAGAAGAGAACCAGAATATTCAGGTGGAATTTTCCCAAAATACATATTATCGACCCTCTGTGTTGGGCTCTGACATAATTAGAAAACAAAAGAAAATATTTATTTTGTAAATATTAAGTGCCCCCTATGTGCCTGGCATTATTCTAGGGGTTGGAAACACAGCAGTGAACAAAACAGATAAAAATCTCTACCCTCCAGTATTAAGTATTTAAGGAGCATGATGTAAACAACCTACACTAAAGTGTTCAGAAAATGGATTGATAGCTAGATAGAAAGACCAGTAGATAGATAGATAGATAGATAGATAGAATGATATGGCAAATGTGGCAAAATGTTAACATCTTGGGGGATAGGGGTATGTTGGCATTCTCTATATGGAGTTTGTATTATTTTTGTAACTGTCCTGCAAGTTTGAAAGTATTTCAATATAAAAAGTTAAAAAAAATCTCTGTCCTCTTGAAGATATATTCTAGTGAAGGAGAAAGTCCACAATCAAATAAATAACTAACATATAAAGTATGTCAGAGAGTGATATTTACTGTGGGAAAACATAAAGCAGAGAAGGAGAGGAGGGTGTGCCAGAAGGTGGAGTGGGAGAATTGGTCCTTCAGTTTTAAATAAGGTTTCCAGGAGAGGGTCTCAGTGAAAAGGTGACACTTAAGCACAGAACAGAAGGAGATGAGGGATTGAGCCATGCATTTATCTGAAGGAAGAGTATTCCAGGCAGATGGAACAGCCAGTGCCAAGGCCCTGAGATGGGAGCAAAGCCTGGCGTGGTCAAGGAATAGCAAGGTGGGCAAATTGGGAGAAGTAGGAGGAGTGAGGGGAAGAATCACAGGAGATGAGATCAGAAATGTGACATTTCATAGACAGCCTTGGAGGTGACTATGAGAAACTTAGCTTTGACTCCAAGTATGATGGGAAGTCATTAGAGGTTTTGAACAAGGGAATGATAAATTCTAATTTAGGATCTCTCCAGCTTCTCTGTTAAGAAGAGACTGAAGGGGTATAAGGGTAGACTGATGGTGAATTATTAGAAAAAAAAACAAAAATAACCAACCAACAATGTTCACTGCATTGTTTTCCTTCCAGGCTAAATATGTGATTAGTGCTGTTCCTCCCCCTCTGGGCATGAAGATTCATTTCAATCCCCCTTTGCCAATGATGAGAAACCAGTTGATCACTCGTGTGCCTTTGGGTTCAGTCATCAAGTGTATGGTTTATTACAAAGAACCCTTCTGGAGGAAAAAGGGTGAGTACTTCCCTTATTATTTTAAGACCTTCAGGAGAACGTCCAGGAAACTTGGTGCAAAGACATATATTTGCATATAATTGTTTTTAATATAATGCTGGATGTAAAATGTTCTAAGCATAATTATATAAAATTTAAAAATGTATTGGCACAAACTCATGGAATTAATTTCTCTTGGCATATAACCAACTTTTCTTATAATTTGATATAAAGTTTATTTAATTCTCCCACAAAATCTTGTGAGCACAGACTATTAACATTTTCTAATATAGTTTGTAAAAGCATGGGTTTATAGAACCATTCACAAAGGTAGGGATTCTCAGAATATCCAGGCAATCTTTCATTGAGTCAAGGATCTACTATATTAGATTAAATTCATTTATTCCTTGAAATATATTTAGCAAGTATGCTACCATACTGGATAGAACATTATGGTGATGCCCACTAAAGTAATAGATTCTACAAAGATGGGAAATACTCTAGAGCTATGCTATAAGAACGGTAGCCAGTAGCCAAATATGGGTATTTGAACTCTTGAAATGTGGCCAGTGAGACTACGGAACTAAAATTTAAATTTAATTTTAATTTTAACTATTTTCAATTTAAATGTGAATAGCCACACGTGGCTAGTGGCTGCTGGATTGGACAGCACAATGCTTGAGTCTTATCATATTTACTCTTATCACATCTACCCTTTTTTCCAAATAAAGGCCATATGGTACCTGGGACTGTTGGCAAAGGGAAGGATGGACTGAAATGAGGAACAAGAATGTAGAAAGGAGAAGAAAGTTGTACTGGGGGCAAATGGGGAAAGTTTCACAGTTTTACCTTTGGGTGGTTCTTCCTGTATGCTACTCTTTTTCAGCCACATGGCAGCCTCCTAATTTTCTACCTTTGCAGAAAATCATATTTAGAAATATTATTGGATTGGAGCATCATGTGAGCAAGTAATCCACCCTTTGAGAAGGACAGTGCAGTGACCCATCACGAGTAGCCCGATAATTTAGTCTTTGATTCCAGTGGCAGTGGTGGACTTGTGGTGAGCTGCTTCCTCTTGTGACCCTGATCACCCATCATAGATAGCTGGCTGGTGGTTAAGTAGACAGGGTTTAGGACCATGGAATAGAGATCTTTCTTTTAATGACTGTGAATACCTCCATTTGGGGAAAGAACCTAAAGCTTTCAGTCAGGTCTGCAAACCTTTATCACAGGCCTGTTCTGTGCCAGGCAAATTGCTAGGCATTAATATCAAAAAGAAAACCCATATTCTCTACCCTCAAGAAAGAGGGTGGGCCTGACTCAGTTCCTGACTGCTAATGAGCCTTTAAAAATGATTGTAGACATGAGATAGCTTCACCAAACCTTTACATTTTCTTTGAGTTACTGTGTTAATATATTTCTTTAACTGACCATTATTGAGCAACTATCGTGTGCCAGGTGCTGTGCTAGGCATTGGGAATTCAAAGACACTTTTCTTTGCCAGAAAATCCAGACATAACAATTGAATGACAAGGTTCAATGTTTGGAGGTAAACCCTGGTATTATAGAAACGTGGAAGAGGAGCTCCAAAACTCACATTCAATATTACTCTTGTTACATGGATAAGTGACTCAATAACAGTATTCTGAAGGATTCTATAATTTCTCGTAACGGTCTTTGCTTTGCAACATGCTGCTTTGTATGTGACTTTGCAATATCACTGCTTATGATACTGTAATGAACTGATCACACAAAAGCGCAGGGAATGTGAACCAAGAATATAAAGGGGTAAATTTTGCAGCCCCAAATACTAGCACAGTGACTAGCACATATCGGGCACTCAATATTTATTACACATCAGGCACTCAACAATATTTATTAAAGTGAAATGAAATACTGGTTAATTCTATGTGGAACTTGGCTAGGGAAAAATCAGCATTTTTCAACATCCCCTAAATAACCATGACACAGTAACCAGTCATTCAGGATTTGTTTTTGTTTGCTTTGTTTTGTTTTACAAATTGGATATGGTTTGGGTTATTAAAGAGAAGGGCAGTTTTTACATTTTGATACAGGCTGCTGTCTGAATTTGCTAGGGTTGTCGTAACAAACTACCACAAACTGTGTGACTTAAAGCAACAGAAATTTATTGACTTGCAGTTCTAGAAGCTAGTCTGAAATCAAAGTGTTGGTAGGGTCATGCTTGTGTTCCAGGCCTCTTCTAGCTTCTGGTGATTTGCCAGCAATCCCTGGTGTTCTCAGTCATCACTTGGTGTTCTCCCCTTTGTCTCTCTGTGCCCAAATTTCCTCTTCTTGGATGAAGGGCCCACCCTACTTCATTATGACCTCATTTCAACTTGGTTAATTCCATCTTTATAATGACCCTATTTCCAAATAAGGTCATATTCTGAGGTACAGGGGATTAGGACTTTAACATATCTTTTGTGAGGACACCATTCAATCCGTGACATCAACTGTAGACAATTCTTGATTCCTTATAGATTGATTATCCAAGGAAGTGCCTCTCGGTCTCGTAGAATGTAACATCTTTGTAAATTTTCAGGGAAGAGACCCCTCTTTCTGCTGGCCTTCCTACAAGTCATGCTAAGTCCAGCCTTCCTCTACCCTCACCCTCAAGGCCTTCTCAGCCCCTCATCCCATTCCCATTTACAATGAGGTAGAGTTAGCAATGCTTTGAATCCTGTTAGTTTCCCTTGGTTTGCTCATCTTTTAATTATTTACACTTTTCCCCTTAAATCTTTACATCTAATTTATATCAATTTATGTGGCAAATTATAGAAGTAATACCTTTGCTTTATTGCAGAAGTAAACTTGCTCACTATATAAAACTTACAAAAAAATAAAAGTGTATGAAAAATGTCTGTCTCCCTATACCCAATAACCCTCCTCCCTGGGAACCACTGTTAATAATCTAGGTTGCTATTGTTTAGAGATTTATTTTAAGCATAGGTAGTACTTAAAATATATGTGTATATATATTGAAATATATACTGTAAATATAAAACAATATGTATATTTATATGCAAATACAATTTTACATATATATGTTATGTATTTGCCAAAAGCATATTATTTTTTTATGTGCTACATATCATACTGAAATTTGCTTTTTCCTTTCAACAATATGCCATGGACATCTTTCCATATTAGTATATTTAAATCTACCTCATTTCAATAACTAAGCAGTATTTCATTGTACGGTTCTATCAAAATTTGTCCAATAGATCTGCTGTTGATAGACATTAGGATTGTTTTCAAGTTTTTCCTATTACACTATATGCTACAATAAACAGCTTCCTGCATATAGCTCTGCAGATTTGTATAGGAGCATTTCTTTTTTCATTATTATTATTAAAAAGTTTTTTTTGGTGAATAATAAAAAAGATAAAACTAAAAATAAAAATTTCATACAATACAATATAATAGTAAGGGCAGAAAGCAACACTACCACCAAGAATCCCACATCCCTCCCCTGTATCCCCCTCTCCTACACATTTAACTTTGGTATGTTGCCTTTGTTACATTTAATGGAAGCATATTACAATGTTACTGTTGATCATAGACTCCAGTCTGCTTTCATTATGTTTTTTCCAAAATACCATCCCTTTTTCAACACTCTGCATGGTTGACATTCATTTGTTCTCCCACATGTGAGAACATTTTTATATTTGTACATTTAGCAACAGTCATTGGCCACTCCAGTTTTTGCCAAGTTATACAGTACCAGTCTTCATCATCTATCGTTACCTCTGGTGTCATACATTCCCCTATCCCACCTCTTTCAGCTTTACTCACAGACATCTTTGTTCCATGTACTTACAATATTGTGCTACCATCACACAGTATTATGCTATCTATTTCTGGATCTATACAATCAATCCTGATGAACATTTCTGTAGTCCTTCAGCATCAAATGCCTGATCTCTACCCTCTTTCTATCTCCTGGTAGCCTGTTATCAGCTTCTAACTCTCAAAGTTTGCTCATTAGTGTTATTTCATATTAGTGAGACCATACAGTATTTGTCCTTTTGTTTCTGGCTAACTCCATTCAACATAATGTCCTCAAGGTTCATCCATGTTATTATATGTTCCATGTCTTTGTTCTGTCTTACAGCTGCATAATATTCCATCATGTGTATATACCACAGTTTGTTTATCCACTCATCCGTTGATGGACATTTGGACTGCTTCCATCTCTTGGCAATTGTGAATAGTGCTGCAGTAAACATTGGTTTACCAATGTCCGTTTGTGTCTTAACTTTCAGTTACTTTGAGTATAAACCTAGCAATGGAATAGCTGGGTCATATGGCAAATCTATACTTAGCTTCCTGAGGAACCTCCACGCTGTCTTCCAGAGTAGTTGCACCATTCCACATTCCCACCAGCAGTGAATAAGTGTGCCTCTTTCTCCACATCCTCTCCAGCACTTGTAATTTTCTGTTTTGTTTTTTTTTTTTTTTTTTTTTTTTTTGGATAATGGCTAGTCTGGTAGGTGTGAGATGATATCTTATTGTGGTTTTGATTTGCATTTTCCTAATAGCCAGTGAAGTTGAGTATTTTTTCATATGTTTTTGACCATTTGTATTTCCTCTTCGGAAAAATGTCTGTCCATGTCTTTTGCCCATTTTTTAATTGGATTGTTTGTCTTTCTGTTGTTGAGTTGTAGGATTGTTTTAAATATTCAGGATATTAAACCCTTATCTGCTATGTGGTTTCCAAATATTGTCTCCCATTGTGTAGGCTGCCTTTTTAGTTTTCTAACAAAGTCCTTTGATGTACAAAAGTGTTTGATTTTGAGGAGATCCCATTTGTCTATTTGTTCTTTGGTTGCTTGCACTTTGGGTGTAAGGTCTAGGAAACCATCTCCAGCACAAGATCTTTAAGATAGTGCCCTATGTTTTCTTCTAAGAGTCTTATGGTATTACCACTCATGTTTAGGTCTTTGATCCAATTAAAGTTAATTTTTGTATAAGGTGTAAGGTAGGAGTCCTCTTTCACTCTTTTGGAAATGGATATCCAGTTCTCCAAACACCATTTATTGAAGACGCTGCTCTGTCCCAGTTGATTTGGCTTGACGGCCTTATTAAAGATCAATTGTGCGTAGATGTGAGTCTATTTCTGAACACTCAATTCAATTCCATTGGTCAGTATCTCTGTCCTTATGCCAATACCATGCTATTTTGAGCACTGTAGCTTTGTAATATGCTTCAAAGTCAGGTAGTGTGAGACCTCCCACTTTGTTCCTCTTTCTCAAGATATTTTTGGCTATTCGGGGCACCTTGCCCTTCCAAATAAATTTGATTATTGGTTTTTCTATATATGCTACTTACAGGAGACTCACCTTAAATTCAAAGATATAAGTAGGTTGAAAGTAAAAGGACTGCAAAAAATACACCATGCAAGTAGTAACCAAAAGGCAGCTGATATTATACTAATATCAGGTAAAATAGATTAAGTCAAAAAGTGTTACAAGGGACAAAGATAATCATTATATACTGATAAAGGGGTCAATTCAACAAGAAGATGTAACAATTATAAATATATATGCACTGGCAGCAGAGCCCAAAAATATATGAAGCAAATACTGACAGAATTAAAGGGAAAAATAGATGGTTCTATATTAAGGTTAGGAGATAACAATATACCACTTTCAATTATGGATAGAATATCTAGACAGTATATCAATAAGTAAAGAAGACTTTAATGATACTGTAAACCAACTAAACCTAACAGACATTTATAGAACACTTCATCCAACAACAAGAGAATACACATTGTTTTCAAATGCACATGGATCATTCTCCAGGACTGATGATATTTTTGGTCACAAAACAAGTCCAAATAAATTTAAAAATATTGAAATCATACAGTGTAACTTTTCTGACCACAAGAGAATGAAGCTAGAAATCAATAACAGAAGGATAAATGGAAAATTCATACATGCAGAAATTAAGCAATATACTCTTAAACAACTAATTGGTTAAAGAGGAAATCACAAGGCAAATCCTGAAATATCTTGAGGTGAATGAAAATTAAAATGAAACATGCTGTTCCAGTTTGCTAATGCTGCAGGAATGCAAAATACCAGAAATGGATTGGCTTTTGTAAAGGGGGTTTATTTGGTTACAGAGTTACAGTCTTAAGACCATAAAGTGTCCAAGGTAAGTCATCAACAATCGGGTACCTTCACTGGAGGATGGTCAATGGTGTCCGGGAAACCTGTCAGCTGGGAAGGCACGTGGCTGGCGTCTGCTTGCTCCTAGGTTGCGTTTCAGCTCTTTTCCCAGCTCCTGTGCATTCTTCAAAGTGTCCCTCATGGCTGTAGCTTCTCTGAAGTCCTCCTACTTCTGAGCTTTTATAGGGCTCCAGTAAACTAATCAAGGCCCATACTGAATAGGTGGGGCCATGCCTCTCTGGAAATTATCTAATCAGAGTTATCACCTACAGTTGGGTGGGTTACATCTCCATGGAAACAACCTAATCCAAAGGCTCCAACTTAATCAACACTAATACATCTGCCCCCACAAAATTGCATTAAAGAATATGGCTTTTGGTTGGACATACTAGATTCAAACTAGCACACATACTAAAAGTTGTAGAATGCAGCCAAGGCAGTGCTAAGAGAGAAATGTATAGCTCTAAATGCTTACATTAAAAAAGAAGAAAGACTTAAAGTCAGGGACTTAACCTCAAAACTGTAAGAACTGAAAAATGAAGAGCATACTAAACCCAAAGTTAGAAGGAAGGAAAAAAAGATTAGAGTGAAGGACAATTAAATAGAGAACAACAGCAACAAAAAAATAGAATCAACAAAACCAAAAGTTGGTTCTTTGAAAAGATCAACAAAATTTACACAACTTTAGCTAGACTGATGAAGAAAAAAGAGAGAAGTCACAATGAAATTAGAAATCAAAAGGGGGACATTACCACTAATTCCACTGAAATAAAAAGGGAATGTAAGACGATACCATGAAAAACTGTACAGCAACAAATTAGATAACCTAGATGAAATGGAGAAATTCCTAGAAAAACACAAACTACCTACAGTGACTTGAAAAGAAATAGAAGATCTCAGCAAACAAATAACTAGTAAAGAGATTGAATCAGTAATCAAAAACATCGGAACAAAGAAAAGCCCAGAACCAGAAGGCTTCTTGGGGGAATTCTACCAAACATAAAGAAAGAATTAACACCAATCCTGCTCAAACTCTTCCAAAAAATTGAAGAGAAGGGAACACTCCCTCATATATTCTAGAAGGCCAACATCACTCTCATACCAAAGCCAGATAAAGATACCACAAGAAAAGAAAATTACAGACCAATATATCTCATGAATATACATGCAAAAATACTCAAAAAAATGTGAGCAAACTGAAACCAACAGCACTTTAAAAAATTATGCGCCATGGTTAAGTGTGATTTAAGTATGCAAGGGCAGTTCAACATAGGAAAATCAGTTAATGTAATGTAGCACATTAACAAAATGAGGGGGGAAAACCACATGATCATCTCAATTGACACAGAAAAGGCATTTGACAAAATCCAGCATCCCTTCTTGATAAAAACACTTCCAAAACTAAGAATATAAGGAAACTTCCTCCACATGATAAAGGGCTAATATTAACAACGCACAGCTAACATAATATTTATTGGTGAAACACTGAAGGGTTTCCCTCTAAGATCAAGAGCAAGACAGTGATTTCCATTGTCACCAGTGTTATTCAATATTGTAGTGAAAATTCTAGCTGAGCAATTAGGCATGAAAAAGAAATAAAAGCATCCACATATCAAAGGAAAAAGTAAAACTTTCCCTATTTGCAGAGGACAGGATCATTGTGCCAGTTTGGATGTATTATGTCCCCCAAAATGCCATGTTCTTTGATGTAATCTTGTGGGGTCAGTCATATTAGTGTTGATTAGGTTGGAATCTTTGGATTAGGTTGTTTGCATGGAGATGTGACCCACCCAACTGTAGGTATAAGAATAAATCTGAGGATGTAAAAGATTTGTATGCAGAAAATTACAAAACTTTGCTAAAAGAAATTTTAAAAGACCTAAATATATGGAAGTATATTCCATGATCATAGATTGGAAGACTAAATATTGTTAAGATGTCAGTTTTACCCCCCAAAATTTGCAGATTCGATGTAATCCCAATCAGAAGTCCAACAAGCATTACAGAAAGTTAAAAAGCAATCATAAAATTTATATGGAAGGGTAAGGGACCCTGAATAGCCAAAGCCATCTTGATAAAGAAGAATGAAGTTGGAGGACTCATGATTCCTGGTCTTAAAACTCATTAGAAAGCCACAGTAATCAGAATAGCATGGTACTGGCACAAGGACAGACATATAGACCAATGGAATCCAATTGAGAGCTCACAAATCAACCCTCACATTTATGTCCATTTTTGACAAGGGAGTAAAAGACAACTCAATTGGGAAAGAATACTCTCTTCAACAAATGGTACTGAAAAAACTAGATTTCCTTTTACAAAAGAATGAAGGTGGGCCCCTACCTCACACCATATAAAAAATCAACTCAAATGTATCAAAGAGCTAAATAGAAGAGCCAGAACTACAAAAGTCCTAGAAGAAAATGTAGGAAAGCATCTTCAGGACCCACTGCTAGGCAATGTTTTCTTAGACTTTACCCCCAAAGCACAAGCAACAAAAGAAAAAATATATTAGCAGTACCTCATTAAAACTGAAATCTTCTGGGCATGAAGAAAATTTATCATGAAGTAAAATGACAACCTACAGAATGGGAGAAAATATTTTTAGATCACTTATCCAATATGGTTTTAATATCTAGAATATATAAAGAAATCCTTCAACTCAATGGAAAAAAAGACAAACAACTCAATTTAAATAATGGGCAAAAGTTAGAATAGACATTTCTCCAAAGAAGATATACAAATGACTGATAAGCACATCATTAGCCATTAGGGAAATGCAAGTCAAAAGCACAATGAGATACTATTTCATACCCACTGGAATGGCTATTATTAAAAATATGGAAAATTACAAATGTGGGACAGGATGTGTCGAATTAGGAACACATATTCACTGCTGATGGAATGTAAAATAGTGTAGCCACTATGGAAGACAGTTTGGCAGTTCATCAAAAATTTAAGTGTAGAATTACCACATGACCCAGCAATCCCACTTCTAGGTTTATAACCAAAAGAATTGAAAGTAGCCACTTGAACAAATATTTGCATACCAATGTGCATAGCGGCATTATTCACCATTGCCAAATGGTCCATTCATCAACCAATGAATGGATAAGCAAAATGTGGTATACACATGCAATGAAATATTATTCAGTTGTAAAAAGGAATGGAGTTCTGATATACATGTGACAACATGGATGAACCTGGAAGTCATCATGTTGAATGAAATAAGTCAGATAGCAAAGGACAAACATTGTATGAGCCCACTGATGTGAAATAATTAGAATAAGCAAACTTATAGAGTCAGAATCTAGAATATAGGTTACCAGGGGACAGCATGGGGATAGGGAATAAAGAGTAGTTAAGGCTTATAATGTGCAGTTTCTATTTGGGATGATTGCAAAAGTTTTGGTAATGGATGGTGGTGATGGTAGCCCAACACTGTTGAGCATAATTAATACCACTAAATTCTAGATATGAATGTGGTTAAAAGGGGAAATTTTAGGTTGTATATATGTTAGTAGAATAAATATTTTTAAAAAATCCATGGAACTGCACAACATATTCATTATATAAAGACCTAAATTAAACTATGGACTATTGTTAATAGTACAATTATAAAACTGTGCTTTCATTAGTTGTAACAAATTTGCCACACCAATGCAAGCTGTTAATAATAGGTTGTTTTAACGGAACCCTGCACTTTATGCATGATATTTCTGTAAAACCTCAACTTCTCTCATAAAATAATAATAATAATTTTTTAAAACCTTAATTTGCAAGTAAATGATGGAGCAAGCGGAGTAGTACACTGCAGCAGTATATTATTATGACATTTCAAATTCTGCCCTGACATTTTCACCTGTGCTCTGTCATACTCTTTTGTTGCAATGGCATCTATTTTGTTGAGGAGAAGAATGAGAAAAGCACTTTTTTCCAGAAAGAACTGAAATTGTTTCCCAAGTTGTTCCAGGGGTGGGGGTGGGGGTTGTTTGGAGGTCATGTTTGAAATGAGGGTTTGGGACTCTTTGGATTATAGTTATCCATGTCCTCTCTTCCTTGTCTCTAGATAATCAAGTAATAGTTCAAAATAGAAAAAAAAGTGGATCCTTATAAAATATGAAAGTTCAGTCCCTTCTATTTTATAATAATGGACTATTATTTCCTTTATACATCTTTGGTTTTATTCTGATTTCTTATGAGAGAGGAAATAGGAAAACCAAGCATTAATAGCAAGGAATACAAGGTTTCATTAGATTGTGGCCTAAACTAATTCATAGAATCGCATTGTTTTATTCTCTGGGGAAAGAAGCTTAAGGTTTGATTTTTTCCCAAATAATTGACTACTTAGTCATCCTTTTGGCATCAGTTTGGTTTGCTTCTTAGATAAAGAATATAATATCCTACATTTGGCTTTGGGACTTTTCAAGTTGAAAAATATGTGTTTCATTGTAACTGCTATGGGTAAATTGATGGGATGATAAGTATCTTTTTTTCCATTTTGCTGTTCTATAAGATTACTGTGGAACCATGATTATTGAAGGAGAGGAAGCTCCAGTTGCCTACACATTGGATGATACCAAACCTGATGGCAGCTATGCTGCCATAATGGGGTAAGGCACAGTTATGGTGGTATGGATGCTATTCAGTGTTGATAAAGCAAGCCCATACTTATTAATAAATGTGCTCCCAAACTTTGTCAGATAATGTTTTTCACCCATTAACACCATTCTCCAAATCCACTAGTTGAAAGATTCTTATTGCTTTTTTTTTTTAAAAAAAATGCCTTTTGATAAATAGAATGGAAGTAGAATATGAAAAACATTTTTATATTTACTGTATTAATTTTCTGCTTCATGTTTAGTTCTGGGAATAGATATACTTGGTTGAGTTATCTTTTGTGAAAGCATTATATAAAGACCTGACAGGGTGTTTTGCTAAGAGAGCTCCTCTGGAGACTGCGTGGGTATCAATGGTATTTATATTTTGTAGGCTGTTGAGATTTTCCAAGTTCCCCTAGAGAGAAGCCAATGCCACCCCAGTCCTCAGCTTGGAAGGGAAAACCAGAACTGATGGGGGATACCTTGGGGCCAGGACTTGGTTCTTGGGACCAGAACTTGTTGATATGTATGAGTCTATCTCAGGGAAAGTCAAGGATCAGAACAGGGAGATCAAAGCCAGTTATTAAGTTGAAGGCATAGTTGAAGGTATATGTTAAATTCATAGGGCTAGATATGGGAGGTAGATTCCAGAACTCTGGGTACTAGGGAGATATCATAGTAGAAGCAGACCAAAGTGCAAGGGCTCGGAGAAAATGAGAAGGGCTCAGGCACTGCCTTAAGTGGTGTATTGGAGGCCCAGGGCTCATTCCTGTCAGCCACCAGCCATGCAGGGCGGTAGAGTTGGGGGAGTCAGTCATAACATTACTAGGCAGGAATTATGGCCAGCTATCTATTTTCAGTCTCTTGAAATCACTGAAGCTAGAAGATGCCTTTCAGTGTCAGGAATTTGAGTAACATGTAAAGAGTAAAACTTTGAATATAAATAATCTAGTGCATAATTCATTTCTTCAGGCTTTTAACCTTGTACACTAGGCATGTGTATAGCTAGAGAAATGAGGCAAGGATGGAATGATTAATTTCCCCCTTTTTTCTTGTTTGTATGTTGTAGATTTATCCTTGCCCACAAGGCCAGAAAACTGGCACGTCTTACCAAAGAAGAAAGGTAGGTAAAGAATTTCCTTTTCTTTCATTACGTCTTTCATTTTATTCCTTCCTCCTTCCCTCCCTTCCTTCCTTCCTGCCTCATGAGAGGCAACCTCTACTTTCTAATTTTTAACCTCTACTCTTTCATTTTTCCTTAATGATTGAATTTACAAACTGCCTAATAATATGTTTTGCCATTGCTACGTCTGTTATGTTAATAATTAGAATCCTGTTGTATAAAAGCACAGTGCTGATTACTTAAGAACCAAGTATTCAAATTAATGTTCATTCAGTTTGTGTATAAGGCACCATACCACAAGCTATGGAAAATACAAAAATGTATACAACCCAGGGGCTGAAAATATATTTGAGGAATGGATAACCAGGTGCACATATTGTTGTATTGTAGGATAGTCTGCAGAACGTGCTACATGAGTGGTGTGTAATAATTACTAATTATAGGTAAAGAGGGGTTAATTTTTCTGGAGGTGGCCATTTTTGTTTTTGGTTTTGTTTTTTTCTGGCAGTTCGTGTTTACCACTGCCAATTATTCCCACACCATCACTGATAATGGATTTACCAACTACAAGTCTCCTAAATTATATTATGACTCATTCCTTCTCCCTCCTTTAGTGTGCCACTCCATGACCATTGCCACCTCTGTGCTAAGCCAGGACTATGGGGGTCAGAGCGGGCCACTCACTTACAAATGTCCCCCATAGAATATAAGATTCATGAAGGTAGGACGTTTTGTCCAGTTGGTTCACTGCTGGATCTCCAGCACTGGGAGCAGTGCCTGGAACATAGTAGGCACTCAATAATTTTTTGTCAAATGAATGAATGAATGATGATTACTTTCAACTCATATCTGCAAAATCTATTGCATCAAAAATCGTTTTGATGGAGGTCAGGCACCACTTATGATATAACTTTGAGCATCACTGCTCCCTGCTTAGAACAATGGAGTGTTAGGGTAGCCACTTAGATCAGGGGTACATCACCTGGGTAAGTCATTTGCAGTTACATGCCTCCATATCTGATTTAGGGAGCTAAGAGCATAGAGAGAGAGTTTTCTCTCTCTCGATCTCATAGAGGTGCCAAGAGGAAGAATTATAGCCAGTAGTTTACTTCTAAGGAGAAAAAGAATCACTTTGGAGGTGTCTTTAGCTTATTCAGTCTCTTAGATGCGCTAACTTAGGTTTTAGCAGATGGGTAGGAAAATTCTATAGTGACTGCAGTGCTCCACTTCCTTTCAACAAGAGTTTCCTCATCACAGGCAACCTCTTCTCTCTAATTGGGCTGCCATTTCATTATTAGAAAGTCACACCTCACAGGATATCTTGAGGTCTGTGTTTCCTCTCAGTGTGGCAGTCTAATCTACTTTCTAGAAAGACTAATCTGCAAAATATATTTCTTGAAGGGTAAGAATAAATGAAAGCCATGGATTTGTCATTTTCAGATTTTATACTATAGCAAAATTTTAAGTTTTTATGTAGCAAATTTATCATTTTTTTTCACCATGACTTCTGGATGGTTTATCATGCTTAGGAAGGGCTTTCTCATTCCAAGATTATTACAAAAAAAATTCACCCAATTTCCCATTGCCCTTGTGGTTTCATCTATTTTGTGTAAATTTTTTATCCTTCTGGAACCTATTTTCTTTAATAATGTTTGTGGCCTTATAGATTTAATACATTTGAAAGAGAACAAAATGCCTGGTTTTAAAAAATTAAAATGAAATGTCAAGTAGAAATAATGGCTCACAGAGTCTTTTTATATGAAGGGCTGGGCACTTCTTTTTTCACTTTTTTTTTCTTTTAAATAGGTTGAAGAAACTTTGTGAGCTCTATGCAAAAGTTCTGGGATCCCAAGAAGCTCTGCAAGTGAGGCTGATTCCCTACACTTTCCTAACAGAGAGATCTTGCTTTGCCGTCCAGGGTCTGTCAGGGATAGGTCTATGCATGCCAGGCCCTAGAGCTCAAGTTTTCCCTTAATAGCTTTGTGGAGAGATCTGCACAGGACTGGTCAATTTATAAGCCATCTCAGAGAGGGTGGGCCCCAGGTGTGCTGGTGGTGGGTCAGGGATCAATCCTGCAACACTGCTGTATCTTAGACAGTGTTCCCACTGTTCTCAAATTCAGGGATCTTCGTGGAGCAGGGGATTGGCCACTATGCATTCAGTTCTGTCAGGAAATAAAAGGGGGTAGTTTCTGTTACCTGCAGTGAGATCCTAGATCCTAGCAGCCAGGGCAGGGATGAGAAAGAAACTTCCTTTTCTCTGTTGGTGTGGTAAAAAGACCAGAGTCTCTTCCATGTACATAAACTGACATAAGCAGCTCCTAACACCCTCTTCAACTCCCACTGTCTCACAGGTAAAAATAGGATGACCAACTCCCCTTCTATACATCTCCCTTTTTGCCTTGTTTTACCATTGAAAGTTAGGGTGCAGGAAAGGCACACATTGGCTGAGATGAGCTCTGTCAGCTGAGTATCTTAGACACCTTTGGAAGTAGCCTGTGGACTGTGATCATATTAAACAAGTAATGCCCTTACGTGGTTAAAGGTAAGATGGGAAGGAAATGTTAGGGAGCTGGTAGTGGTAGGCAGGCCAAGCCAGGACTTCTTTCTTGGGGCCTTTGGTGAAACGGCCAGAGGGCCCAGTGTACTCACAAGCAATAGCAAAAACCACCTTCCTCATCAATATTAAAGTGGTGAATTAGTGTTCTTGTTACAGTCAACAGATTGCTGGGTTTTTATTGTTTCAACATGGATTGTATCACCTTTTGAAAATGATTATTAAATATAGCTTTCCATGAACCATTTGAAGACAGTGGAGTCCAATGTACAAATGAGCAGTTGAAGCGTGAGAAAACTCTAATAAGGAGACTGAGAATGTTTAACGTGTTAAACCTCTTAAACCCAAATCTCTGCACCAAAATCTAGTTGAGCAGCTACATGGATTAGTCCTATTAATTTAACAATTGTCTTGGTCAACTTTGAAGTGGCTTGCTTTTTCCTGGTCAAGTTGTTATGGGGTTTGAATTTGTCATTTTGTCAAATTCAAAAAAAAAAGATTTTTCCCCCTTTGCAAATGTTCTATGCTTGCTATAGGTGAAACATGCTCTTGAAGTCCCTTGGACTTCTTTCTCAGCAAATACACAGGAACAATTAATTGATTAATTTGGAGAGAAATGTAATATAAATGAGAAATGCATTCCATTTCATATATTGCTTTCATATACCAGTTAGCAATTTTAAATATAGGCATAGCCTCTTGGCTTTTTTCTTCATTGTAGGATGAGTGAAGTAACAAAAACAAAAATATATGCACGCTAAAAAAAATCACTTAAAATTATTATTTTATCGGTTTAAAAACATTGTTCAAGGTATTTCACCTGCATAGATGCCCAAGCTGCTTTTGAAGTTTAGTTTTGAACCCTCTCAAGCTAAGGCAATTTATAATTGAGGTTCCTCCAACAACCTGTAACATGGTTGTTTGGTGAACCTCAAATAGAGCAGAAAGCAGTTATCTCAGATTTCCAAAAAAGTTGATCATTTTTAATTTAAGAAAGTTCCTTTTTTGGGGAATAGGGATGATTAATTCTTGATGATAAAAAGGAGCTAGTCCTGTCCTTGTTTGCTCTTGTAATGGAGAGGGGCACTTGCTTTACTCTTGCATTGGTATCTGGTATAATTGCTGGTAGCAAGAAAAGATAAAGGATAAAGTAAAACTTTTCTTCTGATGGGCTGGAAGCAGCTAGAGAAGGATGCTCACAAGATGGTTGTAGCCCTCAGATGCAAAGCACTGAGGGCTGGTGCATGATACTTGGTATCACTACAAGAGGCCTGGAACCACTTATACCCCACAGGCAGGGCCTTACACTTTGTAAATAGAATGTGTTACAAATGACTTATCAAGTTCAGATACGTGATTGCAATTTTTTTAAACAAAACATTTTTTTAAACCCTATTTGTAAACAAACATTTATCTCTTAAAACTTGCTATGTTTGCTTTATCTTTTCAAACTAATGCATAATGATAAAAGCTGATTTTTAGTTATTTTAATAAACAGTTTGCAAAACATCAGCTGATGTTTGCCTATTCATGGCAAAAACACTAGTTATGTCCAAGTACCACTACCAACAGAAGTGCATGCCTCCCACAAAAACATTAATTTGTCTGTCCATGCTTCCCTTAACAAAGCTCACGTCCATGAAAAACATGAATCGGGTAACCCTTTTTTTTCACAGGCATGTGTTTCTGCTTTTTCCTGATCCTACCACTCCAGTAAGCATAAATCCTTCTTAAAACTTGTCTTGAAACCATTAGGCACTAAAAATTTCTTAATAGGTAAAACCAATTTAAAAATAGAAATAGACAACTATAGTTTATGAAAGGTACCTAACATATGAATGAACCAAGTAAGAATACCTTCAAAAGTCAGAATTTCTTAGGAGTTTATTACCAAGAACATTTACCTGCTCAAAGACATATCTTTAAAAGCACCAGGAAAACAAGGCTCTATTTCAGAAATAAATTGGTTCTCCAATAAGAAGCCTATTGGACTGTGTTTGATTTATTTTAGACTAAGTAGCTTTCTTTGAGTCTCCTTCAAGCTTTTACCACTCTTTCCTGCAGCCGGTGCATTATGAAGAGAAGAACTGGTGTGAGGAGCAGTACTCGGGAGGCTGCTACACGGCCTACTTCCCCCCTGGGATCATGACTCAATACGGAAGGTAGAGTATAAGTGTGTTAAGCCGTAACAAATTCCATGAACCTGATTTCAAACTCTAAATAGGTTCACATAGGTCTTCTCTTCTCCCGTTTCTTGTAAATAGAAACAAAACAAAACGACACAATTTCCTTTGAACTTTGTGATTCTTGTGAATTCAATCATTATAATTCTGCTTCATGGTAGTGCCTTTTCTTCTTAATTCCTATGAAGGAACTATCCCAATCAGTATAACCAAAGAATGATGTGAATTTAGATGGAGGGTTCACTTATATTGTCGGAAGAAGTGTCTTTAGCCTGAGTTTAGAATTCAGTAAAATTTCCTTAAATGGTATTGTAAAAGTGCCAGTTGGGTATGGCATTATAGAAACTAAATGTGTTCTAGACTGAGAGTGAAGAGACTGGGGTTCCAGTTCAGACTCTACCAATAACCAACTTTTTCATCCTGGATGGGTCACTTCTCCCCTCTGAACCTCACTTTCCTTAGCAGGTGTATGAGAAAGTACAAGATGGTATACTATGGACAATAAGCAGTATGCTAACAAGAGGATGAGTTATCTTTTAACATCTTTATTGAGATACAATTCACATTACTAACATTACCTTTAGTATGCAGTTCAATGGCTCTTCATATTTATGGCTTTGTGCACCCATGTATTAGTTATTGATGTTTAGTGAGTTGTATTTGATGATAACAAGTTATGAATTAATGACAGAGCAGTAATTATTTTGACAATTTTAGTAATAATAAACCAAACAATAATTTAATACCGAGAGTTCAATCTAAACAAAATAGAAAATTTGGAATAATAAGTGAAAGGCTGATGAAAGAATGCCATAAAAGAAAGAATGAGTAAATATAAATGTTTAATCTATCTGTCCATGAAAACTGGTTGAAGAAGGATTAAAACCCACTTATCAGAAGGCACAGCATGACTTTGTTTAGCACTTTCCTCCTCTTCCTGAAGATGGAAAACTATCATCCAAGAGAGCATTCTGGAGCCAAAGGGCACTATTAAGTTAATTTTCAGATATGCTGAGTGTAGAATTTGTCAATAGTAATTGTTTCATTCAGCATTTATTGGTTAAGTGCCAACCATTTGCCAAGCACTGGGCTGAAAATGTAAGATACCAAGAAAAACCTTCCCTGCTCTGAAGGAGTTGATAGTACTGGGGTCAGGGTAGGGATGGGGAGAGGGCAGAATATCAAATATTAACTCTAACATACTGCAGTAACTATTCTAAGAGGGATATAAAAGTACCATGTGGAAACAGGGAGACATGGACGAGCCTTACTTGGAGAATCTGTGAAGGATACATAATGCAGATACCACCCAAGGCAAAAAAAAGGCTATTGGGGAATGCACTCTAGGCAGATGGAATGGTATGAGCAAATGCTTGGAAAAAAGTTCATGGAATGTTGGGAAAAGCTCTGCATGGCTGGTACTGGGGATAGATTTCTGACCATGAAGCGGCAGTTTTGTGCTCTATCCCCTAAGGGGTGTCAGGAAAAGGCCTCCTGAGGAGAGGGGGTCCCAAAAAGGACACTCACCCTCACTGGCCTGATCCTGAGTACATTAGGGAAAGAAGATAAATCCCATCGCATGATGCATTGGTGGTGACACAATAGCATCCTCTTTCTTCTTTATACTTTCCCAGGGACATGCATCAGGCTTCATATGACTATCTGCAATTTGTAGCATAGAAACTAAGGCACAGCATGTTATAGAAGCATAACCCTCAGCCTGAGCATGGACTACTTGCCCTTCCCTTGAATCTTCAGCTCCATGTATTTGGGAAACTGCAAAGAGTTTCGTTTCCATGGCCTTGACGGTCCACAGTAAATGTTCTACTTCAGATGAAAGACAGAGGGCAGTATCAAGGGTGCAACTTTAGTGAAGCAATGAATGCACATTCCTTAAGGAATTTTACTTTTAGATATAGTGAAAAACTGCAGTGATTAAGCAGTTAAAAAACATCAGGGCTTGTTTTCTTCCACCAAACCACAAGAAAGATACATGGAAATATCCATTTGGTGAATATATATTGTCAGTTTATTCACCTGCAAAAGAAAGGGCAGGGATTTTCCTCATCTAGGTGTTGGACTTCACCCCCTATCCCCCAAAGGAAGAACATTTCTACTTGATGAGTGGAGGGAAAATATCTTTTTGTCTGTTTGAAATTAATTCTTGGTTTTTGCATTCCTATTGTTAGCATGATTAGTTCATTAAGCCTTTGTTCTGTCTTCTAATATTTAATTCTAGGGTTTGGCCAGGCCTCTTAGAGGTTTCCAATTTTGAGTTAGTTCCTTTGGTTTGAAAAAAAGTTAACATGCAGTGAAAAGCAGCATTGTTTCATGAACACAGAGAAGACAAATCTACTTTCTCTTGCAGGAAGCCCTATCTGAATACCCTTGTGCTCTCCAGCCCATGATGACTATGGATAATTCCAGATTGTTCCATGTATTATTGTCAGCATCCTAATATCCTATAATATCTTCTTTTCAATTTCCTCCATTTTTTCTTAATGGCTGCAGTAAGGGTAGGTTAAGGAAAACCCATCAACTCAAGCCAGCACTTTTGGTTTTCTGACCAAAGGCCTGGTGGTTCACAGTGTTAACTAATATGAAATGTGGATATTAGCTCTGGACATCACTTATCTGAAATAAGGCAAACCAGTGATAGGATGAATAAGGACATGTTGATGGTGGTTCACTTGTGATATGTTTGTCAGAATAATGACAAACTGCCGCTCTTGGACGCCAAGTGCTGTGACAGCTCTGTCCCTTTCTGTAGTAGGGAGACTTTCACTTTGTGTTAACTGGTTATATGATGATATGCCAGGCAAAGCCTCTAGGATTAAAACACAGGTCTTGACATCTGGTAGTCGTGGTCCAAATCCTGGCTCTGCTATTTTCTAGCATAGTGACTCTTGTCAAGTCACATTTCTTTGAGCCTAAGTTTCCTTGTGTGTAAAATGGATACTGATATTAGCTATGACATGGAATTCTTATAAGATTAAAGAAATAATGCAATATAGGGAGGAAATATAACAAGGTGGTGAAGACTGTAAACTCTGGAGCCATACTGCCTGAGTTCAAAACTACCAGCTCTGCCACTTATCAGCTGTGAACTAGAGTAGTTTTGCTTTGTCTTTTTTGCTGGCTAGGTTCAGGAATCAAACTCTGAGACTAAGTTTAGCATGCAGAATATTTATTAGGGAGTGCCCTTGGGATCCACACCAGGGTAAGGGAAGGGCAGGAAACAGGAATGGGCAGAGGGAGAAATTGGGCTGTAATGCAGTTCCAATGAAAGCTTCAGCTGACCCTGCAGGGAACTCTGGAGTTGGGATGGCCCTTCAGAGTTGTCCCAAATTGGGATGAGATTTTGGGTCTTTATATGCCCGTGATAATCAGTCACTGGTTACAACTGCTGCCAGAAGGAGGTACACCTTGGGTGAAACAGTTTTCCTCAGTGGAGACATCAGAAGGGATGTTTTGGCAGCACTCTCAGTCACTCAGAATAAGGCCTTCAGTTTTGAAGGGCCATCTGAATAGTGCATCACAGTGCCTACCACTCTCTCTGTACCTCCATATTCTCATTTGCAAAATTGGGGTAATAATAGTACTGTTCTCAGAGGGTTGTTGTGAGGATTAAAGTATTGGAAGGGTGCTTGGCACCAAGTAAATATTGATTGTTATAATTTAATGCAGTCAAACTCTTAGCATTGGTAGAAGGTAAATGCTCAAGTACAGGTAGTTACAGAGCACAGTCAAAATCACAGACTTGTTAAATGTTACTTATGGAAAAGGGCTTAGAAATCATTGAAGTCTGCCCTTTAAGGGGTGGGGAAGTAGCAGTTCAGTGAAAGGAAGTGACTTGCCAAGTTCATTGGTAGAATAACCAGGCCTGTATTTGGTGACACACGTCAACTTGCCCAGAACTGGTGAGCCACCAATGGAGCCATATATGGCCAGGCTCATAAAGTTCCTCGATTTCATGTATGTGGAGCAAAAACATATTTTAGTTCCATCAATGTCAGTCCCTTTACCTGTAAACTCTTAGTGCAGGAGTGGAGTTTCTATTTTTGTCCATGACAAGGTTCATGCAAGAGCTGGAGGAACCTTATGAACATTATTCCAAAATTCCCAATGTAGTCCCTGATGTTTAGAATCTGAGGAAACCAACCAACCTTGGTCTTCGTGGGAAAGGCTCTTCTCTGGCTTTCTGAGACCAACCACTTTTATTTCTTTGCTTTTGTTTCAAGGGTTTTACGCCAGCCAGTGGGCAGGATTTACTTTGCAGGCACCGAGACTGCCACGCACTGGAGTGGCTATATGGAAGGGGCTGTGGAGGCTGGGGAGAGAGCGGCTCGAGAGGTAAGGCCCAAGGTCACAGGCTGTGGAGAAAGAGGCAGCTCATGGGCCTGACAAGCAGGTCAAAGATGTCTGAGATCCTGGGAGTCAACTTCCCAGTAACCCTTGTCTAAACTATAAACCACCATTTTAACGGTAGTCTCAGGTGAACACCTTAACCCAAAAGTAATAACTGAAATATCTAACTTGTCATTCAAGGTAAAAAGAGCCCATTGGCCAAAAGATACACATAACTGTACTTGAGAGATAACCTGGGTCTAATATTATAGAACCAAACATGTGTCTATTAGGACTCAGAATTCGTCGATATACTTCCTGATAATTCTGCTGATCTCATCCCTAAAATGGCATGTTGAAAACTATTATAGTTTACAGTGAGCCTAATGGTTGGAACCTCTTATACTATAAATGAAGACCTTTGGGAGCCTCGTAAAGATTGAATGGACTGCTCTGGCTTTTACCCTGATGATTTTGATGGTTATCCCCAGAGACATTCAGTTAGTCCTTTATTTAAAGAACAGATTAGGGAAAAGATAGTGTCACTTTTTTCTATTTGCCAAGATGCTCTTTCATTTCAGATCCTGCATGCCATGGGGAAGATCCCAGAGGATGAAATCTGGCAGTCAGAACCAGAGTCTGGGGTATGTTCCATTTTATTTTAATGAATTTAAATCTCCTTCATCTAAAAAAATTGTTTGGAATAAGAACATGTTTGTATATATTCACGTACCTTTTCCTAAATGATTCAACCCATGAATGCTTAAAGAGGTACCATGGGTTAGTAAAGAGATAAGAGATTTAGAAGACCTTTGATACATTCAGTGTTAATACATCCATTGTAGATTATTAAGAAAATTTTTTTTTTATTATTTTGTAGAGGGAGACATGTCTCAGAGAGTTTCAGATATATTAAGAACTCAATCAATGTCTATTGAATAAATCTCTAACCTGGGTATTATCAACAGGGGATAGGAAATGAAAGGAGCATATGTCAGTATCCTTTGTCCAGGGGGCAAAGGGATGGAGTTAAGTGGAGTATATTTAGATTAAAACTGGGTTTCAATATATTTACTGCTTTTGTAATAGAACTTCTGGAAGTTTTCCTTGTAGAGGACAAGGTTCAAAAAAGGTCAAAATTAGTCCTTTATCCTGTTAAGTGTGAAGTTGAAGACAATAGCCCACCCCTCCAAAGTCATTTCCTTAGTGCTTCTGTCAGATGTAGGATTATGGGTTGTGTGGACCATAGATTCACACACCAAATATTTATTGAGGACCCACCTAATATTAACTATCGTGGCAAGGGTAGAGATGTGTTTTCACATACCTTAACATTTGGTGGGGAATCCATATGATAACCCCAAAGTGCAAATACGATGAAAAAGGCATACTGTGGGAGAATAGGGAAAAAGGGAGCTATCCTGGTTTGGAGACCCAGGAAAGGATCCCTAAGGAAACAAGGCTTAAATTGAGACTTGAAAGATGAGTCAGAATTAGTCAAGTAAAAGTCCCAATGAAGAATAGGAAGTGAGTGTTACAAGCAGAGTGAACATT
This sequence comes from Choloepus didactylus, assembly GCF_015220235.1. Lineage (NCBI taxonomy): Eukaryota > Metazoa > Chordata > Mammalia > Pilosa > Megalonychidae > Choloepus > Choloepus didactylus. The sequence goes on along the minus strand of NC_051334.1, from coordinate 44,258,540 downwards.
TTGTTGGATGGCCTAGAGAGTGCCAAGAGTGGATCATGTTTGGAGAATTGCAGGAAATACAGACCTGGGGAAAAGTTGGATATAAGCTTTGTACTAACGCCAAATGTTTTCTGAACCTAGGATGTCCCTGCACGGCCCATTACCATGACCTTCCTGGAGAGACATTTACCCTCTGTGCCTGGCCTGCTGAGGCTGATTGGATTGACAACTATCTTTTCAGCAACTGCTCTTGGCTTCTTGGCCCACAAAAGGGGGCTACTTGTGCGCCTCTGAAGACAGGGTCTCTGTAACCACACACTCTTCTTATGCTCTTTAGTGTGTGCATTTGGGGAAGGGGTTGCAATAAAGGTCCACAAAAACACAAAGAATGGGAGTGAGATGGGGAGCATGAAGATAAGTCAGACTCCTGACCACAGGAAACACATGATCACTTTCTCTATTTTGGCTTTTGGCTATCATCCTTTAGCTGGTTTAGCACGAACTCTGTCTCACCAATTGCCAACTTTACTGCCCCTGGAATCTTTACAGTGTTTAAACAGGCTTGCTTAAGGTCCTTGCTGCCCCACAACACACCTTGCCCCTGCACAAATAACTAGTTTTTTTCTCATTTCTGTGGCTTTGTGCTTGTTCTTCCTCTTGTCTGTAATAAATATCCTCATCTTCCTTGCATTTTTCCTTAGAATCTTGGATTGTTATAGCTGGGAGACCATAGAGACCATCTAGTCCATGCCTTCCACTTTAGAGTTGAGCATGCTGAAGTCGAGAGAGGTAGGACTTAGTTGCCCAAGTTCCATAATAAGCCACTGATATTGTGGGGACTAGAACACAGGTCTGGCACTTTTCCCACCTCCCAGGATGTGTCCCCCAGCCACTCTCCTCCATTCCCTGCCCTAGTCGCTGATGGTCTATTCCCATATGGGTCTACTCTACACTAAGTTGTTTTGTACTACTCAGATGTTACCCAGTATATATCTTTAAGTCTTACTGTCTTGTGCAGTGTGTCTCCAGCTGATTTTATTTTTTTTGAGTGTAGAAATCTCATCCTTTCTTGCTTTTGTATCCTTTAGTATATCTAGATACAAAGGTCAGTACACATTGGCTGATTAAAAATAAAGTTGATTGACCAGATGCTTGCTGTGTTTTTTAGGGGGTGGGGGATAATGACTTTCAAGGTTTTGACTGATCAAATCAAGATCCAGTAGTAGGCATATAAATGTGGCTTGAACACATTTAGTCAAAACTTCCTTAAAGCCCAGATGATACATGAATTGTGGTTGTGTGATTCATCGTGGGCCATTGTGTGTGAGCCCTTGGTGAATGATTTCTAATGATATGGTAAGGATGCTAAAAGATACAGCTTCTTACTTTCACCCTCTAAAAGCTGTCAAAATAATTGACATTTTAATAAGCAAGCTGCTTAAACTATTATGATAATTATAATATTTCAGTTGACCTTTCATATTTCTTATCAGTACAAAGCTTTTTACTAGGTACACTCATTAATTTAAAACTACACTTTCACAGTCCATTAAATCCTATTTCAACTGTTTTTAAAATGAGGTCATCATTTCAAAGTCCTCATACCTCTTGACTGCAAAGGTCAGTTTTTAATCAAGAAGTATTTTAAATCCATAAATGACCATTCTCAAACTCTCCTTTGGAAAATGAATCTTATTATTCTTAGCATAAGTAAAAGTCTTTAAGTCCCCCAGGATTAATAATAATAGAGAGTTTCTGATTTTACAATGACATTTTACAATGAATTTATAGGAACTTTAGAGACTAAATGAGCAGATAAAAGAGTCCACTAAGACTTTGCAATCATTTTGATTTTTGAATCTCTCTAAAGACACAATGTGTTGGCATAGGGGTATTTTCTTGAGCATGCTTTCCTCAAAAAATGGTCCCCCCAAAAGTCATCATATACCAGCTCTAAAGCATCCATTAAAAGTCAATTAAGGCATTACTTTCTCTAGGAATTTCCCTGACCACTCATCCTCCAACTGGGCGAGGTGCCTCTTTTCTGTGCCCTCCCAGTGCCACATACATAAACCTGTGTTCTTGCACTTACCACATGATATTGCAATTATGACAGCATGTTAAATTGCATGTTTTGACCGAAGTGTCAAGATACAATACGTATCAGTTATCAAAGTGAGTCCTGAGGCAGGCATAATTGGAAAACTTCAAAGGAAAGACCTGAAAGCCAATTTCTTCTCTGTTGAGACCCCTCACCAGTTTCAAGGGTATAAAAAAAAGAGCAGATGTTTTTGAAAGGGTAGATTAGTGAGGACGTCTCTTTAGGGAGAGCTCCCTTGTTGCGTGTCCAACCCACCTCAAAGGGGAAGGATGGGGGTGCTACCTTCTCATCCTAAATCTAGTAAGAGTGGCTTCAAGAAGACCCCTTCAAAAGCTTGACATTCTCCTGAGAAATCTGAAGTACTGGATCTTGCTTGAGATGGCTTTGAGCAAAGTGTGAGGGATCCCACAAAGAACACCAGAAAACAGACGCTGAATGGGGATCAGAATCGATCAGCCAGAGGAGAGGGTAAAGAGAGGCCTATGTTGGGTAGTCAATTTCAGAAGGGCCAACACAAGAGTCTCAGAAAACCCACAAAAGTGCACACACAAGAAAGAGTCTGTTCTCATAAAAGCCAGGCTCAGAGCATAAAAAACTATCTTACAACAGGATCAGTCGAGTAAGAACGTGTGGTAACTCCCTTTCCCTCCTCCCTTTCCAAGCCCAACCCATGAAGTAGTAGAACCCACAGCTGGCATGCTAAGCAAGGAGGAGAAGGACAGGAAACTTAACCACGTGCTCCCGGAGGAAGGCAGTACAGCCCCTGAAGCTGACGCTAACTGGGAGAGGGGAGAAAATTTAATTATAAATTGAGTTCAAAGATTTGATTATTCCACAGCATTGACCCTTCAAATGACTGAATTGTGATTGTGGGTTGTGTCTTAAAGAAACTGCACTGTTATTTATAAGTGTTCAGAAGAGTCACAGACTCACCAGGGTTTTCAAGCACAGGCAGGAGGAAAGCTTTCCTCACTGAACAGGTTTAAAGGACCTGGGTAGGATGGAAAATAAAGTTGCAGTTTCTTCCCATTCAAGACACTGGTGTTATTCTCACTCATTCCTAAAGGCAGAGATTGTTTACTATTCATCTTTCCATCCTCAGAGTCTCTTTTGGTACCTAAGTCATCATAGGTTCCCCAAAAATAAATCAATGAATTCCTGTATTTTTCATTATAATTCTGGATTGACAATTCCATTATTTCCACTCTTTATAAACAATACTCATGTGCTTTCTTTTGCAGAGCCAATTTTCATTTTCCCTCATGCTCATTTTAGAAGTATCACCTTAACTATATTTTAGTAGAGGTAGCACTAATAACTAATTGGATCCAGTTTCCTTTTGGGGTAGATTATGGGTCTGAAGCAATGATTCTCAATTGGGAGTGCACACCAAAATTAAAGGGGGCTTTGGAAAGACCCACATGCCTGAGCCTTACACAGGGAATGTTTACTTTAGCAGATTGGATAAGAACACCTGTCATCAGGGACCTCTGGTAATTCTACTAGTGCAACCTTCGCTAAGAATTGCAGATACAAGGGAACAGTAGAGCCTCAAGATCTGGAGTTGAGCCTCACTCACAGGACTGCTGCTCTGCCTCCATTTTCTTTTAGGTACCCAGATATATTGGGGTGAAAAGAAGTTTCTTGTAAAATTCTTGGGATAAAAGAAAACAATGTTGCTCTCTAAAAGTTAAGCATTAATTCAACAAGTCAAAGAGTGAGATGTGTTTCCTGGATGATAGGAACTATTCGACTAAAGAAAGAACATCTTGATTGGAAGGTATGGTTGCCTTAGCCTGAGTTCCCCCTAAAAAGCAGAGCCTCAGACAGGGCCTTCTATGCAGGTAGTTTATTTTGGGAAGTGATCCCAGGGAACAGGAGTCAGGGAGACTGGGAAGAGTGAAATAGGGAGGTAGGGAAATCCAACCTAAGAGTGCATTATCAAGCCGATCACTGCTGTGGGCTACTGGGGCTCAGTCCTGCTGGGGACCCTTTGTGAAGCCCTGCAGAACACACCTCAGAAAAGATCACCTGATAGACCAAAGAGGGAGGGTATTTTTCCACCATTGATTGAAGTTTGCTCTGGAAAGTTAACTCCCTTGCCCTTCCAGCTTTGTCCATGTATCAAGATGGTTGACTGTGTTCTCAGTGCATTACACATGGAGGTGGCAGAGATGCCCTAGGGTTCCTGCAGCAACAGCTGGAATAAAAAGATAGGCTGAAAGGTGTGGTACTGTCCAAAAGGTATGTGTCCTATATATAGGGGCCATTATACAACCTAGAAAAATTCTATCGAGAGGAGCACAATATGGCACTCTTTTTTTGTCCAAAAGAGAGAGATTTTGAATCTTGGAGGAAAGATCTCTTTATGTGGCATTCTCATGGGTCTTTTAGTTATAAAGAGTGTGTCCCATTTTGGAATCTTAAAGGCTGCACAACTGTGGTCAATCCCAAATGGGATAAATCTCAGTTATAGGTAAGTTCTCATGCCAGAGATGTCTGTTAAACAGAGAGTTTGCCATGCCTATGGTCTCTCTCTTTTTTAAGTGGTCAGAAGCAGATTCTTGCACATAGATCACCTGTTTTAGTGATCCTACTACCCTGGCCACAACCAATTGGACTAGAGGTGATTCCTGAGTCAAAAACAACCCTCTATGGGTAGACAGTGGTCTATGGGTCTGGCCCAAAGCTTTACCATGGCAGTGGTAGAAGACAAAGTGGACACAGGGAGGGGGCATGCCAAGTCACAAGAATGGGGAAATAATGCCCAGTTCTGAGAGGATGACATTATAGCACCTGTGGTATCACTTGACCTTCTGAGACATCTCAACAGCAGTGACCAATGTTTTAGGACACCATGAAACTCAAGTGAACCACAGTGGGGCTGATTTCCTCAGCTTCCCCACTGCCCCTGGTTTTTCTATGGAAACTGAATGTGCCTTATAGAGACCTCTTTCCTTTGCCAATATTATCTATCTGCTTCCTTTCAACTACACATGTCCCCACTTACCTAGTCTTCTGCACACACATTAGGATCTTGTCCCCTGTCCAATCTGCTAGGATCCATTTTTTTTTCCTTTGTGTTGGCTCCAAACTAAGAAAGACATGTCCTATATGAATGCATCAGAATATTTTTCTTATTTTCTATTCAATTCACCAATAGAGTAAACTTTGTAAACAAATAGAATAATCTAGAATGCTTTGGACTCTAGGGGACTGTGTAGACAGCTTGGTGTAATGTTGTGGTGGGCTTTTGCTGTTGTTATTGTTGTACATTTACTTCCTGTTAGTTTGGTTTTTAAGTGCTGGGGAAAACTCATCTGATTTGTAAACTCATGGCGAGTGATCTTAATGACAATTCAGCCTGTGGACATTAGAAGCCAAGCTCCTGTATTGGAAATAACTAATTTAATCAGATCCTGTATTTACCCTGGGTTGCTACCTTCTGATATGATTACTTTTGCCATTTTTGCTAAGACCATGTGATGAGCCACTGACAAGTCATATACTACTCAAGCAGAATGACATTTCAGACTCTGCCTCCAGCCATTATCACCTTGGCCTCTTCTTTCACCTTTCTTTACATCTCTAATTCTCAACTGTTTCGTCCTTGAGTTCCCTGGTTCAGTTTATTCTTCTTGAAAGTCCATTTTCCTGCAAGGCAAAATGCTGAGTGGCACTGAGCTTTTGCTCTTGAGCTTGTCCTATATAACTGTCTTACCCCAGGCCATTTCATTGCATTATATTTTCTTTCCTCTAACCTGCTGTCAAAACCTTTTCAATACCAAAATCTTCCCTGGGTTATAGAAAATCATGAAGAAAGCTCTAGACTTGTGTCAGGGAAATGGGAAGAAGACCCCGGCTGTTTCAGAAGAGCATGAGGGATGACTTGGGCCATAAGTACCTCATCCCCATGAGCCAACCCTCTTCTTTGGCTTCATGTTGCCCTCTACCTGACCTTTTCCTTTTCTGCCACTCTGCCTCCAATGCTGCCAATTGCTCAGGCCCTTAGTCCACCAGTTAAGACTGGTTTTAGAGAAATTTAATTCTTACTAGTCCAAGACTCATTGGACATGTTGGCCCATTAGACTATGCATCTCTACATTTCAGATGCACTCCAGGGAAAGGATTTTCTCCAAAATAGTTTTTTTTTCTAAAAGATGCTTAGAGTGTTAAAACCAGGAAATAAATTATGTGCCCTTAAGCGATATTTTATAAGAACCTCCCTGTTGACTCCCTGTATTGTGTCTCCATGCATCCTTGAGCCCCTTTCCTAGTATGTGCCCAATGACACAGGAACTGCCTAAGCAAAGAACAATGTGGGCAACAAAACTTACCATGGAAAGAAGCAATATAGGAACAGGACTCACAGAGAAGGCTCAAGGTATGACAAGCCATGGCCATTGGCAATAGCCCTCTATTTTGGACCCACAAGTTAGGACAGAATGTTGGGTATTAGACTTAATATCCATCCTTCTACTCCCTTCCTAATAGAATCTTGATTGTGTTCAGCTAGTCATCTATGACTGTGCTTCAGGATAGGTAGGCTGACCACATTGTCATTCCCGGGAAGTAGGTACTGATTAGTCTAAGCAAAACATGTGGGTCCTTATCCTTTGCCAATGATTGACTTAAGCCTGTATATGTTATGCAATGACACAAAAGGATGTCTGGCCAATAACACAAAATGTTTTCTAGGGGGAGGGCAGGAAACTTTGGGAAAGGGTTCTTCATTCTTAAAAACAGGCACATGAAATAAAGAGTCCAATTCCATCCTTCCACCGGACACTCCAGGTATATCTGGATGTGACATTTGTAAATGCTGCAGCCATCTAACTTTCAGGCCAAGGAGGAGGCCCATACACAAGAGATGGTCAGGGCCAAAAAAGTCACAGAGATATGAGCTGCAACACTGCTGCACCGTGCTATGGCTTGCCCTATCTTAGGATGTGTGGTCATATGAGAAAATAAATTCAACAATTTTGAGTACAAGTTTTCTGTTACTCACAGGCTAAAGCATCCCAATTTCCAGCAGACTTGATAAAATTTTAAGACCTTCTCATAAGACTAGACTTTAGATAATAATCATTATTATTATAACAACACTTACCTTTAATTAAACATACATTATTTTCAACCCACTGTACATTATCTCATTTCATCCTAACATCAACCCCCTCATCTCCATTTTATGGATGAGGAGTCTGAGTCTCAGAGATGCCACTTGACAGAGGTCTCATAATCAGTAAGAGGGGAGATGAGCTTCAAACCCACATAGTAATTGTTCTAGACCTGTGAGAGTTCTCTTTACTGTTTACACTCCCTGGGCCAACATTATAATATCACTTATCCAGAATACCTAGGACCTGACCTTTCTGAATTAGTATTTCCAAAGCTTAGATATGTTATTTTCAAAAGAGCTTTTTCTCAATCTAACCCTACCATCTTCTGAATATGTTCTTTTGCCTATCCCATTATATGGATTATTTAATGGTATCCATTCAATAATAACTCAAGAAATATTTATTGAATGCCATCTGTATTCCATGAATTGTTTTTGGTGCTGGGAATATAGTTGTGAACAAAACTGAGAAAGTCCCTTCCCTCATGGAACTTAAATTCTAATGGCTGGATGGTAAATTAATAAAAATGCTAATATATACCTTCAAGTGGAGAGGCAGGAAATGAAGTTGGACAGTCAGACAGGGGTCAGGTCATGCTGGAAGTCTTAGGCCATAGTAAGGGCTTTGGATTTTATGTTAAGCATGAATACAATCCACTGGAAGGTTTGTAGTAGGGGAATAGAAGTTCTGGCAACTGGAAAAATAACTCTGTATTGGATACTGTGGTGTGCTGCCCAGATACCCTCTTCAGGATTGATGCACTCATTCTCCTAGCTGGTAGTTGGGAGGCTGACAGATCATAACTGTGTCCCTTTCTGTGGGCTGAAGAAAGCTCCCTGGCCCAAAGACCTGCCCTTTCCTAGGGGCAGCCCCCACCCAATGACCGAGCAGTGAGGAGGTACAAAGGATTATCCCAGCTCCAGAGCTGAAGCCTCGATTGCAGCTGCATCCGAGTTCAACTTCACCTTCTGCCCAATTTTGATTTCCTCACTCCTTCACAGGTGTTGATCTCAAGGGTTTCCCCTAATAAACTCCTTGTATGCAAATCTCCATCTCAGAGTCTGACTCTTGGGGAATCTGACCCTTGACACCATTGGTAAGGTAGAGAGCAAGTTGTTTTGTGGTAAGAGTGGAATCAGGAAACTAGTTAGGAGGCCAAAGTAGTTGTCCAGCCAAGAGACTCTGGCAGCTTGGACTCAAGGGGTCTAGTGTAATAGACTAGAGATATATATTAGACAACTACAGACATCCAAGTGGAAATGTTGGGTGGGATGTTAACTATGAGTCTAGAGTTCAGGAAAGAGACCGGGGCTGGTGATGCAATTTGGGGAATCATGGGATTGAGTGTAGATAGAGGAAGATCTGAGGCTGAGCCAGGAGATATCTGAACATTAGATGTGAAATATTCACACAACTGCAAACAGCTGTGATCCCCAAAAGAAACATATATCTAAGAACCATCACAATTTGTTAACTCACTCACTGAGATCATCCATTATAGTCTACATTATTATAACTTTTCAATGATTATAATAATGTGAAGTTCAAAAATGAGTAATTATTTTAAAAAATCTTTTTAGAACATTTTTGTATATATATTTCTGGTTCAACACTCTGCTTCTGTATTTATGTATTTGCTCATCATTATCTGCTACTTCCCAAAGGATTCATCCAGCAATATGTGTAAATATAAAGTTAATGAAACAAAATAGAAAATCAAAATTTTGCCAAAAGGAGATGGTGGGTGACCAGCAAGTAAATGAGAAGAAGGTGGATGGATAAACAGCAGGGCACAGGGAAGGTTGGCAAATGTCTACGTGGGGAACCTGAGGGACTTCCAGCAGGACCTACTGACTAAGGCCTGAATTTTTTTCTACTTCATTTTGTCACACTGTCTGGAACATTACATCAGAAAGCCTCTTGAATTGAGGCCTCTCAAAATGAACATTCTGCTCACCAAGTGGATTCCTGGCACATCTCACCCAGTATGAATAAGCTTCATCAAATTGTGGTCAACTCGGAAATAGAGTCTTCCCTGAAGATGGAGTTCCAAGTGAAATCAGCACAAATTAATTGAAGGGTGTTGGGAGACTCAGATTCCTCCTTTCCCATCACCTTTGGACTTCTCTTTCTGCTTACCTCCTCAATGACAGTTCTTCCTTATGACTCTCCTTGGCTCCCTCCTGGTGTATTGTCTTTTGGTGGGTGATCTCCATCTCTCCAAGGATCTTGCTGAGGGAGAGAAGAGGGTCCAAATGTATCTATGCTTCCTGGGGGACAGTGGGTGGATGCTAAAAAGTATTCATAGCTCGATCTAAGAAAGACGTGCTCCCTTATTTCAAAGTGTTCTGTAAAAAAGCAAATGGGTGAGAGAAAGAGTAAAGATAGGTGTGGGGGAAGGCTGTGATAAGCTCGATAGGACTTTTGTCCACCCAGCAGACTGTGGCCCGAGAATCTTCCTTTGGGACTTGTATCTTTGGACAATGATGCTCCCTCTGCTTTGGATGTCCTCCACTGTTGTCAGCCTGGAGAATTTCTCCATTTTATTCTCAGCAACTTGGGCACCAGAATGTCCTCCTTCAGGAAGCCACGGAGAGGACAGTCAGCTGGGTCCAATAAGGCTCTTATGCCACCCAAAACCACTGAGGCTCACAGTACTGTCACACAGTATTCCTGGATGACTTGGATGGGTGGGCAGGACAGAGCAGCAAGATCCTAGGTAGGGCTGTCAGGTAAAGCCACTGAGATTTCTTGGAGGCTATTCTGGATGGATTCAGAGACCCAGCCCTGAGCAGGGGTGTGAATTGTCATATTCAGGCACAGTGTAAGAAATTGGCAGTACCTGGGCTCCAGACGTATCCCTACCCTATAGGGACGTGTGATGTGAACAGGGTAGTTATGGTGCCCAGTGCAAACCACAGGTCTACGGCTGTGCCCCAGACCCACCCCAGCCTCTCACAAAGGTGGGTCTACCTCAGGGAACAGAACTGAGGCTTCATGCCCAGCAGCCATCAGGAGTCCCCCTGGAATTCCGCAGGGGGCCCAGACTCTGCTGCTAGTGGGTAGGGCCTGCCTGCCTGGGTTTGAAAGTATTTCCTGCCCTGGATCTCCTATTGCTATCCTCTGCCAACCCCTGGAGGCCCCTGGACCTGTTTTCCTGAAACGAAGACTGAAGATGGCTGGGCCCGAGGATGCCAAGCCCACTCTCTCCCCTGAATATTGCCTGACCACTGAGCCTGTTGTTTCCCTTTGCTAGCCCTGGGCACCCCTCACTATGTTGCCTCAGCTCCAAGAGGCTTGTGCCAGGCACAGGCCCCTTCTCCATATCTCTGGAGAACTGGCCATGCAGAACTGCCCTTTCCTTGGACATTGAATCATGAAGGATATGATCTGTCCAGTGCTCTAAAGCACCCATCTGGCCCTAAACAACCATGATATTGTCCCAATGCTGTCTTATCTCCTTCCTCAACCAGAAAGTCCTATCATGGATTCATGTGTGTGGGTGGTGGTGAGGGGTATAATGGGTGGAGAAGATAAGCCCAATTCTAAGAAGGCAGGAGCACCCTTCCTGGGTAGCCTAGTGTCAGTCCTGGCCCTTGAAGGAGCTGAGATGAAACCGAATTTTTTCCTTTCTGTGCTTGTTAATTTTAATTTGCTAATTTTGTATTTCAGTCAGATACTCAGCTCCCCTTCCAGACTGGGCATGTCATAAATGATCGAATGATATAAATAATGAATAAATGTTTGTCTCTTGGATTCCAATTTAAACCCAAGGAGCCCCGGTGAGATCTGAGGACTGGTCCTGTCAATTATTTCTTCCAGATTGACCTCAGGTTACTAATTGGCTCACTTAAATTCCTTCTTTTGAGGGCATGTAACAATGGGAGTAAAATAATTAAAGAGCAGCAAACTAGAATTTGTGGTTAGATACATTTCAAAGCTATGATATTACTGTTAGTCTATTGTGGTCCAGGAAAAAACAGTGAGTTTCCGTTTTTCTCATGCAAGTGATGTTTCATAGTAAAACCTATGTATTAATGGTGATCCTTGATACTGCACTTGCTTGCTTCTATCTCTAGCTATACCCAAAATACTGGCTTAAGGCAGTGCTTCCTAATTTTTTTCACATCATATCACACGGAATAAAAGAGTGCATTTGTATGGCATACTGGGTAAATGATAAGGTTATTCCAAGCCTGGAAGTGAGCAGCCTGTGGGCTCCAGCTACCTAAGCCTCCATCCTTCTGCCCAGAGGGCAGGAAGGGCTCCAGATGTCCATATCCATATACTCATTTCTGGTGGGGATTCAGAGTTTAGGGACATTAAACAATCGTTTAAATAAATATGTAGTTTCAAATCTTTATGGAGGGAATGTAAGGGGAGGAATAAGAGATTATGGTGGGGAATTAATTGTGGGGGAGGGGTTTTCAGGAAGGGCATCTGAGGAAGCAATATGTAATCAGAGACCTGAAGGATTTAGTCAAGTGAAGAATGGAGAAAAGAACCTTCCAGAGAGAGGAAAATGACACAGGAAAGCAATGACTATGTCCAAGGATTTATAAGAAGGTGGCTGGAAGGTCCTGGGGGAAGAGGGGAATGGCACCAAGGGAGGATGCAAGTCCTTCAGGGCCACGGTGCCTCGTATCCAAAGTGCAATGAGTAGCTGTTGAAGGAACTTGAGTCTGGACTGGCATGGTCCAATATGCATTTTTGAAAGATCTACTCTGGCTGTTGCATGGGAAATGGACTGGTAGTGTGGTAGAAGAGAAACCAAGAGTCATGGCAAGATAAGACTAACTGGAGAGGTGATGGTAGAGGAGAGAAATAATTCAAGATGTATTTTAGAAGAGGGGGTCATAGTAGGGCACAAACTGACCTTGAGTCTTCATTTTTTTTAAGGCTAACATTTATTGTTACAGTTTCTCCTGCATTATCCCATTGAATCCTCAGAACAACCGAAAAGCTCTGTTTAATAGATGGGAAAACATATGCTCAATACCAAGATTCTAACTCAGGCCTACTTGACTCCAGCAACCTGAGCTCTTAACATGTATTCTCTGCTACTTCTCAAACAAAAGAAGGAAACAAAAAATAATCTTTGTTTCTAAAGATAACTCTTGGGGCTAATAAATCAGAATGTGCATTTAGGAATAGTAAGTAGTCCCGGTTCTGTGTTAAGTGTGAGAAGTGAAACCAACATATTTTTCTGTCCCTGAGCTAAACAATATGGGAGTCAGTCAAAATAACTTGGCTGTCTCTTCCAGGAATTACTTGCTCCTGGAATATAAACTTTGAACCAACAAAAATAGATTACATAAGACTAACATCTGTATCTCTCAAGTTTGCTGGTTGACAGGGATATAATGGCCTGCTGTAACCAATTGAGTACACACACTGGGCAAGCACACCTTTACTCATTTTCTTAATTTAAATCTAATTCACTGCCAGATATATTTAGCATATTTAGCTATATTTAGCATATATCTGGCCTGAACTACACAGTTTGCCAGTTTAGATACTCATCATTTCAGGGCAGAGTTGCTGAGGCTCTTTGTTTAGTTCCACCAAGATCCCATAACTGAACCTACAGAACTCTTAGGTACCATTCAAAATGCCAGGTACTTTTCACTGTATTTTTTCTGAATTTGTACAGCTCAGAATAATCTAGAATGATTTAGGGACCTCTAAGGCGGCCCCAGTACATTATCTGAAGAAACACAATTTTGACTCTCAAAGGTTGAAAAGTAATATAGATTTTGACTATACTACATGACCCCTGGTCACACTTCCTAAAAGCCCTCCTTTCTGTGTCCCTCGGTTGTCAAGGCAGCTTTGAAAACCTCTTCTCTCCCACTGCATACCAGAGCCCCAACCTAACTTTCTGGAACTTCTCTTCTTCTCCCCAGCCTCCTTCTCCTGTTTTTCCCAGATTAGTCCCTTGCCCTGTCTAAGGTAAAAGCCACCTACCTCTCTCAGCTTCCATCAATTTTTCCTTTCACCCATTACCCAGATGGACACAACAGAGGTAGGAGGGAAAAACCCAGTTCTAATAAAGAATCTTCTTAAGAAATGAGGGCAGGTAAAAGGCTGTGAAGATTAGATATTAAAATTTTGATCCCTGTCATAATTGGAAAGAAAGTAAAGGTGTGCAGAAATTCTGCGGTTTGGGAGGAAATTCTGGATGACATGGCACCTCTTAGTTTTCCCAAGGAGGAAACTCCTTCAAATATTTTAGGATTTCCATTGGAAAGAAACAGCAGTGTTTGGCCAGAAGATGGCAGGCTTTTAAAACAAATTTAGGAGGCCCCGTAGCACAGGGAATAGTGAGTCGTCATTGTTAAAGATCTCCAAGGGCACTGTAAATGACTGATGGGGTGAATAAGGTCAATGGACAAATAGAATTTCACATTCAGCACATATTGATGATGCTTGTGGTTTTCTTTGCCATTTAGCCATGCTCTTTCTTGGTTACTTCCCTCTTCTGTCCTATGTAATAGCCTTACTAACTTGGCAGACAATGATGCTTATGGAGGCTTGAGGACAGATCCTAGTAACCTCCCCATAAATGTCACTTCCTCATGGAAACATACCCTACTTTCATAGTAACTTATGTTTCTTTAATAGCATTTACCAGAGCCATGATTAATGTGTTGCTTGGTGTCTATAATAGACTGTATGCTCCAGGAGGGTAGGCTCTGTCATGTTCGTTGCTAGATGGGTATGGTGCCCACCTAGGAAATAGTAGGTGCTCAATAAATGTGTGGAATGATTGCAAGAAATCAAGGTGATAACTTTGCACAAAAGTTTAAAAGTGTTTTCTGTATGCTTCTATTCTAAAATGCTGATGGGTCAGAGCTTATTTTCATTGAGTGCTCACTGTGCTAATCCCTTTGTATGCATCATCTCACTTTTCCCGAAAATTCTATAATGCAGCTACTGAGTCACAGAATGGTTGCCTAGGGGCATGTAAATAGTAAATGTCACAAGGTTCAGGGATGCCATATTCACCTTGGTGGTATCAATACATCAAGATTCTCATCATTGTGTTGCTCTGTGGGCCTTTAAGCCCTCCCATCCCCATTCTCTTTTCCATGCTCCCACTCTGTCAGCATACATCCACACCACCAAACTCCCCCACCATTTCATCCATGGGTCCTGGTGGTTCTTGGAAGATATCTGAGGTCCATTAAAAGGAAAACCTGATTCCCACTGAAGTGTAAAAGGATTATAAATAAATAGTCATGTGTGGCTCATCAATACATTAAGGGGATCTTGTTCGAGTGACCCATGGCCCATTTTGAAGGAACTGCAAGTTTCCTCAAGATGATTTTTCATATGAGACCCCCAAAGCTACCTGCAGGAATCAGACCCCAGACTAAGGACAACTAGTTCATACTAGCTGCCATTGAAACCTGCTTTCAAACTCTGAAGGGAATGGTCTTTGCCAAAAAACATGCCTTGCATTTTTACCACCACCTCAAGGTCAAGTAAACACTAGTTTCTGTCCTGTTGTTGCAGCCCAGGGGTCAGCACCCATCCCCACCCTCAGCGAAAAGGGTGGAGCCTCGAGAACTGCAGCTGCCTGCAGGACCAGAGTACAGACATTGAAAGACATTAAGTCTAATCACTGTTGGTAATCAACTTTCAGGAGACTCAGCTGAGGTTTCTTTGTAACCAAATCTAGTGAGGCTCTGCTGAGCTATATAAGGCACTCCTCTTCCTCGTGTTTGCAGGGATCATTCTTTCTTTTCCAACTGGCCACCATTGGGAAAGATCCTCCTGTAAGTAAGTCCTTATTAAAATTCATGGGGAACTTTTTGCCTGGCATGTTCTTCAGTCTTGGGGTTGAGTCCGGCTGGAGCACCTGTTTACTATAATTATTTCATAGTCAGCACAGGGTAAATGCTGACAGAAGAGTGTGATTTGTATCTCACTGTAGGATGTTGTTTTCCAATAACATTTGGTGTTGCTCTTCTCAATCATGACATTTACAAAGCAGGAGATCAACATTGCCTTGGGATAGGGTAGGGGAAGGGTTATTTCTTGGGGGAAGTTTCTGGTCTAAGAGAGCTTTATTTTCTGTCTTTTTGCCCTCTCCAAACCAGGCCTCTCTTACCAGCTCCAGGTAGTTTTACAAAATGCTTGCTGGACTTGGTGCTTATTTCTTAGAAAATCAAAGGCATTAAAAAATGCAAACTCCAAACCTTGAATTTATCTTGAGGTCAATTTGGCGATGTAAACAAAGCCTTCAAATGTGTTTTGCTTGGTCAGCAATCTTTTAAAGGAATTTCAATATAAATAACCTTCAGAGGAGCAGATACTTCCCAGGTCAGCCCCAGTGCCCCCTACTCCCTCATGTCTCATGTCTGCTGCTGTTCATTTTTCACTGCCTGGCTCCTGAAGACATTGGATTTTGGACTCCTGATTGCAAAGGCATTTTTTCCTTTTATTCTTCTGTTAGTAACCTATAGAGGGGTCTCCTTAGTTGAGAAGGAGGTTGAATCATTCCAGGGTTCTTTCCAATTCTAATTTTTTTCTCCCACATAAAAAATGGTGCAGAGATATAACCTTTTAAAAGCAGCTCCCTTACTCTGGCAGCCCAGGGTTGGGCACCCACACCCTCCTTAGGGAAAAGGGTGGAGCCTTGAGCACGCAGCTGCCCCACATGACCAGAGCACACCCATTGAAGGTCATTAAGCCTAATTACAGTTGGTAATCAACTTTCAGGACACTCAGCTGAGGCTTCTTTGTAACCATATCTAATGAGGCTATGCCGAGCTATATAAGGCACTCCTCTTTCTCTTGTTTGCGTGAATCATTGACTTCCATTTCCCAACCAGCCACCATTGGGATCCTGTTAAGTAAGTCCCTATTAAAATTCATGGGGAACTTTTTGCCTGGTGTGTTCTTTGGTCTTGAGGTTGAGTCAGGCTGGAGCACTTATCTAATCGGAATGAGTTCATTGAGATAGCTCCATTTCAGTTGTAAAACCAAAGTTCAAGTCCACAATATCTTTTATGTGATCTTTTTATTTTCTGGAGGAGTAAAGTGAAGACTGTGGTGCCCTGCTCTAGATTCCCCAGCTGCTAGGAATATGGGCTGGTCTCAGTTCACAATTGCAGTGCCTCACTAGGAATTGTCCTTGGCCATAGTGATTTTCTTCACCCAAGGTAATACCCCTCCCAGAGAGTGGCTGATGAAGGGATACAGAGGCCAGACTCTGTTGCCTCAGTGGGAGACTTGAAGGCCTTTCCAAGTCCCCATTAGGATCTGACAAGGCTTCAGTTGCAACTGCATTGTAGGTTAGCTCTCCTCCTACCTAAACCTGCCTTCCTCACTCCCTTAAGTTGTGTTTCCTGAGCGCTGTCCCCAATATGTTTGCTTCTCAGGCTACATCTCAAAGTCTATTTCCAAAAACCAATCCAAGACAAGGAGTTAACTGGGATACAGAAAGTCCAAGTGACTTAACACCCCTGTCATACCAATAGATAAAACCAGAAAGTAGCTGGAAACAAAATTCATAAATCTCATAGTTTTGCCATGAAAAGAATCCTTAGAGGCCATCTAGTGCAAACTGGTCTTTTCTAGATGGGGAGATTGAGGCAGAGAACCAAATGATATGCTCAAGGTATCATAGCTAATTAAGTGAAAGAACTTAGATCAGAATGCAGCTCTTCTGTAGCCCAGTCAGGTAGACTACGACATTCTAGTGTTTAATCAGTTCCTAAGCAACCTTAATGACACCTGAGAATCAAACCAAACTTTGAGAATTTGGAGTCAAAACCACATGGCTTTTGAAGTCTTTCCTCTGTGAACAATGACTCATTGGGACCTCCTACTATAAAAAGCCATTCAACCTTCTGACTGCCAACTGAATAAAGGAGCTGAGACAAAATTGGGGTGGCAGTGCACTTTATTAACAAACAAAACACTACCATACAGGCAACATCTTATTTTAATGGCAAAACTCACACATATGCACACTTCCAAGTGTAGTGCTGGGGCAAGTTTCAGACATAGAACATCAGGCACCAAGTTCACAATCAAACCAACATAGTTCACTATCCTTCAGTATTTCTTCTGTGGTGTAATATAAGACCTATTTAATAGTTACTTATTACAAAAGGTTAATTTTTTCAATCTAATTCTCGACCTTAATATGGAGGCAGACTCGCATTCAGGTCTGTGAAGTGGATGCCTTAGCAGGCTAGCCTCTATTAGCTTCTTAAACCGATTTTAGTTTCTCTGGTTCAGAAAAATGTATCTTCATGTTGGACAACCCCACATATGATGAGAGCTCTCGGCTCCAATTTCATGTCTAAGCATATCTAAACTGACAATTGATTTTGATACCAAATCTGTAGCTTAGTGGGGTTGATCTAATTAGGATAGATTAATTGGTTTCTAAAAAGTTTGAACAGAGGGTAAATCACATATTCAGGAGTCCTTCAAAATACAAGACTTAAATATGTAACAACCTTATAACCATTAAAACTGTTGCCAGTTAAGTTTAAATCAGCATTTCCCAAAAGATGTGTCAAGACTGGGTTTATTTGTAAGTGAACAGAAACAAGTGAAAGAGATTAGGGATGAGATTTCTCAAATCAGTTTGGTAATATGTAACTCCTTATGTATGGGGGCATGTATCTGAGACATTACCCCAAACTCCTAAATTAGCTAAAATCCCTTTGAATTGCAAAGTAAAGAGTGACAGAAAAATTCTGCTCTTTGTTCTTAGGAGAAGCAAAGCTTTGGAAGACCTTAAATCCTCATATCAGGGTGTAGTGACTTAATTTTGTGCCTATGATAAGGTTAATGATGTAATAAACTTGCTTGGCTGTTTTTTTTCTGGCAATCATTAATTTCCATTAAATAAAAATAGGAGATTAGGATAAGAGGTATCAGAACATAATGGAGATAACAAGGATATGAAATCAAATACTGAAAATGGGAAGAGACAGATCTAATAGTAGGCTTGCCAACTATAAAACAGTCTTGGGACATTTAGTAGAGGGATAAGCACAATGGTAGTGCTCTATTATAAAAGTATAAGATAATTCAGGCACATAAAGATAAATCTGAATAATAAAAAAGATGAACTTGAATCTAGTTTATTTAATAATGTGTGGAAATATGTCCATTGAAATTTTTATTTAAAAAATTTGGCATGTAAAAGAGTAAGCTTTAGTTATCTAAAACTTAATTTGAAATACTTCATTCATCAGTAGTGCAGGGTAATACTACTGCAAGTACACTACATGATGTGTGCCATTCTTCTGAACTCAACTGCTTTTATTTGATCATATCTGTGTTGATTTTTTCAGATATTTATGTTAAAAAGTAATTTATGGTGAAACTTTTAGGAGGGGCTTTTAAAACTTTTAGTTTTTAAAATGGGGAAAGGTAAGAAGTGGGCACAGTTCTGGGCCTACATTACTCCTATGTTAAAGAACTTAGTCTTCATATATAAAGCCAGTTAATTTCATGTTTTTCACAAAACTTAACTAAAGCAAGTGAGATTATAATATAGAGCCCTAATTTCCGATTTGTATTTGATAGTCTCAACAAATAACAATCAGAAACTCATCATGTGTATTTCAGTCCTTGAGAATAATTGGCATGTTAATATTTATTAAAAGGTAACAATGTTGAAGGCATATGTAAGTTAACTGATATGCCCAATTCCACTGTGGTCATAGGGAAAAAGAAAAGAAAATATGCCACTAGGGGCCTTCAGATAGCTAGAGGCTACCTGAAAAAAGTGAAATACTGCTGCTTTCCTGAGATCAGCATAAAACGTTATCACTGACAATGAGTGAACTGATATGCCTGTTGTAGTTAGTCTCCTGTGGAACTAGGAGCTACTTAGGAAGGCCTCCTGGGCGAGGGTACTGCTACTATTTTATTCGGCTCACCTGGGGAGCTGCACAAACGTCACAGCAAGTCAATTTAAGCATTGTAACTAGGTCAAGACTCTCCTCCTTAAGAAGCAAAAGAGAAAAACACACAAATAGGCTAGCGCTAAGACTAGATGTCTAGAAAATTCACAGGAATTAGAAATGGTCAGGAGATTGCTGAGGCAGCACCTGTAGAAGATGTCCTCCTACTGGGCTGAGCCCCAGCATCCCCAGACCCCACATGCTTTCATTTCACATTCCCTGATACAAAGTGGGAGCTGCTCACCTGAGTAAGCAATGAGTCTCCAGGCTCTGTACCTAAACTTCATCATTTCCTGAAGACAGGTAAAGGACAGTCACAAGCTGGGCCTTAACCTATTCAACCTCCACAGGGAGAAAGTTCAATACTTTATTTCTGTAATCATTAGATATTTTGTCTTATAGGGGAGAAAAACAGGAGAGGCATGGCTTCTGAAGAGAACTTCAACTTTAACTTCTTGAAATTGATCACAAGTTTCTATTCTATCAATCAATACAAGTTACTCTACACAGACAAATAACAAGAGGGAAATTGATCTTACTGAAATTAATTAGGTGATTCTTTTCGTTGTTTCATTTTAACACAGAGACTAAATTGAGGGCATTAAATCCAGTGCATTTAAAGATGATCCAAAGACACAGCCTTTAAATTGCCAATATTTTCCTTTTGATGGTACTGGGGAAGAGAAAGCAGAAAGCATGAGGCTGAAAATTCAGAATCGTCTCAGCAGCCTGCATTTGTACACCACAATCCACAGGGCAGTTACTGAGGTGGAAAATCCAATGATCTTAAGCAGGCCAGCCACCGAAGGCAGGTTCTTCTCCCAGAAAGAGTGGGTGATTTCCACAGCTGGAACATCCTAGATGAATGAACACATATCTTTAACAGAAAACTCTTGCACTGACAAGGAGCAGCAAAACATATCTGCCAACTAAGTGCATGGATATTCTCTGGATAGCTGGATCTAAAATTAAGTCAGAGGCTAGCAGAGATGAGATGTGCATTTATATGTGGATACTGGTCTATGGAGATGGAGCTGCTAAACTTACCTTTGATTCAGGTTCCTGTACCCATATGTCTTTCTTTGCCACCTTCCCCAAAGCATTTAAGACCTGAAAGAAAGTGAGCCCAGTGTTATGAATGAAGTTCTGTAGTTTCAACAGATTCAAGGCTTTGCTGGTCATGGAGCAAGGGGCAGAGAAGTGAACATACAGATTCTATCAGTATCAAGAACTAGAAAGACCAGATGCCCAAAATGCTGCTGTGAGTCAGGAGAGAGAGTGACTTAGCTTCCCTCCTCACCTCTCTAGCTGCCCGTTCTCCAGCCTCTACAGCCCCTTCCATGTAGCCGCTCCACTGTGTGGCAGTCTCTGTGCCAGCAAAATAAATCCTGCCCACTGGCTGGCGTAGAACACTTAAAGGAAACAGAGAATTCACAGAGTTACCTGGGAAGGTGTTGAGAGTAAACGAGCGAATCACTTGCCCTCATTTACCCTGCAGAAGATAGGGAAACTCAAATGGTTTTAAAAATACCCATACAATTCAGCCAAAGGTGAAAGGCTATTCCTTGTTTCCTGGGCCTGAACTTTCAAGGATCTGAACTTTCAAGCCAGAGAGGATCAGGCTGTCAGAGCATCAATCAGTAAAGTGGATGTGGACCTTTTTCAAGCCAGCCAGAGTTAATAATATAAGAAAATGCACTAAATCCATAATCAGATTTAGTTGATGTGTGTTTCCTGTATGAGGTACATTCTATTCCCTACACTGTATGATGCCTGGCTTTACAAGAGCTATGTTCTTCGTGAGATCTCAACTGATTGCAGGTCCCAGGTATGCCCAGGGTGTCAGGAGCAACTGTAGTGGGAGTGGGAAGACAGGGGAGACTGTCATTTCTGGCAAAGGATGAAACCTGAGGGATTAGATGGGTCTGTCTCCTTAAAAACCTCTGTCCTGTTAGTCTATATAAACTTATCTGGGGATGAGCTGAGGGCAGGGGAATGGTCCTCTTCTTACAAAGAGATCTTGGCAAAGAGAACCAAGGAAAGGCTGGGATAAGTAGGCAACTATTCCCTCCTATCTTCTCAGCTTTGACTCCTGCCATGTCTGCAGCGACTTTCATAAAACCTTCTAAGCTTCAAACCCCCACTCTAAATGCCTTCACCTAAACCCACTGTCACTCCTCTTTCCAATTCAGGAACCCTTGGCTTCATCTATTCCTGATCCTATTTCCATCTTCTAAACTTCTACTTTTGACTCCAGAACTAATCCAGTTAAACAATTCTGTTATCACCACCAAAGATTGATTCCATTAGGAAAAAAGAAACAAAGCTCCTGTAAGGAAAAGGTTCACAAAATCCTTCTCCCTTCTCTATAGACAAACTTGACCTTGAGTTAACTTTCTAGCTCTGTTCCTCTGGAAACCTGATATAGGTATAATGCCATCTATGTTACCAGGCAACACTGTTTAATGCTAAAAATGACACCCCCATTGGTAAACTGCATGTGGCCTGGGAGGACTGTAAACAAACTGTAAATATCTAGTAGGAGGGCATTGCTTGGGGCTTCCCAGAATGCAGTAACTCTGGTAACTGGCTATGTCCCTTGCAGGGACCCTGTATGCTATGCCTATGAGGCTGTTTCTATGGGGCACAGGGCTTCTAAACAAAGGCAGCCTCCCCACTTTGTGTAGATCACCTTAGCTGTATACAGTGAGGACTCCTCCCAATGGAGAAGAATGTGTGACACTGCTCTGCGGGCCAGCTCTGTTAATCCCATACCCTGCTGAGTAGACTGGTGTTAAGTAGCCTATGGTAGCAGTGGGAAGCTAAATGTCTGGCTGAGCTCAAGAAGGCCCCTTGGTGTATGCTTCAGATTGCTTCATTTTCACATGAACTGCTGACACCTTAAATCCTCAGCTGTGTTCAGCTATTGTTCTATGTACTGACAGCAAGTACATACTTATTTTTCTATGGACATCCAGAAATATACAAAACTAGCAGGGATATTAGAAATAGGTATGATGACTACTATTTATCAAATTCTCATTGAACTTCAATTATCTGTTTAAGTTTGATGCATGTCTTTTATTAATTGGTGCAGTGGTTGGCTTGTACCTTCCGTATTGAGTCATGATCCCAGGGGGGAAGTAGGCCGTGTAGCAGCCTCCTGAGTACTGCTCCTCACACCAGTTCTTCTCTTCATAATGCACCGGCTGCAGTTCAGTGGGTAGAAAATTCCAAGGGAAAACAAAGCTGAAATGCTGCCAGTCAACAACGAAGGCTCTTGTGTGTTTTACTTTAACAAAAGTTTACATTTAAAAAAGAAAAAAGCAGACAGACATGCTTTCTCTACTCATTTAAAGGGGAAATATGGTGGTACCAAGTAATGGCCCTTTGTGAGGTACCGTGTGATGAAACGTGTACAATTGCAAAACCATTGTTTCTGCTCAGGTCTCTCAAACATCAGCAGAGAATGATTTGGAAGAAATATCCTAGGCTATTTTTCTTTCTTTCTATTGAAATAGGATCCTTCACATTCTCCTTTCTCAACCTGAAGTTGAGACATGAAGCACTCCAATATCTGGAAGAGAGGGCATTTCCACGCTGATTCTGAAGTCCTTAGTCCTAAACCACCAACAACTAGGTTGTGGAAAGGCCTGCTCAAATCTTTGGATTTTCGAAAATAACAGAACATACTTCCCCATCTACTCAGGCATTATTGCTGAGGAAAGGTTGGGAGGGAAGAGTAGGAAGGTAAGCACAATGTCTGCGAAAGGCTTTGTTCAGAACAACTACTCTAAGCTGAAAGAATGATAATTAAGATGAAAAAATGTTTCCTAAGGGACATGAGAGAACCTTCTCTTATTTCTCTAACATTCTGAAAGTTTATTATTTGAACAGTCCTCAGATAATCTCCTAAAGAGGTCCCCAGCCATCTGGAAGGCCCTTCAGAAATAATTTCATTGTCATAATCTCTTTCAGTCGTGGACTGAATGCACTGAAGTTCGTTAAACGTATGAATTTGAGTCTACAGATGGAAAAATAAATTAGTATGACTTTGACCTGGAAAGAGGGTCTAGATTGAGTTTATCCTGTCAAGGTACATACTATTGTGCTTTCACCAACAAATGATGATATATCTGGGATTCTATTTTGCAGCAGGTGGTTGACATGGACAGGAGGGCAGGGCCTCTGTTCTGGAACCCATCTCATCCAACCCTTCAGATAATACCCGCAGCTTCAGGCATTAATTACAATTGGCTGCCCATTATCCAGTGATTAGTGAAACAGCCCAAACGAACCTTTTCCACCAGAAATTTCACCTGACATCAGCTTTTAATAGCCTTTGGTGATTGCTATAGTTAATCCTCCAGTTAAGCATACCCTCTTTACACTCTCTTCAAAGAACTGTCAGAAAACCAGAATCTGCCTTGCTTTACCACTTAGAGCAAACAAAGCCAAACCTGCTAGGGATTAAAGCAGGTGGATTCTTACTTGTAAAGCTTCTTGGGATTCCAGAACTTTGGCATAGAGCTCACAGATTTTCCTCTTCCTATAAGAAAGAACAAAAAAATGTTAAGAAAGTAATACCTGATGGCTATAGAATAAATATAGTGAGTGCCAGAGCTCTTGCCACAGAACCAGCTCGTTAAGGAAAAGTTAAAATCAATGGCCACCTGTTACTACATAAAAGCCACAGTGCCATGAATCTCTGCACTCAAATTAACTCTGTGCCTCAATACGGTAATTTGATTTGACAATTCAACAGACCTTTTGCTTCTTTTCTACATTTTGCTTCTTTCATTACCCAGTACAATATCTATTCTGAGATTTAAGTGGGGAAAATGAAATCAAATTAAATTTAGTTTGAGGAACTGATTCTAAGTCACTTTTCTGGAATCTGTAAAATTCTAGGAATAATTCCTTTTATACATCTAAAGTAATTATGAATATGAGTGTCTTTTTAACTATGCTGTTCTGGGTTTTAAGTAGCTATGAAGATATAAAGCTCACTTAATCTTTTAAGCATAACATAAGATATGCCATATGGGAGCAAGGCCTCTGGTCATTCCAATCTAGTAATCTGTCATTTGATAGAATGGTCTACAGACCACAGTACTCCAAAGGGTATTTGATGGGGTTTTGAGTGGGCATGAGGAGCTTGTGATGTTACCTCAAACACAGTCTTTGGTTTCCCTCATAATCTATTATTTAAATGACCAGCACAGAACATGGTACGTGGTACATATTGGGTCTTAAAAATCAGTAGCTTAAGTTATTCAAGCCGTTCTTAAAACAAGATACATTTTAAACTCACAACTACCCTTAGTTAAATATTTTTTAAAAAAAGGTCTAATTTACTAAAATCATCCATTTTAGAAATTAAGGGTTCTGTTATTCAGGATTTTCTTGAACTGGTTCACACTAATCCAGTTACAGCCTCTTCATATTTACTTTCTTTCATCTTTATATAGTTTAAACACTGATAGTGCTCTGAAGTATTTGTTAATGGCTAAGAAACAACTGGAAAAAATGTTTACTAAAAATGTGGCAAAGGGTTTAATCTAAATCTGTAAGACAAGCTTTACAAGCTGACAAGACAAATGGCCAAACATGCAGGGGACAGAGAGATCAAGCTACTAGTAATAAAAGAAACATATTAAGAAAGATACAATTTTATGTTGCCAATTACATTGGAAAAATATTTTTAACACGTCACCAATTTCCCTGAAGAATGTGGCACAAAATATAACCTTATAAATGTGTCCAACACCTCACATCATTTGTGTTACTCCCAGAGCTTCTATCTAGTGTTAAATCAGGAAGAGGATATGGAATTATAGAATGTTGCTTCCTGCCACCATTTTACTGTGGGAGGTTTTAAGGAAGAGATAAATGCCACTCCTGAGATAATGTCACCCAACATTAGGAGGATATTTAAATTGCAGAAGAGTCACAAAAGTTTGGCTTACTTCAAGGAGCTGTTTTTACTACGGATCAAAAATCATAAAGGAAAGGAAGAACTGGAAGAAATCTGGAAGAAATCTCAAGACTGCTGTCTGTCTCTAATCCGAGCCCCTCATCTCAGAGATGAAAAAACAAGAGGCTCAGTGAAGTGACAAGACTTGTTAAAAACTGGTCAGCTAATTAATGGCAAGAGTCAAAGCTTTATTCTTCTGAGTATCCTGCCTGGAGTAGGTGCTCAATAAATATTTGTTGAATTAAAATCCATCCTCAGCCTAGCGCGGTATAGTGAGATGACTGATTCTTACCTACTTCACATGAGTGTTACAGGGAATAATTCAGACATTTTTAGCCAATTAGAAAAAATAAAAGTATTAACAATCATTATTCTGAAAAGTTTAATGATGCTTAATTTATTTTTGTACACGTCATAAACTATTTTGTTAAAATAGAGTGAAACCTAAAGTCCAATCAACACTTAGACCTACACTGTAGTTAAATTTTATTCATGAATGATAAAACAGTAATAATAGAAATATAAGTCAATATTTACTGTACTTCATATTATTAGATGAGCCAAGGAACTGTTCCCCTAAGTACTTCAGGAAATTATCTTCCTCTTACTTTCCTCTCATTAAAATCTAAGTTTTAAAAATAACAGAATATATTTTAAATGATGGCCAAAAGAGGTCACCGTGCAAACCATCTTGTAGTTGAATTTACCCACTGGTTTCTAAATCTGGTTGCTCATCATAATCACCTGAGAAGCTTGTTAAAAAAATACAAATACTCAGGCCCCATCCCTAACCTACTGAATCATAATTTACATGTCAGAAAAATATATTTTCAAAACATTTTTTGCATGGTTTTGATGCAGTCAATTCTGAGAACTGCTGTTCTAGTCAATGACATATTGAGAGTTCTAAGAATGTTGCCTTAAGAACTCTGGAGAGTTCAGCCACTGTGTGGAATCATAAACCAATGTCTACATCCAGGTTGGTATTTATTGTACTATTAAAAATGAGGGGAAAGCAGGAAATCCAAAAGAAAATGTCAAGGTTAGAGTGATGTAAAGAAACAAAGTCCAAGTTAGATGCTACTCCTATCTTGGGCACCAACTAGCTGTATAGATCTTTGGACAAATCGCTCCCTGACACTGGACCCCAAATTCCAGTTCTATTAAGTGAGTAGGCAGACACTAAAATAGTTCCCTTCCTGACCTCAAAGCTCATGTTGCTCAAATAAACAAATGTGTGCAAATGTGGGAACTCATTCTACAGCTTTTCCCTGACTTCCAAAGTCATCCAAGTAACTCTTAAAATGGATTTGCTCTTTAATTTATTCTGCTTAGACTCTGTTAGAGAGAAGTATCCTCTTGAGTGTATATATTAGTCCTCTTCAAAAGCTAGCTAGCAAAGTCTTTAGAGTTACCTTAAAGTAGGGAAGCCCCAGAAATTCCCGGAGGCATTCCTCCAAAGGAAAATGGCTCTGATGCTTTATTAAAAGGCTAAAACTTCCAGGTAAGATTTTATTTGAACAAATGATTCCAGGACAAAACAAAAATACAAGGCAGACTGAAAGAAAGGGAGAAATAAAGAGAAAAAAAACCACTGACCTAAAAACTGTTTTATACAAGGAAGCTCTCAGGAGAGAGAAACATGAGTAATGTGTCCTAAATGATCAACAGTGATGACTTTTATGTACAAAGTTGCCTCAGGTTAAAGCACATGTATATCTATGGCTATACCTTTTCGAATCTTTTACAAGATTCTTTTACAGAGAATCTTTTACAAGAGTCAAGAGGTCATTCTGGAGTTTATTCTTATGCATTATATAGATATCCCTTTTTAGTTTTTAGTGTACTAAAATAGCTAGAAGGATATACTCGAATCTGTTAAGCTGTAATCCAGTAACCTTGATTCTTGAAGATGACTGTATAACTGTATAGCTTTTATGGTGTGACTGTGTAATTGTGAAAACCTTGCAACTGACACTCCCTTTATACAGTGTATGGACAGATGAGGAAGAAAATAAAGACAAAAAATAAATAAATAATAGGGGGCATAAGAGGTATGGGATGTTTTGGATGTTCTTTTTTATTTTTACCTTTATTCTCATTATTTTTTCTGGAATAATGAAAATGTTCAAAAATTGATTGTGGTGGTGAATGCACAACTACATGATGATCCAACCATTGTACACTTTGGATGATTATTTGGCATGTGAATATATCTCAATAAAATTGCATTTTAAAAAGGGGGGCGGGGCAAGATGGCGGCATAGAAAGATGTGGAATTTAGTTAGTCCTCTAGAGCAAATAGTAAATAGCCAGGAACCACTAGTAAATAGTCTGGAACAACTGTTGGGGGTCATCCATGACTGGACACACATTATACACCAGCCTGGAATGGATGGAATGGCTGAGATCGCAGCATAGAACTGAAAACGTGATACTGATTACACCCTCTTAAGACCAGGGCCCGTCTGGTCTGGGAAAATATGATTGGGGTAATCAAGGAAACCAGATGCCTAAATAACAAAAAATTATGAATCACACTAGGAAAAATGAAGAGATGGCCCAGTCAAAGGAACAAACATACACTTCATATGAGATACAGGAGTTGAAACAACTAATTAAAGATCTTCAAACAAATATGCTAAATCAATTCAAAAATCAAATCAAGTAGTTGAGGGAAGATATGGCAAAAGAGATGAAAGATATAAAGAAGACACTGGGTAAACATAAGGAAGAACTCAAAAGTTTGAAAAAATAATTGGCAGAACTTATGGGAATGAAAGGCACAATACATGAGATGAAAAACACAATGGAGACACACAACAGTAGATTTGAAGAGGGAGAAGAAAAGATTCATGAACTGGAGGACAGGACATTTGAAATCCTACACATGAAAGAACAGATAAGGAAAAGAATAGAAAAATATGAGCAGCATCTCAGGGAACTGAACGACAACATGAAGCACATGAATGTATTTGTCACAGGTGTCCCAGAAGGAGAAGAGAAGGGTAAAGGGGCAGAAACCATAATGAAGGAGACAATCACTGAAAATTTCTCAACTCTTATGAAAGACATAAAATTACAGATACAAGAAGTACAGCGTACCCCAAACAGAATAGAGCCAAATAGACATACTCCAAGACACTTAATAATCAGGTTATCAAATGTCAAACAAAAGAGAATTCTGAAAGCAGCAACAGAAAAGTGATCCATCACATACAAAGGAAGCTTGATAAGACTATGTGTGGATTTCTCAGTAGAAATTATGGAGGCAAGAAGGAAGTGGGGTGATATATTTAAGATACTGAAAGAGTAAAACCACCAACCAAGAATCCTATATCTGGCAAAACTATCCTTCAGATATGAGGGAGAGCTTAAAATATTCTCTGACAAACAGACAATGACAGAGTTTGTGAACAAGATACCTGCTCTACAGGAAATACTAAAGGAAGCATTGCAGACAGAAAGGAAAAGACAGGAGTGAGAGGATTGGAAAACAATTGTGGGAGATAGTAGCACAGCAATGTAAGTACACTGAACAAAGATGACTGTGAGTATGGTTGAAAGAGGAAGGTTGGGACCATGTGGGACACCAGAACAAAAGACAAAGACTGTATAACTCAGTGAAACCTAGAGTAGTCAATGATTGTGATTAAAGGTAAAAATATAAGACTGTTTTTACATGAGGGAGAGCAAATGAATGTCAATTTTGCAAGTTGTTAAAAATGGGGTGGTATCGGGGAAAAAACACAATCAAAGCAAACGAGAGTCTATAGTTACCAGTAACACTGTAATATGCTTCCATTAATTGTAACAAAGGCAATGTACCAAAGCTAAATGTCTATAAGAGGGGGATATAAGGGAGGGGTATGGGATTTTTGGCATTGGTGGTGCTGTCTGACTTTTTTATTGTATTTTATTTTTATTTTATTTTTTCTTGTGTTGCTTTTTAGTTGTCATTTTCTTCTTTTTCTTTTGTCTTTTTACCTTTTTTCACCTTTGTCTTTCTTTGTGGAAGAAATGGAAATGTCCTTATATAGATAGTGGTGGTGAATGCATAACTATGTGATTATACAGGGAACCATTGATTATTTACTTAGAATGGAAGTATGGTGTGTGAACAAATCTTTTTAAAAAAATAAACAGAGTGATCTCAGTGCTGGAGAAAATGTGGAGAAAGGGATGTACCTAATCACTCTTGGTAGGGAAGTAGAATGGTGCAGCCCATGTGGAGGGCAGTGTGGTGGTTCCACAGGAAGCTAAGCATGGGGTTGCCATATGGTCCTGCAACTTGGTTACTGGATATATACTTGGAAGAACTGAAAAGAGGGACACAAATGGACATTTGCACAGTGGAGTTTATGGTGGCAGTATTCACGATTTGCAGTGGATGAAGGTGGCCTAAGGGTACACTGACTGATGAACAGAATGGCGAACCATAGTGTATACATACAATGGAATGTTGAGCTGCTACAAGAAGGAGTGAAGTTGTGAGGTGAATGGACATCAAGGACACTATGTTGTGTGAAATAAACCAGAAATGAAAAGAAAAAAGGGGAGGGGGATCAGGACTTGGACTCTTTTTACAGCTGTTTTCCATGATTTTTCTCCATTCATCCTGCAGGGAAACCCTAATTCTCAATCACTGTGAAATGAAAATAAACATGTAAAATCAAATTAATATATTTATATAGGCAAGGACTGGATCAAGGGGACTTGTAGCAAAATACAAAAGGTTGATTTGTTGGGATTTTGAGAATATTACTGAACTCTTGGCTTTTCATCTTGCTAATATGCTGTTGTTAGTACAATAAACATAAGGCTAATTTTTAATATACTTTTCAGGTGTAAATTCTTACCTTATTTCTTTATGGAGCTTAGCAAGTCGATTAGCTTTTCGGGCGAGGATAAAGCTGGAAAGAGAGGTTACATCTGAATAATCGTTTTACAGTCCTTTATCTTAAGAGTGACCCCCCTGTCTTTATTTTTTTTTTTTTTTTTTTTTTAAATCATCATTTTATTGAGATATATTCACATACCACGCAGTCATACAAAACAAATTGTACTTTCGATTGTTTACAGTACCATTACATAGTTGTACATTCATCACCTAAATCAATCCCTGACACCTTCATTAGCACACACACAAAAATAACAAGAATAATAATTAGAGTGAAAAAGAGCAATTGAAGTAAAAAAGAACACTGGGTACCTTTGTCTGTCTGTTTCCCTCCCCTACTTTTCTACACATCCATCCATAAACTAGACAAAGTGGTGTTTGGTCCTTATGGCTTTCCCAATCCCATTGTCACCCCTCATAAGCTACATTTTTATACAACTGTCTTCGAGATTCATGGGTTCTGGGTTGTAGTTTGATAGTTTCAGGTATCCACCACCAGCTACCCCAATTCTTTAGAACCTAAAAAGGGTTGTCTAAAGTGTGCATAAGAGTGCCCACCAGAGTGACCTCTCGGCTCCTTTTGGAATCTCTCTGCCACTGAAGCTTATTTCATTTCCTTTCACATCCCCCTTTTGGTCAAGAAGATGTTCTCCGTCCCACGGTGCCAGGTCTACATTCCTCCCTGGGAGTCATATTCCACGTTGCCAGGGAGATTCACTTCCCTGGGTGTCTGATCCCACGTAGGGGGGAGGGCAGTGATTTCACCTTTCAAGTTGGCTTAGCCAGAGAGAGAGGGCCACATCTGAGCAACAAAGAGGCATTCAGGAGGAGACTCTTAGGCACAAATACAGGGAGGCCTAGCCTCTCCTTTGCAGCAACCGTCTTCCCAAGGGTAAAACTTATGGTAGAGGGCTCAACCCATCAAACCACCAGTCCCCTATGTCTGTGGTCATGTTAGCAACCATGGAGGTGGGGTAGGCGAATACCCCTGCATTCTCCACAGGCTCCTCAAGGGGGCACTACATCTTTTTTTTTTTTTTTTTTCCCCTTGTTTGTCTTTTTTCTTTTTTTTTTTTTTTTTTAACTTTCCCTTCTTTTTTCAAATCACCTGTATGAAAAAAAAGTTAAAAAGAAAACAAACATACAATAAAAGAGCATTTCAAAGAGACCATAGCAAGGGAGTAAGAAAAAGACAACTAACCTAAGATAACTGCTTAACTTCCAACATGTTCCTACTTTACCCCAAGAAAGTTACATAATATAGCAACATTTCAGTGAACTTGTTCCTACTACAACCATCAGAAATTAACAGACCATAGTCATTTCTGGGCATCCCCAGAACGTTAAATAGCTTATCTGTTCTTCCTGGATTATTGTTCCCCCTTCCTTAATTGCTCTCTACTGCTAGTTCCCCTACATTCTACATTATAAACCATTTGTTTTACATTTTTCAAAGTTCACATTAGTGGTAGCATATAATATTTCTCTTTTTGTGCCTGGCTTATTTCGCTCAGCATTATGTCTTCAAGGTTCATCCATGTTGTCATATGTTTCACCAGATCGTTCCTTCTTACTGCCGCGTAGTATTCCATCGTGTGTATATACCACATTTTATTTATCCACTCATCTGTTGAAGGACATTTGGGTTGTTTCCATCTCTTGGCAATTGTGAATAATGCTGCTATGAACATTGGCGTGCAGATATCTGTTCGTGTCACTGCTTTCCGATCTTCCGGGTATATACCGAGGAGTGCAATCGCTGGATCGAATGGTAGCTCTATATCTAGTTTTCTAAGGAACTGCCAGACTGACTTCCAGAGTGGCTGAACCATTATACAGTCCCACCAACAATGAATAAGAGTTCCAATTTCTCCACATCCCCTCCAGCATTTGTAGTTTCCTGTTTGTTTAATGGCAGCCATTCTAACCGGTGTTAGATGGTATCTCATTGTGGTCTTAATTTGCATCTCTCTAATAGCTAGTGAAGCTGAACATTTTTTCATGTGTTTCTTGGTCATTTGTATTTCCTATTCAGAGAACTGTCTTTTCATATCTTTTGCCCATTTTATAATTGGGCTGTCTGTACTATTGTCATTGAGTTGTAGGATTTCTTTGTATATGCAAGATATCAGTCTTTTGTCAGATACATGGTTTCCAAAAATTTTTTCCCATTGAGTTGGCTGCCTCTTTACCTTTTTGAGAAATTCCTTTGAGGTGCAGAAACTTCTAAGCTTGAGGAGTTCCCATTTATCTATTTTCTCTTTTGTTGCTTGTGCTTTGGGTGTAAAGTCTAGGAAGTGGCCTCCTAATACAAGGTCTTGAAGATGTTTTCCTACATTATCTTCTAGGAGTTTTATGGTACTTTCTTTTATATTGAGATCTTTGGTCCATTTTGAGTTAATTTTTGTGTAGGGGGTGAGGTAGGGGTCCTCTTTCATTCTTTTGGATATGGATATCCAACTCTCCCAGCCCCATTTGTTGAAAAGACCATTATGGCTCAGTTCGGTGACTTTGGGGGCCTTATCAAAGATCAGTCGGCCATAGATCTGAGGGTCTATCTCTGAATTCTCAATTCGATTCCATTGATCTATATGTCTATCTTTGTGCCAGTACCATGCTGTCTTGGCAACTGTGGCTTTATAATAAGCTTCAAAGTCAGGGAGTGTAAGTCCTCCCACTTCGTTTTTCTTTTTTAGAGTGTCTTTAGCAATTCGAGGCATCTTCCCTTTCCAAATAAATTTGATAACTAGCTTTTCCAAGTCTGCAAAGTAGGTTGTTGGAATTTTGATTGGGATTGCATTGAATCTGTAGATGAGTTTGGGTAGAATTGACATCTTAATGACATTTAGCCTTCCTATCCATGAACATGGAATATTTTTCCATCTTTTAAGGTCCCCTTCTATTTCTTTTAGTAGAGTTATGTAGTTTTCTTTGTATAGGTCTTTTACATCTTTGGTTAAGTTTATTCCTAGGTACTTGATTTTTTTAGTTGCTATTGAAAATGGTATCTTTTTCTTGAGTGTCTCTTCAGTTTGTTCATTTCTAGCATATAGAAACATTACTGACTTATGTGCATTAATCTTGTATCCCGCTACTTTGCTAAATTTGTTTATTAGCTCTAGTAGGTGTATTGTTGATTTCTCAGGGTTTTCTAGATATAAGATCATATCATCTGCAAACAATGACAGTTTTACTTCTTCTTTTCCAATTTGGATGCCTTTTATTTCTTTGTCTTGCTGGATTGCCCGGGCTAGCACTTCCAGCACAATGTTGAATAACAGTGGTGACAGCGGGCATCCTTGTCTTGTTCCTGATCTTAGAGGGAAGGCTTTCAGTCTCTCACCATTGAGTACTATGCTGGCTGTGGGTTTTTCATATATGCTCTTTATCATGTTGAGGAAGTTTCCTTCAATTCCTACCTTTTGAAGTGTTTTTATCAAAAAGGGATGTTGGATTTTGTCAAATGCTTTTTCAGCATCTATTGAGATGATCAATTGATTTTTCCCTTTCGAGTTTTTAATGTGTTGTAATACATTGATTGTTTTTCTGATGTTGAACCATCCTTGCATGCCTGGAATGAACCCCACTTGGTCATGGTGTATGATTTTTTTAATGTGTCTTTGGATTCGATTTGCAAGTATTTTGTTGAGGATTTTTGCATCTATATTCATTAGGGAGATTGGCCGGTAGTTTTCCTTTTTTGTAGCATCTTTGCCTGGTTTTGGTATTAGATTGATGTTAGCTTCATAAAATGAGTTAGGTAGTGTTCCATTTTTTTCAATGTTTTGAAAGAGTTTGAGTAAGATTGGTGTCAGTTCTTTCTGGAAAGTTTGGTAGAATTCCCCTGTGAAGCCATCTGGCCCTGGGCATTTATTTGTGGGAAGATTTTTGATGACTGATTGGATCTCTTTGCTTGTGATGGGTTGGTTGAGGTCTTCTATTTCTTCTCTGGTCAGTCTAGGTTGTTCATATGTTTCCAGGAAATTGTCCATTTCTTCTACATTATCCAGTTTGTTGCCATACAGTTGTTCATAATATCCTCTTATAATTTTTTTAATTTCTTCAGGATCTGCAGTTATGTCACCTTTTTCATTCATTATTTTGTTTATATGGGTCTTCTCTCTTTTTGATTTTGTCAGTCTAGCTAGGGGCTTGTCAATCTTGTTGATCTTCTCAAAGAACCAACTTTTGGTGATATTTATCCTTTCTATTGTTTTTTTGTTCTCTATGTCATTTATTTCTGCTTTAATCCTTGTTATTTCTTTTCTTCTACTTGGTTTAGGATTGGTTTGCTGTTCATTTTCTAGCTTCTTCAGTTGATCCATTAGTTCTTTGATTTTGGCTCTTTCTTCCTTTTTAATATATGCGTTTAGTGCTATAAATTTCCCCCTTAGCACTGCTTTTGCTGCATCCCATAGGTTTTGGTATGTTGTGTTCTCATTTTCATTCGTCTCTATATATTTAGCAATTTCTCTTGCTATTTCTTCTTTAACCCACTGATTGTTTAGGAGTGTGTTGTTTAACCTCCAGGTATTTGTGAATTTTCTAAGTCTCTGATGGTTATTGACTTCTAATTGTATTCCATTGTGGTCAGAGAATGTGCTTTGAATGATTTCAATCTTTTTAAATTTATTGAGGCTTGTTTTATGTCCCAGCATATGATCTATTCTGGAGAAAGTTCCGTGAGCACTAGAAAAGTATGTGTATCCTGGTGATTTGGGATGTAATGTCCTGTAGATGTCTGTTAAATCTAATTCATTTATCAGATTGTTTAGGTTTTCAATTTCCTTATTGGTCTTCTGTCTGGTTAATCTATCTATAGGAGAGAGTGATGTGTTGAAGTCTCCCACAATTATTGTGGAAACATCAATTGCTTCCTTTAGTTTTGCCAATGTTTCTCTCATGTATTTTGTGGCACCTTGATTGGGTGCATAGACATTTACGATTGTTATTTCTTCTTGCTGAATTGCCCCTTTTATTAGTATGTAGTGGCCTTCTTTGTCTCTCAAAACATCCCTGCATTTGAAGTCTATTTTATCTGAGATTAATATTGCTACACCTGCTTTCTTTTGGCTGTAGCTTGCATGAAATATTTTTTTCCATCCTTTCACTTTCAATTTCTTTGTGTCCCTGTGTCTAAGATGAGTCTCTTGTATGCAACATATTGATGGTTCATTTTTTTTGATCCATTCTGCGAATCTATATCTTTTAATTGGGGAGTTTAATCCATTCACATTCAACGTTAAAACCGTGAAGGCATTTCTTGAATCGGCCATCTTATCCTTTGGATTATGTTTGCCATATTTTTCCCTCTCTCTATTAATATCCTTTATTGTACCCATACCGAATCTCTTTAGTACTGAACCTTTCTCCAAGTCTCTCTGTCCTGTCTTTGTTTCTCTGTCTGTAGGGCTCCCTTTAGTATCTCCAGTAGGGCAGGTCTCTTGTTAGCAAATTCTCTCAGCATTTCTTTGTCTGTGAAAAATTTAAGCTCTCCCTCAAATTTGAAGGAGAGCTTTGCTGGATAATGTATTCTTGGCTGGAAATTCCTCTCTCTCAGAATTTTAAATATATCGTGCCATTGCCTTCTCGCCTCCATGGTGGCTGCTGAGTAGTCACTACTTAGTCTTATGCTGTTTCCTTTGTATGTGGTGAATTGCTTTTCTCTTGCTGCTTTCAGAACTTGCTCCTTCTCTTCTATGTTTGACAGTGTGATCAGTATATGTCTCGGAGTGGGTTTTTTTTGGATTTATTCTATTTGGAGTTCGCTGAGCATTTATGATTTGTGTATTTATGTTGTTTAGAAGATTTGGGAAGTTTTCCCCAACAATTTCTTTGAATACTCTTCCTAGACCTTTACCCTTTTCTTCCCCTTCTGGGACACCAATGAGTCTTATATTCGGACGCTTCATATTATCTATCATATCCCTGAGGTCCATTTCGAGTTTTTCAATTTTTTTCCCCATTCTTTCTTTTATGCTTTCATTTTCCATTCTGTCATCTTCCAGGTCACTGATTCGTTGTTCAACTTCCTCTAGTCTTGTACTATGAGTGTCCAGAATCTTTTTAATTTGGTCAACAGTTTCTTTAATTTCCATAAGATCATCCATTTTTTTATTTAGTCTTGCAATGTCTTCTTTATGCTCTTCTAGGGTCTTCTTGATTTCCTTCATATCCCGTACTAGGGTCTCATTGTTCATCTTTAGTTCTTTGAGTAGCTGCTCTAGGTGTGTCTCTTCTGGTCTTTTGATTTGGGTGCTTGGGCTTGGGTTATCCATATCGTCTGGTTTTTTCATATGCTTTATAATTTTCTGTTGTTTTTGGCCTCGTGGCATTTGCTGTCCTTGATAGGGTTCTTTTAGGGTTTGTAGACCAGTTGAAGTCCTTATCTCTAATTTATCAGATCTACAGCTTCGTGGAGTACACTTTCTCTAACTAACCAGCAGGTGGCGTCCACGAGCCACCTGTTCTCCACAAGCCAGATCTCCCCTGCTTAGCCTTTTTGGTGAGTGGGGGAGTGAGTCTTGTGGGGCCCAATTGGTGTCCCAAGCTTGCGTGTGTAGTTGGTGTTGCCTGCCCTGTATGTGGGGCGTGTTTCTGGGCAGTCGGGGAGGGGGGGTGGCCCTAACAATCAAATCTCCCTGATGATCCTAGAGTTTTAAAGCTACTGCAATAGTCTAATCCTTCAGTTCAGTCCTGCCACAGTTTGTCTCTGCCACTGACCCACAAGTCTTTGGTATTGGCGTATGGCTCCTGAGACTTGCAAGTGGGCCCCTCTTCTAGGCTGTGCACCCCGGGTCCTCTGTTGAGGGATGACTGTGCTATGTCACAGGTGAGTGCCGTCCCCCCAGGGCAGTTCTGGGCTGCTGGGCTGTGTTGGGAGGCTCCCAGTCTGCTCAAATGATGGCTGAATGGGGCTCTGTTAATTCACACTGCTCCCCCTTCCCAGCTCTGGGACATTCAGCTGAGGTTGCAGGGAAGGCTAATGTCCACGCCCAGTTTTGTGGTGTGTGCCTGTTATTTGAAGCACTTCCGTCACACTGGGTTGTCTGGGGCAGCTCTGGGCTATGGGGCTGGCGATGGGCAGGAGTGTTTCCTGTCCACCAGGATGGTGGCTGTGAGCGGACACCCCCCTTTTCTTGGGAAGTTGTGTTGTTTAGTGAATTTTCTCAGCCACTGGATTATTGCCTTTTGTCTCAGAGCTCTCTTATTTCTGCTCTTGACTTGATGTGCCCAAATTTCAATTCTTTGAAGCTTTCTGTATTGGGCTTCTTAGAGTAATTGTTTTAGAAAAAGCAAAAAGGATTTAAAAAAAAAAAAAAAAAAACGGCCCTCCTCAGAGATCTAATGGGTTATTGAAATGCTAATAGACAAAGCAACCAGGGCCATTAAGGAAAGGTGCCCTGGGCAGAGAGATCAGCCTTGCTTCGGGATTTGCATATGCGCCTCAAGGCCTGATCTCTGCCCTTCCCCTTTCTGTGTTCACCAGAACTCCAAAAATCCTCTGCTTTTACTTTGGAGCTTCTCGTGTTGTTTTCCTTCTATGCCCGTCTCCTCTCTGCTGGGCTGGCTGCTCTCAGAGTCTCTGGTGTCTGGCCTCAGTCTATCTATGGTTGGAGTTTGAATCAGTAGAATGAGTTTCCGATGAGAGCAGCCACTGCAATTCTCCCTTCTCCTTCCTGGAGCTGACAGCCCCTCCTCCCCCGGGACTGAGCCTGGCAGGGAGGGGCGCGGGTCCCCTGGCCGCAAAAACTTACAGATTTCGGTGATCTCAGCAGTTCCACGTTTTCATGAGTGTTGTATGAAGTATGCCCAAAGACAGATTGCTCTGTGGTGTCCAGTCCACGCAGTTCCTGCCCCCCCTGTCTTTAAAGCATTCTTGCCTCTACCTACTCAGCATTAATGAACTCTCCCTTGCCCTGCCATTATTTCCCTCTACTAGAGCAAATGCATATTAACTTTGGGTCTGCCACTGTGTCCAAAATCCCTGCTAGGCTGTGGGCTTCAAAATGACAGGTCCTCTCCTGCTCGATATTTTACACCCAAAGCTTAGCACAGCTCTTGACATACAGGAGGAAATCACTATATCTTACTCTTAAGGCAAGGGAAACAATGTTCTTCCATCCACAGTTGGATGGGCCTTGACTGATATTTTCCTGAAACCTAATCCCTCAACTTCCTGCCTTCCTCTGGTATATAGAAGGTGGTGTCAAACTGCCATAATAACCTGCATCCTTTTCTTGCCCAAAGGGGCTTGAGATAAGAGGACATGTTGTTCATATGGTCATTATGTTGTAAGCACCTGACTTCAGGGAGGCCGATGTTATTTCCTATATTTTATAGACAAAGCAGTAGTTACAGAATGTCTTTTTAGCAGCCCAGTATTACAGCCTGCTTTTTTTAAAGTCCCTTGGGATATGGGTCTGCTACTTTGTTTTTGAAAATTTCCTTCAATGATGCAGTGCTCATGAGCTCAACTTGCCCCTCTGCCCCAGAGAAGGTACACAATATACCTTTTTCAGGGGTAAACAGAGGTAAAGGGAAAAACCATTGGTTTCCAAAAGTCACTTGACTGATCCAGAAGCTGTGCCCTTTTGGTGTGGTGTGGTAGAATAAATAACCTCTTTATTTTGAATAGTTTCTGAGGAGGGCTAAAAGGCAGGGTAGCTGGGAGGCTGTGGCACTCCTTACCAATTCTGTTGTGGAGGCCTCATTTCCTCTCTGGGTACCTAGTCCCCAAAAGGCAAAGTGGCTATGTGCAGGGATGGGAGGAGAGGGAAAGGATTCTCCTTCTCAACACATAGAACTATGCCCTGGGTCATCCCACACTTCAGAGAGTAAGCGAAGCAATGCTGGTGAAGGATAGCTGTATAGTGACCTACTGGAAAAAATGCCACCCATTCAAGGCCTGGCATACTGTATAACTGCCACTCGTACCTGGTCATTCATCTTCTCTCCTAGGATAACTAATATTTGCTATTTAGCAAATGCTTGGAATGGAGAAAAGGATAAGAGCCCAGAAGCCCTAAAATTAGAAGGCTGTACAAGATAAAACAGTCATTTTTTATTCCAGAATGGTTATGGACATTCCACCTCTAGCTGCTTTTACACTCTGTCCTCAATGTGTGAATTTTATGGGGGAAAATATATGGGCACAAATTCAGAATATCAATTTAAGAGATGTTTTCTAGTGTTCTGGTGCCACACACAAAACTCTACTGCAATATTTCAATACAAGAAAACATGATGCAGTTTTTCAGGGCTATTTTATCATTGCTTTAGCTGAATTCCAAAACAATATGCTTTGCCAGTACCCACACCAATGCACCAATATAATTTGGAAAATGCAGTGTCCAGCTCTAACTTACCCCATGATGGCAGGCAGCGATCCATCTGGCTTGGTGTCATCCAGGGTAATTGAAATTGGAGCTTCCTCATCTTCAATGATCATGCAGCCACAGTAATCTTAGCCAGGAGAAAATCAATAGGAAATTGAGACCAACCTCATTAGAGATTGAGGGGAAAAATACATAAGTATATGAACTATTTTGCTAAGGAGAAGGCAAATCTTAAACTATTGGTCTTTCCTCCAAACCTAGAAGCTATTTCCTATTAAACACACATACTGACTATACAAGGATATCTATCCACCCAGACACATGGATGATGATCAATTTCTATGACCTTTACATGAAAGGCTCATGAACAATAAATGGCAAAAATAGGAAGATGGCCCTGGAGTCCTAGAATATGTGGGAAAAGAGAGGGGATGTATTAGAGAGAATCACCCCTATCAACCCATGTAAGAAGTAGGAAGGAGTCCTGTGAGCCTAAATGGAAGGCTTATCAACAGTAACCCCAATATCCTGAGAGCCTGCCATGCCTGAGGCCCACAGCTAGTAAGCTAATAATGGCCAGGAAAGTCTGACTTGCAAGCCAGTGCTCTTTCCATGGAGTCCCTTTCCCTCACTCTGTTCATGAACTGGCAGGATATATGCCAGTAGCCAGGACAATAAAGGCCCCACAACCGGAACCTTTCTTTCATTGCCCTCAAATGATCTTGGAGTTATTTTGTGTTGCCAGATCCTCTTTCTTTACCCATTTGAAAAAACTTAACTTTTTTTCCAGTCAGTGCCTAGCATAATGTTCTTAAAAGAGTGTGGCTCTTCATTTAATGGAGTCTGAGCATGAATAAGAGCAGCCTACCCTTCTTCTTCCAAAAGGCCTCCTTGTAATACATCATGCATTTAATGATAGTCCCCATTGGAAGACGCTGAATTAACTGGTTTCTCTCTGGTGGCAGCTCTGGTCTGAAGTGGATCTTTGCAGTCAAGGTTGGAGGGACAGCACTAATTACGTATCTGCACTAAAACACATATACACAAAATATCACCTCAAACTGTGAGCTGCAATCTTTACAGAGGGGCTGAAACATCATCTTTATTGTTTCAAGGACAATGGGCATAACAACATATAAAATAAGGTGACTGTGAGGCAACAAAACAGAACAAGGTAGGTCAACCAAGGCTGGTAATTGGAAGACTGAGTCAGAACCACAGCAGCATTAATTATGCCATTGCTTGAGTTATATATTTGTTTAGAAGCTGTAGAAGACACAATGCCCATTTCATATATGCTCCTTTTGACCAAACTGAATTACCTCATAGAGTTCATGATTTAAGGTTTCTACGATGATGTTGTCCCCTGATTGGTCAATATAGGTGACAGGACACCTCAACTTCACCCGGTCCCCAAGGAGGTCCATTATCCGCTCGCTCACTTGACCAGATCCGCCCACAAACTTCCGTTCCTATAGGAGAGCGCAAGTAGGAAAGGAAACATTATAAAAGCCCCTGGAAGGGGAATCATTATATTTGCCACTGATCAGAGCAACCTCCAGAAAGTCACAGGCCATACCTTCATCCTCTATACATGTAACTGTTGGAAGAACTCATTAAGACAGAGGCAGAGAGGGAGTCTGTCGAGACACCTCAGTTAGTATTCTCTGCATGGTGTCCAGCAATGAAAAGCTGCTACCAGTTTATAAAATCACAGAACTAGAAGAAATGTGCCCCTACATGACTGCCAGTGGCACCCTGGCCAAATGAAAAGATCAGCAAGGCTTTGGGCTTTGAATGCACAGGAGTGCAGTGCACAGAGGGAGCCCTGGGAAAGGGAGGGCCCTGCCCTTCTCCTAGGAGATGGAGTTTCTGACTCCCCTTTGGTTTCTCACAGTCCCAGGCTATGGTTGTATGGTCCAGTAAGGATGTAGACAATGCCATTTTATAGGCAATGCCACTCTAAGACAGCAGGCTCAGGGTGTGCACAGGGATAGTCATGCCCTACTAGTCATCACCAAATGATTCTGAGAATCTGAATCTTGGATCTCAAGTAACTTTTTGCAAAAATGTCTGAAGTTTCACTGTGGAGGCAGAGGGGCAAAGACTAAGTGCCTGCTTGTTCCTTCTGGTACTCTTAAATGGTTCCCCTGAGTAGCCCATTATAAGACCCTTATAAGTAGCCTTTATAATACCATGAGTGCTGTGCCCCACTGTGATCTGCTATACTCACCATGGAAATGGTTTCAGCTTCATCTAAGAAGGTAAGTCCTTAACAAAATATATTTTGTGAGAAACAGTGGAACATTTTTTAGCTTATTGTGGAAGATTTTTGAATGGCAAGAAATATACAGAGATAGATTGAGGCACAGCCCGACATTTGACAATTAAGAACCTCAATCATGCTCCTCCAGAAAGCTTTGCATAAGAACCATTCAGTGATTTTTGTACTTTTATAATTGGCGATTGTTTCAATGCTCCACCAAGGTTCTTTATATGCCCAGACCTATATGCATGATTTGTTCTTCCTCAAGAAACTGGTACTATTTAATTTATAATCTGACCTTTGTTCTCCAAGAGTTACTTTGGAGTTTGGTGTAGTGGAAAGACCATGAACTATTTCCATCTTGTTTACTGTCCACTCCCTCATGTCTAGTATTTGTTGCATTAAATTATTAAAAGGTAAGTCCAAGTTCTTTATAAAGATAATTTGATAATGGTTTGCGATTCATCATCTGAACTGTACTTTCCAAAAGGTCATGTAGGGTTTGGTTAGAAGTATCCCAGATCCTCTGAATAAAGGATACAAACATAAAATACGAGTCAAGATAACTTAGAAAGTAAAATACAAGATAAGAGGAGTAGATTTCTGCCTTTAAGCAAGGACAATAAAAAATGCTACTGCCCTGCTTTTGGCCAAAGATAAGGGTCAAATGGACAACAATTCTTGAGGCCACAAAAACTCAGACTTGAGATTTTCTAAGGAGAGGGATAATTCACTTAGTGGGGAAAGCCTCTAGACCTTGCACTTGGCACTTGGTATTCTGGGACTCAGAGACCATAGCAGAGTATAAGTAAACTGTTACTAATTAAATGTCATCCAATACAGATATAACATCGCTACAAAAGTGATTGTTTTCTTTGGGTAAGGGAAAGCCTTGAAACAAAGAATTTCAGAGTCTGGAGAATGGGGGAATTAAGATTCTGGCTTTGCCACTGGTTTGCTGTGTGTCCAGTCAAAGTCCACTGGCCTTGTTGACCAAATGAATTTATTCCTCAGTAACAGAAGTGATACAGAAGCCAGGCAAACAGAAGTAAGCAGCAAAACTTAAGAATCCAAAATGTAGAGTTACTATTGAAAGAGTGGCTACAAATCACTTAAGCATGAATTAGAAGGAAGACCAGTCTCTGAGAACCAGATGGGACAAAAGTCTTATATCTGGAACAGACATAAAACAATTTTATAAATAGTAGATTTTTTTGGAAATTAGTTTATTTTAGGAATTGAGTTTCTCCTGCATAAGTAGTCTAATTTTTTGTCTACCTCCAAAAGGAAGGAGCTTAATTCCCAAACTTAATTAAAAATCATTCTTTAATGATTGTAAACTTATTTTCAGAAATGAGAAAAAGAAAGATAAATATTTTTTTCCAGGACAGTTTTTTGGGGAGCATTTCAAGCTGCTAATTACTTGTGTTTCAGAATGCTGGCTTAATTATTAAGAAACTACTCTGGGTAAGGGCAAAATCACAAAGTTAATTTCAGGAAAGATATTTCATACCTGGCCCCCGTTGGTAACCGAGAATATCCGAGTGGTGCCCCCGCACTGCTTCACATACCACAAAAACCAGAGGGCAGAAATTTCATGGGGTTCAGAGGTCACATTGATATTCACAAAGAGAGAAGCAAACTGCCTAGCTGTCCTGTTCACAGAACAAGAATGGAAGTCAGGCATAAATACATACAGGCTTAACAGGACGTCATGTTTTCAAAAACACAATTTAGTATGGTTAGAAAGTATTTCTATTGCCTTTGGAAAAAAAAAACTCATGGGATGAATTTCTGTAGGAATGTATTTTTTAACACTTGGGGAAAATAAGGATTTTCCCTGCTTTTAAGAAGCTATGGGTTAGCTCCAAATATGCCAGTCCTGGTGCAGTCTGAAGGGTCAGTACGCTTGTCAGGGGTCATTAGGGATATTTGTTCCCATTCATTTTAATAGCCATCCTCTCTTTTCTATCTCCACTGCCCCCACTCTGGGCCAGGTTACCACTGTCCCTCACTACAACAATGGTGACTCCTAT
Organism: Choloepus didactylus; assembly: GCF_015220235.1. NCBI lineage: Eukaryota > Metazoa > Chordata > Mammalia > Pilosa > Megalonychidae > Choloepus > Choloepus didactylus. Next base: position 44,214,881 of record NC_051334.1, on the reverse strand, counting down.
CTAGTCATCCCACATCCCCTACCCCCTCTTACATCCTCCCCACTGCAGCCAAAGAGGTCTATTAAAAGTGCAAAGCTCATTGATCCTCTGCTTAAAACCCTTCAATAACCATCAGTGGAGAAAGGCCAACACCTTGAATATGGCCAATAAATCTTGCACTATCTGCCTCTTGCCCAATTCTCCAATCTCCCCTTATACCACTTGCTCATGTCCATCTCTATGATCCAGGCATACCATCTAATCAGTTGCTAAAACATGCCAATATCCTTGCCATCTCAGAGACTTTGCGTAAACTGTTCTCTATTCTCTCTACCTGGAAGATACTGTGCCCCCACACCATTATCCTTTCCTGTCTCTCCCCTAGTCAATGTGGCTCATTTCTTAGTTGACTCACTAACCTTTTAGATTTCAATTGAAAGATTGCTTCATCAAGCAATCCTTTCTTTACCAATTCAGGCCAGGTGAGGTTCCATATGTTGCAGACACTCTCCTAGCATTATGTAATTATGTGTTCAATGTCTGTTTACCCTGCTAGAAGAATGTAAACTCTGTAAGGGTAGAGGCCATGCCTAACAACTTCACCTGTCAGTGCCTGGCACAGTGGCCTTCACATACTAAGCACAGAATAAATACATGCTAACTGAATGAACTGTAATTAAACCAATAACACAGATACTAACTGAAAATACATAGTTTAGATTTTTCATTAACAGACTACAACATCCATATAGAATTACTTTCAAAATCTCTTTCCAAGCTGCTTCTCTGACATCTATATAATATGAAGATACAATTATACATTTTATTGCAGATCACATGACTCTTAAAAAAGTTCTACTTCACTCACCTACTTTTATTCTTAATTTTTATATTCATTTTATGTTCAAGCCTGCTCTAGTGTCTAAAGTGCCCTCAAAGTTGCTACTGACTGCCAGATCATTGGGTTTCCTCTTGACTTATTTCCTGTAAGTTAAAAAAAAAACACTATAGCTCAATACAGGATTAGAAAGGATTGGAAGGGAAGGGAAAAAGTAAAATTTAAGTAGCCAACTCTACTTCGTCCAGCAGATTTTGTTGATGAGATTTTTCATGGTCATCTTGTCCCATTCCTCAGCATGCGGGGCTTGCCATGGCGCATCAGTTGGAATCTGTGGAGAAAAGAGGTCCCACGTTCAGGTGTGATGGCAACTGCCCCCTGCCCCTCTGAGAGGCCCTTATGAGAATTTCCAAACTGATCTCTAGGTCTCTATGTTGGAATGTGTGCTTGGCATGGAGGTCTATATATAGACAGTGTGGCAGGGGGTAGCTGTTTGATTCTATGCCTTAAAAATGTTTCAAAAATGAATGATAATTATTATATAATTATAAATAAATTTATATATAAAATCATTATCAATCATCAGAAGCTAACTCCCATTTTAGATTAGAGAGAATGATATTACAGCGCCTAAGACTAAAACAACTTTGGGGAAGCAAATGCTTCTCTCCTTTAGTATCTAAGTGGCATCATGCATGAACAATCAGACTTTAAAGCAGGGATATCTGGCAAAAATACTTCACATAAATGCTAAATAGCATACAATTGAAAGCACTGAATTCTGGTTCCATTGCTGTGTGGTCTTGGTCGTGGCACCTCATTTTCTTCATTTGTTAAGCAGAAATATAACAACTTTGCAGAGTTGTTGGAAGCATTAGAAATGATGTTCATTAATGTCCAGAGTAATGTTCCTTGCTCTATAAAAGCATATTAAATGGCTGCCATTGTCATTTCAGTAACAGGTCACATGCAAGCTGAATAAACATGTTACCTCCTTTCCCATGTTATCTATTGTCCGCCATAGATTGTTGTAATCCAGATATGCAATAGGATTCCACACTGGAGGAAAGGCACCCCGAAATGGATAACTTTTCCCCTGGAACATAAAAGCAAAGGGAATCAAGTGAAAAGTCCAACACTGTATATTTGCATGGCATTCTAAAAACCAAAAGCCAATCAATCAAAAACATCCGTTTTCAAAGTAACAGGATCCTCTACTGTGTCAGAAGCATAACTTCTGATGGAAAATAAATATATTTTACCTACACAAGCCCCAATTTTCAATGAGATTAGGAAATTTTCCCCAGTGTTGTGTTAGTCATTTTTAATTTAGAGGAAACAATAGCTTTGAACTTGTTTCTACTTATTTGACAAAAAAGATTAGCTCATCTTAGTATCTAATGCTGATGCTACAATAATCTCAATCTAACTAATCTCTTTAGAAGAATGTTCCCACTCCAATGAGAATGATGATATGGATGACTATGTAGAGGATGACAGTGTGAAGGGCTATCTTTAGACCACATATACAGGACATGAATGGCAAAGTGGAATATCTCAGACTGTGTTTTAATGTTCACACAGGCTAAATAAAGACTGGGTAGATTACAGACTATGAAAGAAGTAAAAAGTCAAAACATTAGAAATGTGGAATAATGGACATTTGCCAGATTTGGCTGCCTAGCATCCACTGCCCTTTCCTAGTACTACTACCTTGCTTTCTTTTGGGGAAGCTGCCTCTCCTCCTCTGTGTATAGCTCTGTAGGGATTACATTTCTGGGTACTATCTCCTATTACAGGTGATGTGTCATATTCCCCCCACCCCCCACCCCCCACACACCCTCTGGCCCCTGGGTCAGACAGACTGTAAGCCTTTGATCTGACTTAGTTATAACTATCACACTCTCTGAAGGCTCTGACCCTTGAAAGGGTGACCCAATGATAGGAGGAAAAGTTTAATTGTGAGTACTCCTTCCCAGGTAGTATGCTGACTACTATAAAGACCATGGTTATGGTTCCTGCCCCTAACTTCTCAGAGCTCTTCTGGCTTCTGCCCATTTGCAAGTGTGGTCTTCAAGCCTCAGATCAATTCTGTTGGCCCTCTGATATCCTTTTAATAAATTCCCTCTTGTTAGTCCAAGTTGGTTTTAATTGCTTGGTATGCAAAATTCCAATAATTCCAGATTATTAGCAATCATTACTTCATTTCAGTTGTATGAAAGGCACTGTGGTAAGCAAAAGTGGGGGTGGGGGTAAGTAAATCCTTAGGCAAAGAGACCAAATCTAACTAGATTCTATGGCATTATTTGCTAATTTAATTCTATTTATTTTAAAATAAAATGTCCATCAGAACAACTAACAAACAGGCAACAATGTCTGACCAATTATTTTGAAAATCTAGAGGCCAGAAGAACACTGTACAGTAACTACAGAAGAGTAGGAGGAAGGGGCTGATAAATAATGGTAAAGAACAGTAAATTGCTCTCTCCACATGGCGGCTACCAGTTCCCATTCCCCACTCTCACCACAGGCCCCCAAAGGATCCAGCCTCTGACTAGATCACTGGTTCCAGAAAGGGACATAAAAATCCTCTTCCCCAAGACCAGAGTTGGGCATGGCCAATCACTGATCATGGCTTTTGATTAGCAACTTCAGATTGCTGGGGACCCAGCTATGAGGGCAGCCATTGCTTCAACCCACCCCAGACCAAGGCCATGGTGGAGGAGACTTAAAGATGCTACTCTTCCTCAGGGCTGTGGGAGACAGGTAGCTGAAGGACTGCATTTGCTGGCCAGGGCAAGAGAGCTCAGCTTTGGGGAGTCATGGAAGAAGCTCTTGGTGCCCTTCCTGAACCCCTTCCCAGGATACTTTGGAGCCAGTTTATGCCTCCTTCATGGTTCCCTCACCCTGTTCTGGCTGAGAAATACTGACTGGGGAAAGTCCTTTCTGGTCTGCCCCTGCTCCCAGAATTTTCCCTCCAGGCAAAAGCAATCTTGAGACAATGAAAGGAATGTAAGAAACTACAGAGATAGACAGTCTGGAGCAAAGGCTTTCCAGTTCCAATACCCAGGAGAGGGACGCCTTTCTTCTGGGAAACAGAGGAAATAGCTAAACTCCTGTAAACAAGGAGACTCCAAAGTAATTAACAAGCAAAAGTCCAGGACAAAACACAGACCCAGAAAGACAGGGAAAACCCTGCATGCTGCTTTTGCCTTGGGCAGACCTTCCTGATAGGAGAGCAGAAGCTCTAAAAAATCTCTGTCTTAGCACCAGCTGGTTACAAAATCAAGAAACAGACAATTCAGGGAATAAATTCTAGAGTTAACATTTTAATATACTAAAATGTACAGTGTGCAACAAAGAAGTACAAAACAAACAAAGAAGCAGAAAATGGCCAATCAAAGGAATAGGATAAAAATCCAGAAAACATCAATGACAAAGATCACAATGTAGACATACCAATCAAAGAATTTTTAAAAATGATCTTAAAGATGCTCAAGGAGATGAAGGAAAATATAGTGAAAGAACTAAAAGATATCAGGAAAACAATGAATTAGCAATATGAAATCTTAGTAAAGAGAGAATTTCTAAAGAGCAACCAAACAGAACTGTTGGAGTAGAAGACCACAACAACTGAAATGAAAATTTCCCAGGAAGGTTTTACCAGCAGAAGAAAGAATCAGTGAACTTGAAGACAAGACAATTAAAATGAGTCAGGCTGAGGAGCACAAAGAAAAAGAATTATAAAAAGCAAAAAAAGCCTAAGACACCTCTGGGATACCATCAAGCATATGAATATATACATTATAGGAGTCCCAGAAAGAGAAGAAAGAGAAAAAAGGGCAGAAGGAATATTCAAAGAAATAATGACACAGAACTTCCCAAACTTAACAAAAGTAATGAATATGCACATCCAAGAAGCCCAGAGAACAACAAACAGGATAAACATTAAGAAAATTATATCCTGTCATAAATTGATCACACAATTGAATGCAAAGGACAAAGAGAGACTTTTTGAAAGCCTCAAGAGAACAGCAACATGTTATGTACAAGGGAGTCAATATTAGATTGAGTTCTGATTTATCATCAGAAACCACAGAGGCAAGAAGGCAGTTGAAATACTTAAAGTGCTGGCATAAAACAATTGCCAAATAGGAATTTTATATGAGAATTACTTTCAAAAGTGAAGAACAGATTAAGACATTCCCCTATAAACAAAAGCTGAGGGAATTTATCACCACAAGACCAACCCTACAAATAATGCTAAGGGAGTTCTTCAGATTGAAAGGAAAGGACAATAGACAGTGGTTCAAAGAGGCACAAAGAAGCATAAAGGAATAAAGACCTGCAGTAAAGGTAACCATTTGGGTAATTATAAATGCCAGTATTATTGCAGTGTATTGTTTGGTATGTAATTCCATTTTCTTACTTCCTACATGCTAAAATGCAAAGGCATAAAATGTAATGATACATCTATGGTTTTGGCCATACAATGTGCAAAGATATAAGTGATATAAAGTACAAAAAAAGGTGGGGGGGCAGAGGGGTATAGGGAAAGTATATGTGTATGCTGTTGAAGTTAATTGGGATCAAACCAAATATAATCTTATATATTTAGGATGTTAAATTTTAACCCCTTGGTAATCATAAAGAAAATAGATGAAAAATATATATGGATTATACAGATAAAAAAAGAGAAGGCATTCTATGTGGTACAACACAAAATATCAAATAAATATAAAAGTAGGTATTAACAGAAGTATTCAGCAACAAAAATGTGATAAGACATACAAAGGCTAAAAAGCAAAATAACAGAAAAAGTCCTGCATTCTCAGTAGTGACTTCAAATGTAAACTGATTAAACTCTCCAGTCAAAAGGCAGAGATTAGCAGAATGGATAAAAAAGCAATACCCAACTATATGCTGTCTGCAAAGACTCACCTAAAATTCAAATATACAAATAGTTGAAAGTGAAAGGATGGAAAAAATATACCATGAAAGTAATAACCAAAAAATATCATTTTAATAAATAAAATTTTAATATCAGATAAAATAAACTTTAAGGCAGAAAATTATGGGAAACAAAGATGGTCATTATGTACTGATAAAGGGGACAAAAAACAAGAAGATATAACAATTATAACTATAAATTGACCTAACAGCAGAGGCCCAAAATATATGAAGCAAATACTGACAGATTTGAAGGTAGAAATTGGCAGTTCTGCATTGATTGTATGAGTCTTTAATATACCACATTCAAACATGAATAGAGGGGTGACATCATCAATATGGCAACATAAACAGCTACTGAAAACTCCTCTCCAGAGATTCAATGAAAAAAAGGACAATTCTGAATTGTTTGAAACTCTGGAGGAGGATATAGCCTGGAGAAGGGCCCTGCAGATGCCAAACTGAAGAAAGAGAAGAAATATCAGATAGGAATCTTCCATCCCAGACCAGCTGGTCCTCTCCCCTCCCCCTCCCTTGGTCTCCATGTGGGAAATGCACAGAATCAGCAGATGGGAACCCTCCCACCAGGGACACAGATTTTAAAATCTCTCACAGAAGTGAGACATACCACCACTGTTTGAAGATTTGGGGAACAGGGGAGGACATTTCAAGGCCCAGGTCAGTGAGGGACAAAGAGACTGAGGAAATGTGGACAGAGCCCTGGGTCTGAAAATGCTTCCCCCACCCTTGAGGGAAGCAGCAGCCAGCAGCTGTTTCCTTGCCTTGGGGATGGCTTGGGGATGGCTGGGTCAGCTAAGGGAATACTCTCCCACAGGTGTAGCCCCACATCAAACCAGATTTTGGCCGGCAAAGTGAGGGCATAGGAATCCTGCAGTTTCAGCTCACCTGTGTAGATGCAGCTTGTGCTTGGATGCCAAGAGGCCGCTGAGGACCATTAAGTTACCAAACATTGCCATCTGCTGGATAGCCCAGAAAGTGCAAGGGAATAGAAACACTTTAAAAGATGCTCCAGACCCTTTATTAGTACCACAGGAGCTGGTCTACATGCCCGGCACAGAAACCTGGCCCTGTTTTGGCTGAGAAATGTGGAAGATCCAACTGTTAAAGCAGGACTCGAAAACAAACTCAGGTCTTTCTGGCCAGTGGAAAACAGAGCACCACTGGAAGCAAGATTTGTATCACCACACACACGGTGAACTTGCTGTGGTACACAGTGCCTACCTCCCATCCCTGTGACAGGCCATGGTGGGCACCTGGTTTGGGGAGAAGACTGGAGGGCAGAGCCAATCTGACAACTGGTAAGTGAGAGAAACAAAGAAATAGAGAGATCAAAGACAACCAATAAGAAAGCCCAAGGCAAAAGAGAAAAACAACCTCCAGAATAATCAAGAAAATCAGATGCTTAGACAGCAAAAAATCATGAGCCACACTAGGAAACACGAAGCTATAGCCCAGTCAAAGGAACAAACTAACACCTCAACTGAGATTCAAGAGTTGAAACAATTAAAGCTGTTCAAACGAATCTTCTAAATCAAGTCAATGAGTTGAAAGAAAATGTGACAAAAGAGATGAAGGATATTAAGAATACACTGGGTGACCATAAGGAAGAATTCATAAGCTTGAAAAAACAAATGGCAGAACTTATGGGAATGAAAGTCACAATAGAAGAGATGGAAAACACAGTGGAGACATACAACAGCAGACTTGGAGAGGCAGAAGAAACAATTACTGAACTAAAGGACAGGACATCTGAAATCCTAAACTCAAAAGAACAGATAGGGAAAACAATGGAAAAATATGAGCAATGTCTCAGAGAACTGAATGACAACATGAAGCACATGAATATATGTGTTGTAGGTGTCCTAGAAGGAGAAGAGAAGGGGGAATGGGCAGAAAGAATAATAGAGGAAATAATCAATGAAAATTTCCAACTCTTATGAAAGACATAAAATTATAGGTCCAAGAAGCACAGCATACCCCAAGCAGAATTGATCCAAATAGACCTACTCCAAGACCCTTAATATTCAGATTTTCCAATGTCAAAGACAAAGAGAATTCTGAAAGCAGCAAGAGAGATGCAGTCCATCACATACAAGGGAAGCTCAACAAGATTAAGTGCAGATTTCTCAGTAGAAACCACAGAGGCAAGAAGGCAGTGGTATGATATATTCATGATACTGAAAGCGATAAACTGCCAACCAAGAATTCTATATCCAGCAAAACTGTCCTTCAAAAATGAGGGAGAGTTTAAAATACTTACAGATAAACAGACACTGAGAGAGTTCGTGAACAGGAGACCTTCTCTACAAGAAATACTAAAGGGAGTGCTACAGACAGATAGGAAAAGACAGGGGAGAGAGGTTTGGATAAAAGTGTAGAAATTAAGATACCAGGAGACAGAAAGTGGGTAAAGATTGGGCATTTGATGCTGACGTAGTACAGAATGTTCAAGAGAATTCATTGTATAGATTCAGAATTGGATAGCACAATGCTGGGTGATGGTAGCACAATATTGTAAGTACAATGAACAAAGATGACTGTGAGTATGGTTAAAAGAGGAAGTTAGGGGCATGTAGGACACCAGAAGGAAGGATAGAAGATAAAATCTGGGACAGTATAACTTAGTGAAACCTAGAGTGGTTAATGATTGTTATTAAAGGTACAAATATAAGAATGATTTTACATGATGGAGAACAAATGAATGTCAACTTTGCAAGGTGTTGAAAATGGGATGGTACTGGGGAAAAATACAATCAATGCAAACTAGAGTCTATAGTTAACAGTAACATTGTAATATGCTCTTGTTAATTGTAACAAAGGCAATATACCAAAGCTAAATGTCTAAAAGAGGGGGATATAAGGGAGGGGTATGGGATTTTTGGCATTGGTGTTGCTGTCTGATCTTTTTACTGTATTTTATTTTATTTTTTTGCTGTTGCTTTTTAGTTGTCAATTTTTTTCTTTTTCTTTTTTTTTTTGCCTCTTCCTCTTTCTTTGCAGAAGAAATGGAAATGTCCTCTTATAGATAGTGGTGGTGAATGCATAACTATGTGATTATACAGGAACTGTTGATTGTTTCCTTAGGAGGGAATGTATGGTGTGTGAAAAAAAACTGTCTAAAAAATAAACAGAAAGATACAAGTGCTGGAGAAAATGTGGAGAGAGGGATGTAAGTAATCACCGTTGGTGGGGTAGTAGAATGGTACAGCCCATCTGGAGGGCAGTGTGGTGGTTCCACATGAAGCTAAGCATGGGGTTGCCATATGGTCCTACAGCCCATTATTGGATATATTCTTGCAAGAACTGAAAAGAGGGACATGAATGGACATTTGCACAGTGGGGTTTATGGCAGCAGTATTCACAACTTGCAGTGGATGGAGGTGGCCTAAGGGTACATTGACTGATGAATGGAATGGCAAACTGTTATGTATACTTACAGTGGAATATTGAGCTGCTGTAAGAAGGAATGAAATTGTGAGGCATGCAACTAGGTGAATGGAAATAGAGGACAGTATATTGAGTGAAATAAATCAGGAATGAAAAGAAAAACATTATAATGCCTCACTAATGTTGACTAACTATAATGTGCAAACTCTGAGAATTGAATCTGAAAGCATAGGTTATCAGGGGAAGGCTTATGGTAAAGGTTCCTAGATTGTAAGCTCTTACAGCAGTTACATCTATTCCTGAGTTGTAATGGTTATTTCTAAATTCTGAGATGTTGAGCATTTTGTGTATAACCTGGTTGGTCCCTGTAACTTTGGGTATCTGTGTGACACCTGAGATTCAGAGCCAGAGTCCGGCAGCTATGAATGTCAGCATTATGCCATACAGCAAATGTTAAGGAGTCTGAAAAAAGAGATCGGACTTCAATTAGAGATATGAACGAAATGGACTTGGTTAGGACTAAGGTAAATCAGATTAAAGGGTAAAGGATGATATTGATGGTGTTTTAAAACTTCAACTTCTGTGTGAGACCAAAGGAAGAGATGTTTATTAGGTGAAAAATCTATACTTTTTGTAGCAAACTATATAATTTAACTTGTATGGTCAGTTTATTCAAACACCATAATTACACATAACTTTGAATAAGGAGTGAAATCTTGTTGGATTGTACAGGTTAGTGTGAAGCCCCGATATATCCCAGAACAATTTGGACAGAGAATAAAAATGTATTTGCAAAGCCCCCTTGAGGGACTGGGGGAAAATGTGGAAATATTAAACTTCCCCACCTGGAGAATTACTGATATTCTTATAAGCATTGGGGATTACCAATTTAGAAGATCGAGTCCTCAATCTTGGGGCTTGCCCTTATGAAGTTTGTTACTGCAAAGAAGAGGCTAAGCCTACTTAAAATTGTGCCTAAGAGTCACCCAAAGAGAACCCCTTTTGTTGCTCAGATGTGGCCTCTCTCTCTAAGCCAACTCTTCAGGTAAACTCTCTTCCCTCCCCCCTATGTGGGACATGACTCCCAGGGTGTAAATCTCCCTGGCAATGTGGGACATAACTCACAGGGATGAGCTTGACCCTGGCATTGTGGGATTGAGAAAGCCTTCTTGGACCAAAAGGGGAGAGAAATTAAACAAAATAAAGTTTCAGTGGCTGAGAGATTTCAAATAGAGTCAAGAGGTAATTCTGGAGGTTATTCTAATGCATTGTATAGATAACCCTGTTTAGTTTTTAATGTATTGGAATAGCTAGAAGGAAACACCTGAAACTATTGAACTGCAACCCAGTAGCCTTTATTCTTGAAGATGATTGTATAACTATATAGCTTACACTGTATGACCCTGTGATTATGAAAACCTTGTGGCTCCCACTCCCTTTATCTAGTGTATGGACAGATAAGTAGAAAAATGAGGACAAAAAGTAAATGAATAATAGGGAGTGATCCCGGTGGGGGGGGGATGATGTTTTGGGTGTTCTTTTTGATTTTAATTTTTATTCTTATTCTTTTTTTGTGGTATTAAAATTTTTCAAAAATTGATTGTGGTGATGAATGCACAACTATATAATGGTACTGTGAACAACTGATTGTACACTGTGGATGACTGTATGGTTTGTGATTATATCTCCATAAAATTGAATTTAAAAATAAAAAATAAAAAATATCATGAATAGAACATCTAGTCAGAAGATCAATAAGGAAATACAAGACTTGAACGATACTCTAAACCAACTAGACCTTACAGACATATATAGAAAACTTCACCCAACAAAAACAAGAATACACATTATTCTTGAATGCACATGAATCATTTTCTACAATAGACCATATGTTAGGTCACAAAACAGGACTCAAGAAATTCAAAAGTATTGAAATTCATACAATACATATTCTCTGACCACAAAGGAACGAAACTAGAACTCCACAAAAGAGGGAGAAATGGAAAATTCACAAAATTGTGGAAATTAAGCAACATACTCTTAACCAATGGGTTAAAGAGGAAATCACAAATGAAATTAGGAAATATAGAAATTTAGAAATATCTTCAGGTGAATGAGAATGAAAGTAAAACATACCAAAACTTATGAAATGCAGCAAACGCAGTGCTGAGAGGGAAATTTATAGCTCCAAATGTTTACATTAAAGAAGAAGGAAGATATCAATTCAGAAACCTATCCTAAAAACTGGAAGGACCAGGAAAAGAAGCGTAAATAAACCCAAAGCAAGCAGGAGGAAGGAAATAACAAGGAGTAGAGCAGAAATAAATGAAATAGGAATAAAAACAATAGGTTGAATCAGCAAAACCATAATTTTGCTCTTTGAAAAGATCAATAAATTTGACAAAACTTTAGTTAGATTGACAAAGGAAAAAAAAAGAGGATGCAAATAACAAAGATCAGAAGTGAATAGGAGGACATTAAGCTGACCCTGCTGAAATGAAAAGGGCTATAAGAGGATATTATCAACAAGTGTATGCCAATAAATTAGATAACAGATGAAATGAACAAATTGTTAGAAACACATGAACTACCTATATTTACTCAAGAAGAAATAGAACTCAACAAAACCATTACTAGTCATCAAAAACCTCCCAACAAAGAAAAGCTCAGGACCCAGATGGCTTCACAGGGGAATTCCACCAAACATTCCAAGAAGAATTAACTCCAATTCTGCTCAAACTCTTCCAAAAAATTGAAGAGGATGGAATACACCATAATTCATTCTATGAGGCCAATACCACCCTCATAACAAAGCCAGATAAAGATACCACAAGAAAAGAGAACTTCAGAATATGGATATGGACTTAAATATGGATATGGATATGGATATGGATGCAAAAATACTCAACAAAAATACCAGCAAACTGAATCCAACAGAGCACATTAAAATAATTATACATCATGATCAAATGAGATTTATCCCTGGTATGCAAGGGTGGTTCAACATAAGAAAATCAGTTAATCTAATAGACCACAGTAACACAATGAAGAAAAAATACACATGATCCTCTAAATTGATGTAGAAGACGCATTTGACAAAATCCAGCAACCCTTCTTGATAAAAAGACTTAGTTCATTAGGAATAGAAGGAAACTTCCTCAACATGATAAAGAGCATATACGAAAAACCCACAGCTAATATTCTACTTAATGGTAAAAGACCGAAAGCTTTCCCTCTCAGATCAGGAACAAGACAAGGATGCCCAGTGTTATCACTGTTATTCAACACTGGAATGGAAGTTCTTGCCAGGGAAAAGAGGCAATGAAAAGAAGTAATAGGCATCCAAATTGGAATGGAAGAAGTAAAACCTTCCCTAATTGCAGGTGACATGATCACATATCCACAAAATCCTGAAAAATTCACTACAAAGTTTCTAGAGCTAATAAATACATTCAGCAAAGTGACAGGCTACAACAGCAACACCCAAAAATCAGTAGTGTTTCTATACACAAGCAATGAACAATGAGAAGAAGAAATCAAGAAAAAAATCCCATTCACAATAGCAATGAAAAGAATCAAATATCTAGGAATAAATCTAACCAAAGATGTAAATGATTTCAACACAGAAAACTACAAAACATTGTTAAAAGAAATCAAAGAAGACCTAAATAAATGGAAGGGCATTCCATGTTCATGGATTGGGAGACTAAATATTGTTAAGATGTCAATCCTATCCAAAGCAATTTATGAGATTCAAAGCAATCCCATTCAAAATTCCAACAACCTTCCTTGAAGAAATGGAAAAGACAATCATCAAATGTATATGGACAGGTAAGGGGCCCTGAATAGCTAAAGCCATGTTGAAAAAGAAGAATGAAGTTGGAAGATTCACACTTTCTGATCACAAAACTTATTATAAAGCCACAGTAATCAAAACAGCATGGTACTGGCACAAGGACAGACATATAGAACAATGGAATCAAATTGAGAGCACATTTATGGTCAACTGGTTTTTGACAAGGGGGCAAAGATGACTCAATTGGAAAAAAGTAGTCTCTTCAACAAATGTTTCTGGGAAAACTGGATCTCCATTTGCAAGAAAAAGGAGAACCTCTACCTCACACCTTATACAAAAATAACTCAAAATGGATCAAAGACTAAATATAAGAGCCAGAACTATCAACCTCCTAGAAGAAAAATAGGGAAGAATCTTTAGGAGCTTGTGTTAGGCAATGGTTTCTTAGGCCTTACACCTATAGCACAAACAACAAAAGAAAAAATAATTAAATGTGACCTCATCAAAATTAAAACCTTTTGTGCCTCAATGGACTTTATCATGAAAGTAAAATGACAACCTACACAATGGGAGAAAATATTTGCAAACCACACATCTGATAATGGTTTAATATCTAGAATATATAAAAATGTCTTGTATATCTTCATAAGGTCAAAATATTTTCTACTAATACAATTTTGTATGAGAATGTTTTAAATTAAAAAAATATTTGTAGAAAGCCTACTGTATGTACTGCATTATATTAAGAGCTGTGTTGGATTGCAAAAAGGGCTAAAACTAAACTCCTGACCCTCATGGGAGGGATACAAGATACACACCCCTACACCCCCATGCACACACACCAACTGAGTATATAGATTAAAAGAATATATGACAGTCATTAAAGAACAAAGTATTTTCCCTCCACCTTAGCAAATTCAAATAACCTTGGCAGATTATGTGATCTGATTTCTTATCTGAAAATACTGTACTGTAATGGTGTAATCCAATGTTTCAAGATTCTAAATCCTTTATCCTCATCACCACCGCCATCATCACTGTTATCACAAACATTTATTGAGGCCTTATTCCATGCCTGGCACTGGCCTAAGTCTTCAGATGTATTATCTCATATAATGTTCAGTTCAACCCTGTGGAAGCAAACACTATTTTTTTTTTTTTTTTTTTGCATTTTGTCAATGAGGAAGCTAAAACCCAGGGCCATTAGCTAGTAAATTATGGAACCAATATTTCCTGCTTTCAAAGCCTTTGTTCTTAAAACATTAAGGTTCCTTGCCTCCTATATGCTTGATGGGATGTTGAGATGGGTTTGTTCTAGAGACATCATAAACTTCCCAACTAAAAAACATCAACTTTAAAATGTGAAACATACATATTTCACACACATCTTTTGAGTTTCTAAGGAGTAAAAATAGAGGTTAAGTTGCACTGAGGTTTAAGATGACTCCTAGAGAAACATGGCCTACTTTGGAAAAGGCTAAAGTGTGATCTGAGAGAAATGGGCACACATTTTACACAAAACTCCAGAACTCACAAATAGCTGTGGAGAAGAGAGAGAGGCTGGGGTTAAGTAATAGCTTAGTACAGCTGGTTCTTGTTATAATTCTTCCCTTAATTGAACTCTGGAAAAATGGACATTTTCCCCTGTAAAAGTGTTTATATTCAAGTAATATTCTCCCACAAAACCAATCTTTCCTTTGAAAAAAAGTCATTTTATTTAGAAAATGTAAATATGCTCAACCCTTGGGACATTAAGAAAAGTATTAAAATGTAATTCAACAAAATGGATCCCACATTCCTTAATGAAGTTCTTCGCAGGAAGATGCCAACAGGAGAATTATTTCATATAAGAGCCTGAAGACCCCATGATTTGAGTCTCGATACACAAACAGAGATGGCAAGAGAAGTGAAACATTCAGGGAGAGAGGAGAGTCTGGCCTGGCAATCATTTTAGGAATGTAAGCCATGGAATATTTTAAAAGAAGACCAAAGAGACCGAGAATAACATTAACCTTTTCCCTGTCAACAGAGACACTGATAGATAAAGGGATTTCATTAATTATTCTACCTTTACCTGTTTCTGGTTTCTCTGCTTTCATTACATAGAAAACCTAAAGAAGCTAAAGAAATGCATGCATGTATGTGGCAACTACCTGACACCTAGTGCTTTTTCACAAGCACCTGGAAGGGTTTACTTTCTCCATGGCTTACTTCTAGACTGGACAACTCGGGCCTACTTTTTGAGTGTGTGAATCCCTAAAGTAGTGCAGTGGAAGGGCTTGGAGATGTCTCCTGGCTGAGGGAGACATGAGAATGGGATCTTTCACTCTCTTAAATGTGATCATACAGTTTCCTCACAAAGGTTTCAGCAGTTTCTCAATCCTAAACCACTTCTCAGCAAGAAATGCCCAGATGACCTAAGAGTTTGAGCCAGAAGCTCTGGGAATACTCCCAAATCACTACTGCTCTTTCAAAAGAAAAAGAAAAGAAATCTTGAGTAAAGGCAGAGTTCATTTTGTGCTTATACCCTGAAACCATATTTATTACCCTTCCAAAGTGGCCTTTTCCCTACTCTTTAAAGGATAGTGTCTTTGGCACAGCAGAACTTGTTGATGTCGAGCAGAAAACAATGTCCCTGGAATTGTGCCCAAGTACTTAATTCCTTTTGAGAAACTCTATCTTCAATCTGACAAAGTTCATGATAACAGGAGACTACTGCTATGTTATGACAGTTTACTGCTCCCACATCATTCTTTATTGTTGGTCCTATAAGATAAGCAAGCTTTTAGAAGTATCATTTACTGATTGGTAACTTGGAGAGTTTCATCTCTCTGTACTTTTATGTTTTGGTTAAACAAAAGGAAGTGAGTGTTGTTAAGAAGTATCATAGGCTACTGGGAAAAGCTGCCAAATATCTTTCTTTAATCATTCTAAAAATAAACATATCTTCTGGGTTAGTTTAAGAACATGCCTGTCCTTCCCATATGAATTCCTTGGGACCCTTCTAGTCATGTTTTTTTGTTTTTTTGTTTTTTGTAATAAGCCTTTAGGGGAAATCTTTCGGTAGTTTCTTTTCTATAGTTCATAATGTTTTAAGTAAAGAAATCATCTGAAAAGACTATTTTATTAAATAGGATGGGTAGTATTGTATTATTTATAAAAGTGATTTTTTTCCCTCTTTCCAAATGCAGTTAGACAAGCTCTTTTCAAACATACATAGCTTCTATTCTACCTAGAAAAAGCCTTCTCTACGTGGAAAAATCTTTCCTTTCCAATATTCATCCTTTTGGCATTCTTCTTTCTACAGTCACACTCAAATCAATGGCCTAGCTGATGCCTCCATTTCCTTCATATTCTCTTTTTCCTAAAATCTGACTACTTCTTTCAAAAGTCCACTGGTTCTTTTTTTTCTAAGGTCGCCAAGGAACTCCTTTTAGCCAATGAGATGAAGGGATGTATCCATCCCATTAGCACTGCTGCATCTGACATCACCCAGTTGTTTTGTGCTGGTTCTCCCAAGTCTCCAACTAGTTCCCCTTCTTTTTCACAAGATCCTCCCTTTTCCTATCCACTCAATCTCTAAAGATCCAATCCTCAGCCCTTTCCTTTTCCCCCTGCCCATCCAATTCTTTGGGAGCTTTTCCACCATCTGGATTTGTTATTATTAGATTTGCACAGTATTATGATTTGCAAGGTCTTTTTCATGCTTCTGCTCCATCTATGTTTACGACTCTCAAATTGTTATCTACAACCTCTTGCACAATACAAGTTCTATAGTTCAAAGGTTGGCAGCACACTCCTGTGTGTGTGTTCATGACCTAATATTTCATCATATCCTCAGATTCCTATCTCAGGATTTGTACAGTTGCCAGCTAACACAGTGGGCACTTGAGTATTGTGGTCCCATCTCTAGAAGAAGATAAGTCAGATATAAATGAGGCTATAACATTGAGACTTATGGGTTTAAAAGGAATAATTATGCCATCTTTCCCAAGGGATTCTAGCTACATATAGAAATTACAAAGCAATTAAGATGGAAACAATACGAGTTCTTCTGGGGACTCTTGGGTAATTAAAGATAACTAACACAGCATTTAAAAAATATTTTTCCTCTTTCATAAATGCCATTAACTCACAAGAAATAAGCAGTTAGGAAAAAGATAAAATGTTACATTGTGAGGATGAATGTTTTTTAACAGCTTTGTTAAGAAAAAATTCACATATATAATTAATCCATTTAAATGGTATCATTCAATAGTTTTTAATATATTCACAGAGTTGTGAAACCAATGCCACAATCTAGTTGTAGAACATTTGCTGTCACACCAAGAAGAAACCCCTATCCATTAGCAGTCACTCTCCATTCTCCCCATTCCATTTTGAGGAACTGCCAAACTGTTTTCTACAGTGGCTGCACCATTTTACATTCCCACCAGCAAAAAATGAGGGTTCCATTTTCTCCACATCCTCACCAACAATGGCTATTATCTTTTTTATTCTAGCCATCCTCTTAGGTGTAGTGATATCTCAATGTAGTTTTGATTTGCATTTCCCTAATGACTAATGATTTTTCATCTGCCTATTGATCATTTGTATAGCTCCTTTGGAGAAATTCTATTCAGGTCTTTTACCCATTTTAATTGGATTATTTATCTCTTTATTACTGAGTTGTAAGAGCTCTTTATGTATTCTGGATACAAATCCTTTATCAGATATATGATTTGCAAATATTTTCTCTCATTCTGAGAGTTGCCATTTCACTTTCCTGGTGATATCATTGGAGGACAATTTTGATGAAGTCCAGATTATCTACTTTTTATTTTGTCACTTGTTCTTTTGGTGTCATATCAAAGAAATCATTGCCTAACCTATGATCACAAAGATTTACTCCTAAGTTTTCCAATAAGAGTTTTATAGTTTTAGCTATTATGTTTAGCTTGATATTATGTTTAGGAACGGGTCCAATTTCATTCTTTTGCATGTGGATATACAGTTGTTCCAGCAGCATTTTTAGAAAAAACTATTACTTCTCCACTGAATTTTCTTTGTACCCTGTTGAAAATCAAATGACCATAAATGTAAGGGTTTATTTCTGGACACTCAATTCTATTCCATTGATCTATATATGTTTGCCCTTATACCAGTACCACATTGTCTTTGTAGTAAGTTTTGAAATCAGGAAGTGTTAGTACTCCAATTTTATTCTTCTCTTTCAATAATGTTTTGGCTATTCTGGGTCCCTTGTACTTCCAGATGAATTTTAGGAGCAACCTCTTAATTTCTACAAAAAAGCCCATCTGGGATTTTGATAGGAATTGCACTGTATCTTAGATCAATTTGGAGAGTACTGCCATCTTAACAATATTACGTCTTCTGATCCATGCACATGGGATGTCTTTCCATTTATTTAGGTCTTCTTAATTTCTTTCAATAATGTTTCATAATTTTCAGTGTACAAGTGCCTATTCTCAATGGAATACTATTTTCAATTTATCCTCTTCCCTGTTTAAGGTCCCTAGAGTTATCAATAGGAGCTAAGTGATTCTATAATCTTTATAAGCACTATTGTTGCCATAGCAACCAAGTGTCAAAGCTCCTTGATCTTCCAATGCCTTGTCCCCCACCTGCATTTCATCCTATGCCACCAATAGTGGCAATGTAAGAGATTATAAAGAAAACAAATACTCATGATTTACCCATGCCCCATTTTCCCCTAGCAAGGAGGTTCTCCATGTATTCCTTAAATAGATGAGCAACCCAATCCCAGAATCCCATTTTCAGAATCTGTTTCCTGAGGCCACTCCTGGTACTAATTACTGAATCAGTTGGCTTCTGGCAGGAAATGGATTGTACATTCAAATTGGTAATCTGAGGAATATTTAATAAAGGGACTACTTTCAAAGATGTAGACAGAGTATAGGAGAACCACAAGTGATAGTGCAGTACTCCAGACTAGTAATAGTAGGACTGTTTATCCCTAGGTCTGAATGGGGAGAGGAGGTGAGGCAGGGAGTACAGTTATCAAAACTGGGAACAGAGAAAGCTCTATAGAAAGGGACCCCTAATGGGAGTTGTGACTTTCAGTTGAGGGGCATGGCCAGATTGTGGTGCACCACAAGTAGAGAAGCAGGGAGATAAACACACCAACCTCATTTTCTTTCTCCCTTAAATCTCATATCTGTGCTCCATGCCAAAAACCAACTCAAAACCAATTGGCATGGGAGCCCACTGATTCCATCCATAGAGGTCAGCCTCCTTAGGTACAGAGTAGGGCAGAGAAGTAGACATGAAGGGGCAAAGAGAAGATATTCAGCATAGCCAAAATAAAGAGATCTAAATCTACCCCCCCACCACCATTTATAGTTTCATCCATACAGCTACACATATCTATATCTTGTGTTTCCTTTCAGAGAAAGCATACTCTTTCAAAATGTCAATTCAATAAGTTAAAAA
The DNA here is from genome assembly GCF_015220235.1 of Choloepus didactylus. Lineage (NCBI taxonomy): Eukaryota > Metazoa > Chordata > Mammalia > Pilosa > Megalonychidae > Choloepus > Choloepus didactylus. The sequence continues at coordinate 44,195,457 of NC_051334.1, read as the reverse complement.
GACACTGATGTTTCAAATGACAAAAAGATGAAAGCTAACAATTTCACTTCATTTTGCTCTAAATCCATCACCTTGGCTGTCTAGAATCTATTAACCCTCATTTATCTAATTATTGTTCAGGTCTCACCTTAAGGTTAAGAAGATGTATCCCAAGAACTGGCATACTATGACTATACATATACTATATCACTGCATTTTCTCATAGAAACTCAAAATATATCAGGGGCTTTCTACAACACTGTCTTCAGGCTCTATATTCTGATGCTGGTAAAACAGTATATGTACTGAGATCCTTTGGATATTTTGAGTAATAAACATCCCCTATAGAGTATTTGGGGAGAATCTTATTCCAATGACTTAACAAGCTGTTATTGGAGTCTGACATGTCTAACACTTGAGTGGAAGAGCTGAAAAATTAGAGGAAGGGAGGACAGGCTCTTCTAAGAACTTTATTTGGAGAGACCTAATGTGTTTAAGGAGAGGTACTCTTCACTGTTAACAGATGTGGTCTAGAAGCATCAGTAATATTATCCTAGTCAGTCTGAAGGTGTTTTGGTCCCTACAGAATAGTGGTTTTCAAACAAAGTTAATTTTGCTCCTCAGGGTATATTTGGCAATGTCTGGAGACATTTTTGGTTGCCACAACTTTGGGGAGGGGATGCCATGACACCTAGTGGGTAGAAGCCAGAGTTTCTGCTAGACACCCTAAAATGCACAGGACAGCCTCCCACAACAAAAAACTATCCAACCCAAAATGTCAATAGTGCTGCTGTTGAGAAACCCTGCTATAGAGTGATATACAAATGTGAGAGAATGTCATAAACTTTTCTGGAATTCAGAATTTTCCATTAGCAAGTGTTCCTGGATTTGTGGAAGAACCTGCCTCAGAATCAATCAGGGTCCTTGTTAAAAATGCAGAGAATAGAAATGCTATCAACAGACCTACTAAACCAGGGATATTTGGCCAGGGAACCTATAGTTTTAACAAATCCCAGGTAATTCTGCTGTTCACTAAACTTGGGGATTATATTATAGTTCCTATAAATTTTCTTTATTCACTTAGCCATGTGTGTTGTCAAATTCTTTGAATGAGGAAAAAAGGTCAAAATAATGAAAATGCTTAATCTTGTAAACCATTTCTTTTTTTTTTTTTTTTCATTTTTCATTTTTATTGAGATTGTTCAGATACCATACAATTATCCAGAGATCCAAAGTGTACAATCACTTGCCCCTGGGTACCCTCATACAGCTGTGCATCCATCACACTTAATTTTTGTTCAATTTTTAGAAACTTTTCATTACTCCAGACAAGAAATAAAGTGAAAGATGAAAAAAGAAAAAAAGAAAAGGAAACTCTAATCCTCCCCTATCTCTAACCAACCCCCCTCAATTGTTGACTCGTAGTATTGATATAGTACATTTGTTACTGTTTATGAAAAAATGTTGAAATACTACTAACTGTAGGTATATAGTTTGTAATAGGTATATAGTTCTTCCCTATATGCCCCTCTATTATTAACTTCTAATTGTATTGTCATATATTTGTTCTGGTTCATGGAAGTGATTTCTAGTATTTGTACAGTTGATCATGGACATTACCCACCATAGGATTCAGTTTTATACATTCCCATCTTTTGACCTCCAACTTTCTTTCTGGTGACATATATGATTCTGAGCTTCCCCTTTCCACCTCATTCACACACCATTCGGCGCTGTTAGTTATTCTCACATCTTGCTACCAACACCCCTGTTCATTTCCAAACATTTAAGTTCATCCTAATTGAACATTCTGCTCATACTAAGCAACCACTCCCCATTCTTAAGCCTCGTCCTATATCTTGGTACCTTATATTTCATGTCTATGAGTTTACATATTATAATTAGTTCCTATCAGTGAGACCCTGCAATAATTGTCCTAATGTGTCTGGCTTATTTCACTCAGTATATTGCCCTCGAGGTTTTGTCATCAACCCATTTTTTTTTTTAATACGGTTTTGTTCACTCACCATACATTCCATCCCAAGTAAATAATCGATGGTTTTCTGCATGGTCATATATTTATGTGTTCACCACCTTCACCACTATCTATATAAGAGCATCTACATTACTTCCACAAGGCAGGAGGGAGAGTCAAAGAAGGTAGAGAGGCAAAAGAAAGAGGAAAAAAAAATGACAGGAAGCAGCAAAAGGAAAAATAACCTTAAGTCAAAGTAGAATAAAGAATCAGACAATACCACCAATGTCAAGTGTCTAACATGCCTCCCCTATCCCCACCTCTTATCTGCATTCACCTTGGTATATCACCTTTGTTACATTAAAGGAAGCATAATGCAATGATTCTATTAGTTACAGTCTCTAGTTTATGCTGATTGCATCCCTCCCCCAATGCCTCCCCATTTTTAACACCTTGCAAGGTTGACATTTGCTTGTTCTCCCTTGTAAAAGAACATATTTGTACATTTTATCACAATTGTTGAATACTCTAGATTTCACCAAGTTACACAGTCCCAGTCATTATCTTTCCTCCTTTCTTGTGGTGTCTCACATGCTCCCCACCTTCCTCTCTCAACCGTATTCATAGTTACCTTTGTTCAGTGTACTTATATTGTTGTGCTACCATCTCCCAAAATTGTGTTCCAAACCCCGCACTCCTGTCTTCTATCACCCTGTAGTGCTCCCTTTAGTATTTCCTGTAGGACAGGTGTCTTGTTCACAAAGTCTCTCATTGTCTGTTTGTCAGAAAATATTTTGAGCTCTCCCTCATATTTGAAGGACAGCTTTGCTGGATACAGGATTCTTGGTTGGCGGTTTTTCTCTTTCAGTATCTTAAATATATCACACCACTTCCTTCTTGCTTCCATGGTTTCTGCTGAGAGATCCACACATAGTCTTATTAAGCTTCCTTTGTATGTAATGGATCGCTTTTCTCTTGCTGCTTTCAGGATTCTCTCTTTGTCTTTGACATTTGATAATCTGATTATTAAGTGTCTTGGCGTAGGCCTATTCATATCTCTTCTGTTTGGAGTACGCTGCGCTTCTTGGACCTGTGATTTTATGTCTTTCATAAGAGATGGGAAATTTTCATTAATTATTTCCTCTATTATTGCTTCTGCCCCCTTTCCCTTCTCTTCTCCTTCCGGGACACCAATGATACATACATTATTGTACTTTGTTTCATCCTTGAGTTCCAGGAGACGTTGCTCATATTTTTTCATTCTTTTCTCCATCTGCTCCTTTGCGTGTAGGCTTTCAGGTGTTTTGTTCTCCAGTTCCTGAGTGTTTTCTTCTGCCTCTTGAGATCTGCTGTTGTATGTTTCCATTGTGTCTTTCATCTCTTGTGTTGTGCCTTTCATTTCCATAGATTCTACTAGTTGTTTTTTTGAACTTTTGATTTCTGCCGTATACATGCCCAGTGCTTCCTTTACAGCCTCTATCTCTTTTGCAATATCTTCTCTAAACTTTTTGAATTGATTTAGCATTAGTTGTTTAAATTCCTGTATCTCAGTTGAAGTGTACGTTTGTTCCTTTGACTGGGCCATAACTTTGCTTTTCTTAGTGTAGGTTGTAATTTTCTGTTGTCTAGGCATGGTTTCCTTGGTTATCCAAATCAGGTTTTCCCAGACCAGAACAGGCTCAGGTCCCAGAGGGAAGAAATATTCAGTATCTGGTTTCCCTGTGGGTGTGTCTTAGAAAATTGCTCCACCCTTTGATGCCTCAGGTCACTGTGCTTTTCTGCCCAGCAGGTGGTGCCTGTTAGCCTATAATCCTTGACTGGTGTGAGGAGGTATGGCCCTGTTCCCCCAGGCTCTGGGGTCTGGTTCTGAATGGAAAGGGCCCCACCCCTTTCCTCCTAGAGAAGACAGACCCCTCAGGTGGAGGTCATTAGCATTTCAATGGTCTCACTCTCTGCTTGTGCTGTCTCCACCCTTCCCCAAGTCACAGCCCTGGAAACAGAAAATGACTGGGGCTTTCTCCACTGAGCCAAAAAAGAAACAGATAGTCCCCTTCAGACCCAGTCCAAGGCGACCCTCCGGCTCTCCCAGGTCAGTCGTCACCCAAAGCCTCTGTCTGTTTTTTGGGGATGTGTACCTGTAGTGAGCAGTTCACACTCGCTACTTAAAACCCCAGTTGGAGCTCAGCTGAGCTATATTCGCTTGCTGGGAGAGAGCTTCTCTCTGGCACCACAAGGCTTTGCAGCTTGGGCTATGGGGGAGGGGGTCTCACGACTTGGTTCCGCAGGTTTTACTTACAGATTTTATGCTGTGTTCTCGGGCATTCCTCCCAATTCAGGTTGGTGTATGATGAGTGGATGGTCTCGTTTGGCCCCCCGCAGTTATTCTGGATTATTTACTAGTTGTTTCTGGTTTTTTGTAGTTGTTCCGGGGGACTGCTTAGCTTCCACTCCTCTCTATGCCGCCATCTTGCCCGAGTCTCAAACCATTTCTTTTTAATTCTTACCTTCATTAAACTTCAGAAAATACTAAAGGGAATGATACTCTCTGTTGTGGTTGTCCATTTCCTTCATCAATATTTATTTCCTCCCTAAAATTTCTTCTTAAAGAATCATTTAGTCACTTACTCTCTTCCTCACATTCTTGATTTTATTATGCTCAGATTCCATGTCTGATTTCTCTTGATTTTCACTGCTCCTAGGTAAAATCTTGTGATCATAATAAGTGAGTTGTATCATAGGGAGCTAAATTGTGGCAGCTTTTGATGAATTTAGTAAGTTCAAGATGTCTTTGAGGACATTTAGAGGTCCACATTATACATGTTTATATTTTTAAAATATATATGCATTTGCATATATGGTGCCTGACAGAGACAGAACCAGAGTTCATATCTCCATACTCTTGGTTCAGGCTCCCCTTCCCACCCCAGTTATGCGTCAGTCTTCATGTCAAGAAGATTGAGTCTACCTGAAATGGATTCTCCATCTGGAGCCTATTAGGATGTACTCCTAGACCTGGAAGTTGTAGGTGTGAGTGAATACTGATCTGAGAGAGACATGGTCCCAAAGTTCCCACCCACCTGCCTAGGTCAGAAACCACTTCGCTTCTCAAGAAGATGACTATGTCTCTCACATGTTTATATCTCCTACACTGTCTTAGTCATAGCAGGATCCAAGAAATGTTTGTTAACTGAAGGAATAAAGTTGGGGTGGATGGGATGGAATCCTTGCATTTTTAGCTCATCTAGTATCACATTTAGCTCCCCCAGGCTCTGGGTCCAGTCTCCTTCTATACAAATGACCTCTTCTTTTCCCAACTCAGATAAGACCTTCTAATGAATGCCAGTTTAGCACTGATTTTTAATATCAATTCCACATATGAACTTTTTCCAAAATGTCCAGAATCAACATTACCATGAACATTTACTAGACCTCACTATGTGTAAGGTGCTGAAATGAACAGAAAAAGGATGGAAGCCTCAGTTCCTTAGGGAACCGGAGTCTCTAAAAACATTTCCTACTTTAACATGCCTCACTCGGATCTTTATGGGTACTATATGGAAAAGGGTTCCAGGGCCATAAGACTGAGAAAACCTGGTGAATTATTAAAGTCTTGTTCACTGTCAGTCTTCACAGGACTCCTGATATGCTAAGGGACATCTTGATTCTCCAAGACAGAGTTAGAATATGGAGCACTTCCAAAATTTATCTAAACACCAAACCTCCTTTTATACAAAACATTTTTGGGACTTAGTGTTGTTTAGGAAATACTTGGGAAATACTCCCCTAGGCATTCTTTCTTCTCATTCTGGCTGGCACAGATAGGGACATGAGCTACAATGGGAAAACATGGGATAGAAAGAGGAACTATGCTAAGCAAAATACTTATTTTCCAAATGCTATAAGTGGGAACACATTCTCATTTGCGTTCCTTCTGGACAAGAGGGCACAGCTTCACGCAGTAGGAGAAATAAAATGAAATCGTTTGTATATTCAGCTGAAACTTCCAGTGTGTCAGTGGGCTCCATGCTGAGTCTCTGCCTTGGTCCTCTCCTCCTCGTAACTGGGCAATGCTGTGAGAAATTATGTCAGAGCAAGTTGAGAGAGGAAAGGCACGGACAAAGCAGGGCTTCTTGCCAGGGATATGTTGTTAACTGAGCGCATTTACCTCGTGTATACCAGTGACTGGGCAGATGTAGCCCTGCACCTTTACTGGATGAAGTGACCTCAGTGATAGCTCCTGCAATCATGAAGGAGGAGATGTGATGATGGCTTGGGGGCTGGGAGAGTGAGAGGGTGGACCATGAGTCCTCACAGTCTTAGCACAATCTTCCCAGCATGTGAACATCAGACTAGAATTTTTAAAAATCCACAGACTGGGAAAAGTCATAGATATTCAGGACTACTCAGTTGGTGTCTGCCCCCAAAATTATGTAGATTAGCAACTGCACCCATGTCTGTGCCCAGAGTCCATTTTTATCACCTGCTGCCGGTAAACAAGTGTGAGCCAGCAGTGATTTCTGCCCATCGACTCTCAAGCCTGATGTTTTTCAGAAACATTGATCTGCTGGATATGGCTGTGGAAACTAGGCCATTTGGTACTTTGGCAAACACACAAAATTAAATCTCAGTCTGAGGTTGACTGTTTATCATTTAGAGTCTGACAAACTTCAGGAGAGCCATGAGAATGAAAGGAAGTATGCTAATTCAGTGATTATTCCCTTTGTTTGAAAAATCCGACATGACAAACATCTTTTTCCTAAATGAAAAGGACTCAGTTCCACAGCCTTCAGGATCAAAGTGTCCATTACATTCAACTATTATTAATGTGCAAATTTTCTGTGATTCCATCTAGAATTTTCTTCTTCTGGTTGCATGTACCCCAAATACAAAGCAAAAAATAAAACGAAGTGCTATGAAAACAATACTGGACTGCTCAAATATAAAGATCAACATTATTACCATTATTTGTCTCCTTCAGTTTCAAGTTCTGTGTTTGCTAAGGTTAGTTACTGACCAGGTTTGCATGTCTGTCTTTCTCATTTTTGCAGGACCTTGAACCAAATCTTGTCATGCTTACAACATTTTCCTATCTATAAAGTAGGGATAACTGTCACATACTAAAACTTTGAGGTCCACTAGGTTTTCGGAAAGTATTTGCTCATTGAATTTGACACGGAAATTAAAAAGCTTCAAGTCTGCACATGAAACAGAGGGCTATATAGCAGCATCAATTTTGTTAAGTGGCAAGACAGGGAAATGGCAGAAAAGATTTTCTAGCTGGGTCAACAAGTGCTCATAGGACAACTGAATTTCCCTTCTCTAGCCAGTTCCCTAAATGGACCAGGCATGGGATTCATTGGACATTTCAGGAATTTTAGGGTTTTAATTATTAAAAGGCTGCTCTCCAAGGGTTTGAAAATTCAGGATCAATGATTTAGCCTGTGTTTGGTGTGGTGAGTAGCTTTTCTCTCCATGGGAGAGTGACATAGCCTGAGGCACGCTGGGTTCAGAATTGGAAAGCCTCACTTTGGTTCCTAAACTTTGAGCCTTACTTTTCTCATCTGTAAGATGAGGAAAATAGTGCTTATTATCTCGTAGGATCAGTGGGAAGCACAAATAAGGAAAACATGTACAGGCCCATTACAGATGGAAGGCAATGCTAGTAGTATGGTGTCAGGAGGGGTGAATTTAGGTGCTTAAAAAAAAAAAAAAAGAGACAACAGATAACACAAGCAACATCCCTACAAGGGCTTAATGCCTTCGGCTTATGGAATTTCCTACTGAGAAGGGCTGAAAGTGAAAATATAACTCTCACTGAAGACAAAAGAAATGACTTCCAAGAGCTGGTATGGAAAAAGTGTTTAAAAAAAGTCTAAATATAAAGAAATGTTCCTTATCCAAAAGAAACACTTTATTATAAGCAAGGGGTCAAAGACACTGTTATATCTGGCAAGCAGTAAGATAAACTAACAAAAAATAAATCCTCTGCTTTCAACATGGTCTACTGGCTGAAACAAAGTTCATCTCTTAGTAACAACAACAAACGTTACTTAGTATTCCAGAACACACACATTTTGAAAAGCTTTTGATTTCAGTCGTTGGCATAGAAACCAGGCGAAAATGCCTGTGGGAAGAATAGCACCAATACTAGAAAAAATGGTTGCTGAGTTGCTACTACCAGGAAAGCTTACAGTTCTTTTAAATAAATCTTTATCACATCATTCACTAAAAAACAAATGTGTGCCATGTATTTATAATCTCTATTTTTATTTAGAGAAGATGTGAAAAGCAGGGAGAAACTGACAATAGCAGAATACATGACTATGCAATTCCTCCTTCTAAAGCAGCTCCTATGAAATGCCTTTCTCTATCTTTGGCAGTGTTCTCCTTCTCCATACCCCTCACCCTACCTGCATTATTATAATCTGAAGGAAGTCAAGGGAAGCAAAACAAAAAAAGGAGTCAAGCATTTCTTCCTTCCTCTCTAAGATCTGGCACTGCAATATTTAACAAGAAGTCTCCAACATTCAGTGAAACTTACTCATAAAATAAACTTAATGATGCAGTGTCTTATTTACTGATGCAACTAATGAACCAGTCCAATAGGCATTCAGGTCCATCTGCTTCCTTTACACCATGCAAAGGAAAAGAACTGATAAAAAGAATGTTTTGAACAAATACTTCCAGTACCAATAAAAATTCACCTTTCAAGTTAAAGACGAGATGATTAAATTATATTAACAGACTAGACAGAATCTCCCAAATAGAGTCATATCAAATTCACAACATTCATTAAAAATCTGTTCACTGTAGAAACCAATCAATAGCCTATTACATAAGAAGAATCAGGCACCACAAAACCAAAATTAGAATAGGGATTCTATTCACAATATCTGTGCAGCATAAAGGTAGAAATGTTAATTAATATTATTTATTTACTGTTATTGTTTACTTGTCTCCTGCCTTTAGATTGTAAGCTCCATGAGAGTATCTCTAGTCTGGAGCAATATTTGGTTCATGGTAGATGCTCAGTAAATATTTATGATAATAACGTTAACCTTCTAGAATGAAGCAAGTAGACAGGAGTCTCCTGAGGAAGGGATGGAGTGGAAAACATACTAAAAGTTTATCTCCAGCGCTCAGCTAAGAGGCTCAGGCTTGTAACTCCACACTGTCATGTCAAAACTTGTACTGTAAACACAATCTAGCAAAGAACAGTTCTTTGGTGAATACTAAAAACAATCCTAGAGGAGGGTGAAACTAGATGCACTGCTGGCTGCTCACAGAAGAAACAATTTAGGCAATCTTTAAGGTCACACACTGGGAAAACTTAAAAACTGAAGCAATCTGGATCACAAAGAATATGGCCTGGTTTAGCTAGACAATGGCAATGTTCCTATGATTTGCCCACTTCATTTCAATGTTATTTATGGAAAAACAATGCACTGTAGTAGACTATGGAAGCCAGAGTTTTCACAAGGCAATGCAGACTGTCACAAAGGCAATTTGCATTATTAACACAAAACACCATCATGTTGGGGAAAAGCTCATTTTTTTTGGTCCCTAGAAATGGATAGAATAGTGAGAATTGGAATATTTGGAAATAGTAGAGTTATTTTTTACTATACAGTTTACTAGTAATCTTGCCTGGACTATTTGTTTAACTGAGTATCTTCCTGCTTTTCAATAATCGGACTTCTACCCTTTACAGTTTCCCAGTCATCATAAAAACATCCACCACATTGAATATTTATCATTACAGAAGTGATTGCTTTATTAGACACACTAGCAAAAATGAGGAATTAATTCAGATAAAATAAACTGATCCACTACTCTTTTGCCTTAACATTGCTGTCTACCTTGGGTGAAAATATGTGTTCTTTGGAAGGTTAATGTGTATGAGAGGATGGTTTAATGATAAGTTTCCCTATTCTCTGTGTTTTCCATAGAGGAGATTATGTTTTAAGGAAACGAAAAGGCCAATGTTCAGCATCTTAAATATGTGGTTATTTGTAAGTAAGTAATAAAATCCAAAATAGAACACAAACATTCATTGTGTGGTACTTAAATAACTGTTTTACAGTTACTGCATCCATAACACAATAACCAAGACAGTGATTGTATTATAGCAGGAAGTTACACTGCTCTTTCAGGTATGCAGGCAAAGGACTGAGCAAAATGGTCTTCAGCACTGCATACGTGGGGACAAAGTGAAGGACATAGGATGACCCTTAGAAGAGAGCCCCCAAAGAGGACCTGGACAAGCACAAACCCTAACGCAGCTTCCTGAGTCTACAGCAACACCAAAATCCCTGACACTAGAATCTCGCACAAGAAACAGCACGGAAAGGAAGAAAGGTCTTAACATGAATTCCAGCTCAGTGGTCCTTACTAGCTTTGGCAGGTTCTTGGTCTGTGAACCTGAGACCCCTTCTGTGAGATGGGGCCATGGTCCCTGCCTTGTAGGGTCCTTGTGAGGGTTAAGTGAGGTAATAGAGGTAAGGACCCTGGCACAGGGCCTGGAACATAACAGGAGCTCAGTAAAAGATCTCTTTCATTATCATTGCTACTCTGGAATTGGTGCTGACTTTAAGGAATCAACAATTATGGCCATGATATAAATGTGTTATTTATTGTCCAAAGTGCAGGTGAAGCACCAAGCCTGCTACATACTGCATGTTCAATAATTATGACCTATTATTTTATCTATTGTATTTATGTGCATGGCCATGCTATGGCAAAGATCCCAGAGGTTATAATATCTTACATGTTGAAAGAAGTCTCAAGTTACCAAGTCTAATGCCAAGTATGTTATGAGAGAGCTCAGCCATATTTGTATTTTTGTGAAAGAAAAAATTTGATTGAACTTGAATAACTTTCCCTTCAGGAAAGCCGGAAGCTGTGCTTTTTTTTTTTTTTTTTTTTTTTTAGAACAGGGTTATCAGGGATGGCATGGACCTAACCTTAGAGAGAGGGACTCAGCAGCAGCAGCAAAGAAAGTGACCCTGGATGCTACACTTAACATTTCTCATTCCTTACTTAGGCACTTAATGTAGTAAATAGCATTTCCTTAAGTCATTCCACAAGTTTCTCCTCTACTAAGGCCTGCAGCAGGTCCCTATCAAAGTACTGAATGATCACACCTGGATTTCTAGAAAGCAGGGTTTCCCAGGAAGCCCAAAAAATTCCAGAGGCATCAGAAAGGCCCAAGATAAAGATACTTAACTTCTAAGGTCCTGTCAGGAGGGCTGGGCAATGTGCCATGGTCTATTGATAACTTTTAGGCAATGTCAAAATTCTCAAAAAGCACTTTCTCATTTTAACCTCATCTTGCCTCCATCAAGAACAATTAGGAGTTGAATTAGTCACAAAAGCTGGCTATCATAGGTGCTACTTTCAAAATCTCACCTTAGTTAGCACTCTTAGTTTAAGAGTGGGCACAGCTGGGAAAGACTATCAAGTACCTAGCTTAAGGATATACCTACAGATTTCCACTTTTCTCTTTCAAAATGTGCATAAAGTAATACTGAACTGGGAGAAGAGTAAGAAAGTGAAAGACACATGCTCTTTCAATAACTGCATCTACTCATGGTCTGAGCCAGGCTTCAGCTAAACAGATGGGGTAATACCTAACAATGTTTGTGTGTTAGACCAAAAGACAAATGTTGGAAATCCAGGATGCCTCTGTTCAGGACCCCTTGTTTCATTTCCTAGGATGTATAGTGGGATAATTAAGAACATGGACTCAGGGTTTAGACAGACCCTTACTAGCTTTATAGCCTTGTCAAGTCACTTTACCTCTCTGATCCTGTTTTCTCATCTGCAAAATGGGGATATAAAGCTTGCCTAGAAGGGTGGGTATAAGGATTTAATAAGTTTGTGCAGAAAAAAGCACTTTGTTGTTGTTTATTGTTAACCTTCATGTAAAATAAAAAATCTTTCAGCACCTGAATCTTAAAGAGGAAGAGATTATAAGTCTGTTCAAATTCTAGGATAATCATTGTGATGGTTTGAAGCTGGATGTACCCCAAAAAGGTATGTTCTTAAAGTTAATCCATTCCTGTGGGTGTCGACCCATTGTAAGTAGGATCTTTTAGTGATTAGGATCTTAAGTTAAGATGTGACCCACTTCATTCAGGGTGGGTCTTAATCCTCTTACTGGAGCCCTTTATAATGTAGAAGGAGAGACCAAATCCTTTGCATTCAACTACTAATTAAACTGGGTGTCTTACTTTGCTAGGCTGCTATGAGAAATACCACACAAGAGAAAAAGCCACAGAAGCAAGAAGCTGAAAGCAATGAAACCCAGAAGAGAAGGGAGAGACCAGCAAATGAGGCCATGTGCCTTGCCATGTGATAGAGGAGCCAAGGATTGCTGGCAGCTGATCTCCAGGAAGAAAACATCATCCTGATGATGCCTTGATTTGGACATTTTCATTACTTCAAAACTGAACGCTTGTAAGTTAATGAATTCTCATTGTTAAAAGCCAACCAATTTTATGGTATCTGGTTTCGGCAGCTTAGAAAACTAAATCATCATACACATTTGCTTCCCAGTTGGATTTGAGAATTAATTTGCACGCCTGATTTTTCCCACCTTTCTTTTGATGTTAGCAGTGGCAATGTACCAAAAGGCAAAGAACACATACATATTCAACAGCAGTTTCTTTGGCAGGGGGTAAATGTCCTTCAGGACTAACTGTCCCCTAAACCACCATATACTATTGTATATAACCACAGGAACTCAGAAGGCGTACAATACGAACACTGTGTCTCCTGCCTGCCGGCCATAGTTACTGCTCCTCTGTGAGAAACAACCACACTGGCATTTAGTCCATCTGTGCCACAGTCCTGCAGGAGCAGCACATACCCAGTGTGGCAAGTTGAATTATGTACCTGAAGAAAGGACATGTTCCTGTGGGTGTGACCCATTTGTAAATAGTATGTGTGAATATGTTAAGGTGAGTCAGGGTGTGGACTAATTTGTGAATAGGATCTTCTAAGATACTATTTAGGTATGGTCCAAATGAATCAGGGCAGGCTTTAGTCTGTATTACTGGAGGCTTTATAGAGAGAGGGCCATACAAAAGCAAGGAGTCAGAAGCTGGAAGTCAGTGGAAACTGGAGGAGCAGACACAGGTGGAGACTGAAGACATTGCCATGTGATGGAGGACTATCACCAGAGTGTTACTAACCTCAGGAGGAAGAAAGCTATGCCAATACTGTGGTGTTGGACTTCTAGCCTCCAAAACCATGAGACAATGAATTCACGTTGTTTAAGCCAACCCATTGTGTGGTATTTGTCATAGCAACCTAGCAAAGTAAGACACCCAGTTTAATTAGTAGTTGAATGTAAAGGATTTGGTCTCTCCTACATTAAATATGATAATACACATAAAGTGGCTCACTAAAGTTAGCTATTATTATTACTGTTGTTATTACTTACTATCCAGGGAAATAATACCAGGCCATGCAGAAGAAAGTGGGGAAGCAAGTTCATTTTCCTTTTTTTATTGTGGCCAATTGAAGTCAGTGTACCTAAACATTTCCTATATATTTTAATAGTTTCTTCATTTCTTCCTTGACCTTTGAAGCCATAGTTTCTCTAAAGGCTCCTGGTTTGTGTTTTTTCACATTTGTTTCTCTGAGACTCTCTCAAGCATCCCAAACCACCTGACTATCAGAGTTGTCCAGGATACCTTATCTCCCCTGATAGAGCATCAGAATACATATATCATAAATAACCTTATCTCCCAGCTCTGGAAAGGCCTTGCAGATTCCCGACCCACAGTGATTGACTGGTGTGGGGTGGGGGTAGAAGTGGCTGTGAGAAGTGATGTAGTAACTGGCATGAGAATCCTAATGTTAGAATGAGTAAATGACCCCCATGCTAGTGACATTAGTTTCACAAAATGGACTGCATTGTTAGATCGGAAACTTAATTTCTCCAGGCACATTTCCAGACTCTGGCCACTCCTTGTTTGGCTTCGGGAAGAAAGAATAAACCTGGCAACAGCTGCTGTTTCTTTGGTGGATATCAGTAGTTGGAGTTTAAACAATTTCTTGTTTAAATAGTAGGAAACTGCACAACTAATCTAGACTTCCTGAAAGTCAAGGCCAGGTAAGAGGAAATTATCAAACCATTTAAAGAAAAGCCACGTAAGACTGAGGATGAATAACTTGTAAAAGTCTGAAGAAGTGGCCTCAAACTATTGAGTTCCTTGAGGCCTTAGAGTTACCTCATAGGTGCCTCAGGGGTTGCCTGGGGATGGGGGTGAGGTCAGTGTTTGCCTGTGTGTGTGCATCCATGCCCACACTCTTGCAAATGCACTATGAAGAAGGGGAGGGGATGCAGCTGAGTCTCCCACCCCTACTCTGGATGTACTGGGGTAGGGGGTTGCAGCCTATGAGGGTCACAGTGGTGTGATGTGTTTGTGGAGGAGGGCCAAGCTGAGGCATGATAGGGATTTTTTATAAAGAAAAAAAAGTAAAGAAAGGCAGAATACTTCTTTAAAGCCAAGAGCTCACTTTTATGATTGCCTTGGAAAAAAGCAAGAATTAAAAACAAAACCAAATGTTTTCACAAACAAAATGCTTCCATTGGTCACTTGAGTAAAAAGCCAGGCTTACCTTGACATACTGAACGAGACGTTCGCTTACATTCACTTTATAAGTCTCTAAGCCCAGTTCCTTCGACAATCGTAAGATTCTGTTCTGGGTTGGTCCCACATAAGCTCCGCCAACATCTACGTAATTAACATGCTCGTTCTATAAAAAGAGAAAAAGTGGTCAGGCAACTTTAGTTTAAACTTGAAAAAAATAGCCTCCATGTTTTTAAAAAAAGTTTATATTTTAAAACTTAAATGTGCCTTACATCTCCCTTATAAAGTGTAACTAGAAATAGGCATCCTTTCTCCACTCAAGAACTGCAGCGCAGCACTGTATAACATCCATCAATAAGCAACCCCATTTGTATAGTTATTGGTGAGGCATATTCATCAATAAAATGCACAAGGAATAAAGAAAACTGTAGTACATCCTCTCAGTCTAGATCCTTTTCAAAGCATTTAAGTTATTTATTATGTAAACTTTTCTTTTGGATTACTGCTGGAGGAGCCACCCAGAGATTATAAAGCCTAATTCCCTAAAGAATTGGGGTAGCTGGTGGTGGATACCTGAACCTATCAAACTACAACCCAGAACCCATGAATCTCGAAGACAATTGTATAAAAATGTAGCTTATGGGGGGTGACAATGGGATTGGGAAAGCCATAAGGACCACACTCCACTTTGTCTAGTTTATGGATGGATGAGTAGAAAAATAGGGGAAGGAAACAAACAAACAAACAGACAAAGGTACCCAGTGTTCTTTTTTACTTCAATTGGTCTTTTTCACTTTAATTATTATTCTTGTTATTTTTGTGTGTGTGCTAATGAAGGTGTCAGGGATTGATTTAGGTGATGAATGTACAACTATGTAATGGTACTGTGAACAATCGAATGTACGATTTGTTTTGTATGACTGCGTGGTATGTGAATATATCTCAATAAAATGAAGATTAAAAAAAAAAGCCTAATTCCCTCGTGTCCAACTGATGAAATCTTAAATCAATCCACATTGATGGACTCTTTATCCTATTTTAAAACACTTCCAGGAAAGAATGCATCATGGGAAAAGAGTACAAAAAGGCATAAAAAGATTCATATACCTAATCAATTATTTGCAAGTATTCAAATGCTCTTTGATAAACTAAAATTATTTACTTTTCCCCTCTTAAATGCAGTTCTACAATTTTTTTTCAGTTTTTAAACACATTTCCCAATGATTTAATCAATAAACAAATGTTGGTGAGCTACAACTCCCTTATGCTTTTGTAATAATTTCTTTTGTTATATAAATTGGCCTGTTCCTCCTCAGTGCCAATGCACTTGCTATAATATAAATCTATTTTCTATGTCAATCATCACTAGTGGTATGCTGGTAAATGTTTAACAACCAGATCTCCAGGGGGAAAGAAAGCCCTGATTTGTAGCATTTGCTGATTTCTGTGGTGTAAATACTCCCATCATGGCTGATTTCAAGTCTCAGCAGTGACTTGAAAAGACTGAACAAAAATTGGCTTTTGCCGGCTCCTGCATACCACTGACACCAATTAATTTCCCATTTCTAGAATACTGGACAACTGGCAAACATTCTCTATATTAGTTACAAAGTTTTCCCTTTCATTTTTGACAGAGTATATAAAATATATCTGTACAGTTTAAAGGATAATGGTTTAAATAAACACACAATAATCATGTAATCACCACACAGCTTAAGAAATAAAGCAGTACCAGTAAAATTCTCACTTGTTCAATCTTACTACACAATGCCAAGTCGATTTCCAAAACAGCATTACCATTTACACACCCACCAGCAGTGGATGAGCATTTCCATTGATCCACATTCTCACCTAGGTTTGGTAATGACAGGCTTTCATTTTTGTCAATTAGGGAGGTGGGAGTTTCTCATTGTGGCTGTAATGTGAATTTCCCTGATTATTAATGAGATTGAGCATAATTTCATGAGTTTATGAGCTATTTGTGTTACCTATTTTATGAAATCCTTATGTCTTTTGCCATTTTTTCTGTTCAGCCATTTCTTTTTTTTTTGATTCATAGTATATATTCATTTACTCTGAATTCTAGTGCTTTCCCAATGATATGTGCTGCAAATATCTCCTCCAAGATTTGGGCCTGTCTTCTCAATCTTTATTTTTTTTAATGTTATCTTCAGGTAAACAGAAGTTTCCAATTGTAATGTGACCTGATTTCTCAGTCCTTACTTTTACGTTCTGTGCCATCCATATCTTCTTTAATAAATCTTTTCCTATCTCTGATGTCACAAAGATATTGTCCTATAATTTTCTAAAATTTCAAAATTTTATTTTCCATATTTAAGTCTTTAATCCATCTGGAACTTATTTTTGTGGGTGGCATGAGGTAGGAATCCAATTTCATTTTTTGACATGTTTAACAAATTGATCACAACTTATTAACGAATTCATCCTTTCTCCTCTGACCTGCAAAGCCCGCTGTGTCATAAATTAAGTTTTCATATATTTATAGTTTTTGTTTCTGAGCTATATTGTTCCCTCAATATACTTTACTATCCCCACAAAGCAGTACCACACTACCACAACGTCTTAATTACTATAGCTTTATAATAAATGTGGCTATCTGGTAGTATGGGTGGGTCCTCTAACCTTTTCTTCTTCAAAAGCGTCTGACATTCTTGTTGTTTGATATTCCATGTACATTTTAGAATCAGCTTGACAAATCTTATTGGGATTTTGAAGTTGGCTTACATCTATAGGTTAATTTATAGAGAATTAAAGATATTGAGTGTTCCTATAAGATTATAATATACCTAACCATTATTTAAGTCTTCTTTAATGTACTTAAAAAATTTTATAATTTTCTCTATACAGAGCTTGCACATCTTTTATTAGATTATTCCTAGGGAGTTTTATTTTTATTACTCTTGTGAAAAGTATGTTTTTAAAAGTTACAGTCTCTAACTGCCTCCTTTTCTGGTGGAAAGAAATGCATTTTTTTTTTTTTAATTTTGTATTCAGGAAACTTACTAAACTCTCTTATTAATTCTAATAATTTATTTGCATATTCTTTTGAGTTACATAGACTACCATATCATCTTAAATAATGATAGTTTTATCTTCTTTCTAATTCATGTACCTTTGATTTATTTTTTTCTTGTCTTAATGCACTGAGTGGGGTTTCCAACACAATACTGAATAGAAGTGAGAAGAGAAGGCATACTTCTCTTGGTTCTGACCTTAAAGGGGTTCCTTAATACACGATTATTATTAATATTGTGTTTGCTGTGGGTTTTTTACAGATGCCCTTTATCAAGTTAAGGAAGTTCCCTTCTATTCCTAGTTTACTAAGAGTTTAAGAAATCTCACCACTCTGGCTGCTGCACTAAGAATAGATTATAAAGGATAAAGGTGAAAGCAGAGAAATCAATCAGAAAGCTATTGCAGTAATCTGGCCTAGAGATGATGGTGGCACCCACCAAGGTGGTAGCAGTGGAACTGATGGTAAGTGCTGAATTCTGGATTTATTTTGAAGGCAAGGCCAACAGAATTTCCTGGCCTTGATGACCAAGCCGAATCCCTGCACCAGCCTGGACTACCTAACACTGATAGTGTTGAGGATGACTGAGTTTTACTGAAGTTCTGATCATCTGATATGGGGAAAGCTGAGGAAGATCAAAGTTCTATTTGCGGCACATTAAGTTTGAGATATCTGTTAAACATCCAGGAATCTGAAAATTTCTAAATTCCATGTCAGGTCAACACAGTATATTTCAGTCAGCACTTTACTTATTCAAGGTTTTCATTCTGCCATAATACCAGAAATGAAATGCTTCTTTGATATCCTTGCCTCATATAATCCTTACTTTCTATTTTACTAACCATTGGTGCTGTCCTACAAACTTTTACCAATCTCCAACATCCTTTTTGAGCTTGGAAAAACAAAACTGGATTCATTACTCTAATAAGTGCCTAGGCTTTAATAAAGTCTGCAAGAGGGTTTTAGGTAGTTAGCAAACATGATATCTTTAGAACACTATCTTTAAAGTGAATAATCCTAAGTGAAGTAGTGAAAAGTATGAAAGGCATTGTATAGAATGTTTCTTTACCAAATACAAACATTCTAAAGGAAGTGCCTTAGGTTCAGCATGAAGATACCAGAACTGTAATACCATATTCTGCTGTGCTGTACCTCAGTCTTTAGGGTTTTGATTTAGATCTCAGTACTCGGCCTTTGAAGAGGACAAAAACAGGCAACCATATTAGGAAACAAACACATTGTGCCTTTAGTGACTCCACAAGCATTTCAACCTTATTCATTTGATCCTAAAGAGTTATGGCGAAATTACATCGGGAATAATTGGGAAGTTACGAGCTAATAGATCTATCTTAACAGCTGCAAGGTGACAGTACCAAGTTTGACATTTTGGTAATTGAAAGATTCAGAACAACTTTTATAGCATCTCCTCCCCAAATTATCCTAATTGATTACGTTACTGGAAGCAATTCTAAGAATATTTAATTCAGTCTCTTCTTAAATACAAGTTGTCCCTGCTTTTTAAAGCTTTTGTTTTCTCCTTCTATTCACTTACAATCTTATACATGTTATGTAATGATTTCTAAGCATTTCAGAGTTTTCTTTCTCTTATGCCCCAGGGGAAGTATAATATCATGCTCAATACGCAATAGTAGCTCCTTTGTGGTGCTGACATATACAAATGATGCAACATGGAAAAGAAGCCTGGGGCAATAACATAAATGGGGACAAGCATGTTGGAATTCTCATTTCCCTTATACAAAGAAACTTGTTCTTAATTGAAAATCCGCCACATGACTGATGCTCCTATTTAATAACCAAAAGGTTTTAGAGATAAGAAAAGTATGGCTAAGGGACAACTTAATAACTATCTCTAAAATGAAGGAATATTTTTCAGAAACTGACAAAAGAATCATATCTTATAAGGTCACAGTGATAGAATATGCAATCCTTATTTTGTACTACAACACCCTGCCTTCAATTAGAATTTGAAGTTGGAAGGGATCTTTGAGTACACTTAGATTGTTTTTCATTGTCCAGATGAGCAAACTGACATGTGAAGTGTTGACAGCACTTACCCAAGTAAGACAGTGTGTCAGGCCAGTAAAGGGGCTAGAATCCCAGTCTTCTCACTCCCATACCAATATAGCATCCCTGTGAATTAAGTCTGAGGAAGTACTCAGAAATTCTCCAGATAAAATTAATTTGGATTTTCATTAATCTAAATAAAACATATACTATAGAGCAGCACTTCTCAAACTTTAAGGTGCACATGAGTCTAATTCGGCTCTTGTTAAAATGCAGATTCTGATTCAGCAGATCTGGGATGGGGCCTGAGATTCTGCATTTCTAATAAGGTCTCAAGGGATGCCTAGGATGCTGGACCACAGACCAAACTTTGAGTTTTGAGTAGCAAGGCTGTGGAGCACATCTAGAGTTGAGAGAAGTGAAAATAGTCCTATGATACAAAGCCATATCTCTAAAAATGTAGGAAGCAAATGACAGAAAGGTAGCACAGCCTGGTGTGACTGAAACAGCTGGTGCAATATGCTAGTTCAGATATTGTTGATTGGCTATTACAATAACCATTCAGATCGCCTTTCCCATACCTGCTTATATTATGCAGCCTGGAAATGTTAAACACTTCTTTTCCCAGGCTCTCTAGCATCTAAAGCAGCTAAAGGTAGCCATGTGACTGGCCAGTGTGACTAAAGCAAATGTCTGCTGGGGTCTTCTGTTAAAGGTAAAGCTTTGCTACAGATAAAACTGGTGTTGCCCACTCATTCTCCTTTCTGCCTTGAATGAGAACTTGATGCGTAGAATTGCAACATCCACCTCATTACCACAAAGCCATAAGCCAACATGCAAATAATGGCAGAGCAAAAAGACAGAAAGAGCCAGAAGCCTTGATGACCAAGCTGAATCCATGCACCAGCCTGGACTATCTACCACTAGACTTCTTCTTATGTGAAATAATTAAATGTTTGTATTGCTTAAGCCATTATATGTTAGTCTAACTGATACATCTTCCAGTTAGATAGATGCTTCCTCTCCTTCCAGTTATTTCAATGGTCTGTTTTTGTCCTACTGCCGATCCCTCAGCCTTCAATGCTCGATTTTTGTGCTCTAGCAAAAGTCTCATTAATGACCTTAGAATCACCAAACACAAGGCCCTCTTTTCTGCCTTTATCCCAAGTCAAATGCCTGTGTCATTTGACTGTTAATCAGTCCTTCCTCTTTTATGCACTGACTTGCATAGCACTCCTTCTCTACCTATCCTGCTTCTGTCTCCTCTGCCTCTGTCCAGCCTTAAACCTGCATGCTCCCCAAACTCGCATCTTTGGCCCTTTTTCCTTCTCACCCTACATCTTCTCCCTGTGTACTCTCATCAGCTCCCACATATTCAACTACCTACGACCATTCTCTTGAATAGTAGTAAACAATAGTTAAGGTGCACTTTTCCAGAATAGCGATGTAAGCCCAAGTATAAAAAGGCAGTGATATGGCAAGAACTGGGCTTCATTCTCATATCTAGCCAGACTCTACCTGACACCAGCATGCCTTTTAGGGAACAAGGGCCAAGGGAAAAGTTGCACAAAAATATGGTACATTTACTCCTGCTTACTGTAGCTGCCACACTTCTGTTGTGTATCCTTGGATAAACAAAGAACCTACAGCATGTGTGTGTGTGTGTGTGTGTGTGTGTGTGTGTGTGTGTGTGTGTGTTTTGTGGATGTACAAATTTCCAGCCAAACCATAAACTCACCTGAGACACTGCATGCTTTATTTAGGTCTTTCAGATGGAAATTATGACACTTTGTTGAAGTTAATGTTCACATGTTTGTTTTTCTTCACTAGAATATAAGCTACTGAAGGTCAAAGGCAGTCACCCTTTGGTGAGTGCTTGATGAAGAGAAGGGACACTTATTTGATGGAGTTGTTTAGGGCTATGGTGGACAAATGGCTTAGCTAGATGAACTCTTGAGATCTTCTCTAGCCTTGTGACCTCCAACTGCCCACTTCTAGTTGTGTGAGATATTATACGTGAAGTGTTAAAAATTTCTTACCCTTACAGTATATGTTCTTCCTCCAACTCTGTCTCTGGCTTCTAAAACCAAAACATTAGCCCCATGTTCAGCCAAGAGTTTGGCAGCAGACAATCCTAAAGGGAATCAAAATAGAGGAACATATTAACACATAAATGCTAAACATCCAAGATTTAACCAGGTCTACACGTAAAATGAATATATTCATTTTGCTGTCTTTCTAATAAATTCTGGTCACACTGTGATTAACTGAGTCATCAATTTTATTATATATCATGAGAGATTCCAAAATGACTAGTTTGGTCATCTTGCATTTCAGGTTGGTGGACAGAGAGAAAAAATGAAATACTTAATTTAAAAATACATATTTTGTTTTCCCATGATAGTCAAATCATAGTAGGGAGAATTTATTGAACTCCTAAATCAATCCCTATCCTGTCCCTCTTTGCAGAAATCCTGACTGCATAAACAGGAGAGTATATTTCCTTGCCTACATAAGCCCTTAGTGTCTCTGTGCTTTTCTCAACTTAAAAATCCTTTATAATAACCTCCTATGATTTATATCTGTAATGTATGTTTGCTATATCTTGTTTCCCCACTAGATTCTAAGTTACCAAAGGGTAGGAACCATGCTTCATACTTTTTATGTTGGCTCAAACAAAGCTGTGTACAAGTTTTCACCTGTAAATAAAAGTTTTCATAAAAGATAGAAGATCTTAAACACAATATAGTAATATGGGAAAAGTAGAGAAAATGTTGTGGATTAACATCTTATCAAAGATGCATGCTATCAACTTGACTTACTGCTGATATTAACCTTGATTACCTGGTTGAAGTAGTATTTGTCAAGTATGTCCACTGTAAAATTACTCCCCCCCCCCAACTTTCCGTACTTTTTTGAAGGAAGTTACCAGGTACAGCCCATACTTAAGGAATAGGAAGTTATGCTCTACCATCTTGAGGGTGGAGTGTCTACATAAACTATTTAGAATTATTTTGCACAGGTTAGTTGCCTATTTTCCCCCATTTATTTATTTATTCAAGTATTTATTTATATCAGTACAGATTCATAGATTTTTTTTTTATACTTTGAGTTACAATCCAATACTACTTAATTTATTTTGTTGCTTAAACTGTTCCAGCTTTGGCCATTGAGAGCTCTTTCAGTGACTCCTGTGTCCCTTTGACATACCCCCATCATTGTGTGTGATGTGTGTGTGTGTGTGAGAGAGAGAGATCGAGAGAGAGAGAGAGAGAGAGAGAGATCGAGAGAGAGAGAGAGAGAGAGAGATACATTTCCTTACTTTCTGACACTACAAGATGTTCCAGGCTTATCTTGTATATTCCTTGCCCCAGTCCTATAATCAGTCATTTCTCTAAGGAGCCTGGGTTCCTTTTAATGGGGAATAATATTAGAAACCAAGATCTGGGCTCTAGGCATGCTTCTTACTACTGGGCTATCATTGCTTCTAAGACATCTCAGGTGACAGAGCAAGGAAATATATGTGTATATAAACTTATTTTTAAATCTACATTTACTTGTGTACTTCAAATGCTGTCTTAGTACTTAGTTATCTTTACATTCCTCACCCCCTACACACAAAAAATGAAGCGAAGATGCACGTAATACAAGGGGAAAACCATGAAAATATTAGGGTGAAAGAGAAATAAGAATGACATTAGAGATAAGATTAGTAAAATGATACCAATGATGCCTAAATATATATACAGGTGGTTGAATAATACACAGAGAGGACCTATTGAAACTGATAGGACCTATTGCAATAATTTGGCGGTTCATGTCTAATGGCATATCCCTAAAGACAAAAAGAACTGCAAACCTATTTCAGTAATCATTTAACTGATGATACTGTTATTATTATTCTGAAGCTGCTATATATATAGTGCAGGAAAAAGCAAATGAATAGTCAAGTTGGTGTCATTAAGAACCAGGAATTTTAGTGTGGAAGTAAGGAAGTTCAGATGTAAGAACAATGAGATTAAGTAAAAACCGTGTAGTCCTAAATACCCTTATGGTGAATGTTCTTCCTCCAACTCTGGATATATTCTGTCTTTAAAAATGACATGTTTCTTTATACTACCCAGAGACAAGGCCTGGAAAAAATAACCTACCCAGTAGCAATGAACACTCCCAACATTCAGACTGTGGTTTCTAAAAAATAAATTCTCACTAAAATGAACCATGGCTCATCCCCTATTCTAGGTCTATGGCAGAAAATGTACAAGATGAGCCTAGAACATCAAGTCAGGCAAGGAGGCTTTTCAGAAACAACCAAGATTGCATCAAAAAAGATTCAGGAGCCAATCTGAATAGAGCCCCACTGGCCAAATATGGAGCTGTTTGAGTATCAAATAAAGATAAAAACTGCCATAGTTTAAATTCATTAGTTCATAATAATACTAAACAAACAAACATAAAAATTCTATTGGCCACCTATGGAGAATGCTAAGGAACTAACTTATTATTCTGAAAAATGATAAACAAAGGAAAAGAATCTAACATCCATCCAATCTTTCTTATTTGCACTGAATCTTAAAGCAAACAAATAGCTGATAAGGGGAAATTTCTCTGTATAAAAGCATTCTAGTTAATAAATGAAGGCAGAAATAATTACAATATCAGCATTCTGCAGCCCTTAATGAATTAATGGAGCTAGTGTAATGATTGTCAATGGCTGCTAACATTTTTTCAAAAAAAAGATATCTGGCTCCTGATGGAAGCATACTCTACCACCTATGAAGTACTTTAAAAAAAGAGAGAGAAGAGAAATAAAACAACTTAAATCCAAATGTGATCAGGCCTCTAGATATGATACTTAGGGGACAGAGGAATATCTTTAATAACACCACTGAGATGCAATCAACACAATCCAGATTGTGGGAAATTGAATTATACAGGACTGCCCTGTTTTACTTTTTTTTAAAAAAAAAAAAAAAAAAACTGCCTACTCCTGCTCTCTGTCCCCTTTATCCTTCACAGGTGTTTCCTACAATACATCTCTTTACAAAGTCTAATTCTGTCGTGGTGTCTGCGTCTCAGAGGACCCAAATTGACACAGTATTCTGTTCATATAGAGAATGGCATGGAATATACCAGGACAAAATTAAGAATGAATTTGAGCCTATAAGGTGTAAAATGCATGGAGTCTCAACTATTATGTCCAACACTGCTATTGGCTATCTTTGTATGACCTTTTAACCCCTTCAAGTACACTACACTTACATTGCTGGAATCCATCAAAGATTTAGGTATGAAACAAATATTTGGAATCTGTTCATCAAGGAAAGACATCTCACGACAGTTTAAATAAATTCAATACAACGTCTGTGAATCTTTGTGCATTCTGTTTTCTGGGACTAAGCCAAAGGCATCTTTTACTGACTGATATAAAAAAGGAATGAAGGTGTGATGAAAAACATGTTTATACATAAATCTTTGTTCTTATGTCTAATTATTTATTCAGGATTAAGTCCTAGACGGGAGCTTACTAATCAAAAGATATGAATACTTTTTAGGTTCAAAGTATTAGTCCATATTTAAAAACAGAGAAACTCAAATGCAGCAAGATTTATTTCTTGTTCCCTAAAATCAAGCTAACTATAAACCAATTAGATAGATAAATACACCCGAGGGTTTACTACAATTATTCTGGTAGCTCCTTCCCTAAGGAGGAGAAACTCACTCTCTACATGTTGCCTAAGGTGGTTTGGAATACCAGAGGTGGCTTTGAACACCAGCAGCAAGTAGAACCTGTAGCGATCATGGCCGTGGAAACAGCCTCGCAGTTGGTTTAGTACTGTACATCCTACAGAGCAATGTCACATGCTTTTCCTTGCTGCCTCTCACAACCACCTTTTGGAGTAGATCTCATTATCTCCATATTCCAGATGAAGAAATCAAGTGCCTGATATGACCACAACAAATTCCCCTCAAAAGCAAGGGATTTTACTTCTCAGGCCCTCCCTTGGCTCTTTAATAAAATCTAATCTAATATGTAATGCTAAACAAGTTTGGTGAGTGACATTCAGTGTCAATAATAAATCCTATTCAGGAGACTCAAAGGGGAGGTGGGAGCAGGGCTACCTGAGCCAGTACAATGACCACACCAGTGGCAAAGGTCACTTTGCAGTTTGTCATTTAAGGATATAACCAAATAAAATTTAAAAAACGGACAAAAATGGTTGTTTGTGCATTACAGGAAAATGATAGGCATTAACTCAGCAAGGAAAGTTTAAACTCTTAGTTTAAGAAATAAGGAAAGTGCTTAAACATTTAAAAATGATTCTCCTAGGATGTTGAATAAAATGGGGTGATAATGTTTCAATTTGCATGTTTACTGTAAAGAAGACCCTGACGGGAAACTCCCATGACTATTTCAAGGTTAGAAAATATAAAATATGAAAGTAAAAGCAAGATACCTTAGGAAAACTGTTATATCTGACTACTCAGTAAGTCATGAATAAAGCACAGGCAAACACTTGTGGTCCAGAAAGGCTTTTCTAACTTAATAACTGTGGCTGTCTGTTGATTTGAATGGAAAAAAACTAAGGTGATGCCTACTTCAAGACATGTCTTAGATTATACTCAACTTTTTTGTACTTGTTCCATGTGTTGATGTGCATTCTACCCTCCCCTCACCATTATAAAATTGAATGATCACTTAAAGAAAAAAATTATATCTCAGTTGTCAACTCCACATATCCTTTTACTGGCTTTTTGCCATAATCTTTCAAAAATATTTATTCTTAGTTTTTTTGTTTGTTTTTGTAAGAGCAGTAAGATTTGTTAGGGGAAAAAAAGTTAGTAAATCAGACAGCAAGTCACCAAATACAATGTAGCCACCCTAAAAATAGATTTTATAATCAAAAATTAGTATTTCACATTTATTATGAAAAGAGAAAATCTCATATAAAATCTCTTATTTCATTTGATTCCAAAGAAATATAGATTAGTCAAAACTAAGAGTGCTGTGGGCTATAGCTCTTCATTTATTTTATTTTGTATCATTTAGTGGCCATCCAGAGTGATTAGAAGAAACTTGCTCCCCAGGGAGAACCCTATCCCCAAGATAAGGAAAAGGTTTTATTCAGTAGTATGCTGGTAAGTGCTTAACAACCAACTGGGGTTGTGGGGCACCTGACTGGGTTTCCATGGTTTATATACGCTCCCGCCATGGTTGGTTTCAAACTACCAATATGATTTCAAGCTACCAATGTGATGTCACTGAACCTGGAGTTGGGAAGAGATGCACATAGTCCCTGTGAAACTGTAAGAACTGGCTCCAACATACCACTGGTTGCAGTGATAGACTCTTGGCCTCAGGGACCCTAAGAAGTCAGAAAGAGTGAGGGTAAAGAACTTAGAGAGGGGGAGTCTGTCTATTAAATCAGCAAGTGTTTATGATATTCATTGGGTTGTACAGGATGAGAGGCCTCCTTGGAAAGGAGCCACTGAGCCTGTCTTTCAAGGGGTCTAGTGTCCACAGTCTGTGATTATCCCACCTGTGTGTTTAAGAGATGTAAGTGGGCATTGGCAGGATCTTCCCTGTGCACTTAGAGCTCTTCTCCCAAACCATGGCAAACAGTGCTCATTGGGAGGAAAAGAGACCAGGACGCCAGAACATCCTATGGTTTTCTATGAGAGTAAAGAGTCCAGATAAGCTACATTCACAACGTCTGCTAAAGCCTTGTGTTACTTAGAATCTCATCCCTTTCAACATGCAAAAACCTGAAAACAGGGAAATATCGGATCAAGATACAGGCAAATCTTTAAATCACTTTGCAATAAATATTTTAAGTAGGGATAATGAGTTTTAAACAATTCAAATCCTCTCCTGATTATTCTCTCTTCAATTGTTTGGGTTCTACAGAAACCAAAATAAAGTAGAGAGGATAATGTGTTGACTAGGGAGGTCAAAAAAAAAAAAACCGTGGGTAAGATGATATATGCAGACAGCATTAATGTTGCCATGGCAACTTCAAACCAAGCTCCAGCTTCTTACCGCCACTGCCCATGGAAACTGTGTTCTCATCAATTTTGCAGTACTTCCCACATTCTGAGATGGTTACTATTTAGGAAATAATTTTACTCACATAGCCTACCTGGAGCAGGAATTCTTTCCTGCAATGAAGCCTTCCAGGAAATGATCCTTTGCTTTCCAGGATATAAATCTCAGGTATCCTATCACTATCACCATGGAACCCAGTATCCACAATTACCCCTCCCTGTCTTCGCTACCTCGTAAAAGGCCCTTTCCTTTACCTTCCTTCTTCAAGCACATCCTCATCTACCCTATTATAGGAAAAAAAGAGAATTTCCTCCATTTGACTCAAGCCTTCCTTTTCTGTTCCTGTGTTATTTCTGATATTCCTTCTGCAACAAAATGCTCTGTACCTGGTATCTCCATTTCTTCACCAGAACAAACCTTGAAATGTAAGCATTCCTCAAGAAAAATGTCCAGTAATGTAACATATTTCTCATGAAAAATGTCCACAATGACAGTAGAAAAATTTACACTATCAATGTGGACAAGTGATAATAGTCACATATTCCGTCCTTGTTACTCTGATTTATTTTTCTTCTTGGCATGCATGACCACCTGACACATTACAGATACAGATTTTTGGGGTATATTGTTTATATGCACCCCCAATAGACTTAAGCCCCCAGTAGGATATTTACTTGTTTTTTGTTCACTACTGTATCTCCAGAGCCTTGTATAGTGCCTGGAACACAGTGAATGCTCAGGAAATGTTTTTTTTAATCATTTATTAATGAACAAATGCGGTCTACTTCAGAGGTTGCAATTCAAAAACTCTCACAAATTCAATGGTACATGTCCTACTGAAGAACATTCACAGTTAAAAAACAAAACAAAAAATCCCTGGAATGACTTGGCCAAACAAAACGTGCCTGAGGCAGGCTCCCATTTGATTCTCCCCATATTAATGTGTGCGAGCTCCCACTATATGGTGTTTTGGAATCATACTCTGCCACAGCACGTGTGACAATCTTAGGAAAGTTTCTTCTGTTTTTTCAACTGTAAAAGGGGTTAATAATCATCACCTCCTTGGTCATTGATGTGAAGATTAAATAAGGTAACACATGTAGTTACTAAGCTAAGTGCCTGGCATGTGGTAAGTGCCCTATTAATATGAATTGTCATTATTGCCATTATCTTTAAGGTCACTGATGATCTCCTTCTTTCTAAGGCTCATGGTTTTGTTTCAATTCTTAAACCCCTTTATGCTGTACTTGGGTATTGCTGATCACTTATTTGAAACTTCACCTTCTTCCTTAACCTCCAGAACTCTACTTTCACAGTTATGATTTCTGAAACTCAGCATTTCCTAAAGGGTGTTCTGAGGAAAGGTACTTCCTTGGTATGTACTACAAGATTTATCAGCAGTAAACCTTGAAGAGGGGGAAATAGAGCATTCACCATTTTTCCAAACCTCAAACCCATTTTTCACCAAGCATCCCAGGGAACTTCTATCTCTGTCTTGGCTTTCTTTTAGGCTCTTCTTTATCTACAAAGTCTCAGAGAACCAAAGTTGCCATCCACCCAGTTCCAGCCACTACACTGTGGCTTTTTTTCTTTTAAAGATGGTGATCTTTCTGGCATAACTCAATAAACTGTAAGGTAATACCCCCAACCTATCCATCCTTCTCCAGAGAATTCCCATTCTCTGACTCCAGGAGAGACCATTTATGTAGCAATAATGATTTTTAAAAAGCCAAAGAAAAGTGTATCACTTCTCAAAACTTGTCACTATGAAAACGGCAATACATTGATCAACTCTGGAACAAATTTACAAAATCAAATTTCCAACTGAAAAGTAATGTACACACATATGATTTGATGTGTTGCTCTGGAAACAAAGGTACTACTCCCTCAGACCTGCCTTCACAAATCAAGCAACCTCCACCACCTGAGTTTCAAACAACCATGACCTTGCCAAAGAATTCCACATTTCTAAATAAACCCTCAATCCAGCCTCAGTGCAGTATTTCAGATACGGTCAGTATAAGCATACAATTTCCCTACAACTCTGGTTCTTCTGTCACCTAACACCACCTCTTCCTCTTACTCTCTTATCATTTCTGAGTATTTCCCACATGGTCAAGGTGTTGGTAGCAATAGGAGTTCAAGGAAAAGTAATAACATAAGAACAGCAGCAGGTATACGGGTAGTGCTTACCATGTAACAGACAACGTTACAGACATTTTTGAAGCAAAACTATGAGGCAGGTACTAGTATTAAACCAAGTTTATAGATTTGGAACTGGGGCAGTGAGAGATTAAACAATTTGCCCGGTCATATACCTACTTCTAAGTGTCAGAAACATAACTTGAACTCCAGAGTCTGTGCCTTGTAGCTTTATAAATGTAATTGTGGAGTGATATAAACACATTATCTAGTCCAGTGCGTTCCAGACTGTAATAGTGGTACAGACAGGGTGTTATGAGTAGGGGTGGGGAGCACTTAAGTCAGTTTGCCTGGGGTGATTTGGGAAGGCTTCCTGAAGAATGTTGGAGTCACTGGCTTGAAAACCATGCTTAATGGTGAAACAAGGGTAGCATTAAAGTCAGAAACAAGATAGACATTCCTTCCATGGCCAGTTATATTTAATATTATTTGGCAAGTACTAGCCAATGCCATTAGATAGCAGAGAAAAAATGAGGCATAAAAATTAGAGAAGAGATAAAATGATCATAATTTGTAGATAAAAGAAGCCTATTCTGGAAAACTAAAGAGAAATAACAAAAGAAAGAAACAAGAAGAGAATTCAAGAAGGAATAAGGTATCTAGTCCAAAAATTAATATAAAAAATAGTCACCCTATATACAATCAGTTGTTATATATAATTAGGGAAAAGAGTTCATTTCTAATAGCAACATGAATGATAACATATTTAGAAATGAACTCAACAAGAGCACTGCAGATGAAAAAATCTTGAAAATCACTGAAAGACACAAAAGAAGATTGGAAAGATAGCCCTTATTTTTGGATAGGAAGAAACAGTGTTATAAAGATCTCAATTCTCCCAAATTAATCTACACATTGAATGAAATCTCAATAGAATATGACTCTACTTTTCTTTAAATTAGAGACCCTGATTCTGAAGTTCGTGTTGAAAAATAACATGGTGGACTTGCCAAGAAATTCTTGAAAAAGTAGCATAATGAATGGGTACTAGCCCAACCTTTCATTAAAAGATATTACAAAACTACAGTAAAAAGATTGGTGCTGGTACAGAATTAAATAGAAAGATAAATGCAAGAGAATATGATCTAGAAATAGACTGAATTACACAAATCAGTAGTAAATGAATGGTATTGGGACATCTGACATTGAGAGAGGAAAAAAGTAAAGCAGAATCTCTCCCTAACTCTTCATTCTAAATAAGGCAGCCACAAAAGGACAAATATTGTATGTTCCCACTGATATGAAATAAATAGAATAAGCAAATTCATAGAATCAGAAACTAGAATACTGGTTACCAGGGGCTGGGGTGGGTGTAGGGAATGGGAAGTTAATGCTTAATTGGTATAGAGTTTCTGTTTCGGGTGACGGAAAAATTTGGGTAATGGATGGTGGTAATGGTAGCACAACATTATGAATGTAATTAATGCTATACATTTGAATGTGATTAAATGGGGAAATTTTAGGTTGTATACACGTTACTAGAATAAAAGTTTTAAAAAACCATAGAAATGTACAACATAAACAGTGAACATTAATGTACACTACAGTAACAAAGGTACCACACTAATGCAAAGTGTTAAAAATAGGGAAAACTCTCTGAGTGAGGGGGCATATTTCCGCATGATTTTTCTATAACCCACAACTTCTCTAATAAAAAATTTAAATGTAAAAACAACATAAAAGAACTAGAATAAAACAGCAGAATTTAAAAAAAAAATGATATCCTTGGAGTAAAGAATACCTTCTGTGAAAGACACAAAACCCAGAAGCCATAAGAGAAAAAATGTCTGCAACAGTTGACAAAGGATTAATTTCTTCAAAATTTAAAAAGTTTTCATAAATCAATGACTAAAAAAACCAAGTAAACTTTTAAAATGGGTAAAGAATGTGAATGTAAACTTCACAGAAATACAAATATCTTTCAATGTAAGGGTGCTCAATCTCACTCATAACTGGACAAATTTTAATTAAAATAAGAGACCATTTTGACTTATTGGATTAAAGAATAAAGAAAATTAAATATAGTGTTGGACTGAGTATGAAAAAAACAGATTCTCGTATACTGCTGTTTGCAAAGTAAAGTGATCCAACCTTGCTGGCATTACCTATCCAAACTGTAAACGCACAACCCTTTGATCCAGCAAGTCCATTCCTAGCAAGCTCTCCTACATATAAATTCACACATGTATACAAAGAGTTACATACAAGGATGTGGTAAAAGCATTCTGTGAAATACTACACAACTATTTAAAAGAATAAAAGTTCTTTGAAATATCTAAGGTGAATATAATAATAGTATTCACCCATTATAGAATTTAGAAAAAAAAAGAATGTACTTCCATACTTGCACAGGAGATATCTGAAAAAATATACAATAAATTGTATCATGGCAGTTATCTTTTGGGGTAGACTGCTAGGGGTCTAGGATAGAAGGAAGATTAATTTTTCATTATATGCTTGTTTGAGCTGTTTTAATCCACATACATGTGTTTCACATAGAACCCACCATATATGCAAAGACAAAGCTACTCCACAAATATTAATGAAGAGAAACATTATTTTTCCTCTTAAAAGGTTACAATTATAGCCTATAGATATATGAAGTATGGCCCATCTTCATGAGAAGCATCTAGGTAATGAAAAGCAGCAAGTACTTATTTTTATACCTTCACAAATATCATTAACCCAGCTAAATTCATTCATTCATTCATTCAACAAATAACATTGTGCTCCTACTAAGTCCCAGGCTCTGTCCTAGGTACTGTGGATACAGTGGTGAATATAATCAAGTCCCTGTCCTCATGAAGTTTACATTCAGTAAGGGAGAGAGAAAAACATATAGAAACAAATAAGTGTTATGAAATTGTAAGGAAATGTGAAGTGCTATGAAAATAAATAAGCAGAATAAGGGAAGTGAGATATAAGTGGGGCATGCTCTTTTGGATAACATCACCAGTAAAAACACCTCAGAGGTGCACTCAGAGGTGGCATTAAGGCAGAGACCTTAATGAAGTAAGGAAGCAAGACATGCAAGTATCTGGAGAAGACAGGAGCAAGCTGGATGTGCTTAGAAAAAGAGCAATAAAGCCATCATAGCCAAAGGAGAACAAGTAAGATGAGGTCAGAGAAGTAAGCAGAGACCAAATCATGTAGAGCCTTGTAGTCAATGGCAGACTCTGGGCTTTGGTCAAAGCATGATAGGGAGCCCCCGGGGGTTTATAAGTAGGGGAGTGAATTGATCTTCTTTTAACTTTTTAAAAGATCATCCTTGTTTCTGTGGAGAGAACAGACGGTAAAGGAGCAAAAGAGGAAGGGAGCAGAGAGACTAGTTAAGAGGCAATAATCTGGGCAAGAGACAATGGTGGTTTGAACAAGGGTAAAAGACCACAAAAAAATGGCTTGGACAAGGGTGGCAATGGTTGCAGTGGTGGGAAGTGGTCAGATTCAGAACATATTTTGTGGCTACAGCCAACAGAACTTGCACTTGAATGAATGGATGTAGTGTATGACAAAAAGAGAGGGGTTAAAAATAGCTCCAAGGTTTTTGACCAGAGCAACTGGCTAAATGATGGTGCCATTTACTAAGTTGAAAAGTGCCAGGGGAAATATCAAGCGTCCTGTTTTAGACATATTTAGTTTGAGATGCCTAAATGAAGTAAATGTACATTATGAACTTCTTGAGAACAGAAATCTGTTATACATCTTTGCATTTCTAGAATAAAACCTGCCATGTTGTAGGTGCTCTACAAATGTTTGTTGAATAGAAGAATCACATACTAAGAAAGCAAAACCATGCTCATTTGTTTGAGAGAAACATGGAAGTTTCTAATGTTACTTTGATACTATGTATCTCAAGCAACTAAGAACGATTGACAAGGATGGGGTGCCAGGTCATTTTAACCCTTATGCCTAAGTAAATCAGCAGAGTCTAAAACACTACTAGTATGTTTTCTGAGCTTTGAACCAGTATTGTGCCTTGTCCCCTGTACATAAAACCATTAATTGATATCATCTATTTACCTCCCTATCTATCATCTTATCTCTATATCTCTGTATCTCTAGCCATTTGTATTCTTTACTTCCTTTCAGAGAAATAATTCTCTACTTTTGTCCATGCAAAATCTTCTAATCCCTTTGATAAACTAAAGACAATGCTGTCTCAAATGATAAATAGATGAAAGCTAACAATTAACTTCAATTTGCCCTGAATTCGACAGACTCGTTGTCTAGACAGTCCTAACTTATTTGATTATTGTGCAGCATTCATCTTCACTTTAGATAAATGGATCTCACCCAAGTTAGGGAATGCAATTACCCCTTAATTCATTATTCACCCCATTCTTC
The DNA here is from genome assembly GCF_015220235.1 of Choloepus didactylus. Classification (NCBI taxonomy): domain Eukaryota; kingdom Metazoa; phylum Chordata; class Mammalia; order Pilosa; family Megalonychidae; genus Choloepus; species Choloepus didactylus. The sequence continues at coordinate 44,161,249 of NC_051334.1, read as the reverse complement.
CACTGAAACTTAAAATACCCCAGGGTCACTCCACACTGCTGTCCTAAGGTTCTGTATACTGGGATGGGCTGTAAGTTAAAGCAGTAGTTCGCTAGTTTTATGGAACCCTAGTCCTCAAAATGCTTCAGGGAAAAAAGCATCAATGTTCATGGAAGTTGAGAAACTTTATTCTGTTTCTCCTGGGAAATGCATGGTGCACAGTGGCATATGAAAAGCACTGAGAAGTCCTGCAGTGAAGAGACCTGTTTAACTCAGCATTTTCCTACCTCCTGACTTAAAAAGAAAAACTGTACCTCAGACACTTTTGGAAAGCTGGTTTAAACTCTTATGAGATCCTTCAAATAGCTATAATAATAAACTCCCACGGACAGGGTCCTGAGTGAACAATGCCTAGAACACAAACTGGGAGTGTTGAAGCAAAACTTTAGTGTAGCTACGGCTTATGCTCTGTTGGCTCTCCCAGTCTTCCCTCTTTATTCCTAAAACTGACATTTTCTTCAACTTTGATGTTCATCACCACCTATGAATGTGTATAGCATGCATTACATATTAAAATTTTTAATGATAATTCTCTATTATTTAGCAAACTGGTTGCTTGTCAACAGAATTATTAAATAACTCCACATTTGGCCTCTTGCACTGAACACTGAAGAAAATAAAAAGTACAGTCGAACATCAGTTCATACTAGAGTTTTAGAATCAATGCTCCCGAAGCAGGAAAACAGAGTAAAAATCATAAATTCTGCAAAAAGCACATACTGAGTACTCAATCAATATTTATTGAATGAATGAATGAATGAACGAATACATGCAGGTATACAAGAGAAAGGTCTTTAACTTAAGCCACAGCTCATAGCTAATTCATTTAGTCTGGAAAGTCACCTTAAAGGTCATCTTCACCACATTTCAGAATTTATCTAAAATCCACAATACTTCTGTCAACCATCACTTCCTCCATGAAATCCTTTCCTCATCGCACATCTCCTCTAGGTAGAACTAACTGCTGTCTTCTCTGTGTTGCCGCTGGATCCCTGAACCTACTTCAAGTAACAACAGCACTTTAAAATCATATTGTAACCTCTGCTATACAAAGGGACCACATGCCTCACACAGGTCACTGGATAGACAAATGGACTGATAGATAAACAAGGGAATACCCTCAGACTCAAACATCCCTCTTCAATTTGGGCCCTAAGTTTGTCAAATGCCTTCAATGACCAAAGATCTTTATAAGTTATTACAAATGCATTTTAAATCAAGAATGCATACTTGATATTTATGACTTCACTTCAATATGTAAAATCTTTAAATACCAATCTTGGAAAACTACTAAAAGAAATCATGCCAGTCTCCACAGCCTTCCATTTCCTTCTCCAATGTTGTCTCCCTACATTCTTGCTTTTCAAAACATGCCAAGTTCATTTTTCTATTCATTGTGGCCTTAATGCAGGAAAAGCAGGGGCCTTATTTTTCAGCCTGAATGCTTTGACTGTTTTTATCATGGTCTGTTTACAAACTTATTACTAGTATCAGTCTAATGGCCTAACAAATACTTAAGAGTTCTTATTTTCCATCACTTCTGTGAAGTCTCAGTATCAGCCCAAAATATTTTACACTACAAGATTCTGAAGAGGTTTCCATAACATCCGATGTTGGCCTGCTGCAAAAAAAAAAAAAAAAAAAAAAAATTTCTATGTGTAAAAGTAAGCATTTTTTAGTGAAAAGGTCCATAGCTTTCATCAAGTTTCCACAGGAACATTTGATCCAAAAGTTTAAGAACCACTGATTTAATCTCTTAAAAAATCTCTACATATTAAACTAAAACATGCTAGGAATAAGCTTTTCAAAAAGGAAATAAATTCTTCACGTGAAAGTCATTTATTTAATAGAGTGTCCCATATTGTTAAATTTAAATGTTCCCAAAGCAGTAACTTCCCATTTAATATATTCTAATATATAAATTACAGTAACCCAACAGTCACTAAATTCTATGGCATCAAGCCTCAAAGTAAAGCAGTTATAAGGCTCACCGCAATTCTACTGATGAGCCCATAAAGCAAGTCCAGTGAGGTGGGGTACAAAAGGAACACTGTCAATATTTTAGGGGTTCTGGGTCAAATTATGCCACTAGGAACTGTGGCATGTGGTAATTCACTTGACCATTCTGAGCCTCCATTTTGGTCCCTTTGAGCTCTTAACAAGCTACGAATCTGTGACCCTCAGACATGGTTAATACGTGATTAACTCAACTCTCAAAGCTTATCATCTGGTTTTTATGTTCTTATTGACATTCTTACCTAATCAATCAATTAAATATCGTTATAAAATGGGGCATTGTTGACCTTGCCTGGCAACAACTAAAAAGGGGATTTTAAACTAAGATTCAGAGAAGTCAGAGGGACGGTATGAATGAGAGCCTGTGGGGAGACCCAGGGCCTGATTTAAGGTAGTGTAGGGTATCATTATGAGGGATGATGCAAACCAAACGTTGAGGGAGGGTCCGAAAGAGCAAGCTGAAGAGGCAAACTTCACAAGGCAAACTATTTACTAAAAAAGATACCGGAAAATATATCACATATAACTTAATCCAACCTCCTAATTTTATAGGTGAAAAAACCATGCTTCAAAGACTTTAAAGTGCCCCCATTCACAATGCTAGATTACAACAGAATAAAATAGATTGTTCAAAGGAGAATACAAATTTCTGGTAAAAATATAAAATATTTTTCACAATAAAGGGAAAAAACAGTCCTAAAATCAACTTATCTCAAATGCTCACAACAGTTAGAAAATACAAATAAACTTCTTTTGATTCGTTGTGTCAAATTTTAATGACAAACTTAAAATGAAAAGAAACTGTCATTATGAAATATGTCCATCTCATACATGCAAGTAAATTCATTAAACAAGTATTTATTAGGTGTCTACACTTTATAACACAGGACTAGGGACTCTTTTGAGCCCCTTTATGTGATATAAAACTGTAAAACAGCCTCAGTCTTTCTTGGTACACCTGAATATAAATATTGGCAAAATGTTTCACATGTTAAAGTGTGTATATGCCATACCAGCACAAAGACTATATAACCCAATACTCACTAATAATGGGCTTCCACATTTCTTTTTCTCAATTATAAGTCTCTGTAATTCATGGAATTATTCTATACTCAGACCTATTGTTAAATATATTTTTCACATTAGCTGAGGATTATATATTAGTTCAAATCAATTAGTATTGGTTAGATGCTAAAATTGCCCATTAAATGTCAGCCAAACCCAAAAGCTCATTCAACTACGAAGATTTCAAAAACTCAGAACCCAAATAAATTTAATTCTGGTACTCTTTATTCAACATAAAAATGTTTATAAAATAAAAGAATTCTGGTTTGTTTTTGATGGAAAAAAAAACATAAAATGAGGCAAAGAAGTACCCTAAAAGGCACAAAACTAATGCTAAGCCTGCACTAAACCTTTACTTAATCACTACAAAACCACACAGTATGTGCTGCCAAATTCTTGGTTAAAATGCCTAAAACAGTCCTAGCAGAAATCATGCTTATGGGTAATGTATTTCAGCAAAAAGGGAAATTGTGGTAGATTGTGGGCTCAATTGTCGGAACTCAGGGTATTAATCATTTTCTTGCAAAATGGCTTCTCTGTTTCAAATGACAAGAAAGATTCAATCCCTGCTGATTTTAGACAGCACTGAGTTCTAGGCAGCTAATGCTTTCAATTCTTTTAGTAGAGCCTGGCTTGTGGACAAAAATATAAGTGAATTCTATTGCTTAGACACTATTCATAAAGATCTCTTTGTACATGACACTTGGAATTTAATTTCAAAAGACATGAAAAAAGCTCTCTATTCACCCGACACCATTCAGCATTATGACTAAGGTGTTTTCAGTGTGCACTCACAAACCATTCATAGTTCACAAAGATGCAAAAATCACAGGCAGACAAGGCAAACTGGGGTCATCTCAACGGTTCCCTGGATCCCATCCTAGAGTCATAGGGCAGTTACTTCCATTCCCTGGAGCTCTCACGACTGGCTTAAATTAAACACTGCCCTTCTATGCCCTTTCATGACTCTGTATCCTACCTCCCCTTTTCTCTCCTATTTGGTATGTTTTTCCATCTTCTTAACCTACCTGCTAAAATCCTACTTATCTCTTAAAGTCCCAACACTTTGTTCATATTTATAATTTTAAGATTTACCTCACTGTATTAATGTAAATTATTTGCCCACTTGATTACTTTCCTCTGAGAAGACAAGAGGCATCTTATGACCAGGGACACTACTTATTCATCTTTAAATACTTTTTTCCCAGTGATCTAGTCATGGCCTAGCAGAGAGCAGAGGTACCCAAAAATGCTTGAACAAGTCTAGGAAGCAGAGCAGTCTGTACTTGTAATGAGTTGCTTTGAGGGTTAGAGCAGTCTCTTTCCCTGAATATGTTCAAAGATACAGCCAGATAATCACTAAGGGGATGATGTCAAGAGGATTAAAATCTAAGGTGATTAGACTGGATTGCCTTTTAAAAACCCTTTGGCCTAAAGACTCCAAAATTCCAAACAGACCCATGAAGGAAGCATGCATTTGTCCCCTGGAGTTGTGGGTTTTTCCCTCCTTTTCCTGTTTTTTACTCTCTCTAAAGACAGCCGTTTCAGAAATGCTTAGCTAAGGACAATTTTTAAAAATCTCATGCTGCTGGTTTTCTGTCATTTGTTACATCTGTCAGCTCGTGAGTAAGAGCTAACATGTAAAGTCAGTGAGTGAACCATTTTCCTTGAAATAATGTCAAGAAATAGAGACAGAAAATAATTAAATGTGAAGTGTCAGGTGCAGATAATCAATGAGAGCCAGAGTGATCAAGGAAAGGATTTTTAAGCAGGTACTGAAGAATAGAGAGGATGTAAACGGTCAGAGGCGCACTTATCTGTTAAGGAAAACAGTTAACAGGGATGGCATGAGGGTATAAACATGGAGAGTAGAAGAGAGCAGTGTGTCTATAGCTCTGGTCTATGTTGGGGAACAGTGGGAAATGCCACTTGTCCAACAAAGTGGGGCCAGATAGTTGGGGGCACACTGGGGAGGGCAGGATTCTTGAGAGACTGATAACAGGAGACCACTGAAGGTCCTGAGTAGAGGAGTAAGGTGATGAAAAAAAGCGTTTAAGAAAAATTAAGTATGGGAGAACACTGCAGGACGGACATGAAGGGTGAGCCTGAAGTAAAGGGTGGCTACTGAGAAGGTGGACCTATACAGGTAGGCTTAGGGGATCAAGGGTCTGAATGGGGGTGGGAGGAATGTTTTCACTGGGAATGGAGAAATAGGATAGCCCAAAGAAGGGGTTAAAAGGATCTGGTGACCAGGTGTAGAAGATGAAAGAAAAGGATGTGTCAAAATGATGGGAAGGATAGTGGCACCAAGAACAGAGCCAAGGAATGAGGAAGAGAAGCTGAGTTAGAGGGGAAGGTAACTATGGGGAAGATAAGCTATGGGAGGAAGAGAAGGGAGAGAAAGAAAGTTCAAAAGTTCGGGAGAAAGAAAAGGAACAAATTAGGGACTTAAGGATTCTCTATGGATAAGGGAAATCTGAAGTCGTGGAATGAGAAAGGTGATAATTAGCTGAACCTCAAGGCCCTTTCAAAATGAGAAGCCTGCAAGAATATGAGCACAATGAAAGGAATAGAAAAGGAGTAATCAGTGTGAGATAAAGATTCAGGATCCAATAGTGTCAAAGAAAATATGAAAGAAGTTTCCAAAAGGAAGGGATGAAGGATGAGGGAAAACGGCCAAAGCACGTTAAAGATACCACTATACTTCTTAAAAAGGAGCAGGGTTTTTTCTCCTTTCAACTGCTAACATCACATCTAAAATTATTTATTTGGTGGGTGGACAGCAAAAAGGATTTTATGGCTGTAAGACATGCTCTATTTTATGGTTTTTAATGACAGAAAAGGCAGGAGATATACTAAGATGTTACTGTTCTTTCTGCAAAGATAGCTAAACAATAAAAGAATTCTGTTAATATTGATTGATTTTGAGTAATATTTAGAAAGTGTACCCTTCTCAGAGCTATTTTGTTATATAAAAGGAATAGTGCTGTAGAGTACAAATATTGATCACATATTATAAATGTGTGGGTAACACCAAAGTGTACACGTCCTGATGATAGTTATAGGAAAAGCATTTAAAATTGACACAGGGAATATTATATAACTCATAAAATTTGCACACACAAGCGATGTGTTTCTGAGTTCTCAAGAATTCTTGGCAAGTGATGCTTCTCACCTGCTCATGTATACCCCTTCTATGACCAAGGCTTACTCGTGAACCAGGCTTACATCTACTTTCATTTTAGTTGTGAACCATATAGGAAGGCACCAAAGACACAAAGCAATGCTACTGGTCAGTTTTGATATTAAAATCACTTGGATCTGACTGATAGAGATGACATTAGAGGAATCCAAGTGCCTTCTCCACTGTCACTGGTAATTGAAGCTGGCCCCTTGAATAGGGGTACAAATTACTGTGTAAGAAATGCCCTCTACTTCCCCCAAATGGAAATGAACAAATTAATAATTAATAAGGCAATGGACAGATCCAGGTTTTGTGAGGTTTGAAGCTTATATAATTTGAGGTGCTCTCTTTAAGAACAAAGAATACGAAATCGCTAATCCACAATTCAGTATGAAACTGATTATTCAGAATGAGTATCAGAAGGGGTCTGCAGTTGTAAAGCCATAATGCCTAAGGTTCATCAGCTACATGGTAAATTTGCCTCTGCTAGTGACTAAGTACCAGGAGGAAAATGTGGAAAGAGAGAAAGAGCAAGTTATCAGGCAAAGGGAAAAACAAAGACAAAATGTTAAGGAATACTGGAGCCCAGAACAATAAAAAGACAGGAATAAAATCCCAGAAAGAACCCTGAAGTATGGAATATGGATAGATGAATGGAGATGGGTGAAGAGACAGAATTCCTAATCAATTTACACAGCTCATTATCACTATATTTATTTTCTAGTGATTCATAATCACATTCCTTCCTGCAGGCTTGCTTGAAGGACCAGGTTTTGGAAATACCAAACCACATCATCGCAGGCACTCAACAAGTGTTTTTAAATGATTGAGAGAAGGGAAACAAGGGAAACAAGGAAAACATTCCATTTTCTTACTCTCCACCAAGATCTACTTTCCTCTGATGCTCCAACCTATATGCATGTTTTTGCTGGCACTGGTCGGAGTTTTCAAAGAACATTTCATGCTAATCTAATCTCTGTTCTAGTGATTAAGACTCCTTATCCTTAACAGTCCAAGTTAAAAGCTATCTCCACCCAAAATTAATGTGCAAGCATGTTCAGAGCCTCCTCAAAAATATTATACATAAAAAATGGCTCCTGTGGGGTCATCCTACTTACCACCCCACCCCCCATGTTCTCTCTCCTTCCTTTTAAATCAGATTCTGCAGGTATATCTCAGAAATTATTAACACTCCCCCCCCACCCCCATCCCAGGGAACAGGTCACTGCGATTTTAGCTAGGGCTGAACACATGATTCCTAAATTGCATGGTGACAATTTAACAAATCAATCATGATGAGGCTTCCAGAAAAATACTCAAACACCTCATGAACCACTCACTTGGTCAGTCATAAACCCATGCTAGAACCCCGGTAACCTAGGCCTGGCCAGCCAGGTGGCTCACCACAGGACAAGGTTCAGTCAATGGGAGCTCCTAGTTGAAAGACACTAGTGTCTTACTGAAAGACACAAGAGGGCAATCTGATGTGCCCTCGGCCCCTGCTTCACTAAGGGATTCCCTTTGGACAATAAATGCTCTACATCTTCCTGCAAGTTCTAAAGAACTGTAGTAGGTTAAAACTAAGAGTTCACCCCTCTCTCCTTTCTTGCTACCTTTCTCTGAACATTTCTGCCACCTTCCCTCTTCACCTACCAAATTTTCTAAGGAAAAGTGCTTAGAGAAGAGGACTGGAATGCTACTACTACCTCAATACTACAAAAATCGTTATGGTGATGTTCTGTTTAGAGCAAAGGATGTGAAATCAGTGAGGTGCAGCAGCCACCTCAGGAATTAAGAGTGTAGGTTTTAAATTGTAGAATCTGGTTTAGCCACTTCTCAGCTCAGAGATTTGACCCCAGTAGTTAGTTATTTCAACTCCCCAGGCCGTAGTTTCTTGGTCTTGTAAATGGGGATGAGAACAATACCCACCTCACAGGACTGTTGAGAATTTAGAAAATCCACATAAAGGCTAAATGCAACTTTACAGCAATAGCTAATTAAATATTAATATTTAAGAGTAGTAGTAAAATGATTATTTCTGCTTCCCCTAGTTCACACCGCCAGCAAAACTGGCCCAACCCCACTTTGATCTCGCAGAACCCGGGGCCGGCTGCTAGCACACCCTCGCAGGCACTAGAGAGACCCCCAAACGCCACCGGCGCCACTGCACGTCGCCTCCCTCCCTCAACTCCGGGTCTGCCAGGGCCCCTCAGGCCACCACTACAGTCCACACTGACCTGAGATGCCGCCTCCTATCACGACTACGTCGAACATGTGGCTCGCCATACTCGCCTTCTCCTGACTCGCCATGCTCTGCTTGCGACTCTCCGGGGGCGTGGGTATAGGACTGGGGCCGGCCGAGGGCGGGGCAGACCCTTGTACTGACATTCGGGAGGAGCTGGGCGTTGAAGGCGGGGCGGGCCCTTGGACAGACACGATGGAGGGGTTCGCGGGCGTAGTAGGTGCTTGTAAGGAATCCCGGGGAGAGCCGGGCATCCGGGGCGGAGCGAACCCTTGGAAGGACTCTCGGGGGGAGCTCGGGAGCGGGGCGGGGCCCTGTACTGACCCTTGGGAGCAGCTCGAGGGCGTAGCAGGTACTGGTACCGAATCCTGGGAGCTGAGTAGCGAGGGCGGGGTGGACTCTTGGATTGACAGTCGGGAGGACCCCGGGGGCGCTGAGAGTCCTCGTAAGGAACTCCAAGGGGCGCCGAGTATCAAGGGCAGGCCGGGCCCCCGGGCCCGGCTCGTTCCGGTGTCGGTTTCCGAGTTGGAAGCTGGGGTGGCCCCAGTGGAAAATCCCTGGTCGGTGGCAGACATGGGGATCTGGTCGCTCAGGCCCTGGGTGCTGAAGCCCACGGGGCCAGACTTGGAGTTGGGTTGGGAGGGCGACGTGCTGAAGCGCCAGTGGTTGGCCGCGTCCGGGGAGGACATGCTCGACCAGGAGCTGGAAAACGAACGGGAGACTGTCCTCCACTCGGAGTAGATACTCCACTCGGAAGGGTCTGGGCCTAGGCCGGGAGACGGGCCCAAAGCCTGGGCAGCGGTGCCCCGGCCTGCGGGCGCGCGCTCTGCCTCGCGTCCACACCCTCTGTCGCCGAGGGGTGCTGGCGAGCTTTGAGCGTTCATGGTTAGGGATCGCACGCGGGGGCGGTGTTCAGTTCTCCCGCCCCTACCCCCACGGACACTCGCTCCGCCCCAGCCCCTACCCCCACGGACACTCGCTCCGCCCCAGTCCGAACTCTCAGGAAGCCCCGCAGCGGGGAGCCCGGCCCACTCCGGGTGGGGAGACAAATAAGGTGGCGCGGAATGGTTCGGCTATCTCCCGCCCAGAGTGGTCGGGCGACGCCACCCAAGGGGGACGTGGTGACCAGAGGAGAGTGAGGTAGTAGGAGTGGATGCGTGGGGATCTCAACCTGGTGGTTTTCTTCTTATTCTTTAACTGAAAAAAGAGGCTGCGCCGGGGTGGGCTTGGGGAAGCTGCTGTTTGAAGGAAGTGGACCCACAGGGCAGGGTCGCGGGGCCGCCACTACACTTGGTAGGGTCCCTTTGTGACATCACACGGGTCCCGATGAGGTCTGCGCAGTAGCGCACCCTTCCTGGGGAGGGGGCAGGGTGAAGTGGAAACTGTCTCTTAGGGGAGACTTGGAAGTCATTGATTCTTTATGGGGTTTTTAAAGTTGAAGTGCTTAAATCAAATTTGAATCAAGTAGGCAAGAAAAATAAAGCTCATCTATCACAGATTAAGTGGGACCTGCAGTTTAAAATGGCTAAGGTGCAGAAACAAGACTTTTAAAAGCCTCCTACTGAAAAGAGTGGTTTTTAATGCATCTATTTTGCTGTTCAGCCACCTGTCTTGCTAACTGTATCCTTACCTTAAATTTCCACTTTTTCTTATCTTCTGAAAGCCGAATTTGTCATCACTGGACCCCTAAAAAATAGATGTAATTATGAATTCAGAATAAGTGATGAGAACTCTAGGAAATTAACTAGTAGATGTCCCATCCCCCCTACAAATATTTGTTCTACTCACCTCTCCCTCATTCTGTATCAAGCATTATCTTGTTGAAGAAACAGCAAGGAAATACAGATTTAGTTCCTTCTTTATCCTGTTTAATAGCTCTTACTTCCCACAAAAGGAGTAGAAACTTTTAACTAAATGATATCATTTTTATTTTAAAATAAATAAAGGAATAGTTGTGAAATATCTCAACCAGTACCTTTCCTTCCTGTGTGACCTTAGGCAAATTATTTAAATTCTCTCTGCCTATCTCCTCAACTGTAGAACCTCCTAAATTTTGTTATCCATCAGGGTTCCAACAGGAAACAGCATACTCAAATTAGTAAATTTGAAGAGAGTATAATAAAGGAACTATTTTTAAAGATGTGGGCAAGATAGAGGGAAACCACAAGGAATAGTGCAGTATCCCCAGGCTGAAAACAGCAGAATGTCACCAACCCAAAGCCTGAAAGGTTACAGGGAGGGAACAGTCATCAGAAACTGATGACACAGGTGTTTACAGAGAGGGCTGCCTGACTCAAATCATCAGAACACTGCAGTGTGGGAGTCAGGAGATTAAATAACCAGCCTTCCTTTCCTCCATCCCTCCAATCTCCTGCAGGTCCTCTCCATTGACCTAAACCAACCAGAAGCTTGAAGGCCTGGGAGCCTGTTGATGCAGTTCATAACAGATCAGTCTTCAGAGAACAGAACAGGGTAGAGAAGCTTGATGGATGGGCCCAGAGGGGCAAAAGGAAGATATCCAACATGATTTTTGTGAAGGATAAAGGAGCCAATGAATATAAAATATTTAACCTAGTACTCAATACATATTAGTGTTTTCATTTTAAAAATTTACCTTATATTCATGCCACCTGCTGTAAGTTACTTAACCATTATCCTGTAACATTAAGCATTTAGTATTTCCAATTTTTGATGTAATGCATAGCATTGGTGTGAACAATTTTGTGCATAAAATACTGTACATATTTCTTAGAATTTCCTTAGGATAGATTCCTAAGTGTAGAATTATTGGGTAAAAGAGTAGGAGCATTTTTAAAGGTCTTGACTGAAAGTACCAAAGTACTTGCCCAAAAGATCACACAGACTTACACTTAATCAGCAGTGTCTAAGAATGGCAGGTTAGCTTTTCAACTTTCTTTAACTTGAAGAGTGAAAAATCAGCATGGCATTGCTATTTTAATGAGAGTTTCTTTGATTTCCAGTTAGACACTTTTATCATGTATTTAGCCATTTTGATTTTTTTCTGTTGTGAATTATCAGCTCATGCCTTCTAATCATTTATCCATTGGAGAATGAAGTTGACTTCTGTAAGTCTGTTATTTTTCACTGCAGATAGTTTACTCTGATTTATATTTTAGTACTATGATATTTTAGATATATAGAAATTTTAAATTTATGTGCTTTTTTCTTTTTAAACTAGACTATTTTTTAGAACGGTTTTAGATTTACGGAAAAATTGAGAAGATAATACATAGTTTTCCTATAATGCACATTCAGTTTCCCTGTACTTCACATTTAACATTAATATGGTACATTTGTTACAATTAATGAACCAATGTTGATACATTTTTATTAACTTAAGTTCACATATTTGGATTTCCTCAGTTTTTACCTAATATCCTTTTTATGTTTGAGGAGCTCATCCAGGATGCCACATTGCATTTTGCATTTGCTTTTTGCATAGCAGATCCTTTACCTTCAGAGATCTGAAATACAAAATCTGTTTTCTTTTAGTTTTTAGATGGTTTGACATTTTTAAATTCAATTATTTAATCCTAATCCACTGGAATGTATTTTGTTATGTGCTGAAGGGTGAGGATCTAAATGTATCACCTCCTCCCCAATTGTTAACCAACCATAATATAGAGCTTTCTGGTGAAAAATGCTTCCATTCTCCACTGATTTGTTTTACCTCATATAACATATATAATGAGATCTGTTTTTGGACTGTCTCTTCTGTTATATTGACCTGTTTATTCTTGCTACATTGCCATTAATGCCACTTTGATGTATTTATTATTGCTTTATAGTAGTTTTACCAAGTTGAAGGATTAATCCATTTCAGTAATCTTCTTTACAAAACCTTTTAAGGTATTCTCTCCATTAATATATTCTTATACATTTAAATGAGTTGTAGAATCAATTAATCAATTGAAAACTCTCTTTGTTAATTTGATTGGAATGATAATTCCTAACAATTAATTTGGAAAATTTGTATTTGGAAGTCTCATTTAACATATTTTAAAGAGGTCTTCATTTCCAGAATACTTTTAGGAAATTGTTTATCCCTGAAATTAAACATTTTTGTGAGGATGATATGAATCTGTGTGTGTGTGTGCATGCACGTGCACACGTGTACATGTAGTATCATAAATCCTTTCAAATTTGTGTATTTATAATTTTGGGTTTTTCTTTTCCCCATGCTAGGACATTTTTCTTCTACTCTAACTTGGATTCTTGCCTCTGTCTTAAAGTTTTTGTCTCTTCCTGAAAAACATCTATAATTATATTATTGGAGGACCTTTCTATGTCCTTTATCATTGTTGTCATTTTTGTCCTTTAACTCTGAATTCTGAGAAAGCTAATCAAATTTACCCTTCATATAACTGATTTAATTTTCTGCACTGCTAATTCTGTTCTTTACTTCTTCTGATGCAGATTTTAACCATGCTATTTCATTTTACTTTTATTTTAACTTTAATTTCTTACTTCAGCTAACTCACTTTTCATTTATTCCCTGTATGTCTCTAGTGTAGTTTTTCCTTATGACTTCCTGATTATTTTTCACAGAGCTCTAATTTGTTGCATTGCCTGGGGGACAACATCAACTGTTTTTGAAGATGCCATTATCTGTCTAGAGATATGTATAGCACTCTCATACATTGCTAATGTATCTGCAAAATGGTACAACCCTTTGTGGAGAGGAATTCGGCAATATCTAACAAATCATATATGCATTGACTCATTGACCCAACAATCCCACTTCTAGGAATTTATCCTAATGCCACATTTCCACAAATATGAAAAACATATGGACATGTTTATTTACTGGGGAATTATTTTAATAGCTAAATATTCAAAACAATTTGCATGCCCATCCATAGGAGTCTGGTTGAATAGACATTGATACACCCATACAGTGAAATACTATGCAGCCATTAAAGAAAAAAGAATGAAGAAGATCTCTATTTACTGATATGGAGTGATTTTCAGGATATACTGTCAAATGATAGAATCGAAGTAATAAAAATGTATATAACATACCTTTATATATATGTGTGTGTGTATTTGTGTGTTTGTGTAAGAAAAATATGTTTGCAAGAAGAATCATAAGAAGAATAAACTATAAATGGGAAAAAATGGGTGAAAATAGGATGGAGGGGATAGGGATGGGAGTGAGATTTCTCTGAGTATTCTTTTCAAAAAAGAGTGCATCTCCCATTGTGGGGTCTCCCTGATTTCAACTAAGTGTTCAGAGTTACAAAACTGCCACAGATCACCTTGGCGTCAGTCTCCTCAGAGGGATGTAGGACGGGAACCTGAGCTTGCCAGCAGGGCAGCATCACGTGTTTTTTTGTTTTTTTTTTTCCCATAGAAGTCCTTGCAGCAGATCATGGAGCAGTCCATATAGCTTCCAGGAGCTATTCTCTTTGGTCTTCCTAGTGGTAGTTTAAGTACAGGAGATGAGATTTATATCAGACAAGTGTGGAACCTAGTCTGGGTTAGCATCTTATGTCCCAAAGGAGTCAATAACTTTTGTAATAATTCCACAGGCATAGCTTCCAGGGCCCCTTGCATGGGACATACCCAATTATAATAGTCACCATACCAAGGGAAATTAAAAACTATGGCATTTGCATCAATTATTTAGAGTTCATTTATAGTTTCTCCCAGTCCACATGCAATTTACCAATCAGAGGTCACTTTTTTTTTTTACCATAAATAATGTTGTCTAATAAAATTGGAACAATTTGAGCATTATAAAGAATATGTTAATTAATAAAACAATTTAAAAAGAATCCATGAGTCCATTAGGTTCTGCCATATTAAATAGGTTAATAAAATATATGGAGAAAGAGATTTAAAAGAGGAAAGCTCTCATTTACAGAAAAATATCAAGTCATTAACATAAAAGGAATTATAGAAAATCACCATTTTTACGTCTTGTAATAATCAATGCAAGCAAAGATCACAAAGGAGAAGAATATTATTGGAAGACATTAGGAGTATGTTAAAGCCTATTATTATCCTCTCAATTATAGAGAGGCAGAAAGGGAAACAAAAATGTGGCATTCCTGAACAATCTGCTGCATTTAATGAAAGTGAATCTGTTTGACCTTGACACTAGGCAAATTCTTTGCTGGATGCAGAGATCATGATCTTGGAACAAGCAAGAAGAAAACTGTATAATTATGACACACTATTTGGCTTGACAATGAACAATTTTCTTTGTATTCTTATAACTATAGTGTAATAAAGATACTTTATTGAATTTTCTAATTTTAGAACACTTAGTTATGGTTACAGAAAATAATATGAATATTATCAATTTTCACAATATAAAAATGAACAAATAAGAAGTGATGGGGAGAAGGAAGTAGAGGAAAGTGTAGAAGTGTCACATCCTTATCAAATATCAAAAGATACTGTAGAAAATTGATAGAAACAGATATGGGGCTTAATATACTACTCAAAGATATAAAAGAGGAACTAAATTAATGAACTGATAATCAAAACATAGTAGCTAGGAAAGAATATGAGAATAGTGAAATTGAATTAAATTTCTCACCTAAAATACAAGAAAGTCAATAGGCAATGTCTAAAGTATATAAATGAAGAAATAATACTGTAAGCTGGGATTGTGGGGAAATAAGCACTCTCATATGTTGCTGATAAAAAGGTAAATTGCGGTTGTCCTTTTAAGGGCAATATGTATTAAAAATCTGAAAAATGTGGATACTCTTTTGCCTAGTAATTCTATTTGAAGAGTAGAATTGTTATCCTTCAAGGCTAATAATTACAAAAGGAGATTTAGCTATAAGCATGTTCATCTCATCATTGTACAAGTGACATATTGAGAAGTACACAAATAATAGGGGACTTGTTAAATACATTTTGGTTTACCTATAAAATGGATGAATGTAACCATTAAAATGATACAGATTTTATTCAGGAGCAATTGTGGTTGTCTTTATCCATTGATTCAATTAAGAAATAATTATTGAGGAAGAGGATTGTGGGAAGATGGCAGAGGAGGAAGCCCTAGAATTCAGTCTTTCCACCAGAACAACTATTAAACAAGCAGGAACTGTCTGAATCAACTATTTTGAAACTCCAGAGGCCAGTAAAACACTGTACAGCATCCAGGGAAGAGCAAGAGGAAGAGGCTGGTAAATTATGGTAAATACCAGTAAATTGCTTTCCCTTTGTGGCAGTTACTGACACCCATCCCCCACTCTCACAGCAGGCAGCAGTGGGGTCCAGCACCTGGCTAGCATACTGGTGACAGGGACATAATTATCCTCTTCCCCAAGACCAAAGGTGGGCAGAGCCTCTTGCTGATGACTACTTTTTTTAATACTTTATTCATTTTATTCAGATATATTCACATACCGTGCAGTCATACGAAACAAAGTGTACATTAGATTGTTCACAGTACCATTACATAGTTGTGCATTCATCACCAAAATCAATCCCTGACACCTTCATTACACACATGCAAAACTAACAAGAATAGTAATTAAAGTGAGAAAGAGCAATTAAAGTAAAAAAGAACACTGGGTGCCTTTGTTTGTTTGTTTGTTTTTTTCCTTCCCCCATTTTTCTACTCATCCATCCATACACTGGACAAAGGGGAGTGCGGTCCACATGGCTTTCCCAATCACATTGTCACCCCTCATGAGTTACATTTTTATACAATCGTCTTCAAGATTCATGGGTTCTGGGTTGTAGTTTGATAGTTTCAGGTATTTACTGCTAGCTATGCCAGTTCACTAGAACCTAAAAAGGGTTGTCTATATTGTGCGTAAGAGTGCCCACCAGAGTGACCTCTCAGCTCCTTTTGGAATCTGTCACTGAAGCTTATTTCATTTCCTTTCACATCCCCCTTTTGGTCAAGAAGATGTTTCTCCATCCCACAATGCCAGGTCTACATTCCTCCCCGGGAGTGATGACTACTTTTGATTAGTGACTTCGGATCATTTGGGGCTTGGCTCTGAGGGTGGCCATTGTTCCAATGACCTCAGTTAAACGTGGCTTGTCTGCTTTAAACACCTGGAGAGGAAGGTCTGTCTCTTGGGAAACAGAGAGAACATTCAAACTCCTGTAAAAGGGAGAACTCCTAAAACAACTAATAAGCACAAGCCTAGGACAAGACAGAGGCCCAGAAAAGACAGGGAGGACCATGCACACCGCATTTGTGTTGGGAAGACCTTCCTGATAGGAGGGCAGAAGCTCAAGAAAATCTCTGTCTTATAGCACCAGCTGGTTACAAAATCAAGAAATAGACATCTCAGGGAATAAATCACAGAGTTAACATTTTAAAACATTAAAATGTACAGTGTGCAACAAAAGAGTATAAGACAAACGAAGAAACAGGAAATAATGGCCCATACAAAGGAAGAGGATAAAATCCAGAAAGCACTAATGGAGAAGACCAGATGTGAACATACTGAATAAAGCCTTTAAAAAAATGATCTTGAAAATGCTCAAGGAGATGAAGGAAAATACAGAGAAAGAACTAAAGAATACCAGTTAAACAATAAATGAGCAATATGAAAATCTTAGTAAAGAGATAGAAATTCTAAAAATGAACCAAACAGAACTATTTAACTGAAATGAAAAATTCCCAGGTGGATAAAGCCAAAAGGGGCTGGCCACCCAGGGCCTAGGGAGACCAGTCTTCCTCAGATATGCTTGCCTAAACCAGCATGAAGCTTCAAAGGGCTCCACTCTCTGCCCCTTGTGGCATGGATCCCTTACCTGGTGTGAACTCTGAATGGTCAGTCTTTTGGGGAGAGAGGTGGGGTGGGGCTACTAGCAACCCACTTTCGAAACTAGAGGAATTTGCAGCCAATAGCCTGTAAACTGGAAACACTGGTCTCAGCCAATCTCCTCAGGGTGCCCTGGTTTCTCCCCAAGGAGAGGAGAAGAGGTGACACGAGACCAACCAAACAGACCACTGCAAGGACTGGTGTGTATGTATTTCACATTCAGAAGAGAAATTAGATCTTCCAGGGAATTGCAATGTTGTGGCATCTGACTTGTATGTCAAGTTTGTGTAAAACGGTATATTCTTTAAAATAGTGTTGATAACTGGAATATTGTATGTATGCTTGGAGATGCTTTGTATGAACCTAAGATTCACTCAACAGATGTTGGATTGGGGAAAATCCAAAGCACAACTTCAAAATAAAACACATTTTTAGGTTTAAAAAAAAAATTCCCAGGTGGGTTTTAACAGCATATTGGAGCTGGCAGAAGAAGGAATCAGTGAACTCAAAGACAAGACAATTGAAATGAGTCAGGCTGAGGAGCACAAAGAAAAAATAACTATAAAAAAGTGAAAATGGCCTAAGACACCATGAAGTGTACCAATATATGCATTATGAGAGTCTCAAAAGGAGAAGAAAAAGAGAATGGGACAAAAGGAATATTCAAAGAAATAATGACAGAAAACTTCCCCAAAGTAGCAAAAGACGTGAGTATGCACATCCAAGAAGCCCAGAGAACACTAAACAGGATAAACCTGAAGAAAAACACACCCAGTCATATATCGACCACACTATTGACTGCAAAGGCCAAGGAGAGTTCTGAAAGCTGCAAGAGAAAAGCAATATGTTATGTACAAGGGAGTCCCAATTGGATTAAATGCCGATTTCTCATCAGAAACCATGGAGTCAAGAAGGCAGTGGTTTAACTGATGAAAGAAAACAGCTGCCAACCAAGAATTTCATACCTGGTAAGACTTTCTTTCAAAAATGAGGAAGAGATTAAGACAGTTCTAGATAAACAAAAGCTGAGGGAGTTCATCACCATCAGATCTGTCCTACAAGCAATGCTAAAGGGAGTTCTTCAGACTGAAAGGAAAGGACACTAGACAGTGGTTCATGGCAGCATAAAGAATTAAAATGAGGTAAAGGTAACCATTTGGGTAATTGTAAATGCCAATATTATTGTATTGTCTAGTTTGTCATGTAACTCCACTTACTTCCTACAGCTGCTAAAATGCAAATGCATAAAAAGTAATGATTAAT
The DNA here is from genome assembly GCF_015220235.1 of Choloepus didactylus. Classification (NCBI taxonomy): domain Eukaryota; kingdom Metazoa; phylum Chordata; class Mammalia; order Pilosa; family Megalonychidae; genus Choloepus; species Choloepus didactylus. The sequence continues at coordinate 44,142,669 of NC_051334.1, read as the reverse complement.
CTATAGTATTGGACATACAATTAACAAAGATATAAGTGGTAACGAGCACCCAGGAAGGGTGGGGGGATGGAGAATTTTAGGAAAGGTATATGTGTATGCTTTTGAAGTCAAGTTGATATCAAACCAAATATGATTGTCATATATTTAAGATGATAAATTTTAACCCCATGGTAACCACAAGGAAAATAGATGTTTTGGTAATGGATGGTGGTGATTGTAGCACAACATTGTGACCATAATTAACAGCACTGAAATGTATATCTGAATGTGGTTAAAAGGGAAAATGTTAGGTTGTATATATGGTAACAGAATATAATTTTTTTAAAAATCCATGGAACTGCACTACACAAACTGTGAACCATAAGTTAAACCATGAACTATGGTTAATAGTATAATTATAAAAATATAAAAATATGTTTTCATCAGTTGTAACAATTATTCCACACCAATGCAAGGTGTTAATAATAGGGTGGTATATGGGAATCCTGTATTTTATGCATAATTGTTCTGTAAACTCACAAGATCTCTAATAAAATTATATAAATGTCAGGTGGTAAATGTGCTCTGAAGAAAGATCAAACGGCAAGGAAAATGAAAGTAGGAATGGAAGGATTTAATGTTTTGTATCAGATTGTCAGAGAATTTCTCTCCATTATGCTGTCAGAGACATTAATGACATGAGGGGTAGGACCAAGAAGATGGGGGGATGGTGAAGAGCATTCCAGGCAAAAGAATAGCAAGTTCAAAGACCTAAAGCCAGAATATGCTTGACCTTTTGGGGAACATCAAGGAGACCTGCAATGCTGCAGAGAAGTGAACAACGGGAGGAGAAGGAGTAGATGAATTCAGAGAGACAGCAGGGGGCCAGATTTTATAGGGCCTTGTAGATTATGGTTAGGGATTTGGAGTATTTTTTCTGAGTGAGATGGGAAACAATTCAAGGTTTTGAACAGAGAGGTAAAGTGATCTGACTTTAATTTTAGAAGGTTAATCTTGACTGCTTTGTGATGAACAGACTGTAGGGGCAGAGAGGGGAAGTGGGTAGTCTGGTCAGAAGGGTATTGCAGAAGAGGTTATAAAAACTGCTCCAAAATTCATTGACATTCTTTCCAGTGTGTGGGATCTAAATCCCCTGCCTTTGAATCTGGGTGATCTTGGGATTGTTTGCTCTGGTGGAAGTTGGCCATCAAGACATTTGACTATATGAGATCCCCATGCTGCAGAGGCCATGAGTAGATACTCTGGACAGTAGCCCAAGATGAGCTCACAGCTGATAGCCAGCATCACCTGCCAGGCCCATGAGTAAGCCATCCTGGATGTCCAGCCCAGTTGAGCCTTCAGATAATCACTGCCCCATTTGACATCTGACTACAATGGCATGAGAGAGTCCAACAAGACCTGCCTGTTTTTTCCCTTCTCTCACCTCTCCATCCCCCACACCATCCACCCCTGCCCCACCACATACCCATTCTATGTACCAGCAATAGCAGCACAATGTTTCATTATGTCACTCCTTTGATTGCTCTGCTTCCTGGGCTTTATTTTCCTCCTATGTGGTAGTTTGGAGCTATGTACCCCGGAAAAACATGTTCTGAAACTTACCCATTCTTGTAGGTGTGAACTCTTGTAAATAGGACCTTTTGATGAGGTTACTTGTGGCCCAGTTAATGAGGTTAAGGTGTGGCCCAGCTGAATCAGGATGAGTCTTAATCCTATTACTGAAGGCCTTATAGGGAAGGTTTCAGAGAGAGAGAAAGCCATGGGAAGTTGCTGAAAGTCAAAAGAACCCAGAGAAGCTAGGAGAGGCCACTATGTGTATTGCAATGTGACAGGAAAGCCAAGGACCGAGGATCACTGGCAGCCAACCCCAGAACACCACAGTCTTTTGGGAGAAACTATCACCTTGATGACACCTTGATTTTTGTTTCTCCTAGCCTCGAAATAGTGAGGCAATAAAGTCCCATTGTTTAAGCCAACCCATTACACGGTATTTGCTTTGGTAGCTAGGAAACTGAAACACTCTACAAGAATTTTTGCCTGCATGTTCCCCATTCATTCTTCTAGAATAAATTAAGCATTATCTTTTTATGAAGCTGTCACAGATTGTGTTCTTTGGGAAGCTGAAGCTGAGATGGAGTTAGGAGTGCAAAAGATTTATTAGGGAGTAATACCAGTGAAAGGAAAAGGGGAGAAAGCTGAACTGGGCAAGGGGAGCCATCAGGCCACAATGTAGAATCTCTGCAAGCCCAACAGGGAGTTATGGAGTGAAGATTGCCTATTAAAGAAGCCTCACATTATGTGGAGATGACTAAACCCTCGCTGCCTTGCTCAGTCACTTACTGGGGTTTGTTCTAAGAAGAGAGTGCCTTTGGCTATTACTGCTTTGCTTAGTCATTAGCCTGTGCTGCCCCAAGAATATTGTGACTCTAATGCTGAGGCAGATCCTGAAGAAAATCACAGCTAGAGGCTGTCAGCTAACCATAATCCTTACATCTGGAAAAAGAGCACTTTTTTGAAAGGGGATATGGGTGGCTCTTCTCCTGAAGCCAGGCCAGCTTCGTGAGCATGTGACCTGTGCTGTGCCACAGGGCTTCACACTCAGAAGGGCCCTGCTCTTGGTTTAATACACTGCTGTTACTGTCTGGAAATTCTTGATAATTTTTATCTTTGAGCTTGCATTTTATAAGTGAAGTCCAATGAGACAATGGAGTATGCATGTGAGCTGAGAAGATATGCACAATATGCATATACTCTGTTCCTTGTTGCCCCATTGTTGCCATATTTGCATATAGCATTCTTGATGCCCTTTTTGAACAAGGGGCTCTGAATTTTCGGTTTGCACTGGGCCGCACACATGATGTGGCCAGCCCTGACAGCAACTCTCCTTGACCAGACTTTAGTCCTGACTAAATGTCTATCCTCTGGTCCTACTGTGGGGATTCCGTCTTCTATTTTGTGCCTATTCAAATATCTGTCACCCCATTATGAGGGACTAATTATTTTTAGTATACTTCCAATCTCAAAAAGCATAAATCCCAAGAATTCATGCATTATTTTTGTTCTTTTATCTGTATTTGTTCCTCTAATTGCCTACTAATCTCTTACTCCATTGAAATGTAAAGATCACTGTGGTTACCTTTGTGGTAGAGACAGTTATTCCTTAATGTCTGTTTTCCCCCTTCTTCCTTAGGAATAGAACTCACCATTTTTTTTGCTGCTCAGAATGAAGACTATAATTTTTTGGCTTCCCTTGCAGCTAAGTGTGGCCAGGTGACTAAGTTCTGGTCAATAGATATAATTGGAAATGTCATGTGAAACTCCCAGGAATTTTCTTTAAAGGGAGGGATTGTCCCCTCTTCTTTCCATCCTCCTTCCTGCTAGCTGGAATGTAAGCATGACAGTTAGAATTCATGTTGCCATCTGGAGCTATGAAATAGAAGGAAGTTGGCAGAGTAACAAGATGGAAGGAGTTTGAGCATTTCTGGACTTCTTTTACAGAAGATGTAAATACACTTATTTTTGTTTAAGCCACTATTATTTGGGGTTTTCAGTCACAAGTAGCTGACACTAATTCTTTAAATGAATGTGGAAAAGTAAATGGATGTTTACTATTGTCCTGCTCAAAGAAAATATTCCCAACTGGTCCCGTTCAGCCCCATCTTGCCAGGGGCTGAGGTTCTCCTTTCATGCCTCCCATCTCCACCTTTTGTTTGGGGAAGGGACTTGTGCTTACAAGTGTCCAAGATTGTTGAAAGGAGAGTCATCCACAGGCTCTGAGTCTATGGGGTTTGAATCCCCTTTATTCTGCTCTCTGGTTATTGTGATAGAAAATTTTCCTTCCCTTTCCACTTAGAGGACCATTCCTTCCTTCCATTCTTCTGTCCTTCCTCTTCCATATGAGCCTCTATGTTGCCATTTCTTTCCACTTTTCCTAGGTTCTGTCTCATCTAATCTCTGGGAGATGTAAAGCTGGCATACACATATCTAAAAATCTTCATTTGACACATAAAATAGAAATTTCTTTGAATCCTTTTTAGGTACCTTTATTACACCTTCAGTGTAGACTGAAAGAGTAAAATGGACCCTCAGTGTACCCATGAAAGAGAAGAGGGGCAGGGAAAAATATAGAAAATAACCAGTATAATACAGTAAATATTACCCTACTGTGGGAATGAGCCATACTGATTACCCTGGAGATAACCAGTGATAGGTATCACTGATTTATGTGGACCAAGTTAAATTCTCTGAAGAATTTCCCAGAAACAAGAAGAAATATAAATGTATGTGGTTTACTTGTATGACAAGTGACAGGTGACTCAAGTTCAGAGAGAGAGACTAGATGTATAGCAGTGAGATGAGAACTATATCATCCAAGCTGTTCTGTTGTTGAAGTTTCTATATTCATATTATAAGAGCTGCTTGCCACTTTATAAAGAAGTTCTTGTATGCAGTGCCAGAGGATCAGAGAAAATGTGGGCTTTCCAAGCATGTCACATCCATTATTTCCCAGACTTCTGGTCAGCAGTGATATTGAATCAAGCACTTTGGAAAACTTTTTTTAAAGCTGACCCTGGCTGTCTGCATCAATAGACCCTCCAGGGGCTATGTCTGACATTTATAAACGTGTTTACTCTTCCCTTCACCTGAATAGACAAGAGTTGGAGAATCCTCTGAGTCATACAGCTGTAGGCAATTTTCAGTCCAGGCTCATCTTTAAATCATTCCTTTAACCTTCAATATTTCAAGACACCATTTGAACAACAAGAATGATTAAAAAAAAAAGAAAGCCAGGCAGAGCCCTCCTTTGAGTGATAAGCAATTAAGTTAAAATCTTTCTCATTTAAGAGATGCAGCTCCGGGCATTCCCACTGACTGGGAATATGAAAGCAAAGTAAAATGGTAAGGTAAACAAACAATTATCTTCACAATTTGATCAATATGGAATGTCAGGCAAAAAAGGCCTTCTTTAAATGCATCAACTTAAGAAGGACTTGCATTATAAACCAGATAACTGCCTTCAATTTCCTCAACCTGTTTTTCGAAAAACATTATTCAAAAGGGCTGAGAGCATGTGCTGGTTATTCTCCATTCCTCCCTCCTCCATGTTGATTTTCCACCCTTCTCTGCCCTGCTGTGACCCCCAAAAGTGAAGCGCAAAAGAGCATCACTTTTGCATTTCCGCCTTTTAACTTCTGATTGGGTTGAGCCATGGGGGTGGGGGCTGGCAAGAGAGTGCAGGACAGGAGAGAAAGGTCAGAGTACTTATTCCTTCACCATTAACATTCCCCCCTGCTCTGACTTAGACGAGGTTATGGCCATGGTTACATCACTCTACATCTTCTGAACTGCCGTCTTCCACAGCTCCAGCACTCAGCTGAGATCCCTTAATGCCATATCCTCTCCATGCCCTGTCAGTCAAAGTCACGACTTCCCACCATTGCTAGTACCAGGGGGATTCAGCATTCTTTGTTGTTTCCCCTAACCTAGACCATACTATTTTTTTTAAATTATTTATTTATTTATTCTTTAAATTTTATTTTGAAATAAATTCAAAATTACAGGAACAGTTGCAAAAACAATACAAACCCCATACACGGAACTCCAGCATACTCCAACCCCCCTCCCCCGATACCCCGATCCACCAACTTTAACATCCTGTCACACCACTATTTCTTTCTTTCCCTCCCTATCATCCATCATCTATTGCTCTGTCTTCTGAACATATGAGAGCAAGCTGCAACATCCTTGAACAAACAATATAATTCTTGTATACAATTCCCATGAACAAGAACATTCTTTTATGCAATCCCATTAAGCCCAGCGAAGAAGTTCAAGAAAGTCAACATTGATACAAAGCTTACATTCTATATTTCCTTTTTTTTCTTATGTCCCAACTGTGTCCCTTTGAGCCTCCTCTCCTCCATCCTCAGATCCCATCCTGGATCATCCTTGGCATTTAATTGTCGTTATCTATTTAGACTGTCTTTTTTTTTTTTTCAATTGCGGAAACATATGTACAGCCTAAATCTTCCCATTCTAACCCCTCCCTAGCATTCCATTAGTGGGATTAATCACATTTAGAATGTTGCAATGCTATCACCTTCCCACCATCCATTACTAGGAATTTCTCTTCACCCCAAACAGAAAACCTACACTCATTTCTTAACTCCCCATTGCCCCTTCCCCCACTTCTTGTAACCCATACTCCACTTTTCAACTCTATGGTCATATTCTCTGATACTTTCTTTGTGTTTACCGTGGGGCTTAAATTTAACCTCTTAAATCTATAACAATCTTGTTTTTCTTTGATACCAACTTAACTTCAATAGGACACATAAACCATGTTCCTATACTCCTCCATTCCCCCACCGTTATGTAGTTCTTGTCAAAAATTACATATTTCACAATGAGTCCAAAACCACTGATTTATCATTATAGTTTATGTATTTTAGATCCTGTAGGAAGTAAATAGTGGAGTTACAAATCAAAAATGCAGTAGTATTGGTATTTATATTTACCATGTGATCTTTACTGGAAATCTTTATTTCTTCATGTGGTTTCAGTCAATTGTTTAGTGTCCCTTCCTTTCAGCCTGCACAATTCCCTTTAGTATTTCTTATAGGACTGATCTACTGGTGATGAAGTCCCTCAGTTTTTGATTATCCGGGAATGTTTTCATCTCCCCCTCATTTTTACCCTCCAGGTATTTCTGAATTTTCTAAGTCTCTGATGGTTATTGACTTCTATTTGCATTCCATTGTGGTCAGAGAATGTGCTTTGAATATATTCAATTTTTTTTAATTTATTGAGGCTTGTTTTATGTCCCAGCATATGGTCTATTCTGGAGAAAGATCTGTGATCATTAGAGAAGACTGTGTGTCCTGGTGATTTGGGATGTAATGTTCTATATATGCTTGTTAAATTTTTCTATATCTCTCTCTCCTTTCTTTGTTTCTCTGTCAGTAGGGCTCCCTTTAGTATCTGAAGTAGGGCAGGTCTTTTATTAGCAAAATCTCTCAGCATTTGTTTGTCTGCGAAAAATTTAAGCTCTCCCTCAAATTTGAAGGAGAGTTTTGCTGGATAAAGTATTCTTGGTTGGAAATTTTTCTCTCTCAGAGTTTTAAATATGTCATGCCACTGCCTTCTCACCTCCATGGTGGCCACTGAGTAGTCACCACTTAGTCTTATGTTGTTTCCTTTGTATGTGGTGAATTGCTTTTCTCTTGCTGCTTTCAGAACTTGCTCCTTCTCCTCAGTATTTGACAGCCTGATCAGAATATGTCTTGCAGTGGGTTTATTTGGATTTATTCTATTTGGAGTTCACTGGGCATTTATGCTTTGTGTATTTATATTGTGTAGAAGGTTTGGGAAGCTTTCCCCAACAATTTCTTTGAATACTCTTTCTAGACCTTTACCCTTCTCTTCCCCTTCTGGGACACCAATGAGTCTTAAATTTGGATGTTTTATTTTATCTATCATATCCCTGAGACCCATTTCGATTTTTTCAAATTTTTCCCCATTCTTTTGTTGTTTCATTTTCCGTTCTGTGGTCCTTGAGGACGCTGAGTTGTTGTTCAGCTTCCTCTAGTCTTGTACCATGAGTACCCAGAATCTTTTTAATTTGGTCAATAGTTTCTTTTATTTCCATAAGATCTTCTATTTTTTTATTTACTCTTGCAAATTCTTCTTTATGCTCTTCTAGGGTCTTCTTCATGTCCTTTATATCCTGTGCCATGCTCTTCTTCATGTCCTTTATATCCTGTGCCATGCTCCAATTGTTTGTCTTTAGTTCTTTGATTAATTGCTCCAAGTACTGTGTCTCCTCTGATCTTTTGATTTGGGTGTTTGGGTTTTGGTTCTCCATATCATCTGGTTTTATCATATGCTTTAAATTTTTCTGTTGTTTTTGGCCTTTTAGCATTTGCTTTACTTGATAGGGTTCTTTCAGAATATGAAAAACACCAATCTCTTATTTGTCAGATCTACAGCTTGGTGGCGTACACTTTCTTTAACTAACCAGCAGGTGACATTTGCAAGTAACCTATTCCCCTCAAGTCAGTTCTCCCCAACTTTGTCTTTGTGGTGTGTGGGGGTCTGATTCTTGTGGGGTTCAATTGGTGCACCAAGTTTGGGTGTGTTGTTGGTGCTGTCTGCCCTGAATGAGGGGCATGTGTCTGAGTGGTTAAGGAGGCAGGGCAGCTTTAATAATCAAACCTCCCAGGAGTTCCCGGAGATTTAAGGCTGTTGCAAGAGTTTAAGCCTTCATTTCAGTCTTGCCACAGATTGTCTCTGCCGCTCACCCACAAGTCCTTGGTATTGGCGTAGGGTCCCTGGGATTTCCAAGTGGGTCCCCCTTCTCAGCCATGCTCTTCTGGGACCTCTGCTGAGGGAAGGCTGTGCCACGTCACAAGTGCATGCCAGCCCTCCAGGGAAGCCCTGGGCCACTGGGCCGTGCAGGGGCATTCCCAGCCTGCTGTAAAGATGGCTGAATGGGGCGTGTTAGTTTCCGCCTTTTCGCACAGCTCTGCTTTCCCAGCTCCAGGACAATTAGCTGTGGGTGCACTAAGGGCCACTGTCCACAGCTGATATTTTGGCGTGTGCACGGTGCTGCAGGAAACACTCCCCATCGCACTGGGACCCTTGGCGTGGCTCTGGGCTGTGGCTCTGGTCCTGGGCAGGAGCGTCCCCAGCCCGCCAGGAAGATGGCTGCAAGGGGCATGGTTTCTTTCTCCTTTTGGCTCCCCTCTGCACTCCTAGCTCCAAGACAATTAGCAGCAGGTGTGGGAAGGGCTATCTTCCACTCCAGATATTGAGGTGTTGGCACAGCCCGTTCCTGCCGCGCTTCACTACGTGGTTCTTCCCGTTGTATCCGCAGCCACTCCCAGGTTTTGTTTTTTTTTTTAAAAGAACTAGTCCATCTCCAAATGCCAACCCATGGTTTCCCCACACTGCAGCATGGCTGCTGGACTTTCAGCCGGCTCACTCACTCGTTTCAAAATGCAAACTACTGGTTTCACCAAATGCATGGTCCCTGTGGATTTAGCAAACCTTGTCTGGCTGGTGCATTGCTGGAACTGGTGCTCTGGGTCACTTCCTGGCTTTTATCTAGTATTTTTCACAGAGGTGTTTTTTTGCCCTGTCTCACCTAGCCGCCATCTTAGGTTCTCCTCTAGACCATACTTTTGTAAATATTCCCTTCTTAAAAGTCCCTTCAAAAATCCCAGCTAAGTGTGTCATGTGTTTCTTACCAGGATCCTGATTGATGGTCAACTGTATCAGTGTGACCTATATGACAGTTGATAAGCAAGACTTTGCAACTATATCCACTTTCTACGCTGTAGTTTTGCATGAGTCCTTTAAAAATATTTCAGAAACAAGGTTGTAATCACAGTGTGTATACACGCTGAATATGCCATTGTAAATTTGCTGAGCGGCAAAAGAGTGTTTAAAAAGAGAAGGTGTCACCTGACATCTGTTATCAGTCACTATGATCTTATGCATATGGGAGAAAGTTCCTTAGAACAGCTTGGAATTGGTAAAAATAGGCATGAGCCAAGCTTATTATTTTCAATTGCTTTCATGTTCTGAATAAAACTTTAGAGTCAACCTTTCTTGCTACAAGTACAAAGCACCCGTGTTCACAGAAATCCCTCCAGTTTACATCTGGGGATATAGTAAGATAAATTAAAAACAAAGTTTTCCCCAAAGAGAACAAAAATCTGAACCCCGGGGACATCCAACAGGGCAAGCAGAGAGATTTATGAATTAAAAATACATGAACACATATTATGAATAACAGACTTGCCAGGTACCACGCACTTCCCTGCCCACTTCTCTATGATTTCAGTAGAGGAGGGGTTCTACAAAGGCTTGGTTATTGTCTCTGAGCATATAGTTTGGTATATAATGGGGTTTTTCTCAGGACACACTAGCTGACCCAGAGTGGGAGGTGTGTAATACAACCACAGATTTTTATACCAGAGTTTCATAATCTGAGGTCAACGAATAGAATTTAGGGAGGTCTGTAATCTTGAAGCAAAAAAAAAAAAAAAATTACATCTTCATTTTCACTAACCTCTAAATGAAATTAGCATTCCTGTCAATTATGAATGTAGGTAATAAACCACAGTAATGGTATTAGTACCTGTGACTTTGTCACCTACAAAAATCACAAGTAGTTTCCATATCATAGCAGTCTTTGGAGATATCTTAAAAAATTCTGTATATTCATTACAATTCTTTAAAATTAGTCAAAAAGTCCACTTCTAGACCTTGTTATTTAATTTGCTAATAAAAGAGCAAACCTATTACTGCATTATAACATTTAAATGCATTGATGACTGAATTTCAATGTAATTGGTTTCCTTTGTATTTTATTCATTTAAACAAACATTATTATCCAGACTGTGAAATGGTCCATGGCACAAAAATCTTTAAGGTCATCTGCTTTCGACTAATAGCACTTACTTGGGAATCATTGGAATTTCTCTAGTCTGTATTGGTTTTTACATCTCCAATGATTACTTCTGTCACTGCCCTTTGAATGATCAGAACAGATATTTGGCATCTGTTGAGTCCAGGAAGGAGTAACTTCCATGGAAAAAGCCATGAGAAGCACTGCCCCCTGGGGACAGAAGAATCCGTTCTCATTAATTTTCCTTTTCTCATTTTCTAAACCTCATTTGCTCACAATTGAGGGCAAAGGACAAAACTGCCAAGTTTAATAGGTCAAAGTCACGGTTTGCTTGTAAATACCTGCTTTCCCAAAAGAAACAGCAAGCAGCCCTTTCAACATTTAGATCTAAACTTTTTTCTGCCCTGTTATATTTGGATTACATGGAGTCACCAATACAGGTGAGTTTCTGGTTTTCCAATGGACTACTTCCTTCTTGAACTTTTGTGAACAACTAGAAGTGTGTATTCATCTCCATTTTCACTGTCCAGCTCCACAACTGGATTACACACTTTTCTAAAACAGGGGTTGTCTGTGTCTCACACCTTATTGATTGATACAACACTGTTGTGGGGTCCCAGTTGTTCCAAGGATTAGCCTTTCTAGACAAGTCAGTTTCCTTTCCTTCCCCTACCCCCAATCACCTTACTTGAAGTCTTTCTTCCCTTCTCTCATCTCTCCTTGAATTGTTTTTTTTTCCTCTCATCTTCTTGCCTGTTCCACATTTGCATTACTTCTGACACTTGTCACTGCCCACGTTAGAAATTTTAGATGTGACCCTATTCTTTCCATGTGTATGAAGGTCATTAAAAACAAGACCCAAAATCCATTTCATCATGTATATCTCAATACCATTTGTCAAAAGAATCTAGAGAAAACTTAAGGTTAAACAGGTTTTCTAAAACAGCCTCAGAGGGAAGATATATAGTCAATAGGATTATTCCCTTGCTTCAAGGATGAAGGCAGATCCAATATTCCTAACTCACTTAGGATATCTGCTTCCATGGCACATCAAATCAGGGACAGCAGACCCCTGTCTTTGGTCTTTCTTTGCTATCTCTCTTTCCCTTTCTATTTACTTGGCTCATCCCTAAGTGAAATGTAAAATCTCTAAATTGGATTTATGTTTAAATACTAATGGATTCTTGGGGAAATTGGATGTGGGTACAGTTTTATTAAAAGAAGAGATTCTGTAAGGAGATAAATGTCCTTTCATGCCCTCCTTAGCCACCCTTTCTGGCCCATGGAATAAACTATAATTTGACAGGTGAGTGGCCCCCTGTGTGTTCTAGGAGACTTTAATTTTTATATCTCTCTATCCTAGATAGAGGATTTTTAGATTATATTTGGACCAAGATTATACTTGCTCAGTATTCTACTTTGCACTCCCCAAATCTCTGATTACTGGGTTGCTGTTGATATTTTTAATAGAATATCTCTCTCTGTCCTAGAAGTATTATTAAATGGCTTGTGACCTAGTAAATAGAAAGAAAAACTTAGTGACTATCCCCCCCACAAGATTCTTCCAGTTCTACTGCTAGTCCTTCTGTAGTTCCCCAAGCAATTTCTTAAAATATAGGATGCTCCCCTTTAAAAAAAAAAGCCCTGTCATAGCACCATAATTTTTACAGTTTTTGTTCTGTTGAATATTTCTTTCTTTCTTTCTTTCTCTCTTTCGTGTATTGCAGTTTTATTGGAGTATAACTGACATGCAACAAACTACACATATTTAAAGAGTAAAATTTGATAAGTTTTGACATAAGTATACATGTCTTAAATCATCACCATGAACACATACATCACTCCCAAAGTTTCCTTGTGCCCCTTTGTCATCCCTTCCTCCCATTCCTCCCTACACCAAATGCCAGACAACCACTAATATGCTTTCTGTCACTATAGATTAGTTTGCATTTTCTAGAATTTTATAAACATGGAATTAAAGAGTACATATTCTTTTCACTTAACATAATTATTTAGTTCATTCATCATGTGTACATCAGCAGTTTATTCTTTTTTATTGCTGATATTGGATATTTGTAGATATTGGACAATTGGGAATATACCACTATTTGTTTTTTCATTTGCCTCCTGATGGACATTTGGGCTGAGTCTGGTTTTTGGCTATCACAAAAAAGCTTCTATCAACATTTATGTAGAAGTCTTTTTATGGGTGTATGCTTTCATTTCTCTTGGATAAGAACTTAGAAGCAGAATGGTTGAATCATATGGTATGTGTATGGTTAACCTTTTAAGAAACTGCCGAAGTGCTTTTCAAAGTAGCTGAACTTTTTTTCCATTCCCTCCAGCAATGTATGAATGTTCCATTTGCTCCACATCCTTGCCATAGTCTGTTGACTATTAAGAGTGTCACCTTGGCAAAATGGATTTGCTTTCTCTTTAAAAGTCTTTGGGGAGTGGTTGTGTGGGGAAGTAAAAGAGTGCATATAAATCTGTATTTGGGACAAATAATAGCATTGTTATCGTCTCTTCAAAATCCATGTTACTTATTACCCTCTTACAGAAAATCATGTCCTACTGAAAAGAAATAAAGCAATAAAGTTCAAATATAAAAATAGAAAACCATTGACATAAGGTTTCAATTGCCAAGTTATTTTAACACATACTTGGAATAATTTTTGCAAAAGTTATATGTTAAGACAGGCAATACATTTCTCATCAAATTTTTTTAAATGTAAAAATAAGCAAATTTTCAAAGTGTTCAAATGAAAAACACAAATTTTGGTAATATACAAGTGCTTTCCCAAGTACTTCTTGGGCAAAGGAATAGATTTATCTGTATAAAACTCATCCAGGGTGATGAGGTAAGGAAGTAAGTCATGGACCAAGCTATCTAATGTGAATTTCTTTCCCTAAGAATTATTGTTCTAGAAATGCAAAGAAATGTAATAAAAGCATTCCTGTATTTCAGTACCTTACTCTGGATATTGCTCTGGAACATAAAAGCTTTACTGTCACTTCTGGCTGCACACTTCTCAAACATCCTGGGGACTAGCGGGGTAATTGTGAAGTGCAGCTCTTCCGGCCAGAGCTAATACCAGCAGGGCACATTCCCTCTGCCAGAATATCCTTGAACTTTACAGTTGATGGCTTTATTGGTCAAATGACCTTGAGCAAAGTCCCTATCAGTAAATAAAGTATTTTTAGTGCACTTGCTAGAGCAAATAAAGTTAGGGCAATGATCCAGGGTTTTGGACTGTTCCATAGCTCTAAAATTCTTGGAAACCATTGCACAATAGGACAATGTTTTAATGTGCAACCATATTGTGTTCCAATCAAAGTTTCAATGAACCTTTCTTCTCAATTCTTACAGAAAACAGATATGAATAAATCATATCCAACATGATAAGGGTCATCATAAAGCTAAGGAAAACTGATACAAACAATATCTTTTAAGTATCTTGAATTGTTGAGAGAAAAACTTTTAAATACCGAATATAGTTGTTTAAAAGTGGTTTCAGAGGCGGGGCAAGATGGCGGAGTGGTGAGGAGCAGAATTTCGTCTCTCCCCTAGAGCAGCTGGCAATTACCCAAGAACTATATGAAACAGTGTTTTCGGGGTCTCCAGTAACCAGTCACACATTGGACACAAGTTTGGAATTGGAGGAAAAGCTGAGATAGCAGCGAACATTGCTTCAGTCAGCCACGCCCCCGACAGGATCAGAGTCACCAGGAGAACTAAAGGCTCCACACCTCCTTACACTGGTGGGGGAGCTGCGGGCTGGCCAGCGCCACCTGCTGGACAGGAGAGGAAAAGCACCAATTCTAAAGGCCTCATAGGAGGGTCTCATTCTCAGGAAAACTCCATACCCTCCCACTGAGACCTGGGCCTCACTAGACTGGGAAAATCTGACTAGGGTCGACCATATCTGAGGAGACCCACTCACAAAAAGGTTACATAGAGGCAGAGCAAGAAACAGAAAAAACAAGAGGGGAAAAATTCTGATCAACTAAATAGAACCTAAGTTAGAGGTCTAGAATAAGCTGAACTGAACAACAGAGGCCAGAAAACAAAGCCAACCAACAAGAAAACCACTAGGTAAAAGACAGAAAACAAGCTCCAAAATAAACTAATCAAGAGAATCAGATGCCTAGACAACTTAAGATAACAAGCCATACCAGGAAACACGAAAACATGGACAAGCCAAAGGAACAAACTAATAGCTCAGCTGAGACACAGGAGTGGAGGCAACTAATGCTAAATAAATTTGATGAAATGAAGGAAGATATAGCAAAAGAGCTGAAGGATATAAAGAAGACACTGGCTGACCATAAAGAAGAATTCATAAACTTAAAAAAACAAATGGCAGAACTCATGGGAATGAAGGCCACAATGGAGGAGATGAAAAACACAATGAAGGGACACAACAGTAGATTTGAACAGGCAGAAGAAAGGATCAGTGAACTGGAAGACAGGTCATTCGAATTCATACACACAAAAGAACAGATGGTGAAAAAAATGGAAAAATATGAGCAGGGTCTTAGGGAGCTGAGTGACAACATGAAACGCACAAATATACGTGTTATGGGTATCCCAGAAGGAGAAGAGAGGGGAAAAGGGGCAGAAAGAGTAATAGAAGACATATTCACTGAAAATTTCCCAACTCTTATAAAAGACAGAAAATTAGAGATTCAAGAAGTACAACGTACCCCAAATAGAATAGATCCCAATAGACCTACTCCAAGACACTTACTGGTCAGATTGTCCAATGTCAAAGACAAAGAGAGGATTCTGAAAGCAGCAAGAGAAAAGCAATCCATCACATACAAGGGAAAGTCAATAAGACTATGTACAGATTTCTCTGCAGAAACCATGGAGGCAAGAAGACAGTGACATGATATATTTAAGATACTGAAAGAGAAAAACTGCCAACCAAGAATTCTATATCCAGCAAAACTTTCCTTCAAAAATGAGGGAGAGATTAAAACATTTTCAGACAAACAGACACTGAGAGAGTTTGTGAATAAGAGACCGGCACTACAAGAAATACTAAAGGGAGCGCTACAGGCTGATAGGAAAAGACAGGAGAGAGAGAGTTGGAGAAGAGTGCAGAAATGAAGATTATCAGGAAAGGTAAAAGGAGAGGAAAAAATAAGATATGACATATAAATTCCAAAAAACAAAATGGTAGTAGAAAGTACTGCCCTTACAGTAATAACACTAAGTGTAAATGGATTAAACTCCCCAATAAAAAGACACAGACTGGCAGAATGGATTAAAAAACAGGACCCATCTATATGCTGTCTACAAGAAACTCACTTTAGACACAAGGACAAACATAGACTGAAAGTGAAAGGTTGGAAAAAGATATTTCATGCAAACAACAACCAGAAAAAAGCGGGAGTAGCTATATTAATATCAGACAAATTAGACTTCAAAAGCAAAACAATTAAAAGAGACAAAGAAGGACACTATATATTAATAAAAGGGTCAATTCATCAAGAAAACATAACAGTCATAAATATTTATGCACCAAACCAGAATGCCGCAAAATTCATGAGGCAAACACTCTGATCACTGAAAGGAGAAATAGATACCTCTACAATAATAGTTGGAGACTTCAATACACCACTCTCATCAATGGATAGAACATCTAGACAGAGGATCACTAAAGAAACAGAGATGTTGAATTGTATGATAAATGAACTAGACTTGACAGACATTTATAGAACACTACATCCAACAACAGCAGGATACACTTTTTTCTCCAGTGCTCATGGAACATTCTCTAGGATAGACCACATGTTGGGTCACAAAGCAAGTCTCAACAAATTTAAAAATATTGATATTATACAAAACACTTTCTTAGACCACAATGGAATGAAGTTGGAAATAAATAAAAGGCAGAAGGTCATAAAATTCACAAACATATGGAGGCTAAACAACACCCTCTTAGAAAACCAGTGGGTAAAGGAAGAAATTACAAGAGAAATTAGTAAATACCTCGAGGCAAATGACAATGAAAACACAACTTATCAAAACTTATGGGATGCAGCAAAGGCGGTGCTGAGAGGGAAATTTATTGCCCTAAATGCCTATATTAAAAGAGAAGAGAGAGCAAAAATTGAAGAGTTAACTGCTCACCTGGAGGAATTAGAGAAAGAACAGCAAACTAACCCCAAAGCAAGCAGAAGGGAAGAAATAACAAAGATTAGAGCAGAAATAAATGCAATTGAGAACAGGAAAACAATAGAGAGAATCAACAAAACCAGAAGTTGGTTCTTTGAGAAAATCAATAAAATCGATGGACCACTGGCTAGGCTAACAAAAAAAAAAGAGAGAGCAGATGCAAATAAATGCAATCAGAAATGGGAAAGGAAATATAACTACTGACCCTACAGAAATTAAGGAGATAATGAGAAGATACTATGAGCAACTATATGCTAATAAACTAGACAACTTAGATGAAATGGACAATTTCCTAGAAAAGCATAAACAACCAACATTAACTCAAGAAGAAATAGATGACCTCAACAAACCAATCACAAGTAAAGAGATTGAGTCAGTCATCAAAAAGCTCCCAAAAAGGAAAAGCCCAGGACCAGATGGTTTCACATGTGAATTCTACCAAGCATTCAAGAACGAATTAGTACCAATCCTGCTCAATCTCTTCAAAAAAATTGAAGAAGAGGGAAAGCTACATAACTCTTTCTATGAAGCCATCATCACCCTAATACCAAAACCAGGCAAAGATACTACAAAAAAAGAAAATTATAGACCAATTTCTTTAATGAATATAGACGCAAAAATCCTCAACAAAATACTCGCAAATCGAATCCAGCAGCACATTAAAAGAATTATACACCACGACCAGGTGGGATTTATTCCAGGTATGCAAGGCTGGTTCAACACAAGAAAATCAATTAATGTAATACACCACATCAATAAATCAAAGCAGAAGAACCACATGATCATTTCGATTGATGCAGAAAAGGCATTTGACAAAACTCAACATCCTTTCCTGATGAAAACACTTCAAAGGATAGGAATAGAAGGGAACTTTTTCAATATGATAAAGGCAATATATGAAAAACCCACAGCTAACATCACACTCAATGGGGAGATACTGAAAGCTTTTCCTCTAAGATCAGGAACAAGACAGGGATGCCCACTATCACCATTGCTATTCAACATTGTGCTGGAAGTTCTAGCTAGAGCAATTAGGCAAGAAAAAGAAATAAAAGGCATCCAAATTGGAGAGGAAGAAGTAAAACTTTCACTATTTGCAGATGACATGATTCTATATGTAGGAAATCGAGAAAAATCTACAGCAAAGCTCCTAGAACTAGTCAACGAATACAGCAAAGTAGCAGGCTACAAGATCAACACGCAAAAATCTGTAGTGTTCCTATACACAAGTAATGTGCAACAAGAGGAGGAAATCAAGAAAAAAATCCCATTTACAATAGCAACCAAAAGAATCAAGTATTTAGGAATAAACTTAACCAAGGACACAAAAGACCTTTACATAGAAAACTATAAGAAACTGCAAAAAGAAATTGCACAAGACCTGAAAAAATGGAAGAACATACCATGTTCATGGATTGGAAGACTAAATATAGTTAAGATGGCAATTTTACCTAAACTGATTTACAGATTCAATGCAATACCAATTCAAATCCCAACAACTTACTTTACAGAAATAGAAAAACCAATAACTAAATTTATTTGGAAGGGTAAGGTGCCCCGAATAGCCAAAAATGTCTTGAGAAAGAGGAGTGAAGTGGGAGGTCTCACACTACCTGACTTTGAAGCATATTACAAAGCTACAGTGCTCAAAACAGCATGGTACTGGCATAAGGACAGATATACTGATCAATGGACTCGAATTGAGTGTTCAGAAGTAGACCCTCACATCTATGGACAACTGATCTTTGATAAGGCAGTGAAGCCGAAGCAACTGGGAAAGAGCAGCCTGTTCAATAAATGGTGTTTGGAGAACTGGATATCCATTTCCAAAAGAATGAAAGAGGATGTCCATCTCACACCTTATACCAAAATTAACTCAAAGTGGATCAAAGACCTAAACATTAGCACCAAGACCATAAAACTCTTAGAAGAAAATGTAGGGCAATATCTTAAAGATCTTGTGAAAGGAGGTGGTTTCTTAGACCTCACACCCAAGGCACGAGCAACCAAAGAACAAATAGACAAATGGGATCTCCTCAAAATTAAACACTTTTGTACATCAAAGGACTTTGTCAGAAAAGTCAAAAGGCAACCTACACAATGGGAGATGATATTTGGAAACCACATATCAGATAAGGGTTTAATATCCCGAATATATAAAGGAATCCTGCATCTCAATAACAGAAAGACAAACAATCCAATTAAAAAATGGGCAAAAGGCATGAACAGACATTTTTCTGAAGAGGAAATACAAATGGCTCAAAAGCATATGAAAAAATGCTCAACTTCACTGGCTATTAAGGAAATGCAAATCAAAACCACAATGAGATATCATCTCACACCTACCAGAATGGCCATTATCCAAAAAACAGAAAATGACAAGTGCTGGAGAGGATGTGGAGAAAGAGGCACACTTATTCATTGTTGGTGGGAATGTAGAATGGTGCAACCACTCTGGAAGACAGTATGGAGGTTCCTCAGGAAGCTAAATATAGATTTGCCATATGACCTAGCTATTCCATTGCTGGGTATATACTCAGAGGAACTGAAACTTAAGACACAAACAGACATTTGTAAACCAATGTTTATTGCAGCATTATTCACAATTGCCAAGAGATGGAAACAGCCCAAATGTCCATCAAAGGACGAGTGGATAAACAAACTGTGGTATATACACATGATGGAATATTATGCAGCTGTAAGACAGAACAAAGACATGGATCATGTAATAATGTGGATGAACCTTGAGGACATTATGTTGAGTGAAGTTAGCCAGAAACAAAAGGACAGATTCTGTATGGTCTCACTAATATGAACAGACATTAATGAACAAACTTTGGGAGTTAAAAGCTGACAACACAGGCGACCAGGAGATAGAAAGAGGGCAGAGATCAGCCATTTGATGCTGAAGGACTACAGAATGTTTAGGACTGATTGCATAGATCCAGAAATAGACAGGATAATACTGTGTGATGGTAGCACGGTATTGTAAGTACACTGAACAAAGATGTCTGTGAGTAAAGCTGAAAGAGGTGGGATAGGAGAATGTATGACACCAGAGGTAAAGATAGATGATAAAGACTGGGACTGTATAACGTGGCAAAAACTGGAGTGGCCAATGACTGTTACTAAATATACAAATATAAAAATGTTTTTGCATGTGGGAAAGCAAATGAATGTCAACCATGTAGAAATTTGAAAAAGGGATGGTATTCAGGAAAAAACATAATCAAAGCAAACTGGAGTCTATGGTCAACAGTAACACTGTAATATACCTCCATTAAATGTAACAAAGGCAATACGCCAATGCTAAATGTATATGAGAAGGGGATATAGGGGAGTAATATGGGGTTCTTGGTAGTGGTGTTATTTGCTGTCCTTAGTAGTATATTGTATTGTATGACGTTATTTTTCTTTTTATCATTTTTCTTATTGCTAAAAAAAAAACAAAAAACAAAAAAAACAATTTTTCTTGTAGTAATAAGTATGTTCAAATGCTGATTGTGGTGATAAGTGTACAACTTTATGATGATACCATGAACAACTGATTGTTCACTGTGGATAAATGTATGGTATGTGAATATAACTCTATAAAATTGTAGGAAAATATATATATAGGAGTAAAAGTGTTGGAGAAAACATGGTGAGAGGGATGATGCCTCACCAATATGGACTAACTACAATGTGTAAACTCAGAATTGAATCTTAGAACATAGCCTAACATGGACACAATAATTGTAATAGTCCCTAGATTGTAAGCGCTTACAGCAGTTAACTCTATCCCTGAAGTGTAAGGCCTATCTCTAAACTTTGAGATGCTGATCCCCTAGCATATGTTGTCACAAACATTGGGACTGGCGGTTTGATGTGCTGAGCCCTCGAGCATGGGACTTGCCCTTATGAAGCTCATTACCACAAAGGAGAGTCTAAACTTGTATGTAATGGTGCCTAAGAGTCTCCCCCTGAGTACCTCTTTGTTGCTCAGATGTGGCCCTCTCTCTCTCTAACTGAGCCATCTCGACAGGTGAACTCGCTGCCCTCCCGCCTACGTGGGACCCGACTCCCAGGGGTGTAAATCTCCCTGGCAACGCAGAGTATGACTCCCGGGGATGAATGTGGACCCGGCATCGTGGGACTGAGAGTATCTTCTTGACCAAAAGGGGGATGCAAAATGAGACGAAATAGTTTCAGTGGCTGAGAGATTCCAAATGGAGTCGAGAGGTCACTCTGGTGGACATTCTTATGTACTATATAGATAACACCTCTTAGGCTTTAATGTATTGGAATAGCTAGAAGTAAATACCTGAAACTACCAAACTCCAACCCAGCAGTCTGGACTCCTGAAGACAATTATATAATAATGTAGATTACAAGGGGTGACAGTGTGATTCTGAAGACCTTGTGGATCACACCCCCTTTATCTAGTGTATGGATGAGTGGAGGAATGGGGATAAAAACTAAAGGACAAATGGGGTGGGATGGGGGGATGATTTGGGTGTTTTTTTTCACTTTTATTTTTTATTCTTGTTCTGGTTCTTTCTGATGTAAGGAAAATGTTCAGAGACAGATTGTGGTGATGAACATATAACTATGTTATCATACTGTGGACAGTGGATTATATATCATGGATGATTGTATGGTGTGTGAATGTATTTCAATAAAACTGAATTTAATAAAAAAAAGAAATTAAAAGTGGTTTCAGGTGGAAGAGAAATTTTTTACTCAACAGCAGAGAGGAAATACAAAATGCATGCATATATCTTTCTTCTTTCATGTAACATTAAGTTATGAGCATTTTCCAAATTTTTATGAACTCTTTGTGATCCCCTTTTAGTATTACCTGGCAGTCCATCAAACACACATAATGATTTATTGTCTCACATTTATTTGTTTTCACCTTCTTGAAACTTGAATTAATGCTATAATTTTAAAAATTTATGTAGAACAGAGCTTTTCCCATATTTGGGATTGTTTCTTTAGGATAGAGTCCCAGAAATGGAATTACTATAACAATGAATATTAATTTCTAAATTTCTATATCATCTGTTAAAATGCTTTCCAAAGACTATGCCAATTTTTACCCCACTGGCAGTAAATGAAAGTGTGTTTCATTGAAACCTCACCAAGATTAGGCAATTTATAATTTTTTAATGCATGCTAACTTAGTAGGGTAAATATTACTTTGCTTTAACTACATTTTTATTACTAGAGATTGTTGGTTAATATTTGCTTGCTTTTGAGTTGTCTACTTGTACCATTAAACATTTATATCTTTTGATATATCTTAGACATTAAAAATATCAACCCTTTGTCTATGCATGCTAAATTTACCACAAATGAAAACTCAGCACTTCTGCCTCTGTCTCCAATTCTAAAATAAATAGACCTAACCAACCCTAAAATTGAAACCAAGTCCAAATTAAATCTTTTTTAAAATCTCAGTTTCATGTTGGCCTCTTTTCAAAGTTTCCCAGTTTACCACTCCCAAAGACAATGTAATGTTCTAAGGAAGATGTTATCTGCTGCATATATTTTAGCTATTTGCACTCATGGCATTTCTGTTTTCCAAACTTACAAAGCCTTTTATATTTTATGAGGGATTGTTTTAGGTAACGGTCCCTGGAAAATTGACTCTGGAAGCCAGAGTTCAATGTGTAGAACGTTTACTAAGGGTCATACTCAGGATCAACACCTTGAGACAAAGGGACCAGGTTTAATATTCTAGCATTGAAAAGTCATTGGATAAGGTCTACCCTTGAAGAGGTAGCATGGCCTTGAGGCATTTGGCATTTTTTTGGTTTATGGCAATTCCTGGACAGGGACTCAGCTGAGCGCTATCAGCCACTAACATTCCTGGCAGCTGAAGTAATGAATGTCTCTGTTCTGAAGGGGAAATCTGTAGTGAAGTAACACAGCATCTGCTACTGGTTGGAAAACACTGGCAAACATGCAATTCTTTAGGATGAATGACTCTTCCGTCACATGTTGTCTGATTCTACAAGGTCCTGGGAGGTCGAGTGTTGCTTTGTCTCACACTCAACCTGGTCTCAGTTCTTCTCTTAATTCTGGGTCTTACTTAGAGCTTTACCTTAGAGCTTTGGATCAAGTTTAGGCTCTGCCTGCATTTGGAATTGCTCTTTCTGAGGTTCACACCAGACTCTGGCTCCATGGGCTTTATCTGAATTACACATACTGACCATGTTGGCTCAGGAAGAGGCCTGAGGCAAGTCCTGAAGATATGATATGACTTTGGCCTCCTCAGGACCACTATATACCACAGTGGGCCTCACTTCTTCCTTTTCCTCTAACATCCCACATTTTCACTCAGTCTGGACCTGACAGCCCATGCTTGGGTCATAAGTCAATCAGCTCTTGAATTTGGATGTGCAAGGGGTGTTTACGCAGGCATTGGCTTAAATACTTCTGTCTACTTTAAGGTGAAATTCACAGACCTCACCAGAATATAGTCATTTGGCAGGGTTGTTTCTCTTTATAGTTATTACAATATACACCCAAAAAACAGATGTACAAAGGCCCCTAGAAATTAAAGATGGCTTCATCCAGGGCCCAGCTACATCCTGGTAAGGCTTGGTGAATTATTGAAGAATTATAGTTTCATTGCTCAACAGAATGCCAGGTACCACTTGAAGGCTATGAGGAAGAGTAGTTAAGGAGAGTTTGGATCATTGGGGCCACTCACAGCCCACCTTTTTAGGAGACCCATTGGCTCTGCCTCTTCTCTTCTAGATCCCCATGTACTAATTGTGCTGGTTTGGAGCTGTTACATACCCCAGAAAAGATCATGTTCTTTTCATCCATTCCTATTATTGGTTGGACCTTTTGATTAGGTTATTTCAATTGAGATGTGACCCACCTCATTCAATGTGGGTCTTAATCCTCTTACTGGAGTCCTTTATAAGAGGATATAGGACACACAGAAAACCTAGAGAATCTGATGGAAAAAGCCCTAGAGAGAAGCTGAAAGAGAAAAAAACACTGAGGCCAGAGGCTGGAAGCAAGAAAACCTGGGAAAGAAGGAACAGCAGACATTTCCATGTGCCTTGCTATTTGACAGAGGAGTCCAAGCTCACTGGTAACCAGTATTCAGAGAGGGTATCATCCTGCTGATGTCTTCATTTGGATATTTTCATGGCCTTAGAATTGTAAACTTGTAGGCTAATAAATCCCCATTGCTGAAAGTCAGTCCATTTCAGGTGTATTGCATCTTGCCTGCTTTGGCAAACCGAAACACTCAAACAATAAATATAAGTACCATACTGTTCTGCTTCTGGAGTCTGAGTAACTTGACTCTGGGTCTTGGAGCAACCACCTTCTCTATGGGGAACTATGAAGAAATTGGGTAACCTCCCTGAACCTCAGTGTTATCTTCTATAAAATGGGAGAAATAATACTGGCCTGATTCTTGTGGTTGTTCTAATGGTATTAATATGCTAATACTTTCTTTTTCTTGGGAATAATTGATGCACATGGTTTCCATTTGTCTATTTTTCAGACAATAGACCCACCTAGGTGGTGTAATGCTATCTATTTTTAGTGGGAATCTTAAAAACTGCATTATACACTTGGAGGTTTTGAAAATAGTTCACACTAAATATAATCTTTTGATGATTTAGGTTGCCATTATGAGCATCAGTTATTGTACTTTGATATAATATGGTCCATATAAACTATGTTTTTTTATTCAACTTTAACTTTTATTTGAAGTACGCTATACATACAGAAAAGTACACAAGTGTATACCTTAATGAATAGTCATAAACTGAACACACCTGAGTAATCAGATAAAGAAACATTACCAGTACTCTTGAAGCCTGACTCATTCTCCCTTCTAATCACTCTCTGTACCTCCCTCTAAAGTAGCCATCATTCTTACTTCTAACTGCATCGATTAGGTTTAACTCAAACCCTGCATTGTTGAAATAATTTTTATTTAACAAGGAGAATGAATAATCCCTTCCTATGTGCTTTCCCAGATTTTTACCTTATTTGTAATTCAGTAAAATTTCATTCTTTCATGTTTGGTGGGTTTTTTTTTATTAATTCATTTATTCAACCTACATTTTTGAATGCCGACTACATGGCAGGCTCTATTCTGGGCATTGGGAATAAAACTGTGTGCAAGACAGACATAGTCCCTACCCTCATGGAATTTGCATTCTGGAGAGCATGACAGACAATAAAGGTAAATACATAAAATTATTACCAATTGCCCTAAGTGTTGTAATGGGAATTAGGAAAGTGCTATGATAGAGAGTAAAGCAAGAGCACTTTTGATGGAATTGTCGAGGAAGGTCTTTCTCAAGGGTGACATTTAAGTTGAATAATAGGAATAGATCATGCAAAGAGCCAGGAGAGAGTATACTCAAGGCAGATGAACAACAAGTTCAAAGGTCCAGAGTTGATAAACAGCTTGGCATATTCCCGGAATTACAATGGGCCCCATGTGGAAGAAATGTTTTGAATAAGGGAAATGTGGTAGGGATGAGTTTGGAAAGCTGGGTAGGACATGTTCATGTAGGGCCTTGGAGGGCATTATAGGATTTTGGATTTTATTTTCTGAGCAGTTGGAAACCACAAGTGCCTTAAGCAGGAGTGTTTCATGATCTGATCTATATTATAGCTGTTAGGTGGATATTGGATGTAAAGGAACAAGAATGGGTATGGGGAGACCAGTTTGAAGGCTACTATAGGAATCCTGACAAAAGTGTTAGTACCTTAGATCAGGGCTAATGCAGTGGAGATGGAAATAGTGGTAGATTCCAGACCTGTTTTAGAAATAGAATTGACAGGGCTTCCTGGTAAATTGGATATGGTGTGGGTGTGAGTATGCACATATGTGTTAGGTAGAAGGTAGAAGGGGATAGGTGAGGGAAAGAGAGGAATTGAGGTTGACTCCCGGGTTTCTTATAGGAGCAACTAGATAGATAGTGGGACCATTTATCGGGATTGGGAAGTTGTCTTTGCTCACCTTTTTATGAAATTAAGCAATGTCTTTTTCATTGAAGTATCCACATGAAACCTATTATGGTGCTAGGTGAATGTTTATTAAATGAAAGAATTGAATATCCTTCATGATCAACTGTTACTTTTATTACTGTCAGTGTACTTTAGTAAGTCCACACCTCCTAATTTCTTGCTTTTAATCTCATGTGACCTGGGAACCCAGATAATGAAATTTTCCCAGTTCCCTGCAATCAAATCTACAAACTGTCATCAGCATCTACATCAGTCTTTTCCTCATTCCTTGCAATTAGAACCTGTGCTCTGGATCCTATCTCCTTTTGTATTATTGGGTCTCTCTCAGTCTCTCTCTCTCTCTCTCTCTCTCTCTCTCTCTCTCTCTCTCTCTCTCATTCTCTCTCTCACACACACACACACACAACAAAACAAAAAAGAAGAGTCTCTTTTAGTTCCCCATTCTTTCCCACCTATTACCCATTCAACTGGTTCTCAATGTCTTGCTTTCTCACTCTCTAGCCCTTCCACCCCTCTCTCACAGCCAAACTTCTTGAGTGAGATGTCAACCCCTGCTCCTCAGCAATCTGTTCTGTCTCTATCACTGTACTCAAATAGGTTTTGCCAAGTTTAGCGATGAGATGCTTCTGCTAATCTAATCAAATTTTCTCAGTTGTCATTTTATTTGGCTTTTCAACAACACTCAGTGTTCCCTTCCTCCTTGAAACACTCACTCTTTCCCTTCACTTCAGGCACATCACACTCCATTTGATTTCCTTCTGCTTTTCTTGCAGCTCTCCTTCTGACTCATTTTCTTCTGCCTGTCTCTGGATATTTTTTACTTCCATGATTCTGTCCTAGGCATCCTCTCTTCCCCCTCCATAACCTCTGCCTGGGTGAACTCATTTATTTATGTGGCTTCCTTTACCGTCCAGTGGGTGAAGACTTCCAAGTCAGATCTCTCATGTGAGTTCCAAACAAAAATATATCCAATTGCCAACAAAATATCATCACTTGTGTATTAGCACCATAAGCTCACTCAACAGTTTTAGAATAAAATTCTTCATCTTTCCTGCTGTGATGGTTAAGTTCATATGTCAACTTGGCTAGGTTATGGTGTCCAGTTGTTCAAGTAAGCACTGTAAGGATATTTCATGGATTTAAATAATTAGTTCATTGCTTCTATGGCTGTTTACATCTACAATCAACAAAGGAGACTGATTTCAGCAATGAGAGAAGTCTCATCTAATTGGTTGAAATCCTTAAAGGGAGAAGTGATGATTTTAGGAGTAAGGATTTCTATCTCTACTTCACCCAGCAAACTTCTCCTGGGGAATTCATTGAAACCTTCAATGGAGTTCCCACTTGTGGCCTGTCCTATGAAATGTGGACTTGTTAATCTCGATGGTCATATGAGCCAATTCCTATAACGAATCTCTTAATATTTGCACACAAACTTTATATATATATATAAACATACAAACTTTATATATGTATATCATGTTGGTTCTGTTTCTTTGGAGAACCCTGACTAATACACCTTCCATAATTGCTCTTCCAACTCCATTATCTGAATGAGCAGTGGCATCTTCCACCTGACTGAAATATCACCTCCTACTGGAAGCCTTCCCTGATTGCCTTCACTAGTTTAGGTCTCCCTGCCAGGTGCTCCCTTAATTCCCCTCCAATAATGGCACTTGTAATATTTTATTACAATTATTTGTTTAATTGTTTGTATCGCCCTATGCAATGTAAGATTCATGAGGGCAGGAACTGTTTCTATTTTTCTCATCATCACAATCCCAACAACTAGCATAGGGAGCTGACGTAGTATAGGTACTCAATAAATACTTGTTTACTGAATGAATGAATTGTGCTATAATTGTAAATAGATTCAGAGTGATAATTTGGTGCTCTCTAGTATGAATAAATTACACGGGATTTATTGCATGTGCTTTCTTTCATGTGACTGAAGAGAAGGTGGGGAAAAGGCATAGGCTTTTCCTGCATATTGTTACAAACATTTCCTTAGCATCTTTCCTTTCATATCCGTTAAGGGAAAAAAATGAGTTCCATACCTGAAGTCAAACGACTGATTTCCTTATTTAAACCATCACTGCTTACCAAAGTAGGTAAACATTAGGCAACTTAAATCTCAGGAAAAACACAATATGCCATACTTTTGATAAGTAGTCCTGCTAGTTGCTCTGTCATTTCTTCTGTTTTCAAAACCTATTATCATAATCAAATTAAATTTAACAATACTCCTGTGTTTAGAGCGTGTTAAATTATTAAAGGCAACTTTATCACAACATTTTAAAACTACAAAAGCAGCACTCTGTGACACACAGTTTTTCATGCAGAAATATTTGTGCCATTATCTAAACACCACAGCTGTCACTGCTTTAATAGAATATGTTTCCTAAACATGAGACAATTAATCACATAATGGGCGTACATGCTGTGCAAATGCATGGAAAAAGAAAATGAGATGAGCAGACATATTTGAATATGTCACAAATTGGCATATAGGTATATTTTCCCAAAAACATACAGCAAAAGGAGAATAATCTTACAATTAAGGCAAATCCTAAAACTTCAAGACTTTGACCTTTCTCAGTGATTTGCAACTTATGGTAAGGCATTTCTGCATATACACATATATAAAACACCTTTGGTAATTACATACTTCACCTAGGGCTAGGTAACTTGGCATGTGACGGTATAAGTTTTTCACTTCTGAAAACTTCCCAGGAAAGCCTAATAAATGATAAACATATCTTTGCTTATTTTAGATTTGAGGATTTTCAGCCTTGCCAAATTCTAGTATTAGTCCTGGATCCACTGATATCTCTCTTCCTCTTCTGAGTGTTGTTCACTGCCAAGTTGACCTATGGTATTTCCAGGCAGGCAAGATAGCAGAACAATATTTATCATACTGCAAAACCACCTAACCTGCACACATTTTCATTTGGATATCAGTCTATAATAAGAGTGATTATAATTATGCTTTACTTAAAACTTCTGAATAGAGATCAACTGATTTTAGATTAATGATCATCCACCATTACTATATTAGTTACTTATTGCTGTGTAACAAATTACCCCAAAACTTAGCTTAAAACAACAAACATTTATTATCTTGGTTTCTGTGGGTCCAGGAATCCAGGTGTAGCTTGGTTGGGTCCTCTGGCTCACAAGGCTGCAATCGAGGTGCCAGCTGAAGCTGTGGTCTCATTTCAAGGCTCAACTGGAGAAGGATCAACTTCCAGGCTCACTCATGTGGTTGCCTACAGGAGTCAGTTCCTCATGGGCTGCTGGACTGAGGACCACAGATCCTCACTGGCTATGGGCTGAAGGCTGCCTTCAGTGCCATATAACATGAACCTCTACATAGCGCAGCTCATGACATGGAAGCTGGCTTCATCAGAGCAAGTAAGAAAGAAGAGCCAGAGAGAGAGTGCAAGCATGTCAGAAGTCACAATCTTTTTGCTCTTATTTCTGGGATACTTCCTTCTCTATTGTTTTCCAAAGCTTCTATTGAGTTTTTAAAAATTGGTATGATGTTTTTGAGTTCTAATATATTTCTTTTAGTTG
Source organism: Choloepus didactylus (assembly GCF_015220235.1). Taxonomy (NCBI): domain Eukaryota; kingdom Metazoa; phylum Chordata; class Mammalia; order Pilosa; family Megalonychidae; genus Choloepus; species Choloepus didactylus. The sequence continues at coordinate 44,113,495 of NC_051334.1, read as the reverse complement.
TTTTTCTCTGAACTTTCCTTCTTTTATAGTATACTTGTCTTGTTTCATACATGCAATATTTCTATCTGTGAGTACATTAATAATGACAATATTTGTATCAGTTATGGTTCAATTGGAGAAGCAGAACCCCTAGGAGATATATATGGTTAAGCAGTCTCTGTGAGGCTGTTAACTTTGTATCTGTAAAATGGGGAAGAGAGAAAGCAGGCTGGAACCCACAAGCATGAACTGGAACCCCATGAAGATGGAACTGAAACCTATGTAATTTCTTATTGTCTCTGTCCTTAGTGGTGTTGGCATTATGCTTCATAATGGTGCTAAACACACAAACACATGTCCCAGGAGTCAGAAAAGCTGAAGGAAGATCCAGGGGAAGGTAGAGCAGTTGTAGGTCTAGCCATTGCCTTACACCAATGAGTGAGTCAGCAGATCAGCAACAACATGTGTGAACCACAAAATGGCCACTCATTCATTTCCACCCTCCAAATCTCCCAAGAATCTCCCTTGTGGAAGATCTTCACTGGAAGCATACAAGAAAGAGAATTCTGGAAAATGTAGTTCAGCATGGACAAGTTGGCACATTATAAAGCCACTACTTTAGACTAATGTCTAAAGATTGAGTCTGGGGTAAACTTTATGAACATTTAATCATTCTCTAATTTATGCTTTACAAATCTGGATTTCTCTGTCAAGTATACTTATGGTAGATATTAACATATTCACTCTTCAGATTAATCTAGGTGCATACCCTCAGTTTCTGAGGTTTAACACAATGAAGTCAGTTTGTAGAAGGATGGTCTGGCAATGCACACAAAGAATATGAGAAAATTGCACTTAAATAATCACTTACTGAGAAGCTTCTGCTGCATAACTGTGTGTTGGACTAATAAAAGGCAGTCGGAGCATATATGGGCACATGAAATTGTTTAATTAGCAAGTTTAATCAGGGGTTATAGTATCCAATGAAAATAGCCTTCTCAATTTCAAACATTATGACATTAAGTCACCAAAACTCTACTCAGGAAGTATGTTTCAAACTCAAGTAATGTATATTATCAATTTATTTTTTTATAAGGCCACCACTATTACCAACCTACTTCTACAGACTGCTAGTTAACAAATAATATAATGACATTTGAAAATGCATCTTATAGAGCTTTATTCATCCTGAATTTTCTAATACCAATAGATATTAGGTACGGTCTCTGCCTTCAAGGAGTTCACCATACAAATTAATGGAAAGCAAGAGTCTAGAGGGAGTTACAATCATCTATTCCTCAGTCTCCACATCACTATTGGCAGGAGTGAAGGGGAAGCCCAGAGCTTCCTGGCAAGACTTCCATTCCTCTCTGCACCATCACACCCTTACAATCAGTATCTCCCTTGAGAGTATGAAGAATCATTTTGTCATGACCTTTATCCCTGTTTATGGCAGTCCCCACAAGAAGCCCATAACTTCTTCCATTTTCCCTCAGACCCTAATGCCCAATTAGTTCTTTGAGCAGTGACAAACCTTGTCTCAACTCTCATCTCTCTTCCTTGCTCTATTTTTATCTGTAGCACTTTTGACCTTCTTACACACCATCTATTTTGCTGAATTATTTGTTTATCTTCATCCATTAGAATGTAAACTCTAAATGTAGAAAGATCTTTTTGGTTATGATCACTGCTGTATCTCCAGAGAAGACTGCCTTGCACATATTATATTTTCAATAAATATTTGTAGAGTGAAAGTAGATGCTCTATGGTATCTGTCTATAAATGTATCATGGCTTTATTGAATTGAAAAAGAGATAGAGTGAATAAAAATATTCAAATTTCATAGTTATCCATAATTTAGATGGCATAGATGTTCTGAAAAGTTAAGTTTATTCATAATTTCTAAAGAAATAATCCACAGAAATAACCTCAGGAAGCTACTGTCTTTATCTTATATTCCAAGGGAGAATCAGAAGAATTCTTACCTTGTTCCTTCGTGTTTTGACAGAGCAGTAGTCTTCTATCGGTTCTGGTTTTCTTCAAAATGTGAAGACAATTTCTAAAATATTATTAGAACTTGAACATGTGTATTAGTTTCCTGGGGCTGCTGTAACAAAATATCACAAACTGGGTGACTTAAAACAACAGAAATGTCTTCTTTCACAGTTCGTGAGGCCAGAAGTCCAAAATCAAGATGTCAACAGGGCCATGCTCCCTCCAAAGGTCTAGGGGAGCTTCTTCCTGGTGGCTTTCAGCAATCATTGCCATTTGTTATGGATTGAATTGTGTTCTCCCCAAAAGACATGTTTCAAGTCCTAACCCTTGGTCCTGTGAATGTGAAGTTATTTGTAAATAGGATTTTCAAAGATGTTATTGGTTAAAGTGAGGTCAATCTGGATTAAGGTGGGCCCTAATCCAATATGACTAGTGTTCTTATGAGGAGAGAAAATTTGGACAGAGTCAGTAGGAGAGAGTCAGAGAGATGGCCATGTGACAGAGGCAAAGATTGAGTTATGCCACAAACCAAGGAACATCACAGATTGCCAGCCACCACCCAGAAACCAGGGGTGAGGCAGGAACAGATTCTCCCCTTTAAGAGGAAGCATGGCCTTGCAAACACCTTGATTTGGGACTTGTGGCTTCCAGAACAATGAGAAAATAAATTTCTGTTATGTAAGCCAACTAGTCTCTGGTATTTTGTTATGGTATCCCTTGCAAACTAAGACAGCATTACTTGGCTTGTAGCTTCATCACTCCAGTGTCTGCCTTCATCTTCACATGACCTTTGTGTGTGTGTGTGTGTGTGTGTGCACGCATGTGCGCAAAATTTCCCTCTTCTTATAAGGGCACTCACTAGTCATAGGGCTCAGTCTAATTCTGTATTACCTCATCTTAACTAATCATATCTGCCAAGACCCTATTTCTAAATAAAATCACATTCTGAGGTGCTGGGGGTTACAACATCAATATATCTTTTGGGGGAACCCAATTCAACTCACAACAGCATACTAATATAGTTTTTCAGTTGTATTCATCATTTTTATACCCCAACAGTTTCAAGGTTTATAAACAAGGTAAGGCAACAGTTCCTGGATATTGATTTGTCTCAAAAGTGTAATTTAGTGTCCTTTTCCCAAATGCAGTTGTTTGGTGTTGCCAGAATGTGGCCCCATAATATGGAATTATTTAACCCAGGTAAAAGTAAGAGCAACTGAGAAGTTAAAATTGAGAAGTTTTAGGGTTCACCAGGAATTTCTGCAGAACAAGGCAGCCAGCTGTTTCTCATTGTGACAGAGAATTGATAGTGCTCATCAAATACCATTTCATTTTCCATTATCTGGACGCATAGGCAGGTTATATTCCCCCAATTTCCTATTGAGGTTGCAGCCAGCCATGTGACTGGATTCTGAATGAGTTGTGCATGGAGGCCACGTTTTCTGAATGAAGCTATATGACGGCAGAGCTTTCATGGCTTGTGTGGCTCAGTGATCGTGTGGAACAGAATCCCATTTACTCTGTTAATCATAAAATATTAGTAAGAAATAATCTTTTGTTAGGTTAAATCCCTGAGATTTTAGGGTTTATTTGTTACTGTTTCCTGACAAATTCGCCTACCCTTGATAGGCGCCTGTGACTGGACTGAACAATTCTTAAAATCAGAATGAAAAAGCAAACATTTCAGAAAAAGCTACTTTATTCCACATTGTTGGAAGTTTGTATGTAAACCAAGAGATTGCTGGAGCCCCTCCCTTCTTTGTTAAGAGGCATCATTTGCTAATACATAAACAGCCAAAAGGTTTGGTCTTATTTTCTGTAAATGTTCTCTCCAGAGCATTTCTGTAGAGTTTTCTTTTCTTCTGCTGCCTCTGGCAAAACTGTAGGAAGCTTTTCAGGTCTGGGAATCTCCACTGTGTTCTCTTTCTCAGAGATTTGGTCCATTCAGTTAGCAGATGTCCCTTCTCCCTTCTCCTTGGGACCTGGGCAACAGATGGGGGATAATGTACATCAGACTCTTTTCCCCTGACCACCTTGTTCCTGCACCCTATTACTGAAGTGATAGGGCATTTTTAGAAAAGAAAGACAGAAGGGGGAGATACAAATTAAAGTTCTGATTTCATTCACTCCTGGTTCTGATTTATTGATGAAATTCTGAACTTTGTACTGATGCTGTAAATGAATGAGACTTTGGGGGAATCTTAGGAAGATGTAAGCATATTTATATGAGGGAAATGTAAATAATTTGTGACCAGAGGATAGACTGAGCTGGTTTTTAAATATGTCCACATATTTTTCGATACTCCTTTTAAGAAGCAGAGCTTAATTTCCTCCCCTAGAGTGAAGGCTGACATACAGACTCATGTCTAACAAATAGCATATGGAGGAAGTAGTGATGTGTAACTTCTAAAGCTAGGAAATAAAAGGCATTGGGGCTTCCTCCTTGTTTCTCTCTCTCTTGGATCATTCCCTCTGGGGAAAGCCAGCTGCCATGTCCTGAGGACACTCAAGTAGCACTATGGAGATGCCACATGGTGAGGAACTTAGGCCTCTGGCCAACTGCCAGTGAAAAATTGAGGCCTTTTGCCAGCAGTAAACAAGGAACAGACGCTGCCCACCAACATCTATGTGAGTGATCTTGGAATGGGATCCTCTATCTCCAGTCAAGCCTTCAGCCTGGCCAACATCTTGATTATACCCTCATGACAGACCCTGAGTCTGAATCAGAACTCTGTACTAAGCCACTCTCAAATTCTTGACCCACAGAAATTGTGAGACAAATGTCTACTGCTTTAGGCCACTAAATTTTGGGGTAAGTTGTTACTCAGTCATAGATAATTAATACAGTGATCAACTATGATGGGTAGGTGATGGTGAAGTATCCTTCCATGTGAATATTGAGAGGAAATGCATTTTTCATTTCTTTCCAAAAGTCTGGCTTGCTCTTGTGACACGCAGAGAGAGAGAAAACCAGCAATTTCTAGAGCATGAAGAATCAACATTTCTAGGTTTTGTGGATGGAATTACAGGAAACCCTGCCTTTAAAATTGTTTAATTTTTATAAGGTGGTGCCACCTTCACAATATTAAAAAAGGTTGGAATCATTTTCTTTGCCTTTTCTGTGTTTGAATGATGAATGATCTATCCAAAGCAGTCAATGCCTGTTCAGAGGCAAAGACCTCATATGGATTTAATGCCTTATCATTGTTCCTTAAAACTATATTTAACCTAAAATTCTAGTTATCACACTCCAAACCTGCCCCTCTTTTCCCTTGGAAAAATATATTTACTTAGTTTCTTATTAGGCTTAAGCCAAGCTTCAAGAAACCTCAAAGATTCAATACTTGGAGCTAAACTCTGATTTACAGTGCTGCAGCAGTGTCAGTTCAAAACAAAATAGGATAAATGTCCTTCTTATTGCCAGGGCCTGTCCGTCTTTTGGTAATGACAAAGTCACATTTATTCTTGCATGTACTTTGTAAAAGGTCCAAAATGTTGGGAGGAAGAAATATTTCAGCCTTCAGCAACTTTTCTACAGTCCTAACTTTCTATCAAGGATTGGCTGAAAATTGTGGGAATGACTGTATGCCTTCATTTTCTCTACCAATGCAATTTGGATTGTTGCAGAAATTTGTTTATAGGTTTTATGCTACTTATAAAATATTGTCATATATATATATGTATATATATATATGATGTAGCTACAGGCGCTGGCTTTGCAGTTGCAGGGTTTCCAGTCCAGCCCCCAGGCCTGGAAGCTCATCATGGCTGTCTCCTCACTTGGCTCTTCATCCTGTTTTGGATGCTGGCGGTGCTGTGGGAAAGAGAGGATATACATATATTGCTACGGTTCTAGTTGATTCTCTCGCTAGTTTGCAGATTTCTTGTGGGCAGGGTAGAGCAGAGGAGAAAGCATAGGCAAGCTTTAGAATCAGACAGACATGGGTTTAAATTCTGGTCTACTGCTTACTAGCAGCGTACTTTGGGCATGGTGCACAACGCCCTTGGACTTTAATTTCCTCATCTCTAAATGAGCTTCATGATCCCATTCTCACAGTGATGTTGTATGGGATCAGTGAAATAATGTACATTAAGAATCTGTCACATGATAGACATCCTTTCCCTTTCTACCTTTATTCATCACTGTAAACCAGCACCCATGCCTTCTACCCACATATACTCCAAAACATCCCACAGTTCTATTATATTGGCTCTCAGTGAATATTTATTGAATTTATTTTCTTAATAATACTGATAACATTTTGGAGTTCTAAGAACTGTGGCAGTATCAGAAATACCTGCTAGTGTACCCAAATACAATATTGTACTCAAATATATATAATCATACTACCTGTTATTTCCTTAGCAATACAAATTGGTCCAGACAGTTCATGGGAGTAGAGATAATTCTTTCCTTTAGAAATTGCTACTTGCTGTTCCTCTCTCCCAGTCTTCCAATTTATCTTTTAGAAATGCATTTTGTTAGAATACTCATGAGTTCTTTATCCTTGGTTTCTGAACACCATTCTCGTGCAAATAACCAGAAATAAATACTGGTACAATGATTAACAGAGAGAAATCTTAATCTTTCTCCTGCCCTAAGCTATTTTATTTTTAAAGTTTCTACATATAAATCTTTTATCAGCTATTCAGCTCTAAACTAGAAAGCTCTGCTAGATTAATGCAATTACTTGGGTCAGACAAGAAATAAAACAATGAAACTTAGATTTCAGGGAACTTGTTTTTTAGAAGCTGTCACTGCATGGGACAACCATAGATCAGGGATGTGAGACACTTTTGTTTGCCTCTCTTTTTGGTTCCCTGACACGATAATTCTGTTCTGAATACAATCAACTTTCATTGCTGGAGTTTACTAAACAGTATTTCTCAGAAAACACCATAACAACTTCTAAAAGTGATTTCCTACTAGGTGTCCAGTAAGCTAAGGAAAGGAAAATCCTAGGGTTCTACCATTAGATTATCCTTGTCACAGCATGAGTTAGCTAAAAATTGTGGCTCCCTGGATTTCTTGTTGGCATTAATATTTGCCTCAAATGGACCAGGGTCTTGGTCCCATCAGAAATAATACTTTACACTTGTATCATGCTCTAGAGCTCACAAAGCTTTTCCACTTTTTTGTTCTCATTTGATCTTTAGGCATGTCAGTGATATTAGTACTTCATGACCTAAACAACTGAGTTTTGGATGTATAGTTTGCCTGAGGACACAAAGTTAGTAAGTGACTGAGATGGGATAAGACTCTAGTTATATTTATTTATTTTACCTAGCCAAACATGTTTGTAGTCTTAAAACAAGCCTAAGATAGAGCAGTACTAACCTCCACGCTCCAGGGAGTCTATGTGCTTGCTGATCTGTAACAGTAAAAATGGCCTCAAATTTCAACAATGTTCAAATGTCAATGACTTTAAAATGCAATTTTTCTTTGACTTTGAAATCAGTTGGCTAAAACTAACCTTATAATATAGGGCATCTTTGTTTAATTGAATCATAAGAAAGGCAATAATAAAGGACTTTCTCAAATTGTCGAGAGGGATTAACTCTCTTTACTTCAGCTGTTTCCAGTAGAAGTTTCTGCTGTTGTCAAATAACTAGAAAACCTAGTCTACCTTTTCTAGACTCTTGCTCAATTAGTTGCCTTGAAACTCTTCCATAATCTAACTTTCGTTCATACATGTGTATACTTTCTAATATGGTTAAGACTCAAGAGGAAGCTTTTTATCTTGGATTCCCTCATTAGCAAAGCACTAATGACCTCAGTTTTTCCTTCCCTTAGTATTATCACTCTGTCTCAGAGCTTTTTAGGTTTAATCAAATCTGGACAAAGACTTAATTTCATGAAAACATTTGGCAGACAAATAATGGGAAGTAGAAAGGCTCTGCTTTGATGTGATAGAGTAAAAATTAGCTTAGAGTGAGAAGGTAAAGATCTGTCTTGCCATTCATTAGGTTGGCATAACATACAGATAAAGTCAGCTGCAAAGTTATCAGGAAATAATATTTTTCCTCAGGTCATCAAAGCAGTAAAGTGTCATAACAAGCCCCTTGTTTGAGTGAGTACTGCTTTCTCATTTACTGAGAAACTTTGTTGTCTAAAATCATAAATGACCAGAAAATTTGTTGCTTGAAATTAAATCAGTAAGGAGAAATGTTCCACTCTTCAGCAGCCTCCATTTCCAGTGCAGGTGCAGATATAGTGTTTCTGGACACAACATTCCACCTCTGTCTTAATTCTGTGATTCCCCAAGGACACAGAAGCCTAGTTCTACTTTGCAATCTAGACCCCCTAACACATAGCCCTGCTTTGCTTCAAGCCTATCATTTCTCTGAACTCCACCTTTTCCCACATTTCCACATTTTCCTTTGTTTGCTGCAGTGCTCCATGACCATTGTTTGATCTCTCTTATTGCAGTGGGTCAAAAAACATGGCTTTTTCAGAGTGGTGGTTTTAGGCTGATTGAGCTAAGAAAGATGACCCATGGGTTGGTTGGTTTCCAAGGAAAAATTGTTTAGTCAAAAGGCCCCTGTGTAAGAATCTTTCTGAGGGAAAGAGAGCTGAGTCTATTGGATGTTGCTGTTTTGGGTTGTTTATGTCTGAAAGCATACTTTGTATGGTGTCTATTCCTTTAAATAGGTTAAGGTGTGTTTTATTCCTTTAAATATATTTATTCCTTTAAATATGTTAAGGTGTGTTTTATGGCCCAGGATATTGTCTATCTTGGTGAATGTACCACATAAGCTTGAGAAGAATGTGTGCTCTGCTGTTGTTGGATGGAGTATTCTACAAATGTCAATTAAATCCAGTTGATTGATGGTGCTGTAGGTTCAATTATATCCTTACTGATTTTCTGCCTATAGATCTGCCAATTACTGATAGAGGGGTGTGTAATTCCAGTTATAATAGTGGATTTGTCTATTTCTCCTTGTAGTTCTATCAGTTTTTGCCTCATGTATTTTGATGCCCTACTGTTAAGCACATACACATCCAGGATTCTGGTGTCTTCTTGGAGAATTGACCCCTTTATCATTTATCTCTGGTACTTTTCCTTACTCAAAAATCTGCTTTGTGTGAAATTCATATAGTTGGTCCAACTTTCTTTTGATTAGTGTTAGTATGGTATATCTTTCTCCATTAATGTACTTTTAATCTATCTTTGTCTTTATATTTAAAGTATTTTTAAATAGACCATATATAGTTGGGTCTGAATTTTTTTATCCACTCTAAAAGTCTCTGTCTTTTAATTGGTATTTTTAGATCATTTACATTTAAACTGACTATTGATAAAGTTGGATTAATATCTACCATATTTATAACCTTTTTCTATTTGTTGCACTTGTTCTTTGTTTCTTTTTTGTTTTCCACTATTTTTCTGCCTCCTCTGTTTTTTTAACCTATTTATTGTAGTAACAAATATACAAGTCAAAATCCCCCATTTTAACCACATTCAACTGTACAATTCAGTAGTATTAATAACATTCACAATATTGGGTGTCCATCACCAGTATCCATTAGTCCTACTTTTTTGTCACCTCAAAAAGAAACTCTTCACCCATTAAATTATAACTCTTTCTTCCCAACCCACACCCCAGTCTCTACTAACCTATAGACTACTATCTATCTCTTTAAAGTTTGCTTGTTCTAGATATTTCATATAACCAAGATCATACAATATTTGTCTTTTTGTGTCTGGTTTATTTCACTCAGCATGATATTTTCAAGGTTCATCCATGTTGTTGCATGTATCTGAACACCATTCCTTTTTATGGCTTAATAATATTCCTTTGTGTGTATATGCCACATTTTATTTATCTATTCATCTGTTGATGGACACTTGGATTGCTTCCTCCACCTTTTGGCAATTGTGAATAACGTTGCTATGAACATGGATGTAGAAATAGCTGTTCCAGTCCCTGCTTTCAATTCTTTTGGGTATATACCAAGAAGTGGATTGCTGTGTCATATGGTAATTCTATTTTAAACTCTCTGAGGAACTGCCAAACTGCCTTCCACAGTGGCTGCACCATTCTACAGTGCCACCAGCAAGGTATAATGAGTCCTATTTCACTGCATACTCACTAACACTTATTATTCTCTGTTTTTAATAATAGCCATCCTGATGGGTGTGAAGTGGTATTGCACTTGTGTGTGTGTGTGTTTGTGTGTTTTTTAAATTTAAGCAGTTTTATTCACACACCCTATAATCCATCATAAATGTGTAATCAATGGTTCTTGGTATAATCACATAGTCATGCATTCACTACCACAGTCAATATGAGAATATTCTCATTTCTTCTGGAAAGAAGCTCTATACCCCTTATATCCCCTATTATTGATATTCAGCTTGATATAGTGCCTTTGTTGCAATTAATGAAAGAATATTACAATGTTACTGTTAACTATAGACCTTAGTTTGCATTAATTGTACTTTTCCCATATGCCACCCTATTATTAACTCCGTGTAACAGTGATGTAGGTTTGTTTTAGTTCACTTAAGAACTTTCTTATATCTGTACAATTAACCATCATCATTGTCCACTCTAGGATTCACTAAGTTATACAGTCCTAATTTTTATCCTCTAGCTTTCTTTCTGGTGACATTTGTGACCCTAGCCTTCTGGTTTTAATTGAGCTTTTTGTATAATTCTATGTTCTCTCTTCCCTTAGTGTATAAATTAACTTAAAATAATTTAACAATTGCCCTATAATTTGTAATATACATTTACAACTAATCTATGTCCACTTTCAAATAATACTATACTTCTTTATGAGTAGTGTAGGTACCTGAGAACAGAACATTCCCAATTCCTCCCTCTCGTTCCTTACATTATTGCTGTCATTCATTTCATTTATTCATAAGCTATAATCATCCAGTATACAGCTGCTATTATTATTATTTTGAAGAAACTGTTATCTGTTAGACAAGTTAAAAAAAGAAACACAAAATATTTTATTTTATCTTCATTTATTCCTTCTCAAATGCTCTCCTTTTCTTCAGTTAGATCTATGTTTCTGACCTACATAATTTTTCTTCTCTTTGAAGAACTCACTTTAAAATTGCTTGCAAGGCCAGCCTACTGGTGAAAAAATTCCCTCTATTTTTGTTTGTGTGAGAAAGTCTTTATTTGCCCTTCACTTTTGAAAGATAATTTTGTTGGATACACAATTCTGGGTCAGTAGCTTTTTTCTTTTAACACTTTAAATGTTTCACTCCACATTTTAGAAACTGAAAAAGAAAAATCTGATATATCTAGAGTATTGAGTAGAAGGAAGAGAATTTCAAGGACTGAAGCTGGAGAGGCAGGAGCCAGACTACAACAGTCATTAGATTTTTAAAACTTAATTCTACACATATGGAGAAGCATCTCTTGAATGGCAGATGCTGTGTGCGTATGGCAATTCTTGCTTGCATGGATTTTGTTTGGAAAACTTTTTATTTTTAAATGATTTCAGTCTCACAGGAAAGTTGTGAAAATAATGGATAGGACCTCAATGTACCCCCTACCCAGATATCCAGATTTGCCAACTTTTAACATTTTACCCCATTTAAGTCATTCTATTTTTTAAACATTTGAGAGTAGTTTATAAACATCATGCTCCTTTACTATGTAATACTTCCATGTATGTTTCCAAACAACAGGGATATTCACTTATGTAAACACATTAATTAAACTTAAGTTCAAGAAACTTAACATTGATATAAAGCATACTGTCTTTTCCCATTGTCCCAATAATGTCCTTTTGGGCACTTTCTCCTCCATTATGAAACCCAGTCTGTGATCATATATTTCATCTAATTGCCATTGCCTCTTTAGTCCTGCTTTTTTATGCTAGTCACTTTTTCAGCAGGTGTTTGAGTGCTTCTGTACCAACCCTAGGCCTTAAGTAGTCTCCTATATTTCTTTTTTTACTTTAGTGGGTAAAATACTTAGCCTTTTCTTCTGTGCAGCTTAATTACATTTTAAATCCCTTTATTCAGGTTATTTTATGTAGCCAAGACCATTCCACGGTCAATTGCTAAATGTATGGATTAATGATGTCACCTTTCTTTAATTCCTAGGAGGATTATGTACACCTTCAGGGCAGGTGTTTTGTCTGTGGAATTCATTGCCATACCCACATAGCACCTGCCATTCAGGAGATGCTCCTCCATATGTGTAGAATTAAATTTAAAAAATCTAGTGACTACTGTAGTCTGGCTCTTGTCTCTCCAGCTCCACCCCTTGAAATTTTTTCCCTCCTACTCTATATTCTAGATATATCAGATTTTTCTTTTTCAGTTTTGAAAATATGTTCTGCTTTCTTTCTTTTTTTTTAAATTTTTTATTAGAGAAGTTGTGAGTTTACAGAACAATCATGCATAAAATACAGGATCCCCATACACCTCCCCACCACCAACACTTGCATTGGTGAGGAAAATTTGTTACAATTGATAACATTTTTTTGTAATTCTACTTTTTTTTAACAGTATTTACATTTGTTACAGTTGATGAAGATTATTAAAGTAGTTCTATTACCTATTGTCCATAGTTTATGTAGGGGTATTTTCCCCCATTTTCCCAACCTATTATTATTATTACTTTTTCATGCATGTCATTATTTTATTACTTATCTAGCAAAACACTGGTAAAGGGTGTCAGTCACAAGGTTTTTACAATCACTCAGTCACATGATAAAAGCTCTATAGTTATACAATCACTATCAAAGATCCAGGCTACTGGATTGCAGTTCAACAATTTCAGGTATTTCCTTCTGGCTATTCTAATATGCTATAAACTGAAAAGAAATATCTATGTAATGAGTCAGTAGTCATAATCATTTGTTAAATCCTAACTTCTCAGTTATAATTCCTCCTTCTCCTTTGATCATTCTCTCAATCTTCAGGAATATGTGGACAATTACCATTCTAACTTCTTCATTCTGAAAATGGGTGTTGACATGCAGTAGAGGAATAAACTGGTTGATGTTCTTGTAGAGACTGGTGCCTCTGGGTTTCAGGGCTTATCTGGTGTAGGATCCATCTGGAGGCTTTAAGTTTCTGAAAAAAGAAACTTAATGGATAACATTTTACGGAGTCTTAGATAGACTTTGGGTTGGGACTTGGCATACTGTGGCAATTTGCAATATATGGCTGAAGCATGCATGAGAGTAACCACCACAATGACTTCTTGACTCTATTTGAAATCTCTTAGCCACTGAAACTTAATTTTATTTCATTTCTCTTACCTCTTTTGGTCAAGAAGGCATTGTCAGTCACACAATGCTAGGGCCAGGATCATCCCTGTGAGTCATGTCTCACATTGCCAGGGAGACTTATACCCCTGGGAGTCATGTCCCATATAGGGGGGAGAGTAATGAGTTAATATGCAGAGTTGACTGGGAGAGAGAGAGGCCACATCTGGGCAACAAAAGAGGTTCTCTGGGGTTGACTCTTAGGCCTAACTATAAGTAGGCTTAGCTTTGCCATCACAGAAATAAGTTTCATAAAGGCAAGCCTCAAGGTTGAGGGCCTGGGGGTGAGGCAGAGTGGACATCTCCTCCATGAAAGAAACTAGAGAGGGTTCAGAGGATGCCTGGGTCCATAGCTCTGGGGTGTGATCAGCCATGGAGGGACCCCTACTGTACATGGTGGGGATGTGGAAAAAAAAAGTGGAGAGATGGCACCTCTAGGGATGGGGTGAGTTTGTTTGGCCGGGACCACCTCCTGGGACCAACAGTGGTGAGATGGCTGTCGGGCAAGGGAGTGAGCAGCGACTTTCCACTCCTATGCACCCACCCACCTTGGCAGTTAGCTGGGGAGGTGATTCTCCACAGCCATACAGCCAGGAGCTCCCATGAGGGAACCCAGGCAGCAGCATTTACTCTCCCCCCATGGAAGTCCAGGGTGTGCACTGACAAGAAGTGGGGATAGGAGAAGGCACCATACAGACACATCAGGAGCCCCTCCCACATCCCAGAGGCTCATGGGTGCATGGCAGGCAGGAAGCATGGCATATTTGCACTGGAGGTTGCCCTTGAGTGGACTCCCTGCCAAATTGCACAGGGCCCAGATCGCAGCCCCATGGTAGGCAGTCCCCAGTGCACATGGAGATTTGGTGCATTGATTGGTTCTCCACCCAGTTTGGACACTGAAAAGCACATAGGAGAAGTTCAGGGAAGACCAGCTTGAGAGTAAAAGGCAGATCAAGAGAGCCACCTGCTGGTAGGATAGGTAAACTGCACTCCAGCAAGCTGTAGCTCTGCCAAATTATATATAAATGCTCAAATAATCTTGCATTTCCCAAAAAAACCTTATGAAGACAAGCAAATGCTGTGAAACCAACAGCAATCATAAAACACTTGAAGAATCTAGAAGATTGGACAAGCCAAACAAATTAAAAAGCTGGAAGAGACACAAAATTTGGAGCAATTCATTAAAGAAGCACACACAAATCTCCAAAACAATTTCAACAAGATGGCTAACGACATAAAGGACATCAAGAAGACTCTTGAAGAGCATAAAGAAGAATTTGAAAGAGTAAATAAAAAAATAGGAGATCTTAAGGAATTAAAAGACACTGTGGATCAAAGTAAAAATATATTAGAGACACACAACAGCAGATTTGAAGAGGCAGAAGAAAGACTAGGTGAACTAGAGGTCAGTGCAATTGAAAGCAAATGCACAAAAAAATGGTGAAAAAACTGAAAAATTTGAAATGGATCAGAGAAATGGTGGACAACATGAAGTGAACAAATATAAGAATTATTGGTGTCATGAAGGAGAAGAGAAAAGTAAAGGGCTAGGAAGACTGTCTCAAGACATAGTTGGCGAAAACTTCCCAACCCTTATAAATGATATAAATATGCAAATCAAAGATGCCCAATGAACTCCAAATAGAATAAATCCAAATAAACCCACACTGAGTCATATACTGATCAGATTGTCAAATGCTGAAGAGAAGGAGAAAGTTATGAAAGCAGGAAGAGAGAAATGATTCACCACATACAAAGGAAATAACATAAGACTAAGTACTATTCAGTGGTCACCATAGAGGTGAGAAGGCAGTGGTATGACATATTTAAGATTCTGAAAGAGAAAAATTGCCAGCCAACAATTCTTTATCCAGCAAAGTTCTCCTTCAAAATTGAAGGAGAGTTTAAAATTTTCAAATGCTGAGAGAATTTGGTAACAAGAGACCTGCCCTGCAGGAAATACTAAAAGGATCTCTACTAACTGAGAAAAAATTGAAAAGAGAGAGAGGTCTGGAGAAGGGCATAGAACTGAAGAGTATTAGCAAGGGTAACTTAAAGGGAAAAAAGACAGAGGGGAAAAATAGATCTGACAACAGAAAATCAAGGGATATGATGGCTGGTTCAAGAACTCCCTTCACAGTAACAACTTTTGAATGTGAATGAATTAAACTCCCCAATTAAAAGATACAGATGGGTAGAATGGATTTGAAAGTATGACCTATCAATATGCTGTTTGCAAGAGACTCATCTTAGATCCTGCAACACAAAGAGACTGAAAGTGAAAGGATGGAAAAATATTCTATGCAAGCTGCAACTGAAAGAAAGCAGGGATAGCTATACTAATATTGGACAAAATAGACTTTAAATGCAAGGATGTCATAAGAGACAAAGAAGGACACTATATATTAATAAAAGGGACAATTCACCAAGAAGAAATAACAATTGTAAGTGTTTAGGCACCCAATCAAGGAGCTCCAAAATAGATGAGACAAACTTTGGGTAAACTGAAGGGAGCACCAGACATGTCTACAATAATAGTGGGAGACTTCAATACACCATTCTCTTCTATAGATAGAGCAACTAGACAGTGGACCAATAAGTAAATTGAGAACCTAAGCATTATGATAAGAAAATTAGACTTAACAGACATATACAGATCATTATATTCTAAAGTACCAGAATATACATTCTTCTCTAGCATCTACGGAACATTCTCCAGGATCGATCATATGCTGGGGTGCAAAACAAGATTGAGGGCTTGGATTATTAAATTAGGAGTCCCTAATGCTTGATAGAATATCAGGAATTCCCGAGGTGGAGAAATTTAATAGTTCCACATTTCTTTCTCAAGTCCCACAAGGGACTTTGGCTTGCATGGATTTTGAAAAGAAGTCCAATGTAATCTTCACCTTTGTTCTTCTATAGGAAAAGTATTTTTTTCTCTCCTCTGGCATATTTCAAGATTTTCTCTTTGTCTTTGATTTTATGCAGTTTGAGTATTATATACCTAGGTGTAGAATCTTGGTATTCAACCTGCTTAGTGTTCTCTGTGCTTCCTAGATCTGTGATTTGGGAATTCATTTTTGGAAAATTCTCAGCCTTTATTACTTCAAAAATTTCTTCTGTGCCTTTCTCTCTTCTCCTTCTAGTATTCCCATTACATGTATGTAAAATCTTTTACAATTGTCCCTCAATTCTTCGATATTGTGTTCCATGTTTCTTTACATTTTTTTCCTCTTTGCTTTTTAGTTTGGGAAGTTTTTATTGACATATCTTCAAGATTACTGACTCTTTGGCTATGTCCAGTCTTCATATCTATTACAGTTTTTATTTTAGCATTTCCTTTTTTAATATTAGAGAAGATATGGGCTTGCAGAACAATTATACATAGAATACGGGATTCCCATGTATCACCCTATTATTAACAGCTTGCATTGATGTTAGCATTTACTTTTGATTTTTTGGGGGGGGGCTTGCATCTCTCTGTTGACATTACCCATCTGTTCTTGCATGTTGCCCACTTTTTCCATGAGCCTTTAGCATATTAATCATAGTTATTTTAAATTCCCAACCTGACAATTTCAAAATCTTTGCTATATTTAAGTCTGGTTCTGATTCTTGATCTGTCTCTTCAGGCTGTGTTTTGTGCCTGTTAGTATGCCTTGTACCTTTTTTTGAAAGCTGCACATGATATATTGAGTAAAAGGTACTGAGGTAAAGAGGCCTTTATTGTGAAGTTTTATGTTAATCTGATTAGGAGTTAGTTAGGCTGTTTCCTGTTTGCTGTAGCTGTAGGTGTCAGAGATGAAAATTTCCTCTTGTGTTCTTGTTTCTATCTCCCTGGTTTTCTCTGAAGTTTCCTAGAGACATCTTGCAGTGATCTCTGTTTCAATACCCTAGTATAAGATAGGAGCCCTATTGATGTAGTGGTAAGGTGTAGAGGAAGGGGAAGTGTTCTATAATCCTATGATTAAGTCTCAGTCTTTTAATGAGCCTCTACTCTTGAACTGTGATGTCACAAGTGTTTCTCACCTTTTCATCCCCCCCTTTGATGGTTAGGTACATGTGTCAACTTGGCCAGGTGATGGTGCCCAGGTGTCTGGTTAAGCAAGCACTGGCCTAACAGTTACTGCAAGGACATTTGTGACTTTTTAATAATCCAGAAGGCTGGTTTATTAAATCATTAGTCAATTGGCTGCAGCTTACTGATTACTTCAATGATGGGCGTGTCTTCCATACTGAGAGAATGCAATCAGCTGGATTTAATCCAATCAGTTGAAGACTTTAAAGCAAGACATATAGAGGACCTTCACTTCTTCTTTGCCTAGCCAGTGAAGCATTTCCTGAGGAGTTCATCAGAGTTGCCAGTTTGCTGCCTGAGGAGGTCATTGAACACTTTCATTGGAGTTGCCAGTTTGCTGCTTGCCCTATGGAATTTGGACCCATGTATCACCACAGTTGCATGAGACACTTTTATAAAATCTTTTATTTAGATATCTCTTGTTGATTCTGTTTCCCTAGAGAACCCTAACTAACACAACTTGGTACCAGGAGTGGTTCTTGAGAAACAGAATCTTAAAATGGGCTTTTACGATTGGTTTTCTACTTTAATTAGATTCAAAGGAACTAATGACTCCAATTCCAATAATCAAAATGGCACTGACAGCTCATGACATGAGTTGGCAATGGAGATATGCAAAATATCACCATTTGAATCACCTAATCATACTCTTGTATGAAGCAAGGCTCTGGGTGACAGTATTTTTGAGACCTTAACAGAGTTTTGCAGAGTTAAGAGGTATAATGATGTTGACTGGTTGCTCTTAGATACACTGGATAAAGTTATAAGGGATGAGCTAAAGGCTTCAAATTTGAAACTTAAGTGCCATATGACAGATGTAAAGGTTTCTATGTGTGCCCTGAAAGAAAATCTTATTTCCTATGGCCACAGACTTGAGATTTCTGAAAACCAGACCCAGAGTCTCATTGTGCGAGTAGCAGATTTACAACATAAACTAAAACCTCAACCTTGTTTGCTGTTAAAGTGAAGGCATTGACTGGAAAATAATGGGATCCTGAAACTTGGGATGGGGACATATGGGTTGATAATAATGGCAGTGAGGTCATTGGAACTCTGGATACTGTGGAGTCTTTGTTAGATATACCTGTAGTGGTCTGTCCTAAGGAAACAGAACCCCCACCTCCAGTCTGCCCTGAGAAGCTTGCCATCCAACCTCCACCTAAAGAGATTACCCCTTCAGTGCCTGCAACACCTGTAACCACCTCCCCTGAGGAAGCAGCCCTCACTCCTCTGTCTGGAGAGATTAATCCTGTTTCATGAGATGAAACTGCCATGGAATGTCCTGAGATAAATGACTTGAGGGATACTTCTAGTTCTTTTCATGACCCACCCCCACCACCAGTCATTGCTTCAAGACTTATAACTAAAGTCCCAACAGACCCCAAATAGTGAGGTACAAAGTGTGACCCATGAGGAAGTATGCTATACTCCAAAAGAACTGTATGAGTTTTCCAATTTATACAGACAAAATCAGGGGAATATGCATGGGAATGGATATTAAGGGTGTGGGATAGAGGTGGATGGAATATAAAATTGGAACAGGCTGAATTCATTGATATGGGCCCACTAAGCAGATATTCTGCATTCAAGGTTGTAGCTCAAGTGGTTAGAATGGGTGTTAACAGTTTGTTTGGATGGTTGGCTGAAATGTGGATCAAAAGGTGGCTGACATTACCTGAGGTCAAAATGCCAGAACTGCCCTGGTATAATGTAGAGGAGGGGATTCAAAGGCTTAGAGAGATTGGAATGTTAGGGTGGATTTATCATGGAAGACCTGCTCACACACCCCTGCAATGTCCAGAGGACACACCTTTTACCAGGACTGTGAGGAATAAATTTGTGAGACTAGTTCCATCATCCATGAAGAGCTCTGTAGTCACCCTTCTCTGTAGGTCAGATATCACTGTGGGAACTGTTGTCACTGAGCTGGAATCCTTAAACACAATGGGGATAATCAGGTCCTAAGTTGGCAGAAGCCACATGGCAGTAGTTAATCACCAGAGACAAGGTAGGCATGGCTACCATAATGGCAAACAGGCTCAAAACAAAAGTCAAAATAATCTGACTCACAGAGGCTTATGGCATTGGCTAGTAGATCATGGCATACCTAGCAGTAAAATCGATGGGCAGTCTACTAAATTCTTGTTTCATCTGTATAAGCAGAAGAATTCTAGGTCAAGTGAACAAAAGTCTACTTTGAATTACAAAAACAGAATCACAGCCCCTAAATCAATTCCCAGACTTGAGACCATTTACAGATCCAGAGCCCCTTGAATGAGGGGAAGGCCAGGTACCCTTGAGGAAGGACTCTGTCACACTGTGAAAAATTTATACTGTTAATCTTCCTCCCAGCCTTCCCCAGGGAGACCTATGGCCTTTTACCAGGGTAACTGTGCATTGGGGAAAAGGGAATGATCAGATATTTCAGGGATTATTAGACACTGGTTCAGAAATGACATGAATTCCAGGAAACCCAAAACATCACTCTGGTCCACCAGTCAGAGTTGGGGCTTATGGAGGTCAGGTGATTGATGGAGTTTTAGCTCAGGTCTGTCTCACAGTGGGTCCAGTGGGTCCCTGGACCCATTCTGTGGTTATTTCCCTAGTTCTGGAATGCATAATTGGCATAGACTTATGCAGCAACTGGCAGAATCCTCACATTGTTTCCCTGACTTGTGGAGTGAGGGCTATTATGGTGGGAAAGGCCAAGTGGAAGCCACTAGAACTGCCCCTGCCTAGAAATATAGTAAACCAGAAGCAATACCAGATTCCTGGAGGGACTGCAGAGATTAATTCCACTCTCAAGTACTTGAAGGATGCCAGGGTGGTGATTCCCACCACATCCCCATTAAACTCTCCTATTTGGCCTATGCAGAAAACAGATGGGTCTTGGAGGATGACAGTGGGTTATTGTAAACTTAACCAGGTGGTGACTCTAATTGCAGCTGCTGTTCTAGATGTGGTATCATTGCTTGAGCAAATCACCACATGCCCTGGCACCTGGTATGCAGCTATTGATCTGGCAAATGCTTTTTTCTCAATAGCTGTTAGTAAGGACCACCAGAAACAGTTTGCATTCAGCTGGCAAGGCCAGCAGTTTACATTCACTGTGCTACCTCAAGGGTACATCGACTCTCTAGCGTTATGTCATAACATTGTCCACAAGGTTCTTGATCATTTCTCCCACAAGACATCACACTGGTCCATTATATTGATGATATCATGTTGATTGGACCTAGTGAGCAAGAAATAGCAACTACTCTAGATTTGTTGGTAAGGTATTTGCATGTCAGAGGATGGGAGATAAATCCAACAAAAATACAGGGGACTTCCACCTCAGTAAAATTTCTAGGTGTCCAGTGGTGTGGGGCCTGTCGAGATATTCCTTCTAAGGTGAAGGATAACCTGTTGCATCTGGCCCCTCCTACAACCAAAAAATAGGCACAACACTTAGCCTCTTTGGAGGTTGGAGACAACATATTCGTCATTTGGGTGTGCTACTCTGGCCCATTTACCGGGTGACCAGAAAATCTTCTAGTTTTGAGTGGGGCCTGGAACAAGATGAGGCTCTGTGACAGATCCAGGCTGCTGTGCAAGGTGCGCTGCCACTTGGACCATATGATTCAGCTGATCCAATGTTGCTGGAAGTGTCAGTGGCAAATAGAGATGCTGTTTGGAGCCTTTGACATGCTCCTATAGGAGAAACACAATGCAGGTCCTTAGGATTTTGGAGTAAAGCCTTACCATCCTCTGCAGGTAACTACTCTGTGAAACAGCTTTTGGCCTGCTATTGGGCCTTAGTAGAGACAGAATGCTTAACCATGGGCCACCATGTTACCATGAGGCCTGAGTTACCTATCATGAGCTTGGTGTTGTCTGACCTGCCAAGCCATAAAGTTGTACATGCACAGCAGCACTCCACTATAAAACAGAAATGGTGTATATGAGATAGAGCTCGAGTGGGTCCTGAAGGCACAAGTTACATGAGGAAGTGGCCCAAATGCCTATGGCCCCCACTCCTGCCACATTACCTTCTCTTTCCCAGCCCACAACTATGACATCTTGGAGAATTTCTTACAATCAATTGACTGAGGAAGAGAAAACTCAGGCCTGGTTTACAAATGGTTCTGCATGATATGCAGGCACCACCCAAAAGTGGACAACTGCAGCACTGCAGCCCCTTTCAGGGATGTCCCTGAAGGACAGTAATGAGGGGAAATCCTCCTAGTAGGCAGAACTCTGAGCAGTGCACCTGGTTGTTCACTTTGCTTGGAAGGAGAACTGGCCAGAAGTGTGTTTGTATACTGATTCATGGTCTGTTGCTAATGGTTTGGCTGGATGGTCAGGGACTTGGAAGGAACATGACTGGAAAATTGGTGACAAAGAAGTCTGAGGAAGAGGTATGTGAATAGAGCTTTCTGAGTGGGCAAAAGACAGGAAGATATTTGTGTCCCATGTGAATGCTCACCAGAGGGTGGCTTTAGCAGAAGATGTTAATCAAGTGGATAAAATGACCCATTTGGTGGATACCAGTCAGCCTCTTTCCCCAGCCACTCCTGTCATTGCCCAATGGACTCATGAACAAAATGGTCATGGTGGTAGGGATGGAGGTTATGCATGGGCTCAGCAACATTGACTTCCACTCACCAAGGCTGACCTGGCCACAGCCACTGCTGATTGCCCAATCTGCCAGCAGCAGAGACCCACACTCAGTCCCTGATACGGCACCATTCCCTGAGGTAATCAGCCACATACCTGGTGGCAGGTTGATTACATTGGACCACTTCTGTCATGGAATGGGCAGAGATTTGTTCTTACTGGAATAGACACATACTCCAGATACAGGTTTGCCTTCCCTGCACAAAATGCTTCTTCCAAAACTACCATCTGTGGACTTACAGAATGCCTTACCCACCATCATGATATTCCACACAGCATTGCTTCTGACCAAGGAACCCACTTCACAGCAAATGAAGTGAGGGAATGGGCACATGCTCATGGAATTTTCTGGTCTTACCATGTTCCCCATCATCCAGAGGCAGCTGGTTGATAGAATACTTGAATGGCCTGTTGAGGACTCAATTATGGTGCCAACTAGGTGGCAATACCTTGCAGGGCTGTGGCAGTGTTCTCCAGGAAGCTTTGTGTGCTCTGAATCAGTGTCCACTCTATGGTGCTGTTTCTCCCATAGCCAGGATTCATGGGTAAAGGAATCAAGGGGTGGAAACAGGAGTGGCACTACTAACTATCACTGCTAGTGATCCACTAGGAAAATTTTTGCTTTCTGTCTCTGCAAGCTTAAGTTGTGCTGGTCTACAAGTCTTTGTTCCAAAACGAGGAGTTCTTCCACCAGGAAACACAATAATCCCATTGAACTAGAAGTTAAGACTGCCACCTGGCCACTTTGGGCTTCTTATGCCTCTGAATCAACAGGCAAGGAAGGGGATTACTGTACTGGCTGGGGTGATTGATCCTGACTATCAAGGGGAAATAGTATGGCAACTACACAATGCAGGTAAAGAAGAGTTTTCCTGGAAAACAGGAGATCCCCTAGGGTGTCTCTTAGTACTACCATGCCCTGTGATTCAAGTCAATGGAAAACTGCAAGAACCCCATCCAGGCAAGACTACCATTGGCCAAGAAACTTCAGGAATGAAGGTATGGGTCACCCCACCAGGCAAAGAACCATGGCCAGCTGAAGTGCTTGCTGAGGGTAAAGGGAACATGGAATGGGTAATGGAAGAAGGTAGTGATAATTATGGACTACAGCCATGTGACCAGTTACAGAAACAAGGACTATGATGGCATGAATATTTCCCCCTTGTTTTGTTGTGAGTATGTTTGTATCTGTCTGTAAAGCAAATATCTTTGCTTTCTTCTCTATCTTATCCCCTTATCATGACATAAGCTGTATTGTTCATTTTATAGAATTTAAGTTAAAGGAAATCAATTTTAAGAGTTAATGTCACCCAAGGACTTGCACCCTCTTCTGGAGAGATTTAGTGTGTTTTCGGTTGTACTCAGAACAGCGGAGTATTATTAGGCAAAATATATGTCTGTTATTGTTCTCTACTTAGAGATAAATTATGATTTAAGGTGATGTGTGTAACTGCCAATTTGACAAGGGGTGGACTGTGATGGTTAGGTTCATGTGTCAACTTGGCCAGGTGATGGTGCTCAGGTGTCTGGTCAAGCAAGCACTGGCCTAACAGTTACTGCAAGGACATTTGTGACTGGTTAATAACCCAGAAGGCTGGTTTATTAAATCATCAGTCAATTGGCTGCAGCTTACTGGTTACCTCAACAAAGGGTGTGTCTTCCACAATGAGAGAATGAAATCAGCTGGATTTAATCCAATCAGTGTAAGTCTTTTAAGCAAGACAGATAGAGGATCTTCACTCATTCTTTGGCTAGCCAGTGAATCATTTCCCGAGGAGTTCATTGGAGTTGCCTGTTTGCTACCTGAGGAATTCATTGAACATCTTCATTGGAGTTGCCAGTTTGCTGCCTGCTCTATGGATTTTGGACTTGTGTATCCCCACAGTTGCATGAGACACTTTTATAAAATCTTTTATTTAGATATCTCTTGTTGATTCTGTTTCCCTAGAGAACCCTAACTAATACAACCCCACCAACACACTAATTCTCTTAGATGAGAAATGAAAGTTAGAGGAGGTGAGGTTTGGATATTACCCTTATCCCACTTGTAAGTTAAAGAGGACTGGGTTTCTATATTTCCTCTCTCCCACATTGGCTTGGTTCTGAGAAAACTCAGGTTGGCTAAGAGCTGGTAAAGTAGTTTCCCTTGAGGAAAGGCATTTGAGTGCTCCCCAGAGTTTTACTCTTGAGCTAGTCTACATTGAGCTTCCAGTAACTTTTCAATTAGGTTTTAAATATTCCTACTCTACTGGCTCCAGCACAAAGCTTCTGCTCCAGGTAACCTGTGAATCTCCCAGTACCAGCCTCAATCTCTTGTTTTTGAGGCAGAGGCTTGCCTTTTGACCTCAATTCCCTGATGGATCTAAGAAGAGTTGTTTTAGTTTTTGTTTTCCAGTTTGCTCAGCTTTTTTCTTATTCGTAGGATGGGAGTTATGATTTCCAAGCCCTTTACATGTCAGAGAGCAATGGATTGTTTTATAAATTTCCAACGACCAGGATTTTGGCCAAAATGTAGCTTACCAGGGCCTCATCATGAGTTTCAAGCAGTTCTTCCCCAGTATGTGTTTCTTCCACCCTCTGTGCACAACTAGCTCATTCTTCAAATACCTTCAAGAAATTCAAGTACCTGCATGCTGGTTTCTAGACATAGGTTTCTCTTGACAAATGGCATTCTTACACAAACTGCTCTGTTATTACTACAGCCTGCTGAGGATCTTCAATAATCAAATGAGTTAATCTTTGGAGGGAAAGCATCATTCTTGACACAAAGCACTTATGAATAGCAGCCTGATTTTAGACCACTCTTTCCTTGACCATATACCACTTGTGTCCCATACCTGTGACTGTTCAAAAGCTGATGTTCACTGTTGGCAATCTCTTTCATCTTCTATCTTTGTTTTACCCCCTTTTCATCTTAGATCTGCAAGCCAGGGAAAGAAATTAGAAAATTTAACAACTTTTCTTTTTCTTCACATTTTTGGTCTCTTTAAAAGACTTTACTTTTTGCCCACAAGAGAATATTCTACCTCTTAAATCCTTTAAGATAGGGCTTTTTTTTTTTTTGGCCTGAAAAGACCCTGTCACCTTGCACATGTTTCTTTCCTTCTCAGCTTCCCAGCCTATAAAAAGGTGAGGGACATTGTTTCATTTTAATTTCTGTTGGAACCAGGAAGTTTTCAGACTTTTCTGTTTGGTTTCCAGAGATCTCTAAAGCTCTGAGTCAGGCTTGCCCAACTGCACTACTACTCCATACCATGTAAGGGTACTGTGGTTGCAGTTCCATTCAAATCTCACTGGGTTTTCACATAAAGCTACTCTTTCAAGGCAGCTAATAGCATTCACATGGTGATATTGACCTATCAGTAGGTTTGTCCCAGGACAAACCTTAGGGGTTCAGCTCAGTATGGCCATGTTGTGTAAGCTCTGAGGGCCTAAAATCAGTGGAGAGACCCCTAGGAAAAGAAGAGACCTGTTGGGCAGGATAACAGGAAGGCTATGTTGAGGTTGGTTGTATGTGGAGCTGGGGGTGGCAGTAAGCCAGAATGGTTCCACAAGAGGGCCAGATCCTGTTGCAAGCATGACTGAAAACTGACAGGAAGTGCAGGGGGAGGCCTGGACTGGTAAGTACAGTGCTTCATGCTGCACCAAACTCATATGTAAGAAATCTTAAAGGCAAGTGGCCAGTCAAGTTGTCAAATTAGATGGAGGATAATCTACTCTGTTCACAAGAGTAACTAGTTCAAAATGCAAAGAAGCCTGAGCAACAGAGGCTATTAATATGAGGAGGTCAAGTGAGTCTGGAGGCATATGGGAATTTCTAGGTCCTATGATATTAGGGAAGAGTCATAGCCCCCAGGTACCATCAATTTGGTGAGCATTCAATGATAGATGTCAGAGTGGTAGAAGCTGTAGTTGGTGTAGAACTGTGTTTGACATGAGCAATTGCTCATTGAAGTAGAGTAGGTATAACACTTATGTTATTTGTAGGAAATAAAATGACATGGGTATTTCTCAAAATCCTACTGATGTACTGCTGCTGGGAGTGATGGGGCAAGGAGATGTGAATGTAGACTTAAAGATCCTTGATCTTATCCTGAAAATGTGGCTTGGATTGGAAATAAAATGATTTAGTCCATGGAGTTGTAAGTTTTACAAAGCAAGGTGGTGGTGGGTGGAGTAAATGTGGTACCTGTGCTAAGTCTAAAATATGCCATTTAAGAGTGTCCACCAGGGTAGTATCATGACAGCCATGGGGAAATTCAAACAAAATCCAGAGATATTCAGAGCCTGGAATTGTACAAGCTCTTAATGTTCCCCTACCTTTTTCTAAGTCAAATTCATGTGTCATAAGTAGCCTCTCAAAGGTTATATGTTACATGAGGTATAACAACCAGAGATCTCTGCATTCCAGATACTGTGTCAGAAGGGAGAGGTAAACACAACTCTCTCTGACCTCAAGGAGCTATTGACTCTTCCTGAAACAGAGTCTCAGGGAGACAATGCCCAGGTAAACTGCCCTAACTCCATCCATAGCCTTGGATTTTGTCCTTGTTTTGGGTGGGTGTCCACACATTGTCCAGATGAAATGGTATCCTCCAGCCTTAGCAACAGCTGAAAGCCCTTCCTAAAGGCTTACAGGGCTAGGGTTACCCCAGAGACATAGTTTAATGCAGATCTATGACTCCCATAATGTGTATATTGGTATGATACATGGTGTCACAGAGGTGTCTTAGGCTATTTTGGCATTTTATAATTCTATTTCCTTTCTGCTCCTCAGCTGGACTCATTTCAAGTGTCTTGTCTTTGAGTTCATTGATTCTTTCTTCTGCCAGCTCAAATCTGCTCTTGAAATCCTCCTGAGAAATTTCATTTCGGTTACTGTGGTCTTCAGCTCCAGTAGTGTTGTTTGGTTCCTTTTTAAAATTTCTATCTCTTTACTAAGATTCTCATATTGCTCATTTATTGTTTTCCTGATATCCTTTAGCTCTTTTTGTATTTCTTTCTTCATCTCCTTGAGAATTGTTAAGAACATTTTTTAAAATGCTCTATTTGGTGTGTCCACATTCTGCTCTTCTTCATTCTGGATTCTTCTTCTTCTGGATTTTTATCCTCTGCTTTTGGATAGGCCATCATTTCCTGTTTCTTTCTTTGACTTGCACTCTTCTTTTGCACACTTTACATTTTAATATTTCAAAATGTTAACTCTGTAATTTATTCCCTCAGATGTCTATTTGTTGATTTTGTAACAAGTTGGTGATAATACCAAGGTTTTCTTGAGTTTGGTTCTCCTATCAGGAAGGTTTGCCCAAGGCAAATGCAGTGTGCAAGTTTTTCCTGTCTTTCTGGCCTCTATCTTGTCCCAGGCTTTTGCTTATTAGCTGTTTTGGAGTTCCCCCATTTGTAAGAATTTAGTTAACCCCACCATTTTCCAGGATACAGACCTCCCTTTCCTAGGTGCTTGAAGCTTGCAAGCTATTTTCTCAGACTGTTTGCCTCTGTAGTTTCTTACACTCCTTTCTTGGTCTCAGGCTGTTTGCCTAGAAGGCAAATTCTGGGAGGAGGGGGCACACTGGAGAGGATTTTCCCAAGTCAGTTTTTCCCAGCCAAAACAAGGCCAGGGAGCCACAAAGGGGGTGCAGACCAGCTCCAAAGTGCCCTAGGAATGGGATCAGGAAATATGTTAAGAGCTTCTTCCAAGGCTCCCCAAAGCTGTACTTTCTTGGCCTGCCCAGCAAATTCAGCCCTTAAACTAACTATCCCCTGCAGCCCAGGGGAAGCATAGTGTCTTTAAGTTTCCTCTGCAGTGGACTTTGTCTGGGGTGGGTTGAAACAATGGCTGCCCTCAGAGCTAGACCCACAGCAATCCAAAGTCTCTATTCAAAAGCCCTGATCAGTTTTCAACCATGCCCACCCAAGGTCTTGGGAAGAGGATTTTTTATATCCCTTTCGGTCTCCAGTAAGCTAGCCAGATGCTGGATCCCACAAGAATGGGGAATGGGCACTAAAACCACTGTGTAGAGAAAGCAATTTACTTCTTTACTGTAGTTTATCATCCTCTTCCTTCTGCTCATCCCTCGATGCTGTATAGTGTTCTTTTGGCCTCTAGAGCTTCAAAATATTTGTTTCAGACAGTTCCTACATGTTTAATAGTTGTTCTGGTGGAAGGACTTAGTCTTGGTGCTCCCTACTCTGTCATCTTCCCACAATCCTCTCCCAGAATTCTCTTTTCATCTTTAGCTTTTGACAGGTTGATTATAATATGTCTGTCTATTTGAGTTTATCCTCTTTGGAGTACATTTAGCATCTTGGATGTGTATATTTATGTCTTTTGCTAAATTTGGGGTATTTTCAGCTATTATTTCTTTGAATATTCTGTCTGTACATTTCTCTCTTTCTTCATCTTCTGGGCCTCCCACAATATGTATGTTGGTACATTTGATGGTGTCCCACAGGTCTTTCAGGTTCCCCTTTCTTCATTCTTTTTTCTTTTTTCCTCTCAGAATAAATGATTGCACTTGTCATATTTTCAGGTTCAACTGATTCTTTCTTCTGTCAGCTCTACATTGCTGTTGAATCTCTCTAGGGTATTTTCAATTTCTGTTACTGTGGTTTTCAGCTCTTCTTCATTCCTTTTCATAATTTCTATCTCTTTATTAATATTCTCTATGTGTTCATCTATTGTTTTCCTAATGCCTTTTAGTTCTCTGTCTATATTTTCCTTTAGCTCTTTCAGCAAATTTAGGATCAGTAAGTCCCAGGTCTGGTCCTTCTCAATGTTTTCTAATGCTTTAATCTTCTCCTTTGCAAGGGCTTTCACTTCCTATTTCTTTGTATGTTTTGTAGTCATTTGTTGCAAACTGGACATTTTGCTCTTTTAATGTGCTATTTCTGAAATTTAGACTTTGAGTCACTTGTTCCTTAAGGTTGTTTCCAGATAGTGTTATGACAGAGATTTATGTGAATGCCAGGAGGTGCCAGAAAAAAAAAAAGGAAAAAAGAAAGCACCTTTTCCAGTCTTTGTAGAATGACCAGTTTGAGGGCTCTCTTTCAGAGTTTAGTCATACAGTAAGTTTAGAGAGCAGCCTCAGGCAAAAGTGTAGGGTCTCCCTGATCCTTTCTGCACATGTGTCTTGTCTTGGGCATGTGCACATGGCCCTAGGAATTCTCTCATTTAGACAGATATAAATGTTCTAATTCCCTTAGAAAACAGTGTTTCCCTACAGTCCCAGGCACTACATTTTATGTCCCACAGCTGATATTCCTTTGCCTCAGGAAGCTTTGATTTGACTATTCTCCTACAATGTCTGCAGGTAATCTCTGTGAGCTGCCTCTAGGTTCAGAGAAAGTTCTGTGATAGCGTGCTGAGACAGGTGTCTTGGCTTAGTCCTTCAGGCTGCCCTCAGACAGATTGGCACAGTCATGAACTGGGACCAGGAATATGCACTTGCAGCATGGGCCAGTTCTGCACCAAGCCAGGGAGGGGATGGAGAGGGGGCAGCCAGGGTGCCATACTATATTTTTCTTTATTAGAGAGGGAAAATACCATTTTTAATTTGCCTTTGTCTTGATTTAGCACTTTCCCTTTAACTTGCAATCCTTTAACTATTTTCTAGAGCTTTGGGAAAGCTCTTTTGGCCAGCTATGCTTGTTGTTCAAAGCTTCTGTGGGGGCCTTGGAGTGCCTCATTCCACCGTCTTGATTATATCAATCTTGGTCTACTTTTACGGACAGTTTTCCAATGAGAGTTTAATTTTCAGATCCTCTGTGGTGGTGTTTTTTTTAATGCAATTTTATTGGGATATATTCACCTATCATACAATCATCCAAAGTGTAAAACAATTGTTCACAGTTCATCATATAGTTGTGCATTCATTACCACAATCAATTTTTGAACATTTTCATTACTCCAAAGAATAAAAATAAACATAAGAATAAAAATAAAAGTAAAAAAAGAACACCCAAAACATCCCATACTCCTTTCCCTTATTATTCATTTACTTTTTGGCCCCATTTTTCTACTCATTTGTCCATACACTGGGTAAAGGGAGTGTGTGGCAAACCTTATTTTAAGAATAATTGCATTATGTAGAAAGTTTGAAGACAATTCAAGGGTCTTTTTTGGTAACTTAAGGTATGCAGGAATGAGGTATATAAAGTATGCAGAATGTGCTTTGTTAAGGAAAGGGGGTGTAGTTTAGTACTAAAGTAAAATAACTGGTTTTCCCAAAATGAGAAACAGTAATGTGGATATGGAAAGTTATAGAAAGTTTGTGGAAGTCAATTTTATTTGTTGTGGTCAAGATTTGATAAGCTTAAATATACAATTTTTAATAGCATTCATATCAAACAGTAAATTCATGCAAAAATTAGAATTCTGTCTTCTTTCTGTTAAAATGCTGAGGTTTCCTTAGATTACTAGTCTGTTCTTGGTGAAAAATTACAGTGTTTTTTTTTTTCTCCATCTGGTATTCTCCCTAGAAGACAAAAATTTAAAGTCATATCAGATTAATATTTTTATTGTTTATATTGACTTTATCATTCTTTAGTAATTTAGAAGATGTCTGCTCACTTTTAAAAGAATGAAAAACCTTAGTTAAATAAAGAACCTTGGTTAAATAAGGAATCAGATGTTTCACAGTGACCCACTTCCTTGTTAAACATAATGTTCAATCCTGACTTTTGATACTCTATTTTCTCAAGGCCAAACCTAAAGAATGTCTTTTTTATATTCAATTTTATTGATATATTCACATACCATACAATCATCCAAAGTGTACAGTGTTTCACATTACCATCTTATACTTGTTCATTCATCACCCCAATCTATTTCCTTGAACATTTCCCTTTTACCCGAAAAAAGTAAAAAACGAATACCCACATCGTCCCCCCCTCCTGCCCTATTTTTCCTTTAGTTTTTTGTCCCCATTTTTCTACTCATCCATCCATACACTGGAAAAAGGGGAGTGTAATGCACAAGGCTTTCCCAATCACATTGTCACCCCTTGTAAGCTACATTGTTATACATACGTCTTCAAGAGTCAAGGCTACTGGGTTGCAGTTTGTTAGTTTCAGGTATTTACTTCCAGTTATTCCAATATACTAAAACCTAAAAAGGGTTATCTATTAGTGTGCAAGAGTGCCCACCAGAGTGACCTCTCAACTCCATTTGGAATCTCTCAGCCACTGAAACTTTATTTTGTTTCATTTTGCATCCCCCTTTTGGTCAAGATGTTCTCAATCCCATGATGTCAGGTCCAGATTCCTCCCCGGGAGTCATATCCTGCATTGCCAGGGAGATTTACACCCTGGGTGTCAGATCCCATGTAGGGGGGAGGGCAGTGATTTCACCCACCAAGTTGGCTTAGCTAGAGAGAGAGGGCCACATCTGAGCAACAAAGAGGCATTCAGGGGGAGGCATTCAGGCACAATTATAACCAGGTTTAACCACTCCTTTGCAGTAACAAGATTCATAAGGGCAAGTCTCATGACATAGGGCTCAGCTCATCATCCCACCAGTCCTCAATGTTTGTGAGAACATCAACAGCCATCCAGGTGGGGAAGCCCAACACCT
This sequence comes from Choloepus didactylus, assembly GCF_015220235.1. Lineage (NCBI taxonomy): Eukaryota > Metazoa > Chordata > Mammalia > Pilosa > Megalonychidae > Choloepus > Choloepus didactylus. Next base: position 44,081,962 of record NC_051334.1, on the reverse strand, counting down.
CTGCATTTTTCCCCAGCTCCTCAGGGGGGCTCTGCATATATTTATTTTCATTGTATTTTTTTCAATTAACTTTATCAGAAAATTAAAAATAAATGTACAATAAAAAATAATTCAAATAAAAGCAAAATAAAGAAATAAGAGAAAACTAATAACTTATAATAGCTACATTACTCCCAACATGTTCCTACTCAACCCCAAGAGAATATTTAGACTTTAACCCAGCAAAGGAATAAGAAAAACAAGTAACCTAAAATAACCATTTCTGCAAATTTGTTCCTACCATTCCCCCCAGGAATTAACAAACCATGGTCATTCCTGAGCATTCCCAGAACACTAAGTTTACCCACAATAACTTACCTGTTCTTATTAGACAATAATCTATTAGACACTATTTGCTGTCTATCGCTAGATCCCCTACATTCTGCATTATACACCATTTATTTTACATTTTTCAGTGTTCACATTAGTGGTAACATACAATATTTCTCTTTTTGTGCCTGGCTTATTTCACTCAGCATTATGTCTTCAAGGTTCATCCATGTTGTTACATGTTTCATGACCTCGTTCCTTCTTACCGCTGCATAGTATTCCATCATGTGTATATACCACATTTTGTTTATCCACTCATCTGTTGAAGGACATTTGGGTAGTTTCCATCTCTTGGCAATTGTGAATATTGCTGCTATGAACATTGGCATGCAGATATCTGTTCATGTCACTGCTTTCAGGTCTTCTGGGTATATACTGAGAAGTGCAATTGCTGGATCGAAGGGTAACTCTATATCTAGTTTTCTAAGGAACTGCCAGACTGACTTCCAGAGTGGCTGAACCATTATACAGTCCCACCAACAATGAATAAGAGTTCCAATTTCTCCACATCCTCTCCAGCATTTGTAGTTTCCTGTTTGTTTAATGGCAGCCATTCTAATTGGTGTGAGATGATATCTCATTGTGGTCTTAATTTGCATCTCCCTAATAGGTAGTGAAGATGAACATTTTTTCATGTGATTTTTAGTCATTTGTATTTCTTCTTCAGAGAACTCTTTTTCCATACCTTTTGCCCATTTATAATTGAGCTGTCTGTACCATTCTCGTTGAGTTGTAGGATTTCTTTATATATGCAAGATAACAGTCTTTTGTCAGACACATGTTTTCCCAATATTTTTTCCCATTGAGTTGGCTGCCTCTTCACCTTTCTGACAAATTCCTTTGAGGTGAAGATGCTTTTAAGTTTGAGAAACTCCCATTTTTCTATTTTTTCTTTTGTTGCTTGTGCTTTGGATATAAGGTCTAGGAAGTGACCTCCTAATACAAAGCCCTAAAGATGTTTCCCTACATTATCTTCTGGGAGTTTTATGGTACTGTATCTTATGTTGAAGTCTTTAACCCATTTTGAGTTAATTTTTTTGTAGGGTGTGAGGTAGGACTGCTTTCATTCTATTGGACATGGATACCCAGCTCTCCCAGCCCCATCTGTTGAGAAGACTGTTATGTCCCAGTTCAGTGGTTTTGGGGGCCTTATCAAAGATCAGTTGACCGTAAATCTGGCAGTTTATCTCCAAATTCTCAATTTGATTCCATTGATCAATACGTCTATCTTTGTGTCACTACCATGCTGTTTTGACTACTGTGGCTTTATAATAAGCTTCAAAGTCAGGGAGTGTAACTCCTTCCCCTTCATTTTTCTTTTTTAGAATGTTTTAGCAATTCAAGGCATCTTCCCCTTCCAGATAAATTTGATAACTAGTTTTTCCAAAACTGAAAGTAGGTTGTTGGAATTTTGATAGGATTGCATTGACTCTGTAGATGAGTTTGGGTAGAATTAACATCTTAATGACATTTAGCCTTCCTATCCATGAACAAGGAACTTTTTTCCATCTTTTTAAGCCCCTTTCTATTTCTTTTAGTAAAGTTATGTAGTTTTTTATGTATAGGTCTTTTACAACTTTGGTTAAGTTTATTCCTAGGTACTTGATTTTTTTAGTTGCTATTGAAAATGGTAACTTTTTCTTGAGTGTCTCTTCAGTTTGGTCATTTCTGGTGTATAGGAACATTACTGACTTATGTGCATTAATCTTGTATCCTGCTACTTTGCTAAATTTGTTTATTAGCTCAGGTAGCTGTGTCATCAATTTCTCAGGGTTTTCCAGATATAAGATCATATCATCTGTAAATAATGATAGTTTTACTTCTTCCTTTCCAATTTGGATGCCTTTTATTTCTTTGTCCTGTCAGATTGCTCTGGCTAGCACTTCTAGCACACAGTTGAATAACCGTGGTGACAGTGGGCATCCTTGTCTTGTTCCTGATCTTAGAGGGAAGGCTTTCAGTCTCTCACCGTTGAGTACTATGCTGGCTGTGGGTTTTTCATATGTGCCCTTTATCATATTGAGGAAGAATTCCCCTTCAATTCTTACCTTTTGAAGTGTTTTTATCAAAAAAGGATGCTGGGTTTTGTCAAATACTTTTTCAGCATCTACTGAGATGATCATTTGATTTTTCCATTTTGATTTGTTAATGTATTGTAATATATTGATTGATTTTCTTATGTTGAACCATGGTTGCATGCCTGGAATGAACCCCACTTGGTCATGGTGTATGATTTTTTTAATGTGTCTCTGGATTCAATTTGCAAGTATTTTGTTGAGAATTTTTGTGTCTATATTCATTAGAGAGATTGGCCTGTAGTTTTCCTTTCTCGTAGTATCTTTACCTGGTTTTAGTATTAGAGTGATTTTAGCTTCATAAACTGTGTTAGGCAGTGTTCCATTTTCTTCAATGTTTTGAAAGTGTTTAAGCAAGAATGGTGTCAGTTCTTTTTGGAATGTTTGGCAGAATTCCCCTGTGAAGCCATCTGGCCCTGGGCATTTTTTTTGTGGGAAGCTTTTTGATGACTGATAGGATTTCTTTGCTTGTGATTAGTTGGTTGAGGTCTTCTATTTCTTTTCTGGTCAGTCTAGGTTGTTCATGTGTTTCCAGGAAATTGTCCATTTCCTCTAAATTTTCTAGTTTGTTGGCATACAGTTGTTCATAGTATCCTCTTACAATTTTTGTAATTTCTTTGGTTTCCACAGTAATGTCACCTTTCTCATTCATTATTTTGTTTATTTTGGTCTTCTCTCTTTTTGATTTTGTCAGTCTAGCAAGGGCCTTGTCAATCTTGTTGACCTTCTCAAAGAACCAACTTTTTGTGTTATTTATCCTCTTATTGTTTTTTGTTCTCTGTGTCATGTATTTCTGTTTTAATCCTTGCTATTTCTTTTCTTCTGCTTGGTTTAGGATTAGTTTGCTGTTCATTTTCTAGCTTCTTCAGTTGTTCCATTGGTTCTTCGGTTTCAGCTCTTTCTTCCTTTTTAATGTATGCATTTAGAGCTATAAATTTCCCCCTCAGTACTGCCTTTGCTGCATCCCATAAGTTTTGGTAAATTGTTGTACTGGTTTGTATATATTATGTCCCCCAGGAAAAGCCATGTTCTTTAATCCAGTCTTGTGGGATATTGGGATTAGGTTGTTTCTGTGGAGATGTGACCCACCCAACTGTGAGTGACACCTTTGGTTAGGGTGTGACCTCTGATAATTTCCATGGAGGTGTGCCCTGCCCATTCAGTGTGGGCCTTGATTAGTTTACTAGAGCACTATATATGCTCATACAGAAGGAGTGAGCTTGCTACAGCCAAGAGGGACACTTTGAAGAACACACAGGAGCTGAGAGAGGGACATCCTGGGAGAAATCCATTTTGAAACCAGAACTCTGGAATAGATGCCAGCCACATGCCTTCCCAGCTAACAGAGGTTTTCCAGATGCCATTGGAGATCCTCCAGTGAAGGTACCTGATTGTTGATGACTTACCTTGGACACTTTATGGCTGTAAGACTATAACTTTGTAGCCAAATAAAACCCCTTTATAAAAGCCAATCCATTTCTGTTGTTTTGAGAAAAGGCAGCATTAGCAAATCAGAACAATTGTGCTCTTGTTTTCATTCATTTCTATATATTAAGCAATTTCTCTTGCTATTTCTTCTTTAACCCAATGATTGTTTAGGAGTGTGTTGTTTAACCTCCAGATATCTGTGAATTTTCTAACTCTCTGATGATTATTGACTTCTAGTTGAATTCCATTGTAATCACAGAATGTGCTTTGAAGAATTTCAATCTTTTTAAATTTATTGAGGCTTGTTTTACGGCCCAGCATATGATCTATTCTGGAGAAAGTTCCATGAGCACTAGAGAAGAATGTGTACCCTGGTGATCTGGGATGTGATGTTCTATATATATCTGTTAATTCAAATTCATTTATCAGATTGTTTAGGTTTTCAATTTCTTTGTTGGTCCTCTGGTTGATCTATCAATAGGAGTGAGTGATGTATTGAAGTCTCCCACAATTATTGTGGAAACATCAATTGCTTTTTTAGTTTTGCCATTGTTTTTCTCATGTATTTTGGGGCACCTTGATTGAATGCATAAACATTTTTTTTTAATGTTGTTCATGTCCCTTTATTGCTATCATTTTTTTAAAATAAATTTTATTTTGAAATAAGTTCAATCTTACAGGAACAGTTGTAAAAACAGTACAAACCCCATACATAGAACTCCATCATACCCTGACCCCCCTCCCCCAATATCCCGATCCATCATCTTTAAGATCCTGTCACACCACTGTCTCTTTCTTTCCCTCCTTCTCTCCCTCCCTCCCTCCCTAACACCCATCATCTATTGCTCTGTCCTCTGAACATATGAGAGCAAACTGCACATATCTTTGAACAAACAATATAATTCACATATACCTTTCCCATGGACAAGAACATTATTTTATGCAATCTCATTAAATGCAGCTAAGAAGTTCAAGAAATTCAACATTGATATAAAGCTTACATTCTATATTTCCTTTTTTTTTTCTTGTGTCCCATCTGTGTCCCTTTGAGCCTCCTCTCCTCCATCCTCAGATCACATCCAGGATCATCCTTGGCATTTAATTGTCATCTATTTAGACTGTCTTTTTTTTTTTCAATTGTGGAAAGATATCTACAGCCTAAATCTTCCTATTCCACCCCTCCCTAGCATTCCATTAGTGGGATTAATCACATTTAGAATGTTGCAATGCTATCACCTTCTTACCATCCATTTCTAGAAGTTTCCCTTCACCCCAAACCAAAACCCCTACTCTCATTTCTTAACTCCCCATTGCCCCTTCCCCCACTTCTCATAACCCCTACTCTACTTTTCATCTCTTTGGTCATATTCTCTGATACTTTCTTTGTGTTTACCATGGGGCTTAAATTTAACATCTTAAATCTATAACAATCTTGTTTTTCTTTGATACCAACTTAACTTCAATAGGACACGTAAACTGTGTTCCTATACTCCTCCATTCCCCCACCTTTATGTAGTTCTTGTCAAAAATGACATATTTTACATTGAGTCCAAAACCACCAGTTTATCATTACAGTTTACATATTTTAGATTTTGTAGGAAGTAAATAGTGGAGTTATAAATCAACAATACAGTAGTATTGGTCTTTATATTTACCATGTGATCTTTACTGGAAATCCTTATTTCTTCATGTGGTTTCAGTCAATTGTTTAGTGTCCCTTCCTTTCAGCCTGCTTAGGACTGATCTACTGGTGATGAAGTCCCTCAGCTTTTGATTATCCGGGAATGTTTTCATCTCCCCCTCATTTTTATCCTTCAGGTGTTTGTGAATTCTCCAAGTCTCTGATGGTTATTGACTTCTATTTGTATTCCATTGTGGTCAGAGAATGTGCTTTGAACAAATTCATTTTTTTAATTTTTTATTTTATTGAGGCTTGTTTTTATGTCCCTGCATACAGTCCATTCTGGAGAAAGATCCATGATCACTAGTGAAGAACATGTGTCCCAGTGACCTGGGATGTAATATTCTATATATGTCTGTTAAAAGTCTCTATATCTCTCTCTCATTTCTTTGTTTCTCTGTCGGTAGGGCTTGCTTTAGTATCTGAAGTAGGGCAGGTCTTTTATTAGCAAAGTCTCTCAGCATTTGTTTGTCTGTGAAAAATTTAAGCTCTCCCTCAAATTTGAAGGAGAGTTTTGCTGGATAAAGTATTCTTGGTTGGAAATTTTTCTCTCTCAGAATTTTAAATATGTCATGCCACTGCCTTCTCGCTTCCATGGTGGCCGCTGAGTAGTCACTACTTAATCTTATGTTGTTTCCTTTGTATGTGGTGAATTGCTTTTCTCTTGCTGCTTTCAGAACTTGCTCCTTCTCTTCAGTATTTGACAGTCTGATTAGAATATGTCTTGGAGTGGGTTTATTTGGATTTATTCTATTTGGAGTTTGCTGGGCATTTATGCTTTGTGTATTTATATTGTGTAGAAGGTTGGGGAAGTTTTCCCCCATAATTTCTTTGAATACTCTTTCTAGACCTTTACCCTTCTCTTCCCCTTCTGGGACACCAATGAGTCATATATTTGGACGTTTTATTTTATCTATTGCATCCCTGAAATACATTTTGATTTTTTCAATTTTTTCCCCATTCTTTCTTTTGTTCTTTCATTTTCCTTTCTGTGGTTCTTGAGGTCACTGAGTCATTGTTCAGCTTCCTCTAGTCTTGTACTATGAGTATCCAGAATCTTTTTAATTTGGTCAACAGTTACTTTTATTTCCATAAGATCATCTATTTTTTTTTTTTTTTATTTACTCTTGCAAATTCTTCTTCATGCTCTTCTAGGGTCTTCTTCATGTCCTTTATATCCTGTGCCATGATCTCATTGTTTGTCTTTAGTTCTTTCATTAATTACGCCAAGTACTGAGTGTCCTCTGATCTTTTGATTTGTGTGTTTGGGTTTGGGTTATCCATATCTTCTGGTTTCTTCATATGCTTTAAAATTTTTCTCTTGTTTTTGGCCTCTTGGCATTTGCTTATCTTGATAGGGTTCTTTTAGGATATGCAGGCTTATTTGAACAATTATCTCTAAGTTGTCAGAGCTACAGCTTGGTGGAGTGCACTTTCTCTGAGTAACCAGCATGGGGCATCTGCGAGCCACCTATTTCCCTCAAGCCAGTTCTCCCCAACTTTGTCTATGTGGTGAGTGGGGGTCTGAATCTTGCGGGGGTCCAATTAGTGCACCAAATTTCCATGTGCATTTGGTGCTGCCAGCCCTGAATGTTGGGGGTGTGTAGCTGTTACGGAGGGAGGGCTGCTTTAAGAATCAAATCTTCCAAGTGTTCCTGGAGACTTAACACTGTTGCAGGAGTCCAAACCTTTGGCTCAGTCTCCCCACAGTCTGTCTCTATCCTGGACCCACAAGTCCCTGGTATTGGTGTAGGGCCTCTGGGACTTCTGTGTGAATCCCGCCTCCAAGGGCCTCTGCATGGGGAAGACAGTGCAATGTCACACGTGAGCACAGTCTCCAAGGGAAGCTCTGGGGATCTGTGCCTTGCAGGGGCCTTCCCCACCCACTGAGAGGTTGGCTGTACAGGGCATGTTAAGGTCCCCCTTCAGCAAACCTCTGCCTTCCTAGCTCTGGGACAATTAGCTGTGGGTGTGGGAAGGCTATTATCCATGCCAGACACTGAGGCAGGTGCCTGGGGTTTGGACAGTGCTTCCTGCTGCACTTGACTGCACAGCATAGCTCTGGGCCACAGTGCCATGCATGGGCGTTTCCAGCCCACTGAAAAGATGGCTGTATAGGGCATGGTAATTTCCCCCTTTTCGTGGACCTCTGCCTTCCTAGCTTGAGGACAGTTAGCTGTGGGTGTGTGAAAAGCTATCATCCAAGCCAGATACTGAGGTGGCTGCCCAGGGTGGGGAAAGCACTCCCCCCACACTCGACTGTGGGACTCCCGCTGCCAGAGCCACAGCTGATTTTGGGGTTTTTAAACTAATCTCTCTCCAAACACCAACCCCCGGTTTCTCCTGACTGTGGTGTGGCTGCTGGCTCCCTAGAAGCCTCACTCATTAGTTTCTGAATGCAGACTCTCGGATTCACCAAGTGCACCATCCCTGTGGATTTAGCGGACCTTGTCCAGCTGCTATAATGCTGGAACCAGTATTCTGTAGCACTTTCTGTCTTTTATCTAGTGTTTTTCATGGAGACATTTTTTGCCCTGACTTTTCTAAACCACCGTCTTCCCTCCTCAGAATGTGGAGTGTTATTTTGGTTGGTTTAACTACTTGGTTTATCTGGTGCCACTGGAACTTGCAATGGTCCCTACTGATGTTGCCTGAGGAGCAGAAGTGGCTTCCCCAGTTCAGGCTGCCTGTTTCTTTGGATCATAGAGGGAAGTCTCAGGTCCACAAGGACAATGAGGGTTCCCTGGCTGTGTGGTTCTTGTGGCAGGATCCTCTGGGCCTGTGGAGGTGAGAGAGTGCTTCCCAAGCTCAGCAGTTGTTGTGGCAGGATTCCCTCTACTGGTGCCAGGGCAGTCTGGTGTGTCTGGGTGATGGAGGGGAATCTCCTTTCTGTAAGGACAAAGAGGCTTCATAGGATGGACTGCTTGTGCACTATTTTTCTAACTTCTTCTGTGTCTAACATTATTTCTAAATGAAAATCTGTCAAAATGTTGGCAGTTTTTATTTCTGAGTAATATGCTTATTTTCTTTGTACCATGTTGTAATTTCTTTTTTTATTCAGTTTTATTGAAATATATTCACATCATACAATCATCCATGGTATACAATCAACTGTTCATAGTACCATCATATAGTTATGCATTCATCATCACAATCTATTTCTGAACATTTTCCTTACATCAGAAAGAATCAGAATAAGAATAAAAAATAAAAGTAAAAAAAGGACACCCAAACCATCCCCCCATCCCACCCTATTTGTCATTTAGTTTTTATCCCCATTTTTCTACTTATCCATCCATACACTAGATAAAGGGAGTGTGATCCACAAGGTTTTCACAATCACACTGTCACCCCTTGTAATCTACATTATTCTATAATTGTCTTCAGGAGTCCAGACTGCTGGGTTGGAGTTTGGTAGTTTCAGGTATTTACTTCTAGCTATTCCAATACATTAAAACCTAAGAAGTGTTATTTATATAGTACATAAGAATGTCCACCAGAGTGACCTCTCGACTCCATTTGAAATCTCTCAGCCACTGAAACTATTTCATCTCATTTTGCATCCCCCTTTTGGTCAAGAAGATATTCTCAATCCCATGATGCCAGGTCCAGATTCATCCCTGGGAGTCATATCCTGTGTTGCCAGGGAGATTTACACCCCTGGGAGTCGGGTCCCACGTAGGGGGGAGGGCAGTGAGTTCACCTGCCGAGGTGGCTCAGTTAGAGAGAGAGAAGGGCCACATCTGAGCAACAAAGAGGTACTCAGGGGGAGACTCTTAGGCACAATTATATGCAAGTTTAGCCTCTCCTTTGCAGTAATGAGCTTCATAAGGGCAAGTCCCATGATAGAGGGCTTGGCACATCAAACCACCAGTCCCAATGTTTGCAACTTCCAGGTGAGGAAGTCCAACACTTCTGCACTTTCCCCCACCTCCTCAGGGTGGGGGTGGGGGGTGGAGGCTGTAAATATATTTTTTATTCTCTGCCCAAATTACTTGGTATGTGTCACTATTTCACTCTAACCCATACTAACCTACCATATCTCCATGTGGTAATTTCTTGATTCTCTACAATGAGTATATTTTAGTTTAAGCAGCAGCAACACCAGAAACAATGAGTGTCTAGGGAAGTCATTTTTAATCAGATTGCCATTTTGACTAAATCAGTTGCTTTCAAGTACATTTATTTTATATATATATAAAAGCAAAATTGAAGAGAAGGGATCACTTCTTGATTGTATGAGGCTATTTTTACTAGATACCAAAACCAGACAAAGGCATCACAAGAAAATAAAACTAAAAACCAATATCCCTCATGAATATAGTTGCAAAAATTCTCAACAATGTACTAGCAAACTGAATCCAGAAACATATAAAAAGGATTATAAACCATGATCAAGTGAGTTTTATTTCAGTTAGGCAAGGCTGTTTCTATATTTGTAAATCAATTTAATCCACTATAGCAGCAGGCTAAAGAAGACAAATCATATGATTATATCAATTGATGCATAAAAGCATTTGATAAAATCCAACACTCACTCGAAATAAAAACTCTTAGGAAATTTGAAATAGAGGAGAATTATCTCAGTGATCTCAAAGAGTATATACAAGAAACCTTTGGCTAGCATCATAGTTAATGGTGAAACAGGGAATATTTCCTTAGTAAGAATGTTTCCAAGGCAAGGATGTCCACTTTCACCACCGCTGTTCAACATAATGCTGGAGTTTCTATCCAGCACAACAAGGGAAGAAAAGGAAATAAAAGGGATACATATTGGAAAGAAAGAGATAAAATTTGTTTCTGTTTACAGATGACATGATTGTTTATATAGAAAATCCAAGGAATCTTCAAAAACTCCTAGAATGAATACGTATGTTCACCAAGTTCACAAGATACAAGATCAATCCCATTTCTATGCACTAACAATAAAAATGAAGAAAACAAAATTGAAGTACAATGCCACTTACAATTGCTCCAAGGAAATAAAATAGTCATATGTACACTTAACAAAACATGATCCATATGTTGAAAATTTCAAAATGTTGGTGAAGTAGATGAAAGAAGCCCTACATAAGTGGAGAGACATAATGTATTCATGGATTGCCAGACTCAAAATAGCAAAGATGTCAGTTCTCCTTAATCTGATCTATAAGTTTAATTCAATTCCTACCAAAGTCACAGCAAGGTTTTATTTGTAGACATATTCAAGTTCAGTCTAAAATTTATATGGAAAGGCACAGGCCTAGAATAGCTAAAACAATCCTGACAAAAAATAATTAAGAGGAAGCACTCTTTTGGACATTAAGTCTTACTACATACCTACAGTGATCAAGACAGTATTGTATTGGTGAGGGAATAGAAACATAGAATCACAGATCAATGGAGCAGACTGGTGAACCCAGACATAGACCCATATAAATATGGCCAACTGATTATTGGCCAAGGTAAAAAAGCAATTTAATGGAGGAAGGATAGTCTTTTCAACAAGTGGTACTTTAGCAATTGGACAGCCATAGGGAAAAAAAAAATCTCTTCTAAATCTCACTGCTATTTGTTTAAGTCTATGGTAGTTGATCATCATTCTCCAGGACCCATATGATTTCTTCCGGGACTAGACTCTAATTAAATGAACCATCACCCCTGCATCATTGAGATTTTTAAGGGTGGTACTAATATCTGCCATTCTCCCTGTGATGCAAAATTATTTTTATTTACTCTCTTTGCTGGGGATGGAGAGCAGTGTTAAAGGCTTTTACATGGCTTATTGGGGTAAGAGCTAAAATATATAGATGGACAAGGTCCCAATGTAGGAGTTATTCCAAATGCCAAGTGGGTCAATCCCAATTATGCATTCAAGGTCTGGGGAAATAACCTTTGAGTGGCTCCAGGGACACAGTGGACCTACTGAAAGCCAGACTTTAGCAAGGATTCCATTTATTACCTGGCACCTATATGCCCCTACTGTAACTGTAGTCCATGATGATTTGGGTCTCTAGTTATTAATGTCAATCCAGATCCTGCATCCAACAATTCCTGAAATTTCTAAGTAATCTCCTTTCTCCAGTGTAGAGTCACTCAAATTTATGGATTTAAATCCCTTTGAGATAGTACTGGGGAATCATCATGTGGTATTGCAAGATCTTTCCTCCTAGGTATGCTGGCCACTTCTTCAGTCAGTGAAGTTCTGTGTCTGAGCATTTGCTCTGATCTAGAAACTGGGCAAATGATTGGTACTTTTTATTGGGACAACTTCCCTCAGTTTCCTGTCCATACATTCTTGCTTTCTTTTGAATATTCATATAGTATCTTCATTATAAATATAAAGTAGTACTTTCATTAGCCATTAGCTGCCTATTTTTGCCCCTAAGGATGCTTTGCTCAGCCTCTTCCCCAGGCAGTGCCTTTTTCAGCACCCAGTTTCCTGTTTAACTCACAGACTTTCCTAGGATTTCTGATTTTTATCTGGAGGGTTGTAGGATTTCTGTGGTGAAGGAAAAATTTCAAGAGACTATCCCCAATATTATGATATTGAAAACTCATATTTTTGCAGAAAATAAGATAAGGATTTCAATGATTTTAATCTCCTTCCCAGTAGAAAGGCAAAAAACCTAAAAGAATTTTTTTTACTGTTTTGTGATACTTGTGATTATAGTTTCAAAAGTCAAAACAAGGATGATAAGCATATATCTGAATACAGAATACCCTGAGGTTGATTGTCCTATTAGTGTATGTGAAAAGATTGCCCTGTTCCTTTGGAAAAATATGTGTGCTTCTGCTTGAGGAAGATCAGGTTAGAAGATTGCAAAATGAAGTGAAGAAGGAAGAGAAAACAACACAACTCCAGCAAATCTTGAAAGGAAGTGAAAGTAGAAGAAAGCAGCAGCATTGTTGTCACAGTATGGCAGGAAGAAGGAGATTTTCAGACATTCAAAAATAGAAAAGATCAAAGGTTAGAGAAAAAAACATCACAAATGGAAAAATGAGTGTGCTGGAAGTACAGTGACTTAGGCAATTGCTCACATGGTTTGAAAACCGAAGGTCCAAAAAGGCTTTATATCCACTTAGTGTTTTGGCACTCTGATTCTGAGTCTGTTAAGAAGGAAAATTCAGAAAATACTGATGTACCAAAGGAAGTATTAATGACCCCATGCTCAGTAATGATCAGTTATGGTGGACTTAATTTGGAGAGCCAAAGAAACTAACATCTCTACTTTGGTGCTCAGGACTATTGCTAAGAGCTTCTGAGACACTCTTGATGGAAAAGTATATGTGATAAAACTCTCAGAAGGCAAAGAGGAAAAGCTGTAAAAGACAAATGCCAAGCAAGGCAAAGTTGGTTCAAATAATGTTTTCTTCCTCCCTCTCTCCCTCCCTCTTGCTCTTTCCTGCTCGCTAGTTCTCACACTCTCTTTTTCTTCCTGTTAACAAAGAACTCAACATCAAATATCAAATATCTTCTGAAAATATGTCTACCTTGGAAGTTCAGCATAAGAGAAATGTGATTTTGAAATGTGTGTGAAATATCATCAAAGACTTTTTGAGACTTAATAACAATTCTCTGAAAAACTGAGAATATATCAGAGTCTGCTTCAATACACAAAGCTGAAACATATAATGGTAATGTTTTTTAGTTTAAAATGTTTTCCTCCTCTAACAATTGATAACTAAATTTTAAGTCTAACATGTTGGGTTTCCAAATAACTTCCTTTGAACTTATGCAAACAAATATTTAACAACAAAAAAAAAAAATAAAAAAGAAGAGAAAAACAAGGCAAATGAACTTTGGGAAGGAGAGAAAAAAGTACTAAAAATGAATCATAATCACATTCTCCACTTGGCTTAACAGTAAATCATAGTAATCACAGTAAGGTAAATAATAGATACTAGTTTAACCAGGAATTAGTTTAACATCAGACTGGCATTGTGTAAGAATGCTAAATCCTCATTTCCATAATAAGTCAATTTATGAAATATTATAGCTTTAAAATCTGGAAGAAAAATCTGGACGTGGTTGCCTTGAGGAAGAGGAACTCAGGGAAGTATAGGTACAAGAGTCTGTTTATTTTCACTGTAAATTTCATAGCCTGCATTAGGTTCTGCTCATGTAACACATAAAACAGTGTCAAATAGTATTGCAAGATACATTACATACCATAATCCCAATTGAAAAAAAAAAAAGATGGGAAAAAGAAAGTACCTAAGAAAATACCAGATGGGAATCTAACACAAAGTATCTTTGAGTTCAGAGATTTTAGATTATTTTAATTAATTTAATTTCTCTTTTAGTGCTTTTCTGTGTTTTCCAAGTTTATCAAGTATTTACTCCTATGTTTAAAAACAAAAGCAATGGTTCCTCCAATTCTAAATTACCCCCAGTTGACTCCCAAACCACATCTTGAGCCTTGATCCAGAGTGCTCTCTTATAGGCTTGCCAATCCTATTGGAAATTCAAATTCACCATGGCCCAAACATACACCTTTATTTCCCCTCACCTGTTCCCCCATCACCCAACCACTTCTCATAGTCATGATCATGGGTAATGGACTCCCCATTTCTAGGCAACTAGTCATTCAAGTCAGTAACCTGAGATGATCTTCAACTCTCTCATCACTTTCCTTGCTTCCCCTCCCCAAAGGAAAATGTTTCACTTACAGATGTGTTTGCCTAGGAGATATCAAAACTGAATGTTGTGTTATCACAACTGGTTATAATTAGTTTGAAGCTCATAACAAACCATGAGTTTTTAATGACTCAGGTAAGCCAGGCAGTGGGTCTCACTAACAATACTTTCCTAAACAACGAGCAACAGGACTTGTTTAAACCAACCTTGTCATGCCTATAGATTCATTCTGTTTATCCAGTGTGCTAGCGTTTAATCCTCAAATAGCATAAACACTCTGAAACCCCCTTTCTGGCATTAAAAATATCCCTGTATTTCTTTCCTTGGTGTATTTCTTCACTAGTGTGTTCCTTTGCCTAGGAAGTTAATAGACTCAGCTTTGTAATTATTTTAACCTCTTGGGGTTTTTACTTTTTTCATTGACATCCCTAGTATTTGAATATCCAATGCCACTGATTTTACCTCCTAAATATGGTAAATTATGGTAAATTCTTCCCAACTGGTTTCCATATTGCCATACTTCTGCCTTAACTCCTCTTCCTACTCCCTATGTAGAGTGGAATCTATAGTCAAGAGTCTAAAACAATAAACTAAGCAATGCCCTTCAAGAACTGCCTTTCTTTCATAGACGAGAAACACTTGGACACCAGATCAAGAGGGCCTTATGTATCATATTAACTACCTTTCAGCTGGAATACCTATGCCCTGTTTCATAACCCATTTCTGTGATGCTGAATTACTTATAGTCCTCCATGAAAACATGGGAACACCTTCCATGTAAACCACTCACACTAGTCCTCATCTTTCTTTATCTGAGCGTTGTCTTAGAGGATGAATGTGATGTAACCAGTTGTTGTATCAGGCAGGACCATGACAGAAAACAAATGGCACATGCAAATTAGGATAATTTTAAGAGAGTTTCTATGCAAAGGGTTTTGCTAAAAAAGTAGGTAGGGTGAAGAATGCAGTGAGATAGTGCAGGAATCCATGACTAAAAACAGCTGTTAGTGCCACTAATCAGAAGAGATGAGGGCAAGGAGTGGTTATTAGAAGCAAGAATGAGAGAGAATCTGTCCACCTGGCCCCTTGAGAGGAACAGTGACTTTCTGTGATACAGCCAGCCCAAGACCATCTTGCAAGGAGAGAGTCCTGGGAATAAAAACCTAATTGTACTCACCTTTTCCCTTCTGATCTCCTATTGGAGCATCCCATTGCATGCACAGGCCCCTTGTCTTCTGGCTTCTGATGTATACAGAGAAGCTGCTTTCTGGGGCAGAGAGAAGTACAGAAAATCATGGAAAGTGGATCCAGAGCACAAAGGAAAACACCCAACACAGGTGTCATTCCAAAAATTTTGGGCATTGGCCTTCCTTTTGTTTTTCTTCATGTAAACACATCTGATTTATATCTCCCACTAGACTATGAGTTTCTCAAGGGAAGAGATTGTTTAACCCAGTTTTAGATCCATAGAGCCTAGAACATAGGAAATGTTCAATGAGTTTAATTGACTAGGTTTATCTTTATCTTTCCCCAGCCTTCCCCTCACTTTGGAAGTGTCCTTTATCGAACCGTTGAATCTTAATTACCTTGTGCCTGGTGATTCTCTTGCAGCCCCAGGCATGGTAGCATTACCACGTGATGACGGAAAACAAAGCTCCGTCCTGAACTGAGGTAGAGACAGAACAGTAAACGCTTGCATATACCATCTTTCCTCTGTTCTACTGGGCAGCTGGTGGAAAGGTTTTCCCATTAGGTGGTCTTTTGCTGCCATCTTCTGGTGTCCTGTCACCATAACCAAGGCTCACAAAATTGAATGAAGTCACACTTCCCCTGATAGGGTAGGGTCCAGGAGGAGGGGAAGAATTAGTCCTTGCTCAAAACAAGCAGGCCTAGCTGGCCCTACTCTCTGGTTGGCCAGATGGTAAGAAAAGCTAATATTTCAAGCAGCAGTAAAATGAAATTGTTCTAGTCTTTTATTACCAAACCCTAGACCGTGGTTTCATCCTATTACTATAGCTTTAATTAAGTACTGAAATACTAGCTACAGCCATCTCCTTGCTTCCCCACTGATATCTGTACTGTTATTGCAACCATAGATACGTCATACCATTCTTCTATACTTGAGTGGTTTTCCAGAGGTGGAGAACTGGCTTATGGAGTTTTTTTTCAAATTTTTAATATTTAGAAATATTTGGTGCAGGAAAATTGAGAATACAAAAACCACCAATC
Organism: Choloepus didactylus; assembly: GCF_015220235.1. Taxonomy (NCBI): domain Eukaryota; kingdom Metazoa; phylum Chordata; class Mammalia; order Pilosa; family Megalonychidae; genus Choloepus; species Choloepus didactylus. Next base: position 44,065,560 of record NC_051334.1, on the reverse strand, counting down.
TATATAAAAATGTCAGATCAAATAGGCCATTTTAAGAAATGAAACATTGCAGATATAAACTCCCTGTATCCCCCTCTCCAATTCCTCCTTCTCCAAAGGCAATCACTGTCCTAAAGTTGGTGAGGTTTCTTCTACTGCATATATTTATATTTTATTGCATATTTAGTTTTCCAGAAACAATTATGTAATATTGAGTTACGTGTTTTTTATTCACATAAACGGCATACTGTATGTCATTTTTAAATTTGTTTCTTTTCACTCCATTGTTGTCAAGATTTATCCATGTCAACACATGTAGCTCTAGTTCATTCCGTTTTACTGCTTTATGCTGGTCACACATACACATATGACAAATTAGCTGGACATTTAGAATGTTTCTCCTTGTTCTTTTTTGCTATTACAAATAATGCTCCCATGAGCATCCTTGTTACATATCTCCTTCTTTGAGCACAGAAATTTCCTTAGGTCTAGAAATATATGCCTTAAATTAGAATTGCTGGGGTGCAGGGATTCAGGGTTTCAGGCATGCACATCTTCACTTTTACTGGATCTTGCCAAATTACTATTGGTAGAATAAAATGGCACTTCAAATTTGGACAGTAGTGTTTGAGAATTCCCATTTCTCCACAGTCTTGCTACCAATTGGTATTATTAAACTTTTTAATACTTGACAATCTAACAGTATCTCATGATTGTTTGAATACTAGGGAAGATAATCCTCTTTTCATATGTTTATTAATCATTTGGTGTTCCTTCTCTATAAAAAGCTTAGGACTGGTTTATATTTGAGAAGTTGAATGAGTTCTAAAACATAGTAGATTGATGAAAGCTTGTAATGGGTGTTGACCTACTTCCCAGAAGCATTAAATGAGAGAACTTCAATTGCATGTTTTCAGTACCTGCTGCCACCAGATGCCAGCACTGTACCACAGACCTCGAGTTCCTGTTTTGCCAGGAACTTGTTTTCCATGAGATTCAAGATGGTGGATCTTAATCATTTTAGGTAATACAGCTATGGATTTCTGCACATTGTGTAAGCAATTTTTCTGCACATTTTACACAATGTGCAGAAAATATTTAAGCAAATTATATTTAAAATAAAACTTCAAAGCATGTTAAACCCTGAGACTAAATGTCTAAGTAAATATTAGATTTCTGATTTCTACTGAGCCAGTCTTAAAATTAGACAATAAAAAAATGTTGAAAGCAAACATCTTTTGTGTGATTGTGTTCCAGGAACTATGCTAAGCACTTTTCATATATTACCATTTAATTCTTACTGTAATTGTGTGAGGTAGATATCCTTACTTCTTCTGTCAAATAGGGATAATTGAGATCTAGAGAGGTCAAGTAAATTTTTCATTAACACATAGATAGTTAAATGTCATAGCCATGGTTCTTCAACACAGACTGGTTCCAAAACTTTTATTCCCCACTGTTATGCTACTCTGACTCTCAGCATATGCAATTCTACAATAAACCCATGTCCAAATCTCCTAGGCGGTTTGTGCTTAGGGATAAGAATAAATTTGAGCTAACAAGGGGGAATACTTATTAAAACTGTCTCATGGTGGTGGAGATGCATCTGCTTATTTTTGAGGTCAGCTGTATCTTCTAGTAACAAGCCTTTTTTTATAGTCTCCTTTCAAAGTCAGTTTCTAAAATAATAACCCAAATTTTCTTTCATTCTGCCTCCTTGAAAACTTTCCCTGAATTTTTACAGCACCCAGCAAGAAAATATTTGCTAGTACATGTCAGTGTATTCTCCAGCAACACTGTACTTCCTCTTCCCAAGAAAGACTACAAGTCTTCACTTCTCTTCTCTCACCGGAGCTGGGTGCTCAGTTTACAATCTTCTTTGTTAATTTTCATTAGTGATTGGGCTTCGTTTAGAAACTTAGTTTTGCTGTATTAGTGATAGTTTAATGATACTATTTCTCACAGCAGAACTGAAATTTGGATATCACTGCAAATGTTCTTGGCTCTGCTTCTTGATCCAGGTAGCTGTGGTGGTGATCAGTCCAGAGCAGGCTTCCACACAGGGCCAACCAGACAGACCTTAGCCCTGAGCCCACATCAAGTCTTCTTTGCTTTCTTCCCTGGGGCTTTTCTGACTCTGATTCATAGTGTACAAGCAAGTTAACATCAGTAGGATCACCTTGGATCAAAGCAGGAAGGAACCAATGGGCAAATGCTTTGCCCTTTCCTTCCCCAGGCAGACAATGCTCAGACACATTTCATAGTGCTCCTCAGAAGGTCCTGAAAGATCGGTCATCAGTCACTCGTAGTAGTGGCCAATATAGCACATCTTTGTATTGAATTTCCATTCTTCTATCACCCCACCTCTGGTCCCTCACTCCTGCTCCCTGATAGCACTTTTTAAATGGCTGTTAAAGCCGATGACCAAACATCACTATGAAAACACCTGTAGTTAAAAAAGATGGGTCTATTTAGCTTGCTGCAGCAAGAAAGAGCACACTCCAGAGACATCTCAGGAAGAAGGAATAAGAAGGGGCCTCCCAAAGCATTTGGGTTTGTGCCGGATTATCCTAAAGAGGATTTTAAAAAGTGGGGACCAGTTCTGATTTAGACATTGTCAGGAAGCAGGAGCAATTTAATTACTGTCTATTTTAATAATTTTTATCTAAGTGGGAGGATTAAAGTGGGGCTAGAGTTGTCATTGATAGGAAGCAACAGTCATTCATGTCAGTTAGAAAAAGGGATGTTTAGTCATTGTTATATTTGTGTATGTGTATGTGACTGTAGAGTGACTTTGTCCCTCTCTTGTTCCAAACATGGTCACAGGGTATGTGTCTGTACATTTTTTGGATACTGTGAGAATTTTTCACATTCCACTGGGGACATCATGGCCTAGCTCTTAGCAGGATTATTTTTCATTTCTCATTAATTACTCACAAGCCTTGGCTTGGGTCCCTCCAAAGCAGATCCTGAGGGGGAAAAAACAGGCATTATGGTGGGACTAGTTATCTTTCTAATTAAGCCTTCTTTCTCATGCTTCATCTGCAGGCTGTTTCCTCTGAGAATGTTTTTCTGGTATGCTTGGTGAAAGGCTAATTATACCCCAATATATAGCTTAGAAATCACTTTATCCATGTTGCTTTACTGGATTCCACTAGACAGACCAAGGATAAGGCAATTCCACTCTGTGCCCATAAAATGCCTGTCTTACCTTTCTAAAACCATTTATATTGTTTTGTAGATTTGTCTCCTGAAGCAAGGCTTTGGAAATAAAGCTTTTAGAGGCTGTAGAATATGTCTGAATCAGTTTTCCATCTCAATTAAATTGGAAAGTCATATAAACAAATACTCATCAATATATGAATTTAATTCTTACTAGGTACTTGTTCTGGTTTGCTAGAGCTGCCATTATGAAAAATACCAGAAATGGATTGGCTTTTATAAAGGGGATTTAATAGGTTACAAATGTTTGGTTCCAAGGCCACAGAAGTGTCCAAACTAAGGCACCAATAAGAGGATACCTTCACTGAAGAAAGGCCAATGGCATCTGGAACACCTCTGACAGCTGGGAAGACACATGGCTGACCTCTGCTGGTCCTTTGTTCTTGGGTTCTAGCTTCAAAATGGCTTTCTCCAAAATGTCTTTGGGCTTCTGTCTCTCTTAGTTTCTCTCAGCTCTCTGCTTGGTTTTCCTGGGGCATTTCTCTCTAAGCATCTGGGAGTTCTCTCTTAGCTTCTCCAGAGCAAACTCAGAGCTTCATCTCAGCTTGGCATCTCCAAACATCCTTCTGTCTGCATCTTCTAGTGTCTCTAAGTGTCTGAGTCTGTGTCAGCTCTTAGATTCTCCCAGGGCAAACTCTGGATTTCATATCTTAGCTTCTCTCCAAAATGTCTTTCTCAGCTTCTCTGGGCTTCTCCTCTCCATAAGCTCTCTTAAAGTGCTCCAGTGAACTAATCACTGGATGGGTGGGGTCGCATGGAAATGTTCTAATCAAAAGGTCTTACCTATAGTTGGGTGGCTCACTTCTCCATGGAAACAACCTAGTCAAATGTCCCACCCTAATCAAAAGACTAATAAGTTTGCCCCCACAAGATTGCATTAAAGAACATGGCTTTTGTGGGAACATAATAGATTCAAACCAGGACAGTATTGGATAAGTCTTAGGCTCTAGAACCCTGAGTACAAACAATAGTGTTTGTCAAGGAATCTTATAACATTAAACTTCAAAGTCTAAATTTGGACCAAAGTCCAAATTTCTCAGCATGCAAGCAAAACCATCCTTGGCCACAAAACTTCATTTCTTAGGTGAATTATTCCACACTGTGTTTACAGAATCATTCCATACCACTTAAGCTGATCAATATACTGTCCCTTAAGCATATTTGTCACCTTCCCATTTTAGTACCTGTGCTTACTTGTCCTTATCTGGAAAGAATACATTCCCCTGTCTCTTTGACTCATAACTTTACTAGTCATGACAGGTTAGAGCTGCGCAGATACAGATATCAAGGATGTAATCTGAGTGCTAAGGAGAATTAGAGATATCTGACCCCTGCCTTCAAGTGTTGGAACTCTTGCCCCTCACTTTCCACCCCCATCATCCAGCTCCTGCATTTCACTAACATGGGGCAATACACTCTTTGCATACATAGTAATAGTCTCTGTGAGCTTCATGCCTCAGCTCCATGGAGCTAAGGGTCACCAAGTCTCCCCTTCAATGAGGGACAAAGAAGTCTCTTGGAAAATAATTCCCAAGAACAACCTGGATTGTCCCAACTGCCCCTAATAACAATGTCCCTGGCCTGAATGCTTGAGATGTTTTGACTATCAATGTGACTTACCACTCAGCTAATCCTCTAGTCCAGCCTCTAATGACCCACATCTGAGTACTGCAGGTAAAAACTGGCTGCATGGTCTCATTGAAATTCCTAGGACTCAGGATCTAAAACAGGACAGCTTTATTTCCAGAGTAACATTTAAAATGCAAAGTTCAGGGTAGGAAGAGGATTGTCCCCATTTGAAGGAAAATATAGACCAGCTACCACATGGCAAAGGCTCTGTATTATCCAGCGAGTTACCCCATTAAGTTCTCACAAGGGGTAGAGGTGCCAGGGCTGTCACCTCTGATGGCAGTTTTTTATAAACTGTAGGGCATTGCTTCCAGATGGCATGAGTAGGCTGACAGCTACAATGAAGGATAAGAAAAGACAGAACTGGCTGATGCCCTGGAGTGGCAAAGAGACATATACTTGTAAGCCCATACGAGATGTCCCTGTTGACAACCAGAAATAGTGCTTTGTTCCCACCCTATATCTCCAACCCCAATCTGAAGTTCCTGCTTTAGCTGGCATGAGGAAAAGATTCAGAGAAATATTATTTATGATCACAACTTTTACAATTCCATATTCAGATATGAAACCCAGGAATAGGGACGGGTCAGTTAAAATCAGCCCTCATTGTTGTAGTCATTGGTTTTGCTCACTTCAGGCCCTCCGCTTTCTAGGCATGTGGTAGGATTGTTGTCTTATGGGACCATGTGTCCTGTTTTACCCAATGTATTGTGAGCATTTACTGTCAGTGGGAAACCCACTAAAACTCTCCCCATACCACATATACTGGTTTTATATATTAAAATTTTCTAGATCATACTAGATGAAGGGAAAAGTAATGTCCTAAAGTGTAATGCCTGAGCTTTTCTTGTCTTCCTATATTCATATAAACAGGGAGTTCCACCTTTCCCTCTGTGTTCCTCTCTTTTTAGTAAGCCCAAGAACTGTGGTTTAGTTAGTCCCAAGGGTCCACTCTGATGGCTGTGCTGTGAGGATAAAGAGAGCAAAGAACCTCCTTGGAACTCCAAGGGGGACCACTTGCTTTGCCACACAATTTAATTCAGTCCTTTTCAAGTTAATTTTGGTGACTGAGGTGCTGTTTTTGATCTGGCGACAGTACTGCCTGTGTTGCCCATAATTACAGACTATCCTAAACTTGCCTGCATTTCCAATTTACAGTTTTTTTTTTTTTAATCTACAAGGTACTTCCTTAGGGTCAAATTCCACAAGGAGGGGAGGCTTGGTTGTGGAATCTTCAATTGACCTTGCACAAGCTCACAACCATATCCCCCTTCAGCAATGCAAATCTTGATGCAGAAGCCAGCATCCTGGTCCAGTCTCTTTCTACTTCAAGGTATGCTATGTTTTCTATCACCAGGCCTTAAAAAACCATAAAAATGGATTTTAATAACTTTGAATTCCAGGAAGATAGTTTGTGGTCTCGACCTCTTCCCTCACAGAAGGACCCTGGTAAATTTTCCCACTCCTTTATTAGTAAATTTAGAGTTCTAAAATTAATGGAAATGGGCAGGGAAGGAGCTGGAAGATTCTGTCCCAACTACCAAAAGAGCTAGAGCTCCAAATCTTCTTCCCCAAATGGTGTGCTCCTATCTACATTGCTTCTATACAACCAAAAGGGAATGTTTGAGTTACCCTTTACAAAAAAAGAGACTCTGCTCCAAGGTGATTTAATGTCTTTACTGCTATAAATAAGAAGGGCTGCTAGAGAAATGACTAACAATAAGTTATCAGAAAACTAAAACAAACATTTGGCCTTATCAGATATTCAGCAACTTGTTCCTTTTTTCCTTTTTAAATGTAGAATGTAAAGAGACTTAGGAAGCTTACCAATTTGTTCACTGTTGCAGTCATTGGCTTTGCTCACTTCAGGCTCTCCACTTTCTAAGCATGTGGTAGGATTGAACTTTCCTATTGTTTCTGGGTGGGGCCATATGTCCCGTTTTACCCAATGGATTGTGAGTATTGTCAGTGAGAAACCCACTATAACTCTCCCTGTACCACAATCTACTGGCAATACTCCAAATAGTGGCTGCTTTTTTAGCTTGGGTACCAGATTTGAGAACAAAATAGGAAAAAAAAAAACAAAACACTGTCAACCTACTAAGGACATGTAATGTGAGGGAGTAATAATCCTTTGCTGCTTGTGTCATCACAGTCTCTATGTACTAGGTTATTGTGGCAGCCATGGAGACGTGTTGTTGGATCTCTCTTCAAGAAAGAACTTGCCACCCAGCTGTGAGTTGAGCAGTGCAACTAGCTAACAGCCCCCAGATGTAGCACTTTTGAGATACATTGCAAAATTTGAGTCAAGGCCATGCCCTTCCCAGGCAATCCTCAGGCAATGACTGAGCACGAAGGGAAAATACTAAGATCTGGCTATTTCTGCCCAATGTGGGACATTGCTTATGGGCAATTTTTGCTCCAGTGCTCTCCACTGTGTTGGTCAGATTTGTCCCATCTTCACTGCATTCTAAAGCTCTCCCTGACTGATTCTGCTTCCTTCCTTATTTCCTTTCACAGGAGTCAGAGCAGCATTTTGCTCTGGTCATTCTATGTTTAATCCTGCTTTCTCCCCATTTATCTTTCACAGGCATCACTCCCCAGAAAATGTCTTGTACTCCTTATTCATTCTCAGGATTTGCTTACCAGAGGACCAGAACTGATACCATTATGCTTTGGTAGAAGTTATCTATTTTATGTACAGGAAGTAGGGCTCATGTACTGTAGCATAAGGAATAAAGAGAGGAAACTATGAGAAATGAGTAGGGATGAAATAGCATCCTTCCTTGGGTAACTGACAGTTAAATTTAAACCTTCAGTGTTTGAAACTAGCAGAGTGTTTTTAGATTTAGAGAGATCCTAAAACTGTTGGTTGGATAGTTGTCCTGTCCCTGAATGCATTTCCCCTTCATTTGAAGGGTGCTGCTCCAGCTGTTCTTTCAAGGTCAACCTTAACCTCTGTTTGTGGACTGTAATGTGTGTTTGTCCATCCATCCATCCCCAACTACAAAGTAAGAGGGAGGATCATTTTCGTAGTTAAAACAGAAAATTAATTCATGAGTATAAGGGAGAAAAACTCCTGCCCTGCTAGTTTCCTATCTAGGAAAATCTACAGCGGGCATATAATGTTCCTCAATAATGAGAATAATCATTTGTTTCCTCCACTCCTGAATGCTTATTATTAAGCTGGGAATGAGAGCACAAAATAGGTCAAAAGGACATCAACTGCAGCTCCTGTACATGGTAATAAAAGTAATATGCTTTGATTTTTATAATCATCTTAGGTAGCTACTGACACATTGAGTATGATATGTCCTACATGTTGTCCTTAGTGACACTCAACCAGAAGTTATAGCCCCAGGCTTAAATGTTTCACAACTACCTTCTTCAGGATATTAATTAGTAACTTGGATTTCTCTCCTGGATGACTCAGTGGGCTATAATAGCCCTGATGGTAAATACCTATGGCAGACTGTGCAACAATCATCTCCTTAAAGAGGGACTGTATCACTAAGATAGAAATGGTCCTTTAAATACTAGTGTGAGCAAGGTCTCTCAGAGGCACTTCTTCCAGCTAAGAGAGGCCATTTGGAATATTCAATACATTCTGCTTTAATAAATTACAGAGTTCTACCACTGCAAAGAAAGTTCATTAGGGGAGTCCCACAGTGGGCAGAAATGGCCCAGCTCTAGTACTCCTGCCATGCTCAGTTATTAGTTGGAGCTTTTCTGGAAGCTTAGTCTTGGCTCAAAAGCTGGAAATTGTTATCTAACTGCATTCCACAGAGTTTAATGAAAAGTCCCTTCTTGAAGGGAGATCCAAATGGTGACATCCACTGCTTGCCATGTAGTGTCAACTTTTTGGAGTACAAAATGGCTTCATTGAAGGGTTACCCTTGGGGAAGACATACATGAAAACACCATAACGGGGAAAATATGATTTCACAAAACTGTAACAGTCAGGGTTTGAGATAAATGAGCCCTGGGTTCCCCAGGTGAAGGACTAGGCCTTTCTCCTTTTGTAAGTCCAGTGGTTTGAGATCATCTGTGACTCTACCACTACTAGTTGGGTAACCTTTGCAAGTAGTTTCTCAATTCCTCTGTGCCTTGTTTTTTTATATATGAAATATGAGTGGCTAGATTGAAAGCTGGTTGTGAGGGTTAAATTTACAGTTTTTAAAATTCTCTTTGAGAGGAATCATGGAAAGATGGCAGAGTAGGGAGCTCCAGGACTCAGTCCTTCCACCAGAGCAACTAGTAAACAGACAGGAACTGTCTGAAACAACTATTTCAAAACTCCAGAGGATGGAATAACACTGTACAGCATCCAGGGAGGAGCAGGAGGAGAGACAGACAAATTATAGTGAAGAACAATAAAATGCTCTCTCTGTGTGTAGTGGCTACAGGCATATCATCCTCCACTCTGACAGCAGGCCACCATGGGGTTCAGCCCCTGACAAGCTTGCTGGTAGCAGAAAGGGACAGATGTAAAAATCCACTTCCCCAAGACCAGAAGTGGGCATGGCCAATCACTGAACACAGCCATTGATTAACTACTTCAAATCTATGGGAGCCCGTCTCTGAGGGTGGTCATTGTTTCAAACCCTGCCCCACCAGACAAAGGCAACAGTGCCCAATGTTTCAATATACCCTGGCCGTGGAAGAGGAGACTTAAAGACATTATGCTTCCCCAGGGCTATGTGGGAGAGTTAGTTGAAAAGCTGTATTTGCTGGGCAAGTCAAGACAGCTCAGCTTTGGGGAACTGTTGAAGAAGCTCTTGGTGCCCTTACTGACTCCCTCCTCAGGGCATTTTGGAGCTGCTCTGCACCCCCTTCATGGGTCCCTGGCCCTGATTTGGTTGGAAAATACTGACCTGGGAAAGTCCTCTCTGGTGTGCAAGAATTTGCCCTCTAGGCAAAAGCAGCTTGAGGCAATGAAAGAAGTGTAAGAAACTATAGAGATAGAAAGTCTGGGTCAAAGGCTTGCTGGCTTCAAATACTCAGGAGAAGAAGGTCTGTCTCCTGAGAAACAGGGAACAACCAAACTCCTTTAAAGAAGGTAACTCCAAAACAACTAAAATTCAAAAGCCCAGGACAAAGTGCAGGCCCAGAAAGACAGGGGAATCCCTGCATATTGCACTTGCCTTGGGCAGGCCTTCTTGATAGAAGGGCTGAAGCTCAAGAAAATCTCAACCTTGTAACCAGCTGCTTACAAAATCAAGAAACAGACATCTCAGGGAATAAATCCCAGGGTTAACATTTAAAATATTAAAATATACAAAGTGAAACAAGAGTAAAAGACAAACAAAGAAAGATGAAATATCCCATTCAAATGAAGAGTATGAAAATCTAGAAAACACCAACAAAGAACACCAGAGGGGGGACAGACCAAACAAAGTGTTTTTTAAGAAATCATAAAATGCTCAAAAAAAATACTGTCAGATATGAAGGAAGAAATTGATGGTTCTACATTAATAGAAGGAGACTTTAATACATCACTTTCAATAATGGATAGAGCATCTAATCAGTATATCAATAAGAAAATATAAAACTTACATACTTTAAAGGAAAACACAAGAAAAAACTAAAGGATATAAGGAAAACAATGAATAAAAATACACAGGAGGATTTAAAGAGGAGATTGGAGTTGGCAGAACTTGAAGTTCAGTGAACTTGAAGACAAGACACTTGAAATGATTTAGGCTGAGGAGCAGAAAGAAAATAGAATTATAAAAAGTGAAAATAGCCTAAGATCCCTCTGTGACACCATGTATATGCATTATGGGACTCCCAAAAGGAGAAGAAAGAGAAAAAGGGGTAGAAGGAATATTCAAAGAAACAATGACAGAGAACTTCTCAAACTTAACAAAAGATGTGCATTTGCACATCCCAGAAGCCCAGGGAACACCAAACAGAGCAAACATGAGGAAAGATCACCCTGTCAAATATTGATCTCACTATCAAATACAAAGGAGAAAGAGAGAGGTCTGATAGCTACAAGAGCAAAGCAACATGTTATATACAACAGAGTCCCAATTACACTGACTGTTGATTTCTCATCAGAAATGATGGAGGCAAGAAGTCAGTGGGTTGAAATACTTAAACTGCTGTAGAAAACAATGTCCAACCAAGAATGTTATATCTGGCAAGACTTTCCTCAACAATGAGGGGTAGATTAAGAGATTTCCAGACAGACAAACTCTGAGGGAGCTCATCACCACTAGACCTGCCCTACCAGCAATGCGAAAGGAAATTCTTCACACTGAAAGGAAAAGCACAAAACAGTGATTCAAAGTGGCATAAAAAAAATAAAGACTGCAATAAAGGTAACCATTTGGTTAATTATAAATACCAGTATTGTAGTGTATTGTTTGTTATGTAACACCATTTCTTACTTCCTCCAAATGCTGTTCCAGTTTGCTAATGCTGACATTTTGCAAAACACCAGAAATGGATTGGCTTTTATAAAGGGGATTTTTTTGGTTACAGTTACAGTCTTAAGGCCATAAAGTGTCCAAGGTAAGGCATCAACACAGGTACCTTCACTGGAGAAAGGCCACTGGCATCTGGAAAACCTCTGTTAACTTGGAAAGCACATGGCTGGTGTCCACTTGCTTCCAGGTTGTGTTTCAAAATAGTGTTCTCCAAACTGTTGCTCTTGGAGCATTTTGTCCTCTCTTAGCTGCAGCTCCTCTTCAAAATGTCACCCTCAGTTGCTCTCCAAAATGTCACTCACAGCTGCTCCAGCATCTGGGCTGTGTGGCTCTTTTTAAAGTACTCCAGTGATCCAATTAACACCCAACCTAAATGGGTGGGACAACACCTCCATGGAAATTATCCAATGAAAGGTCTCACCCACAGTTGATTGAGTCAAAGCTCCATGGAAACACTGAATCAATAGGTTCCAACCTAATCAACACTAACACATCTGCCCCCACAACATTGCCTCAAATATAATGGCATTTTGGGGGTCATAACACATCCAAAGCAGCACAAATGCTAAAATGTAAATGCATAAAAAGTAATGATAAATTTATAGTTTTGGACATACAATGTAAAAAGATATAAGTGGTAACAAGGACAAAAATGGTGGGGGGATGGAAGGGTATAGGAAAAGTATGTGCATATGCCATTGTAGATAAGTTAGTATCAAACCAAATATAATTGATATATATTTAGCATGTTAAATTTTATCCCCATGGTAACCACAGGGAAGATGGAAAATATATCCAGATAGGAAAGAGAAGGCACTCAATATGGTACTACACACAAAAATCAAATAAATGTAAATATATAAACAGAAGAATTGAGGGACAAAAATGGTATAAAGCATTCAAAGACAAAATAGAAAAAAGGCAGGAGAAAGTCTCGTAGTATCTGTAGTGACTTTAAATGTAAATTGATTAAACTCTCCAGTCAAAAGGCAGATATTGACACAGTGGATAAAAAGCATAATGCAAATATATACTGTCTGCATGAGGGTCACCTTAAATGCAAAGATATAAGTAGGTTGAAAGTGAAAGGATGGAAAAAATATACCATGCAAAAAGTAAACAAAAGAGAGGTGGTGTACCTATACTAATATGAGATGAAATAGTCAAAAACTGTTATAAGGGGCAAAAATGTTCATTATGTACTGATCAAGGGAACAACTAAACAAGATGTAACAATTAGAAAGATACATGCACCTAACAGCAGAGCCCCACAATGTATGAAACAAATACTGAGAGATATGAAGGGAGAAACTGATGGTTCTACATTAATAGGAGACTTTAATACACTGCTTTCAATAATGGATAGAACATCTAATCAGCATATAAATAGGGAAATATAAGACTTAAATGATACTCTAAACCAATGGGATGTAACAGACATATGTAGAACCCTTCACCCAACAAAAACAGAACACACATTCTTCTCAGGTGCACATATATCATTCTCCAGGATAGAATATATGTTATGTCAAAAAACAAGTTTCAATAAATTAAAAAATATTGAAATCATACAATGCATATTTTTGGACCACAGAAAATAAAGCTAGAAATCAGTAACAGAGGGAAAAATGGAAAATTCACAAATATGTGGAAATTAACAACATACTCTTAGACAACCAATGGGTTAAAGAGGAAATCACAAGCAAAATTGGGAAATATGTTGAGAACAAATGAAAATGAAAATACAACCCACCAAAACTTATGGGATGAAGTGAGAACAGTGCTGGCAGGGAAATTTATTGTTCTAAATGCTTACATTAAAAAGAAGAAAGACTTCAATTCAGACACCTAACTTCAAAATTGGAAGAACAAGAAAAAAAAAAAAAAGAATAAGCTAAAACCAAAGTGAGCAGAAGGAGGGAAATAACAAAGATTAGAGTGGAAATAAGTGAAACAGGATAAGAAAACACTAGAGATAATCAAGAAAATGAAAATCTGGTTCTTTGAAAAGATCAATAAAGTTGCCAAACCTTTAGCTGGACTGACAAAGAAAAATAGAGAGGATGCAAATAATGAAAATCAGAAATGAAATGGGGGACATTAGTACTGAAACCACTGAAATAAAAAGGACAATAGAAGACACTACGAACACCCATACACTAATAAATTAGATTACTTAAATGAAATAGACGAATTCTTAGAAACACAAAACCTACTTACATTGACACAAGAAGGAATGGAAGATTTCAACAAACTAGTTACTAGTAAGGAGATTGAATAAAAAATCTCCCAACAAAGAAAAGCTCAGAACCAGATGACTTCACAGGGGAATTCTACCAAATATTTCAAGAACACAACTACAATTCTACTAAAACTCTTCCAAAAAATTGAAGAGGTGTGAACACTCCCTAACTCATTCTATGAGGCCAACATCACTATCATACCAAGCTGAACAAAGATACCACAAGGAGCGGGAATTACAGACCAATGTATTTATGAATATAGATGCCAAAATTCCCAAGAAAATACTAGCAAACTGAATCCAGCAACCTATTACAAGAATTATAGACCAGGTATTGGTTCCTGATATGCAAGGTTGGTTCAACATAAGAAAAGCAATTAATGTAATATACCACATTAGCACAATGAAGGGAAATAAACCCTAAGATCATCTCAATTGATGAAGAAAAGGGATTTGACAAAATCCAGTACCACTTCATGATAAAAACACTTAGAACACTAGGAATAGAAGGAAACTTCCTCAACATGATAAAGGGCATATATGAAAAACCTACAGATAACATCCTTCTTAATGGTGAAAGACTGAAAGTTTTCTAAGATCAGGAACAAGACAAGCATGTCCACTGTCACCAATGTCCTTCAACATTTTATGGGAAGTTCTTGCCAAAGCAATTAGGCAAGAAAAAGAAATAAAAAGCATCCCAATTGGAAAGGAAAAATTAAAATTTTCCCTAGATGACAAGATCCCGTATACAGAAAATCCTGAAAAACAAAAAGCATAAAGCTCCTAGAGTTAATAAATTAATTCAGGAAAGTGGAAAGTTTCCAGATCAACAGCCAAAAGTCAGCAGTGTTTTAAAACCCAAGCAATGAATTATAACTCTATAATTCATATGATCCTGCAGCCCTGATATTTGGTATATACTTGGAAAAACTGAAAGCAGGGACATAAAAAGGCATTTGCACACTGATGTTTATGGCAGCAGTATTCATGATTTGGAATGAATGGAGGTGACCTAAGGGTACATCAGTGGTTGGATGGAAGAGTGAACTGTGGCATATGCATGCAATGGAATATTGAGCAGCTGCAAGAAGGAAAGAAGTTGTGAGGCATGCAACTAGGTGAATGAACCTGAGGACATTATGTAGAGTGACATAAGCCAGAAATGAAAGGCCAAATATTGTTAAGGCCTCATTAATATAAACTAACTATAAAGATCAAATGCTGAGAATTGAATTTGGGAGCATAGGTTATCAGGGGATAGCATGTGGGCAGAGATTGGGCAATTGATGATGCTGGAGTACAGAATGTTCAATAAAGTTTAGTGCAAAGGTTCCTAGATTGTAAGCTCCTACAGCAGTCACATCTGTTCCTGAGTTTTAACTGTTATTTAAGAGATGAATATTTGGTACAAAATTCATATTCTCTGTAGCACACTAATTTAACATGTTTGGTCAGTTTATTTAAACAATATGATTACATGGAACCTAGAATTGGGAATGTGATCTTGTTATTCTGTACAAGATAATGTAATACCTCAATACATCCCAGAGTATTTTGGGTAGAAAATTTAAAAAGTACTTGCAAAGTCCCCTTGAGGGACTGGGGAAAATGTGGAAATATTCAACTTCCCACCTGGGAAACTCCTGATATTCTCTCAAGCATTAGGGACTCCCAATTTAGTAAGTCAAGCCCTCAGTCTTGAGGATTGCCTTTATGAAACTTATTCCTGCAAAGGAGAAGCTAAGCCTACTTATAATTATGCCCAAGAGTCACCCCCAGATAACCTCTTTTGTTGCTCAGAGGTGGCCTCTTTCTCTCAACCAACTCTGCAAAGAAACTCACTACCATCCCCCATAGGTGGGACATGACTCCCAGGGGTGTAAGTCTCCCTGGCATCATGGGATTTAGAATGTCTTCTTGACCAAAAAGGGGAAAAGAAACAAAATTGAGTTTCAGTGGCTAGAGAGTTCAAATAGAGTTGAGAGGTCATTCTTATGCATTATATAGATATTCCATTTAGTTTCTAATGTGTTAAAATAGCTAGAAGGAATCTGTTGAACTGTAATCCAGTAGACTTGTTTCTTGATGATGATTGTATTACTATATAACTTTTATCATGTGAATGTGTGATTGTGAAAACCTTGTGACTGCCACTCCCTTTATCCAATGTATGGGCAGATGAGTAATAAAATAAAGACAATGGGGGTGTTCTAGTTTGCTAATGCTGCCAGAATGCAAAACACCAGAAATGGATTGGCTTTTATAAAAGGGGGTCCATTTAGTTACACAGTAGTCTTCAGGCCATAAAGTGTCCAAGGTAACACATCAGCAATCAGGTACCTTCACTGGAGGATGGCCAATGATGTACAGAAAACCTCTGTTAGCTGGGAAGGCATGTGGCTGGTGTCTGCTCCAAAGTTCTAGTTTCAAAATGGCTTTCTTCCAGGACATACCTCTCTAGGCTTTAGCTCCTCAGAAATGTCACTCTCAGTTGCTCTTGGGGTGTTTGTCCTCTCTTAGCTTCTCCAGAGCAAGAGTTTGCTTTCAACGGCCATCTTCAAACTGTCTCTCATCTGTAGCTACTCTCTCAGCTTTTGTGCATTCTTCAAAGTGTCCCTCTTGGCTGTAGAAAGCTCACTCCTTCTGTCTGAGCTTATATAGTGCTCCAATAAACTAATCAAGGCCCATGTTGAATCCACACCTCCATGGAAACTATCCAATTAGAGTCATCACCCACATGGAAACATCTCCATGGAAACACTCAAATAATTACAATCTAAATGAACATTGATACATCTTCCCACACAAGATTACATCAAAGATAATGGCATTTTGGGGGACATTATACATTCAAACCAGCACAAGGGAGAATAAGGGGTATGGGATGATTTCAGTGTTCTTTTTTATTTTTATTTTTTTCTTTAATTTAGAGTAACGAAAATGTTCTAAAATTGATTGTGGTAGTGAATGCACAACTATATAATGATACTGTGAACCATTGATTGTATACTTTGGATGGATTATATGGAGTATAAGTATATCTCAATAAAATTGTATTTAAAAAACCAAAGCAGTGAACAATTGGAAGAAGAAATCAAGAAAAATGTTCTATTCACTATAACAACTAAATGAATCAAACATTCAGGAATAAATCTAATGAAGGATGTAAAATATCTGTACACAGAAAACTACAAAGCACTGCTAAAATAAATCAAAGAAGACCTTCATAAATGGAAGGAAATTCCGTGTTCATGGATTGGAAGACTAAATATTGTTAAGATATTGTTTCAGTTTGCTAGAACTGCCATTATGCAAAATACCAGAAAAGGATTGGCGTTTATAAAGGGGATTTAATAAGTTACAAATTTACAGTTTTAAGGCCATTAAAGTGTCTAAATTAAGGCATCAACAAGAAGATACCTTCACTGAAGAATGGCCGTTGGCATCCAGAAAACCTCTGTTAGCTGGGAAGGCATGTGGCTGGTGTCTGCTGTCCCTTTGCTCCTGGGTTTCATTTCAAAATGGCATTCAAAAAAGCATCTCTAAGTGTCGGCTCCCAAGCATCTCTCCAAAAGTCTCTCTCAGCTGCTTCTGGGGCATTTTGTCCTCTCTTAGCTTCACCGAAGCAAAGTGTGGGCTAGCATCTCAAAGCATCAGCATCAGTAGCATCTGGGTCTGTATCTGCTCTTTTTAAAGGATGCCAGTAAACTAATCAAGCCACACCCTGAATGGGTGGGGTCAAATCTCCATGGAAACATTCAATCAAGAGGTCACACCCTAGTCAGAAAGATTAATAAAATCTGCCCCCACAAGATTGCATTAAAGAATATGGCTTTGGGGGGGGGGCATAATATATCCAAACTGGCACAGATGTCAATTCTACCCAAAGCAATCTATAGCTATCACTCAATCCCAATCAAAACCTTCAATGTTCTTCTTTGCAGAAACGGAAAAGCCAATCAAAAAATTTATGTGAAAGGTTAAGGGGCCCTGAATAATTACAGCTATTTTGAAAATGAAGAATTAAGTTGGTAAACTCATATTTCCAATCTTAAAACTTATTACAAAGTCACAATAAACAAAGCAGGATGGTACTGGCACAAGGACAGATGTATAGATCAATGGAGTAGAACTGAAAGCTCAGAAATCAACCCTCATATTTATGGCCAACTGATTTTTGACAAGGTGGCGAAGATATCTCAATTGGCTAAGAATAGTCTTATAAGGAAATGATTCTGGGAAAACTGCATCTCCATTCACAAGAAAAAGAAGGAAAACTGCTACCTCACACCTTATTCAAAAATCAACTCAAAATGGATCAAGGACCTAAATATAAGAGCCATAACTATCAAACCCCTAGAATCAAACATAAAGAAGCATCTTCAGGACCTTTGTATTAGGCAATGTTTTCTTAGACTTTATACCCAAAGCAAAAGCAAGAAAAGAAAAAATAGATAAATGGGACATCATCAAAATTAAAAATGTTTTGCCTCAATGGACTTTATCATGAAAGTAAAATGACAACCCACCCAATGGGAGAAAATATTTGGAAACCACATACCTGGTAAAGGCTTAATATCCAGAATAAACAAAGAAATGCTTCAATTTCACAAAAATAAAAACACCCCAATTTAAGAATGGGCAAAAGACTGGAATAGACATCTCTCCAAAGAAGATAGGCAAATTGCCAGAAAGTTTATGAAAAGATGCTCAACATCACTAGAAATCAGGGAAATTCAAATCAAAGCCACAATGAGATTTTATTTCACACACATTGGGATTGCTGCTATTAAAAAAAAAAAGGAATGTAACAAGTGTTGGAGAGGCTGTGGAGAAATAGGAACACTCATTCATTGTTGGTGGCAATGTAAAATGGTGCAGCCACTGTGGAAGACAGTTTGGCAGTTACTCAGAAAGTAAGTATAGATTTACCATATGACCCGGCAATCCCACTACTAGGTATATACCCAAAGGAATTGAAAATAGGGACTCAAACAGATATTTTTGCATTGACATTTGTAGGGGAGTTATTCACAATTGCCAAAAGATGGAAGCAACCCAAGCATCCATCAACTGGTGAATAGATAAATAAAATATGGTGTATACATACATTGGAATATTATTCAGCCATAAAAAGGAATGAAGTCCTGATACATGCAACAACCTGGATGAACCTTGGAGATATCATGTTGAGTGAAGTTAGCCAGGCACAGAAAGAAAAATATTACATTTGAAATATTAGAATAAATAAAATAGACTCATAACATTAGCATCTAGAATATAGTTTACCAGGGGAAAGGGTGGGCATAAGGGAAGTTAAGGCTTCAAATGTACAGGGTTCATATTTGGAATGATGGAAATGTTTTGGTAATGGATGGTGGTGATGGTAGCACAATATTGTGTATGTAATTAACAGCATTGAAATACATGTCTGAAATGTGATTAAAAGGGAAAATATTAGATTGATTATATGGTAACAATAATTAAAAAAAAATTCCATGGAACTACACTACAAAAACAGTGAACCCTAAGTTAAACCATGGACTATGGTTAATAGTGAAATTATAAAAATATGCTATTATCAATTGTAACAAATGTTCCACACCTATGTAAAGTGCTAACAATGAGGTGGTATATGGGAATCCTGTATTTTATGCATGAATTATCTGCAAACTGATAACTTCTTTAATAATGAAAAAAATAAAAAAAAGTTCTCTTTGGAAGCACCTGGCATGATATTTTAGTGCATCATCTTTCTCTTCTTTTAGGGGAAGATTGACCTTTAAATTAAGTCCAATTAGCCTATAAGACCTGTTTGGGAGCTGAAGTTTCATGAAGGGAAATGCATGATTATTTCAGAATTATGAAATAAGTTGTATTAATCAGTTTTCTCATGTTGGAATTCTTTAACATACAACCCAAACTTATATTAGGCAAAAGAGGAACTTATTGGCTTATGTAAACAATCTGCAAGAGAACCAGAGATATTAATGAATTCTGGAATAATTAGAAACAGTGCCTGAAATGCAAAAGGACTCTCCCTCTTGCCTCCCTTCTCTGCTTTTCTCCGTTTCAACTTTTTTTTAATAGAAATTTCTCTTTGGCTGTTCGTATCAACAGAACATATTTGCTCTATGATTAAAGGCTGACAATTTCTGACCATTGGACAGTTTGCCCATTTACCATAAAGACTGGAATGGAAGAAACAGTTATTATTCATTGAGGACTAGTCTTCATTTTCCAGACAATGCAACCTTAGAAAACTTTAAAACTATTTACTTGTCTCATCTTTTATGCCATTCATTTTTGCTTTATTATACTGGCAATGACTCAAGTATAGTGATTAACTAAAGTGATGGTAGCAGGTAGTTCTTTCTTTCTCATGCCAATCTCAGAGGGGAAGTTTTCACTATTTCACCAAGCATGTTTGCTGTAGGATTTTTTTTCAGAGATGTTTATCAGATTAAGAAAGTTGCCTTCTATTCCTACTTTACTGTGTTCTATCATGAATGGATATTGAACTTTATCAACATTTTTTTTTCAGTATCAAAGTGATTGTCATTTCTTTTATCCTTTTAATATGGTAAATTACACTCATGGAAAGCTTATGATTTTGACCAAACTGTTTAGCTACTCTCATCTCAATGACTGTAAAAACCTACCTAGTAATTTGGTACAGGAAATTTAATTCTTCAGACACTAGTAGGCAGTTTTCTCTTAAATTATGTACTAATATATGAAAACTGTATGAACATAATTTTGTTCTTAAGGTGGGAGCTGGTTTCAATTCACTTTAAAATATTTCCATTGTAGGTATCACCATCTTCTCTATTGGTGTGGCTTGGGCACCTTTGGATGACCTGAAAGATACGGCTTCTAGACTGAAGGAGTCTCATGCTTTCTTCACCAGTGAGTGTACAGGATTAGAACCAATTGTTTCATTAGAGGCATTTGTAGAGATTTCTTAGAATCCCAGCAACAGTGACATTTTGGTAACTGAAAGAAAAAGTGCAAAGTGCTCTAAGGTATAAGTTGTATTCTCTTAACACTGAAGTACTATAGTCTAGCATCAGATACAAAACTATTATATTAAAGATGTCAACAGCTGTTTTAATAAGCAAATAAGCATTCATTTAAAGCTACTACATTCTGATGACAATTTATAGACTTTTAATTGTTCAAAAACACTATTGAAGCTTCCTAATCATAACCCTTAGAAACACAGGAAAAAGGCATTATTGTGGATTAAAATCATAAGTGTTCTATTCTATTATGCCATTTTTTATTTTATGTATTTTATTATTTTTAAAAATTCAATAGCTTTTTTTACTTTACCAAAAAATTAAAAAAATTCAAACAAAACAAAACAGAGAAATAAGAAAAACAAATAACCTAAAGTAACTGCATTGCTAACACCATGTCCCTACCATACCAAGAAAATTAACAAAACCTAACAAAACACAGGAATAAGGAAAACAAATAACCTAAAATAACTACATTGCATCCAACATGTTCCTACCATACCCAAGAAAATTTGCAATCCGTAATCATTCCTGAGCATTCCCATAACATTGAGATTAGTTCAATAGCTTATCTGTTTTTATTAGATTATCATTTCCCCTTCATTAGTTGCTGTCTATCTTTAGGTTTCCTGCATTCTATGATATAAAATGTTTATTTTACATTTTTCACAGAGTTCACATTAGTGGTAACATACAATATCTCTTTTTTAGGGTCTGGCTTATTTCACAGAGCATTATGTTTTCAAGGTTCATCCATGTTGTCATATGTTTCACGACCTCATTCCTTCTTACCGCCGTGTAGAATTCCACCATGTGTATATACCACATTTTGTTTATCCATTCATCTGTTGAAGGACATTTGGATTGTTTCCATTTCCTGGCATTTGTGAATAATGCCAGATGGACATTGGTATGCAAATATCTGTTCCTGTCAGTGCTTTCAGATCTTCTGGATATATACTGAGAAGTGAAATTGCTGAATCGAATGGCAACTCGATATCTAGTTTTCTCAGGAACCACCAGACTGTCCTCCAGAGTGGCTGTATCATTATACAGTCACACAAGCAATGAATAAGAGTTCCAATTTCTCCACATCCTCTCCAGCATTTGTAGTTTCCTGTTTGTTTAATGGCAGCCATTCTAATTGGTGTGAGATGATATCTCATTGTGGTCCTAATTTGCATCTCTCTAATAGCTAGTGAAGATGAACATTTTTTTATGTGCTTTTTAGCCATTTGTATTTCCTCTTCAGTGAAATGTCTTTTCATATCTTTTGCCCATTTTATAATTGGGCTGTGTGTACTATTTGCATTGAGTTGTAGGATTTCTTTATATATGCAAGATATCAGTCTCTTATCAGATACATGGTTTCCAAATATTTTTTCCCATTGAGTTGGCAGCCTCTTCACTTTTTTGAAAAATTCCTTTGAGGTACAGAAGCTTTTAATTTTGAGAGGTTCACATTTATCTATTTTTTCTTTCATTGCTTGTCCTTTGGGTGTAAGGTCTAGTAAGTGACCTCCTAATACAAGGTCCTGAAGATGTTTCCCTACATTATCTTCTAGGAATTTTATGGTACTGTCTCTTATGTTGAGGTCTTTAATCCATTTTGAGCTAATTTTTGTGAAGGGTGTGAGGTAGGGGTCCTCTTTCATTCTTTTGGATATGAATATCCAGCTTTCCCAGCCCAATTTGTTGAAGAGACCGTTACATCCCAGATCAGTGGTTTTGGGGGCCTTTTCAAAGATCAGTCAACCATAGATCTGGGGGTCTGTCTCTGAATTCTTAACTTGAATCCATTAATCAGTACAACTATCTTTGCACCAGTATCATGCATGCTGTTTTGATTACTGTGGGTTTATAATAAGCTTCAAAGTCAGGAAGTGTAAGTCCTCTTGCTTCATTTTTCATTTTTAGAATGTTTTTAGCAATTTGAGGCATCTTTCCCTTCTGTGATGGTTAGCTTCATGTGTCAACTTGGCAAGGTAATGTTACCCAGGTGTCTGGTCAAGCAAGCACTTGCCTAACCATTACTGCAAGGACATTTGTGGCTAGTTAACAAACTAGAAGTCTGGTGTTCTAGTTTGCTAATCCTGCTGGAACGCAAAACACCAGAGATGGATCTGCTTTTATAAAGAGGGTTTATTTGGTTACACAGTTATTGTCTTAAGGCCATAAAATGTCCAAGGTAAGACATCAGCAATCAGGTACCTTCACTGGAAGATGGCCAGTGGTGTCTGGAAAACCTCTGTTAGCTCGGAAGGCATGTGGCTGGCATCTGCTCCAAAGTTCTGGGTTTGAAATGGCTTTTTCCCAGGACATTCCTCTCTAGACTGCAAAAATGTCACTCTCAGTTGCTCTTGGGGTGTTTGTCCTTTCTTAGCTTCTCCGGAGCAAAAGTCTGCTTTCAACAGCCATCTTCAAACTATCTCTCATCTGCAGCTTCTTTCTCAGCTTCTGTGCATTCTTCACAGTGTCCCTCTTGGCTGTAGCTCCTCTTCAAAATGTCATTCTCAGCTACACTGAGTTTCTTCTGTTATGTCAGCTCATTTATATGGTTCCAGTGATTTAATTTAGACCCACCCTGAATGGGTGGGGTAACACCTCCATGAAATTATCCAATCAGAGTCATCACCCACAGTTGGGTGGGGCACATCTCCACAGAAACACTCAAAGAATTGCAATCTAATCAACACTGATATGTCTGCCCACACTAGATTACATCAAAGATAATGGTATTTTGGGGGACATTATACATTCAAACCAGCACAGCTGGTTTATTAAATCATCAGTCAATTGGCTGAAGCTCTGACTGATTATGTCAATAAAGGGCATGTCTTCCACAATGAGAGAATGCAATTAGCTGGATTTAATCCAATCAGTTGAAGAATTTTAAGTGAGACAGATAGAGGACCTTCACTTCTTCTTTGGCTGGCCAGCGAAGCATTTCCTGAGGAGTTTGTTGAAGTTGCCAGTTCATTTCCTGAGGAGTTCATCAAACAAGTTCATCGAAGTTGCCCGTTCATTGACTGAGGAATTCACTGAACATCTTCATTGGAGTTGGCAGTTTGCTGCTTGCCCTATGGAATTTGGACTTGTGCATACCCACAGTTGTGTGGGAGACTTTAATAAATCTTATATTTATAGATATCTCTTGTTGATTCTGTTTCCTTAGAGAACCCTAGTACACCTTCCAAATAAATTTGATAACTAACTTTTCCAAGTCTGAAAGTAGGTAATTGGAATTTTGATTGGAATTCCATCAAAATCTGTAGATGAGTTTGGGTAGAACTGACATCATAATGACATTTAGCTTGTCTATCATGAAACTGAAATATTTTTCCATCTTTTTAGGTCCCTTTCTATTTCTTTTAGTAAAGTTATGCAATTTTCTATGTATAGGTCTTTTACATCCTTGGTTAAGTTTATTCCTAGGTACTTGATTTTTTTGGTTGCTGTTGAGAATGGAATCTTTTTCTTGAGTGTCTCTTCAGTTATGTCATCTCTAGTGTATAGGAACATTACTGACTTATGTGCATTAATCTTGTATGCTGCTATTTTGCTAAATTTATTAGCTCAAGTAGCTGTGTCATCAATTTCTCAGGGTTTTCCAAATGTAAGATCATATCATCTGCAAATACTGACAGTTTTATTTCTTCCTATCCAATTTGGATGCTGTGCCAGTTTGAATATATTGTGTCCCCAAACGTGATTATCTTTGATGTAATCTTGTGTGGGCAGACATTATCAGTGTTGATTAGATTGTAATTCTTTGAGTGTTTCTTTGGAATGCACCCCGCTCAGCTGTGGGTGATGACTCTGATTGGATAATTTCCATGGAGGTGTTGCTCTGCCCATTCAGGGTGGGTCTAAGTGGATCAGTGGAGCCATATAAATGAGCTGACATAACAGAAGGAACTCAGTGCAGCTGTGAGTGACATTTTGAAGAGGAGTTACTGCCAAGAGGGACACTTTGAAGAAAGCACAGGATCTGCAGATGAGAGACAGTTTGAAGACGGTCATTGAAAGCAGACTCTTGCTCCAGAGAAGCTGAGAGAGGACAAATATCCCAAGTGCAACTAAGAGTGACATTTTTGAGAAACTGCAGCCTAGAGAGGAACTTCCTTGGAGAAAGCCATTTTGAAACCAGAACTTTGGAGCAGACACCAGCCAGGTGCCTTCCCAGCTAACAGAGGTTTTCCGGGCACTATTGGCCATCCTCCAGTGAAGGTACCCTTTGTTGATGGACACTTTATGGCCTTAAGACTGTAACTGTGTAGCCAAATAAACTCCCTTTTACAAAAGCCAATCCATCTCTGGTGTTTTGCATTCCAGCAGCATTAGCAAACTAGGACAGATGCCTTTTATTTCTTTGCCTTGCTGGATTGCTCTGGCTAGCACTTCTAGCACAGTGTTGAATAACTGTGGTGACAGCAGCCATACTTGTCT
Source organism: Choloepus didactylus (assembly GCF_015220235.1). Classification (NCBI taxonomy): domain Eukaryota; kingdom Metazoa; phylum Chordata; class Mammalia; order Pilosa; family Megalonychidae; genus Choloepus; species Choloepus didactylus. Next base: position 44,040,580 of record NC_051334.1, on the reverse strand, counting down.
CATTCCTGATTGTAGAGGGAAGGCTTTCAGTCTTTCACCATTAAGTACTATGTTGGCTGGCTGTGGATTTTTCGTATATGCCCTTTATCATATTGAGGCACTTTCCTTCAATTCTTACCTTTTGAAGTGTTTTTATCAAAAAAGGATGCTGGATTTTGTCAAATGATTTTTTAGCATCTATTGAGATGATCATTTGATTTTTCTGTTTTGATTTTTTAATGTGTTGTATTACATTGATTGATTTTCTTATGTTGAACCATGCTTGCATGCTTGGAATGAACCCCACTGGGTCATGGTGTATGATTTTTTTAATGTGTCTTTGGATTTGATTTGCAAGTATTTTGTTGAGAATTTTTGCATCTATATTCATGAGGGAGATTGATCTGTAGTTTTTCTTTCTTGTAGCATCTTTACCTGGTTTTGGTATTAGAATGATGTTAGCTTCATAAAATGTGTTAGGTAGTGTTCCATTTTCTTCATCTTTTTGGAAAGAATTTAAGTAAGATTGGTGTCAGTTCTTTTTGGAAAGTTTGGTAGAATTCCCCTGTGAAGCCATCTGGCCCTGGGCATTTATTTGTGGGAAGCTTTTTGATGACTGATTGGATCTCTTTGCTTGTGATTTGTTTGTTGAGGTCTTCTATTTCTTCTCTGGATGGTCTAGGTTGTTCATGTGTTTCCAGGAAATTGTCCATTTCCTCTACATTATCTAGTTTGTTGGTGTACAGGTGCTCATAGTATCCTCATGATTTTTTAGATGTCTTCACAATATACAGTAATGTCCCCTCTCTCATTTATTATTTTGTTTATTTGGGTCTTCTCTCTTTTTGATTTTGTCAGTCTAGCTAAGGGTTTGTCAATCTTGTTGATCATCTCAAAGAACCAACTTTTGGTTTTATTTATTCTCTCAATTGATTTTTGTTCTCTATGCCATTTATTTCTGCTTTAATCCTTGCTATTTCTTTTCTTCTGCTTAGTTTAGAATTCATTTGCTGTTCATTTTCTAGCTTCTACAGTTGTTCCATTAGTTCTTTGGTTTTAGCTCTTTCTTACTTCTTAATGTATGATTTGGAGCTATATATTTCCCCCTCACTACCACCTTTTCTGCATCCCATAAATTTTGATATGTTGTCCTCTTGTTTTCATTCATCTCTAGATATTTAGCAATTTCTCTTGCTATTTCTTCTTTAACACACTGATTGTTTAGTATTAGTATGTGTTGTCTAACCTCCAGATATTTGTGAATGTTCTAAATCTTTGATGGTTATTGACTTCTAGTTGTATTCCATTGTGATCAGAGAATGTGCTTTGAATAATTTCAATCTTTTTAAATTTATTGAGGCTTGTTTTATGGCCCAGCATATGATCTATTCTGGAGAAAGTTCCATGAGCACTAGAGAAGAATGTGTATCCTGGTGACTTGGGATGTAATGTTCTATATGTGTCTTTTAAGTCAAATTCATTTATCACATTGTTTAGGTTTTCAATTTCCTTGTTGGTCCTCTGTCTGGTTGATCTATCTATAAAAAAGAGTGATGTATTGAAGTCTCCCACAATTATTGTGTGAACATCTATTGTTTCCTTCAGTTTTGCCAATGTTTTTCTCATGTGCTTTGGGGCACCTTGATTGGGTGCATAGATATTTATGATTATTTCTTCTTGTTGAGTTGTCCCTTTTATTAGTATATAGTGATATTCTTTGTCTCTTATGACAAACTTGCATTTAAAGTCTATTTTATCTGAGATTAATATTGCTACTCCTGCTTTCTTTTGGCTGTAGCTTGCATGGGATATTTTTTCCATCCTCTCACTTTCAATTTCTTTGTGTCTCTGGGCCTAAGATGAATCTCTTGTAAGCAACATATTGATGGTTCACATTTTAAAACACATTCTGCCAATCTATATCTTTCAACTAGGGAGTTTAATCCATTCACATTCAATGTTATTACTGTGAAGGCAGTTCTTGAATCAGCCATCATATCCTTTGGTTTGTATTCGTCAGGTATATATTTTCTCCTCTCTCTATTTCCTTTCATGCATCCCTACTAAAACTCTTTAGTTCTGTGGCCTTCTCCAGACCATTCTATCCTTTCTTTTTTTCTCAGTGTGTAAAGCTCCCTTTATTATTTCTTATAGGGCAGGTCTCTTGTTAGAAAATTCTCTCAGCATCTGTTTGTCTTTGAAGAATTTAAGCTGTCCCTCAAATTTGAAGGAGAGCTGTTCTGGATAAAGAATTCTTGGATGGCATTTTTTCTCTTTCAGAATTTTAAATATGTCATACCACTGCCTTCTTGCCTCTGTGGTGGCTGCTGAATAGTCACTACTTAGTCTTATGCTGTTTCCCTTGTATGTGGTGAATTCCTTCTCTTGCTGCTTTCAGAACTTGCACCTTCTCTTCAACATTTGACAATCTGATCAGAATATGTCTCAGAAAGGGTTTATTTGGATCTATTCTCTGTTTCAACTTTATTCTCTCAGACTGTGTTTCTTCTTAAGGCAAAAATCTAAGGCCACATTTCTCTGAAGGTGAAGCTGGAAATAGAGGTGAATCCTTGAGCTTATTAACTAATTATGTTTCCTTAATTCCAATTCAGATAATCATGTTATGGGAAATCCCCACCAAAATAAGACAGAGTGAGGGAGGCTGGAACAGTTAATCAAAAGAGTCACTTCAAGATCAGCACCACCAACGGGAGATCCCCACTACACAAGACTGTAGATGAAACATGCGTAGCTTCTGTGTCATCAACTCTCTTTTTCTTTTTCTATCCTTACCTCTAGCAATGAGCTGTAGAATTTGTGGTGGTGAGGGTTTCAATTAGACTAGAAGGTATTTTATGATCAAGAATATTCATTTTGTATTAGAAAAAATATCCCTTAATTCCATTTGTGATGATTAAGTTCATGAGTCAACTTGGTTAGGTGATGGCATTCAGTTGCTTGGTCAAGCAAGCACTGACCTGATTGTTACTGTGAGGATATTTTGTGGATTTAAATCATCAGAAAGTTGATTGCATGTCTGGCTGATTACATGTGCAATCAACTAATGAGATTTTCTTCAACAATGAGAGAAATCTCACCAAATCAGAACCCAATAAGTTCACCCTTAAAGGGAGAACTGATGATTTCAGTGGTCAGAAGGAAGAATTTCCATCTCTGCTTCAGTCAGCCAGCTACTCTAAGGGATTCATTGAAATCTTTGTTGGAGTTCCCAGCTTGTGGCCTGCCCTATGGAATTTGGACTTGTCCATCCCAACAGTCACAAGATCTATATGTCTATATATCTCTTTGTCTATCTCTATCTATCTATCTATCTATCTATCTATCTATCTATCTGTCTGTTTATCTATCTATCTATCTTTCCTGTCAGTTACATTTTCCTAGAGAACCCTAATATACTGTGCTGGTTTGAATGTATTACGTCTCCCAAAATGCCATTATCTTTGATGCAATCTTGTGTGGGCAGACATATTAGTGTTGATTAGATTTTCGAATCCTTTGGGTATTTCCATGAAGATGTGATTCAATTAACTGTGGACAAGACCTTTGGTTGGATAATTTCCATGGAGGTGTTGCCCCACCCATTCAGGGTGGGTCTGAATTAAATTACTGGAGCACTATATAAGTTCAGACAGAAGGAGCAAGTTTGCTACAGCCAAGAGGGACACTTTGAGGAATGCACTGGCACTGAGAGAGAAGCTTCAGCTTACAGAGACATTTTGGAGACAGCCTTTGAAAGCAGACTTTTGCTCCAGAGAAGCTAAGAGAGGACAAATGCCCCAAGAGCAACTAAGAGTGACATTTTTGAGGAGCTGAAACCTAGAGAGGAATGTCCTGGGAGAAAGCCATTTTGTAACCAGAACTTGGAGCAGACGCTGGCCACGTGCCTTCCCAGCTAACAGAGGTTTTCTGGATGCCATTGGCCATCCCCCAGTGAAGGTACCTGATTCTTGATGCTTAACCTTGGACACTTTATGGCCTTAAGACTGTAACTGTGTAACCAAATAAAGCCCCTTTTATAAAAGCTAATCAATTTCTGGTGTTTTGCATTCTGGCAGCATTAGCAAACTAGAACATATACCATCCTATATATCTTTTCTCCCATAATTTTATCCTGTTTTAACCAGAATGCTGGGACACAATTATCCATTGGTGTGCTCCATTAGGTTACCTCAGAAGCAGACCCTGAGGCAAGGATTTAAATAGAAGAACTTTGGGAGGTTATCCCAGTAATCATGGGTGAGTAGTGGAGATGGAATGGAAGTCAATAAATAGGGCATTAACCATCAGGTTACTTCCACTGGACACCTGGAGCTCAGTCCTGTTGGGAACCTCTGGAAAACAATGTACTACATTTAGGCTCAAGGGAGCTGGAATATTTATCCAACAAACTGTGGGAGTGATTGAGAGGTACTTCTGGGGGCATTGACTTTCTGTTACTTCTGGCCTGCCCTTATATGCTGGCTGCACCAGCCAGAGAAAGTCCTCAGGCACTGAGTTAAATGTACCGTCTGTTGGTAGCTATACATCAGCCTGCACTAGAATAGTGAGTATATTAATTGCTGCATAATAAATTAACCCCACATTTTTTGAGATAATAAATTGTTTATTTTTTCTAAGCCACTTTTTCTGTTGACCAGAAAATACGCTTAGTTGGGTGGTTCTGGCTCAGGTTACTCATTAGATTGCAGTCAAGATGTTGGCTGGGCTGCTGTTATCTGAAAGCTTGACTAGGGCTGCATCTACTTCCATGATGCCTCACTTGCATGGCTGTTTGCAGGAGGGCTCAGTTCCTTGCTCAATGTTGGCAAGAGGCCTCATGACCTTGCTACATGGGCTCTTCCTTAGGGCTATTTGACTATTCTCAAGACATAGTGGCTGACTTCCTTAGAATATATGCTTCTAGACAGAAAGAAAGGAGGAAGCTGCAATAACTCTTACAACCCAGTCTTAGCAGTCACACACCATAACTTCCACCATATTTTACTTTTGTTAGAAACAAATTGCTAATTCCAACCCACACTTAAGGGGAGAGTTATCAGTCTCCATCTTTTGAAAGGAAGTGTTCCACTTTGTTAAAGCTACCATTATGCAAAATACCAGAAATGGATTGGCTTTTATAAAGGGGATTTATTAGATTACAAGTTTAAAGTTCTAAAGCCACAGAAGTGTCCAAACTAAGGCATCAACAAGAGGATACCTTGACTGAAGAATGGTCGATGGTGTCCAGAACACCTCTGTCAGCTGGGAAGGCACATGGCTGGAGTCTGCTGGTCCTTTGCTCCTGGGTTGTGTTTCAAAATGGCTTTCTCCAAAATGTCTCTGGGCTTTTGCCTTAGCTCCTCTCTCTCAGTTCCTGTGTGTCCTTTCTTCTTTCTCCCAGGTCATTTCTCTCTAAGCATCTGGGGGTCCTTTCTTAGCTTCTCCAGGGCAAACTTTGGACTTCATCTCTTAGTTTAGCATCTCCAAATGTCCTTCTGTCCACATCTCCAAGCATCTCTACACATCTCTGTCAGCTCCAGCTTCTCTTAAAGTACTCCAGTGAACTAATTAAGACTAATGGGTGGGGTGACATCTCTATGGAAATAAAGTCTCAGCCACAGTTCCGTGAGTCACATCCCCATGGAAACACTCAATCAAAAGTTTCCACCCTTATTAAAAGACTAATAAGTTTGCCCCCACAACATTGCATTAAAGAACACAGCTTTTCTGGGGGACATAATAAATCCAAACTGGCACAGGAGGTATGTCAAAGAATTTGTAGACATGTTTTAAAACCATAAGAGTGAGTATGAGAAGGTATTAGCTGGTCACCAACAGCATCTGCTAATGGTGGATGTATATCCTATGTTCTACCTGTCACCAATCTGGGTTCTTACAGTTCCTGGCCAGAGGCACTAGGATCAATTAATCTGTCAACTACTTTTTGACACTTACTTCATTTCTTCCCGATTGCCTCTCTCCATTTTACCCCTGCTCCCTCCAAAAAGTTCAACAGTTATTTTTTTTTTTACTACTACAACAATGGATCTCAAATGATTACTTCTCCATATCAGGGTTTCCACATTGTACTACTCCAGAAGACATCATCACATTGAAATGGAAAGGGCATGAGGCTGAGCAACTGGGTGGCACACTGTGTTGGTTTCCTGGCTGGTATGACAAATACCACATAATGGGTTGGCTTAACAAGAGGAATTTATGGTTTCAGAGTCTAGATGGCTGGCTTCCTCCCAGGGTCTGTAGAGTTCTGGCTTGCTGACAATCCTTGGAATGGGTCCTTGGTTTTCCTTTCACATGGCGATATCCCCTCTTTTTTCTTCCAGGTTCTGCTGATTTCCATCTTCTCTCATCCAGTATTAGGATTAAGGCCCAACCTCATTCAGTTGGGCCACACCTTGACTAAAAAGAACATCTTCAAAAGGTCCTCTTTACAATGGGTTCACATCCACAAGAATGGAAGAAGATTAAAAATACTTTTTTCCTGGGTACATGATTCAACCTACCACACACACCAAATCTCCATATCACTTTGCCTAAACAACCTAAGCTCACATATGTGGTCTGACTGAGGATTGGTCTTTTAACTTAAAACATGTACCTTTTCCCTCCTAATTCATAGATCTTTATATCCCTCCTTTCTTCCTCCTAAATGTTAAATATCGTTTGGCATTTTCTGGAAATAGTAATTTTTAAAGAATAATTTTTAAACATATTCTATGACTGTCTTAAACTCTGCCTTGGAGGAACCCAGACTGATATAAGGACTTGAATGTGCATGCATTATTTGGGAGGTGATCTCCTAAAGGAAGAATTAAGGAGTGGGGAAATGAAGGTGGAAACCCCAATATAAGGGTATGCAATTGAGATATCCATCACACCCTACTCCCCATTGTTTGAGAGTTGCCCCTGGGGGGCATTACTTTCCCATACTTTTGGACTGTGCTTTTGTGTAGGAAAACTGTTAATAATTTGGAGAATGTTCTAGGGCAAAAAGTTTAAAGGCATGGCAGGAGCTTGAGGTGGGATGAAGCCAGAGTAGGTCTTTTACAAAGCTATCCACCATATCTTTGGCTAAAATCAGAGGCAGGTCTAGGGATATGACTAGGGTATTAGTGGCATCAGCTACAGTGGCTAAATAGTGGATGTGACACTCCCTGGGCTAAATGGAAATACCCTGATGTCCGACAACTACCGGGGGTGGAAGTTACTGAGGCCATTAGGGCTATTAATTTACATGGAAGTTTGACAGCCAAAAGTTCTGATTCAGCATGAAAATCATGACTTTATTGAGATAGGAGCATGAGTAGATTGTCAGGGATAACTAGAGAGCAGGCAGACCTCAGCAAGGCACAGGCCAAAAGATACAAGAGCATAAATGCATGAAACCCTTTGGTAGAAAGTTGGTGTATGGAGATGGTTCCCCAGAAGGCCAGGTACAAGTCATATCTGTAATGAGGCTGCTAGCGGAGTTGTGTACTTGGGGGAGAGAGTGGGTCCAAGGCAGACTCTGTGGAGCAGTAGTACATAAAAGTGACATGATTCATAAGGGAGTCCTGTTCAATTGGGATGGCAGAAAAAAAGAGTATTGAAGTTACACTGCGGTCCATTCTAGGGGAATCAATAAAATAGAAGGAAAACAGTAGGATGGTTGTAGTAGAGGGCTGAAATGAGATGAGGACCTCTTCAGAAGGCAGGGCTAAATGGACTGTGGCTACACATCTGGTGTTATCCTTGACAAGCATGACTCTATACATAAAGCAAATCCACAGTTAATCCTGGATCTGATAATTTTATTCTCCAATGTCTCCTGATTGTACATTTCTTTCCTTCCCCAGCACCATTTTTTTGAGTTCAGATCGCCATAGGTTACTGCAGCCATCTTATAACCAGTATCCTGTCCCATGTTTTGACTCTATCAATCCTTTCTTCACAAAGCTGCCAGTGTAATAATGCTAATACATGCATCGATCATGTCATTCCTCTACTAAAAATAATTTCTGATCATTATTTACTAATCAGCTTGGCCACCCTTATTCCAGGAAGCCTTCCTAATCTCTGGGTTGATTTAGACTCCCCTCTCCTCTTTGTATAGCACCTGGTTCTTCCCTGTACTGTATTATCAAAAATATCCTGTCATTGCCTGTTTGGATCTTAGAATCATGCCTCATTTGACTTTCTGTCTTTAGTGCTTATCATATTTCCTGAAATATGGAAGGCCTCAAATTTTAAAATAAGGTGAAAAACCTGTTTCCAAACAATGTTGCAAGATAGCATTCCCTGTTTTTTTTGTAGCATTTTTACACTTCTATTTTATGATAAAGAAAGGGGCATCCCTGACAGTGTTCCATGTCTTGCTACAAAGATCCATGCTCCTGTTGGCAAGGCCTAGATAGGCAACCACCTAGGCAGTAGTACTTGGGAGACACAGAATGGTTTTGCCCCCAAATGTTTCCCCCATTACCGACACATGATTCTTATTTCTAAGATATAATCTCTAAGCCATTTGTCTAAGGCATTATTCTTAGGAGTTCACAAAAAAGTATTCATCAAACATCTGTTCTCTCACATCTAACAGGCTAAGCAATTGATATCTGCTACTACATCAAGCTACCCCACCTGACCTTGCAGAGAATAAAGTTCTCAAGGGAGGGGATAGAGGACCATGCCTTATATGAGCAAGAGGGGTAGGGGAAGGATGTCGACCAGTGGTTCTCAAAGTGTGATCCACGGACCAGCAGTATCAGCATTTAGATCTTGTTAGAAAAACAAATTCTCAGGTCCCACCCCAGACCTACAGAATCAGAAACTCTGGGGGTGGAGTCCAGCCATATATGTTTCAACAAGCTCTCCAGTGCATGATAAATTTGAGAACCACTGATAAAGACCACAGATGAAATCACACTTTTCTTTCATGTTGGGCTAGACTTGGCTTCCAGTTCAGTACAGTGCTGCCGGTGTCCACTAATGATTAATCAGTTAGGGATGTCTCTCTTGGCTATGAAATGGGGAAGGAGATGGAGGTTGCATAATATCAGTTACAAAGGCGTACCAGGATTGCACAGTGGATTTCATACAGAAATTTGCCCTCGGCAAGTAAAAACTTGAGATGTTAGTATTCCACTTTTCTCTTAACTAGGGCTTCTTAAAGAGTAATGTGTCTTTGAACCCCCTGGGGATCTTAACATGCACATCCTGATGAGTAGTGAGAGATTGAGCTCAAATTCTACTTTTACAGCAAGCTCCCAGATGCTACTTCTCTTGCTGCTCCATAGACCACAATATTAGTACCAACCCTCCAAACTTTATTTGCCTACTGCCAAAAATTTGTTTTGCAAAAATGAACAAAATATTATACTGTTTTGCACAGGAGGATACTGAAAGGCGTGGCACTTGGTAAAATCCTCTGAAGGGCAATTAACTGCAGAATCTGTGCTCTTGTGCCCTCTGCCCCTGTCAGACCTGCACGGCAGCACTGTGAGGAACTCATGGACCCTTCCTACTTTCATTTCTATTTGTTTCATCATGCTGTTATCAACTTTATTAGTTCAATGCAAAATAAAATCTAAAATGGTAAACAGCATTTGATGACCAGTGTCTTTCCCTTCTCTCCTCTCTCTTTAAAATAAAATCTACCTGTTGTCAATTACTGAGTTCTTCTTGGCAGGGTTAGAAATGTCACTAAAATCAGGGTAGCAATAGTTTGGAACTTTATGTTATAGTAGTAGTAGTAATAACAATAATAATAATACTTCATCATTCTCTCTTCTCTGACCTTTCCTTCCTTTTCTTCTTTCTCTAGGGTTGCTTAAGTCATTCCGTTAGATCTTTTCCTAAAAATACTCAGTCACCATGGAGTTAGAGCCAGCTGCGGCAGTGGCAACCAAAGTCTTCGCTGCATTGAAACACAAAATGGCAAGGAAGCAAAGATTTGTTTGTTATTGTTTTCCTTCCCCTAAAATTCCAACTCATAAGGTATATGATAGAACACATTTCTCTTTCTTTCTCTCTTTCTATTCTTTCTTCCTCTCCTCTGTCCCCCTGCCTCTTCTCCCTCTTCCTTCCCCATCTCAGTTTCTTCATTCCTCTTCTTGCCTTCCCCTTATCTCTTTATCCCTCCTTCTCCCCCTCTGTGCTTTCTTTTTCCCTTCTCTGTCTCTCTCAGTTTTCCTTCACTCTCTTCCATTCTCTCTTTGTTCCTCTCTCTTTCCCCTCATCTCTTTTGCCCTCCCATTCATTGTTCCTGGAATGTGTAGGTATTATAAAAGTCTCTCCCTATCAGGTTGATGTGTGTATCCAAAGTCTGTCATTGTGGCATCAACTGATACTGGGCTTAATGAGGCCTGAAAGGGGTTATTTCAGACTCCCCATTTAGTAACCACCCTTCAAATGAATGTTCCAATTGTTTGTTTTAAATTAATGAATTGTTATTAACCAACGACCTGAAATCCAATACTTGCAGCTAGAACATAGAGTTTCCATTAATGTGGAACAAACACAATATTTTAAGGTAGCAGCATGTTTATTGCTTTTCATTTGAAGAGATTAGGTAATGAGGTGGGATGTGCAACGTCTGCCATTCTTGTTTACAGCTCTCATTCCATGATGCGAGGCCAAGTAGCTCTTGCCAAATGAGGGGTGCAGACATCAGCATCATGCTTACCACCTGTAATGTCTTACTGATCTTATGAAAAAGTGTGGACTGCAGCTTCCTTGATGAACAAATTCTAAGACTCTCAGAGCTGCATGGATGTGTGGGTGATATGAGTTATAGCCCATCCAAACACTTCTACCAGATCCAAGGCTCTGAAGCCATTTGGTGAGAATCAATAATGGTGAGGAAGAAATAAACAGAGAGCTGTCAGAAACCCTCAATGGCTTGTCTTTCCACAGCAGCCTTGCTGGGAAGAACCCTCCCTGAGGTTCTCATTCCTCCCCAATCCTCCAGGCTGCATTTTCTCCTCCTGAGCTTGTTGGAAGCACTGCCTAGCCCTTTGCCAATTGCACGAGGCTTCAGAGCTGCCTTTTGCTCACCAGCAGAAATCATGTTTTGTAATCATTCACATGCTGCACAATCAGATGAGCTAGAAGCAACTCATGGGCAAGGAAGTTGAACAATGTCCAAATCCTTTTCACTCATTCTCTTTTTCATTTTATTTGTGAGTCCTTTTGGAAATCTGCACACTTTTTCTTGTTTTATGCACTGTGGCCTGGCCTCACATGCACAATTAATGTACATGAATTTATCTGTATGCACTCAGCTAAGAGGCATGAGGAGGGCTGCAGGAAGAATGGAGGAAGGATTTATACACTTCAATGGATTCTGCCCGTCATTCCATTCAATGGGCATGCACCCCAGATTGCAACTTCCTGAGGGAATAGCAGCCTCCAGATATCCATCTCACACACCTCCTTGCAATGTTTCTTGTCTCACTGAGTGCAATTCAAATATTTAAAGATTGAGTGTGCATTTTTAATACAATATTCTCCCTGTGTGGAAGAATTCTGTATCCCTAAACTGAAGTCATAGTGGAATAGTTAAGAAAGAGTGTAAAGACTGAAATCAGACTGCCTGGGTCCAAAGCCTGGCACTAGCACTTACTAGCTATTGTGGCCTTAATCTCTCTGCACCTCAATTTCCCATCTGTAAAGTGGGGTTAATAGTAAGAAGCTCACAGTGTTGTTATGAAGATTCACTATAGTACAAATTTTATAAGTGTTCTTTTATCCTCACACGAGATAGAGGAGTAGGCTTTAAATTGCTTGGCTGGGGAAGTACACAAAAGATCTTTGGGGACCACTGGGGAATGGGAATGCCTTCTCCAGCCAACTCCCCAAAGAAGCCAAGGTGTATGATGAAAGAGCCATGGGGAGCAAGGCCTGGCCTCACTGAAGACATTTCTTTTAAAATAGGGCTTAGAGTGGGTTGGTGGTGAGAGGGCTTAGCTGGTGGTTAGGAGGGATTGGGCTGGGCAGGGGAGAGATCATGGTTCACTGTGCAATCTCTCATGGTCATACCTCCTACCCCCATCATAGGTATTTCTTCATAATATGCCTATGTTCCTAAACACTTCCACTCACAACCAGCTCATAAGCTAGTCAAACTAAAGGTCAGGGTCAGCCATAGGCAAAGCTGGTGTCCATCCTAGTCCTCTGTTTTGCTTTCCAATCAATATTTCATCCACGCAACCCCAAACATATGTCTTGTGTGGCATTTATCAGTATTTCCATTTCAGTCCCAACCTCATAGAAACCCTTCTCACTTAAACCTCACACATCTGGAGTCCCTTCTCTCAGGGCTCCAGCTAACATGGTAAATTAAGGTTTACTGAGGTGTTAATGAGGGTTAAGTTAGTCTCACCCAGGACCAGCTTGAGGTGGCATAATTAATGGCAAACTACTGAATGATTTCATGACGTAATTTCCCCATCTTCTCCCCCTCACCATGCCCACTGGCCTGCTATAATTTTGAAAATGTCCAGCAAGAATCATTTATTTGGGCTAATATTCTAGTGTGTGCCCTGAGATTTATGTTCTTAAGTAGGAATGTGCTGGAACAACAATGAAGTCTAGGTTTTAACAAGAGCCCCTTGTTCAGACAAAAGCTACCCAGCTTGGTTTCCATAGACATGTTGATTCAGGATTGGAAGACCAGAACACAGAAAGTATTCCCTTTGCACTTGAGAAAGTAACTCGTAACATTTTTCCTTTTCCCTGAAGCTCATCCCTTTCAAAGCTGCTATTCATATCAGATCCCGTACATTAGCCAGTTACCTTACACCAGGGGATATGCGCATGTTAAATGTTTGGAATAACTAAGAGCATAACTTGTCAACAGGACTGTTAAAACTGAAGCCTGTTTTCTACTGGATATCAGAGGATCTTCCTTAACTCTTTTTGGTGTACTCAGCCTTAGACTTTGCTCTTTCTTCTGGATGTACTATCTACCTAGGTGTGTCTTAAATCAAGTTGGTATGTTCATGATTCTGAATGTTTGGATGACTTTCAGAATCTCAACTTTGGGTCTAGACATCTCGGGACGAAGCAAATTACCCTCTCAGAGATCATCATTTTGGTGGGGGCTTACTGGGAGATGCAACACTTTATATCTCTTTGTATGAATTAAATTATCTGATAATTTTCCATTGGGTTTTTTCATACATCCTACATATACTTGAATAAGCAGAGCAGTTGTTGTCTGCTGTCACGCTTCCCTTTAGGATGGGAGGACTCACGCCACTTGCTGCCTTCAGGTGTCAGTCCTCTTCTCTCTGGGAACTTCCCTCTGCTGAAGGAAGTATGCTCACTTTCCATGGGCAGCCCATCTCCAACGACTGGTCAATGCAGGGTTTATAAAGGCCTAGCCCCCTTAGCTTAATGTAGGATAACTCTGAAGGACCATCCCAGCTTCAGAGTTCCCATTAGGATCTGCTGAGACCTTGGATGAGAGGGCATCACAGTCCAACTTCTCCCTCTGCCAAGTTCTGCTTTCCTTTTCTTCCTCCACATGTATTAATACCCAGAGCACTCCACAATAAATTTCCTAGATAATGTGGGTGTGTTTAACATGCTTTTTCATTATTTTAATCACTTTTCATGGTCTGTCTTATTTACACACACACAAATGCACTTACACACTCTCACACACACACACTATGCTCCTTCTATAATTCCCATTTTATTTATCCAGGATTCAATACTTAATGGAAGTGAGGTGGATACACATCAAAGGGACAGATGCAGCATATCCTTTTGGCCATATTGTACTTACACAAAGACTGTCAGAGGCTGCTGTGTGACCTTATAGGGTATGAAATTGACAAAATAGCTCATTTGTTGCTATACTACAAACCTTTTATACTGTACTTTTCATAACTAGTCTGGAAGAATATATACCAAGAATTGGTGCACTTCAGTTTATGGTAATTTTCACAAACTTTGGACTCTCCTGGTTCTTGAGCCAGCTCAACACCCCCAAGACAACATCATCATTATCATTGTAGGGGAGAAAGCAGAGTAGGCACACAGGTGTCAATTAAAAATATGTCCATATCAGCTTCCTTCTGTTCTGAAAATACATTTTTTTCTGCAGAGTTTGTCTGCTTGAGAGGCATAATTATAGCACAGAGCTTAAAAGCATGAATCCTGAAGCTGGACTGCCTGAGTCCAAATTCCCATTTTTCCATTTACCTGTTCCATGGCCATGGACATGTACTTAAACTCACACTGCCTCAGTTTCCTCAACTGTCAAATGAAGTCCATGATGATAATATTCATCTGATAAAGTAATTGTGAGGATTGTGCCAGTTAATCTATATGAAGCACTTAGGATAGTACCTGGTATGTAGTAAATATCTTATTATTTTTTTGATGTTAACTATAATCCTCATCGTTTGCTATGTAGAAATATTAAATTCTTATGTTATCAGATCTGTTAGTATTTTCCTTTTAATTTTTTATTCAAAATAAACCACAGAGGAGGAAAAAAGACTTTACAACCCTAATATCATAATAAGCTTTCATCTACATTTTCTTCTGGTACGTATCTTCTAGATAATTAAAAATGTACTATAGCAAAAGACATGAGAAAATCTAAAGACAAGAAACATATACTTCATTTCTTCCCAGTCTAGCAGATACATTGTTTTATTCACAACATATAGAGTGTTATATATTAATAAGAATGATAAAGTACCTAATAGACATATGGGCAAAGTATATTCACAGGCAATTTATAGAAGAAAAATGAATACCCAATAAACATATGAAAAAAGTGATTAACCTCAGTAGTGCAGAAAATGCAAATAAAAATAAAATTGCTTGCCACCTATGATTTTGGCAAAACTTGAAGGGAATGAGTGATCAAGATTCCTGCACTCCCCACTCCCACCCACCCCTCGTCCCACATTACCTCTAGTGTTTTGGAAGCTGTATATCTTATATACTTGCTAGTGCTTGCTAGAACTTAGAAATGGTTTTTGTTATGAGTTAGTGTTTTCCTATCAACAATTAGCATTTCAGCATCTCTAACCTTCCCTTTTTAATCAGCTTTCATTTCCTGCCTTTACTCTCCTATGTCTTTTTGCTGAATTACTGAACTGGAAGATCAGGGTGATTTTCTCAGGTAATTTCTTCAGCTGTGTCCATTCTGCTAGTCAGCTCATTTATTTTTATTGTAATAAATCATATTTTCAATTTCTAAAAACTCATTTCAGTTTTCACGGTAATCTGTTTCTCTTTTCTGGGTGGGGTTTTCTCTTGACTCTCATGAGCCATAGCTGCTATTTGGGACTTTGTCTCCTTATATTTCAGATACATCTCCCTTTTTCTTTAAACCATTTGGGTGGGTTCCTGCTGCCTGCAATCAAAATAATCCCTAACTAGGACAGGAGTGGTAGAAATGGAAGTGGAAGAGATCACATCTAGTTAGTTGAATTGGCAAAGGCTTTATATGGTTTGTAACATTTGCTGTGGGCTTTTTTTTTTCAGATGGATAAGATTTAAACTATCAAGAATGGGTAAAGTGTTCCTGGTTGTAGAAGGAGTAGTAGCAAAAGTAGGCCAGTACAATTGATTCTGGTGATGAATGCACAACTGTATGATGGTGCTGTGAATAACTGATTGTACACTGTGGATGACTGCAAAGTGTATGTGAATATACCTGAATTAAACCGCATTAAAAAAAAGTAAATGAACAATGGGGGAGGAGGGGAATGGGATGTTTTGGATGTTCTTTTTTACTTTAAATTTTATTTTATTTTTTGGAGTAATGAAAATGTTCAAAGTTTGATTGTGGTGATGAAAGCACAACTATATGATGATACTGTGAACAACTGATTGTTCACTTTGAATGATTGTATGTTATGTGATTATATCTCAATAAAATCGCATTAAAAAAAGTATGCCAGTATAGGATTTTCATAGAGGAGGACACATTATAATTTAGCTGGATCATATGATATATGTAAGGGGATAGCTGGAAAGCTGAAAAGGTATTATAGGGCATAATATGGAAGGTCTTCAATGCCGGGGGAAGGGATTGCAATTAGTCTGACATAGAAGAGATGCTTAAAGGGTTTGGATAAGGGTATGGCATGGTCAAAGATGTTGTTCAGCAAGATTAATCTGGCCACAGTGTATAGAATGGATTAGAGTGGGAGTGACTGAAGGAAGAAGGACAAGTGAAGGGACTATTATATTAGTTCAAAGCAAACTGTAAAGAAGGTCTGAACACATAGAAATGGAAATGTTTCACACTCTACAGGATTTGGGCATCTAGATTAGATGGTAGGGTATTTGAAAGAATACTTGTATTTGTATGTTTTAAGAATCTATCAATGTGCTATTATAGCAATAAAATGCAGAGTGGCCAAAAGTGTAACTCTTGCTGTATTAAAAATATCCCTCTTTTCCCCTTTTTTCTCTTCATTTAACAGTTTCTCTGAATATTTCAACAAATGATATTGACAGTGTGTATGAATTAGAATTGCATCATTTGGTGAGTCCCTCAAAGACATAATCTTCAGAAATATGTTTCTTAATATGAATTCCTAATTTATCTTCTAAGGGCTTCAGTTAGTTAGTTTCTTTATTTAACTTTTAACATATTTCAGAATAATTGTATTGATCTCACTACTTGAGAAGTTTACAGTAAAATCTGCACTCTGAAGCTTTTCTTAACTTTAGAGACCCAAGGGAACGGAGGCATAGAGATAAAGCAGGGGAGCTCAAAAATGCTCAAGTGAGAATAGGATAAAAGATAGTTTAATTTACTTGGTAAGAGCGCAACAAACTGAATTGTTTTACCTACTGGTGCTACATATCTGTTCTACAGGTGCTGGGGATGAAGGTGGGGGAAATATATAGATTTTCAGAGTATAGTGGATACCATAGTATGCCACCAAGGGCCATCTCCTCATCCTTCCTGGACTTAAGCACGGATTCCCCAGTGCCTAGGAGCCATCAGCCTTCTCTGGTAATTGCCCTTGGCTGAAAAAAAACTGCCAAGTTCAAGGTCATGTACTTTCTGCTGTAGAGGGTAGCCTGTACCCTGTGGCTGACTTATTTGAGGGTATAAAGGCCCAGTCCCCCAACCCAACTAGTGACAACTCCGAAGGGTCAGCTTCAGAACTCCCCATGAAATTGGCCTTTTGTATTAGTTTTCTATTGCTGCTGTTAACAAATTTCCACAAAATAAATGGCTTAAAACAACACAAATTTATTATCTTACAGTTCTGGAAGTCAGAAGTCCAAACTGTGTCTCACTAAGGAAAAATCATGGTGTCAGCAGGGCTGCATTCCTTCTGGAGGCTCTTGGAAAGAGTCCATTACCTTAGTTTTTTTTTTTTTCAGATTCTGAAGACCACCTCTATTCCTTGGCTCATGGCTCCTCTTCCATCTTCAAAGCCAGCAGTGGGACATCTTCTCTCCTTTCTTACCTCTGCTTTCATCTTTACATGTTTTCTCCAAGAATGACCATGATGCTTCCCCTTTATAAGCACCCCTGCGATTACACTGGGCCCACTGTGATAATCCAGGATAATCTCCCCATTTCAAGATCCTTTTGCCATGTAAGGTAATGTAGACACAGGTTCCAGGGATTGGGAATCTTTGAGAGGTCATTATTCTGCCTAGCATACCTTTGTCGGGACTGCATCACTTCTCTTTCTGCCCAATCCTGTTAAATACCCACAGGTATTTAACCTAAAAGTGCTCCCTAGTAAGCATCCTTCACACAAATATCCATTTCAAAGTCTGTTCCCCATTGGACCCAACCTGTTGCAAAGAGCAATCCAGGAGGTTAGGAGAAGAGTTTGGACATGAAACTATACATTTGGAGTAGAGCTAAATTGTAAGTACTTCTGACAGCCAACTCAGATTTCCTTTAGACAGTACCCTGTCTTTACTCTCTGAAGTATTTCTTAGCTCTCCAGAGACTTAGACCTTATTTTAAAAGCAAGGGGCTCAGTTTCTTCCTGCTCCTTTGTATAGGAGATTCTCCCATGCCATACTGAGCAAAATACTAGGGACCCCAGAGGAGAAATTAGACAAGAAGGGTGCCACAGGTTGAGTTTCCTGGGAGGCAGACTTTCCTCACAGAAGGTATCTTTCTCTTGATGCCTTAATTTGGACTGTGGAAGGTTTATTAGGGAACACCTAATAATTAGGGAATTCCTAAAGACACCAACACCGTTGGGGGGAAGAGAAGAAATAAAGATTGAGCAGAGAGAGAAGTTGGGCTGCAATGTAGACTCAACAATGAACTCAGTCAATTCCATGGAGGAGCTCTGGAGTTGGGATTGTCCTTCAGAGTGTCCCAAGTTGGGGCAAAAGGTCTAGGTTTTTATATTCCTGTATTGACCAATCATTGGAAGTGAATTGCCCTCAGAAAGGGATATGGAAACTGCCAAACTGTTTTGCAAAGTGGCTGTGCCACTTTGCATTCCTACCAGCAATATATGGGAATTCCAGTCACTCTACCTCCTTGTCAGTACTTGATTTCCCTAATGACTAATGATGTTGAACATCTTTTTATGAGTTTATTTGCTATCTGTACATCTTTGGTGAAGTGTCTGTTCAAATCTACTGTTCATTTGTATTAAAGAATGGGTCATTTGACTTATTTATGAATTTTGAGAGTTCTTTCTATTCTGACGTTCTGGTTTTCTAAAGCTGCTGGAATGAAAAAGAAATGGCTTGGCTTTTTCAATGCGGTTTTATTAGGTTACAAATTTACAGTTCTATGGCCATGAAAATGTCCAAGTTAAGGCATCAAGAGAAAGATACCTTCTGTGAGGAAAGGCTGCTGGCATCTGGGGTTCCTCTGTCACATGGGAAGGCACATGGTGATATCTTCTGGTCACTTCTCTTCTGGGCCTTGGTTTCAAAATGGCTCTCTCAGTTTCTGTGGGTCCTTCTTGCTTCTCCTGGGGCATTTTCTTCTAAGCTCTCTCTCTCTGTGAGCTCTCTTAAAGGACTGCAGTGAAGGATTAAGACCCACCCTGAATGGGCTGGGTCACATCTCCATGGAAACAACCTAAACAATAGGTCCCACCCAACAATAGGTCTACACCCACAACAATGGATTAAAAGAACATGGCATTTTCTGGGGTACATAACAGTTCCAAACCAGCACATCTGGCTTTCAGATATGTGTTTTGCAACTATTTTCTTCTCATCTGCAGCTTATCTCCTCAAGGGGTGTTTTTAAGAAAAGTAAGGGTAAACTTAACTCAGTGTCTAGGTTTCTAGAGTGGGAGAAGAAAGGAAGGACCAAGGTGGGGAAAGTCAGAGTGGTGTAACTATTTATACAGGGAATTCAATAAGGAAGATGAGCCAGTTTTATAAGACACATTTTCCAGCTTCTATTGCTTGGGATTCAGCACATGATGGTGAGGTAGAATTACCAAAAATAAATACAGCAAATTATAGCAAACTTGATTGTGAAACTTTGAGGTCTCTCTTACTAGGGAGATTCCTGCCAGTAGAAATAGCATTCAGGAAATGCTAATTATACAAAATAGTGTCTTACTCTGTATGTAGTGTGATCAATTGTAAGATGGTACTCGGTAGCTAAAATCAACTTTAGAGAGAGAAGCTGCTGCTCCAAACATGGCTAGCTGTAGATAGCACTTTCTCTTAGTTTTGGGAAGAGCCTCTAAGCCACTCCTCTTAGGTATATAAATATGCACTGGTGTACATCACTCTTTGGAAAGGAAGGGTATCTGTATTAGTTGCCTGTGATTGCTGTAACAAATCATCACAAACTGGGTTGCTTAAAACAACAGAAATTTATTCTCTTATACTTCTGCAGGCCAGAAGCCCAAAATCAAGGTGTGCCAGCCTTCTAAAGTCTCTTGGGGGGAATCCGTCCTTGCCTCTTCCAGCTTCTGGTGGTTCTAAGTGTTCCTTGGCTTGTGGCTGCATAAATACAATCCCTGCTTCAGTTTTCACATGGCCCTCTCCCCTTGATTTCTCCTCTTCTTTCTGGGTTTTCTCCTATTCTCATGAGGACATATCATTGGATTTAGGATCCACCTGTTTAATCCAGGAAGATCTTATCTTGAGATCCTTCACTTAATTACATCAAAAAGACTTTTTTTCCAAATAAGGTCACATTCACAGGTACCAGGGGTTAGGACTTAGGCATATTTTTGGGGGGCCACAATTCAACCCACTTCAGTGTCATACAATCTTTTTACCTTCTGACAAAACGCACCCCTGCCCTTGCCTCTTGCATGCTAAGCCCAAGATCATGCAAGAAGAGCTGCCTCCAAGGATGTCAGGCACCACCTGTTCTCAAAGTTAAAATTAACTTATTTGGTTCCCTGAAAAGCAGAACCTAAGACAAGGACTTTGATGCAGACTAGTTTATTTGGGAAGTGACTTCAGGAAGCAAGAGTGAAGGAATGGGGAGATTGAGATTGGGAAGGAGATAAAGCTAATTTAAGATGTAGTGAATGCTGTCACTGCCATGCCTAGAGCTCCTCAGATCCCATATCCTGACTTTGTTTGCCCAACCCCCAGCTTCTGTGTGTTTTGCTCAAAATGGCTCATTACTGTAATCTTCTCTGTAGAAGTACCCTTGGACTATGAGAGTTGCCTTATCCAGAGACACTGAGAAGCAAGAGTGCCTGGGAGTTAATGTTCCTCTTTCCCCCATATCCAAATGGCTGACTGGCACAAGAGTATGAAAGCCCAGCTCCCTTGCCTCAAGATGGGACAAACTCTATGGTGTGAATTACATTCCAGAATTCCTCAAGGATGGGAATCAACTGAAATCTCACTCTTGGTTTGTTCTTCCCCAGCCTTATTCAGCTTCTCCCACTCCTTTACTGGTGTCAGCTGGGAGCACTTCCTTAATAAATTACTCACACAAGAATTCTCATCTCAGGGTCTGCTTCTGGGAAACAGATTCATTATTCTGCCAGAACTTCTAGAAAAGAATACAGACTGTCTCCCAGAATTCTCTGCCTGAGAGAAGGGAGGCTAGAACATTTATCTCAGCCTTAAGTCTTCTACTGATGGAAGGTTGGACCCTGGGGCTGTGTGATACTCTAAATTTCTTGGCTGGGCTGTTGTTGCCCCTGGGTAGAGCAGGCCCCAGGTGCTCAGAGAAGGCCCCAAGGCAGAAAGTGAAAAGATGCTTGTCAAAAGCCTAAAGTTGGACATCCTCAGCTCCAGGTGAAGCAAAGGTGGGATGGAACTGAGGAAGTTATGGGTGAAATCAGAGGTGGACCAAAGGATGTGACATAGGGCAACAGAAATGTCTGAGAGGGTGACATAGTGAGGGAAAACTGAAGAACTGTAAACCTGTGATCCCCTTCATAGACACTACTGCAGCCTGTGCTTTAGCTAGATGAGCAATGGACCAGGTTCAACAGTTACACCAAGGAGTTACACCAAGTGTCATTGGAAACTGGAAATTAGGGTCTGTTAGTGAAGTGGTATTCAAAGTGGGGTATGCAGCTTATAAAAATACACCAGAATTTCTCAAGGAGTACGTGGACATGGAGAGTTTTATGAGAATCAATTTCCAGACTTTTAGTTCCCATAGTACTATTTCCTAAAAGTGAACGTATACATGCAGCCAGGTATGTATGCATGAAGTTTCTCTTTTCCACAATTGTTCTTTTCTGACTTAAGAAAACACAGACCGCCTCTCACCCATGCCAAATTTTACTGAGCTGCATTGTCCCGGGGTGTAAAAACACCCTAGGTAACAAACAAATTAACAATTAGTCAGTCATCTTGGTGTCAAACTTCCTTTAATCAAGATACCGTGAACTTGCCATTAGATTTCATGCTTTTTTCTGTTTACATGTTCTCTTAAGGGTGAATCAAGATATTAGAAACTTAGAACATTTTGGTGCGTGTTGGGATGTTCTGAATTTAGTTATGTATTTAGAGTAGAGCAGCAAGTTTGTATTAGTCAGAGTTCTCCAGAGAAACAGAACCAACAGGATATATACATACATGTAAATATTAAGAGATTTATTATAGGAACTGGCTCATGTAACCATGGGGATCGGAAAACTAAATTCTGTAGGGCAGATCACAAGTTGGGAATCCAATGAAGGTTTCAATGAATTCCCCAGGAGAAGCTGGCTGGATGAAGTAGAAATAGAAATGTTTCTTTATGACCACTCAAATCATCAGTTCTACCTTTAAGACCTTCAAATAATGGGATGAAACTTCTCTCATTGCTGAAGGCAATCTCCTTTGTTGATTATCAGCCATAGATATGATAAATTGACTGATAATTTAAAACCATGAAATACCCTCACAGTAACAACCAGGCCAGTGCTTCTTTGACCAAAAAAACTCAGCACCATAACCTAGCATGACCTCAACCATCACAGTCCACCCTTATCAACTGGGGACCCATACTCATCTACTTAAACCATACTTAATATCTAAATAAAAACATTATGTCATACTTTTGCCTAACATAATTTAACTGTCTTGCATGCAACCGGAAACGTACTAACCCTTTGCTAAGAAGAGGATGTGAGTCCTTGGGAAGTAGTCACTCTTTATCTTGATATCCGGTAACTTAAATACTATGACATAAAGTTAATACAGCTTATGTTATAAGATAAAGGGATAAGATAAGAAAAGATTTTTATTCATATATATATATATATATATATATATATATATATATATATATATATACATGCCTGCTACTTGGCCTTAGTAGAGACAAATGCTTAACCATGGGCCACCAAGTTACCATGAGACCTATTCATAACAAAACATGGAAGAAATACTCATTTTCTACAACTGATTATGTGGCTGTACTTGATTTTATAACTACCTTTTGCCATTACTCATTTCAAATTCCCTTTGCTCTCAAACAGTCACCTCAGCTGGTTGTGGTTCTTTGCCCTTTGGGGTGGCACAAACCTTCATTCCTGAAAGGTCTGGACCATTAGTAGTCATGCCTGAATTGGGTTGTGGCAGTTTTCCGTGGATTTTAACCACAGGACATGGTAGTAATGAGATGCCCTAAGGGATAGCTTGTGTCCCAGGAAAACTCTTCTTTACCTCCATTGTGTAATAGCAATCCTATTTCCCCTTGATAATCAAGATCAATCATCTCAGCCAGTACAGTAATTCCATTCTTTTCCTATTGATTCAGAGGCTTGAGAAGTCCAAATTGGCTGGGTGGCAGTCTTAACTTCCAGTTCAATGAGATAATTGTTGTGTCTCCTGATGGAAGCACTCCTCCTTTTGGAACTAAGACCTGTAGACTAGGAGGGCATAAGTTTGTTGGGACAGGAAGCAAAGTATTTTTAGTGGATCACTAGGGGTAATAGTGAATGATGCCACTCTTATTTATTCCTCTTGATTCCTGGACCTATGAATCCTGACTGTGGAAGAAACAGCACTGTAGATTGAATGTTGATTTAGAGCATATACATCTTCCCGGAGAACATTGCTCCAGCCTTGCAAGGTATTGCCACCCAGTTGGCACTGTAATTGAGTTTTCAAAAGGCCATTCCACTGGTCTATCAATACAGCTGCTTCCTAGTGATGGGGAACATGGTAAAACCAGTGAATTACATGTGCCCGTTCCCACACTTCATTTGCTATGAAGTGGGTTCCTTGATCAGAAGCAATGCTGTTTGGAATACCATGATGGTGAATAGGCATTCTGTAAGTCCATTGGTGGTAGTTTTGGCAGAACCATTGTGTGCAGGGAAGGCAAACCCATATGTGTAGTATGTGTCTTTGCCAATAAGAAAAAAAACACTGCCCTTTCCACGATGGAAGTGGGCCAGTGTAATCAACTTGCCACAGGGTAACCAGATGATCACCTTGGGGTATGGTGCCACATCAGGAACTGAGTTGGCATCTGCTGCTGGTGGATTAGGCACTCAGAGTGGCTGTAGCCAGGTTGGCCTTTGTGAGTGGAAATCTATGTTTCTGAGCCCATGCATAACCTCCATCCCTACCACCATGGCCACTTTGTTCATAAGCCCATTGGGCTATGATAGGGGAAAGAGGCTAGCTTGTGTCCAAAAATGGGCCATTCTATCAAATTGATTATTAAAATACTCCTCTGCTGTAGTCACCCTCTGGTCAGTATTCACATGGGACACAATTATCTTCATTTTTTTTTACCATTCAGAAAGGTATATACACATAACTTTCCCCCAGATCTCTATGTCTTCAATTTTCCAATCATGTTCCTTCCAAATCCCTGACCATCCAGTCAAACCATTGGACACTGCCATGAATCTATATACAGTCACCACCGGTCATTTCTCTTTCCAAGAAAAATGAACAACCAGGTGCACTGCTCAAAGTTCTGACTACTGGAAGGACAACTGTCCATCAGGAATGTCCTAGAAAAGGACTATAGTGCTGCACTGTCCACTTTTGAGTAGTACCTGCATATTTTGAAAAACTTTCTGTAAAACCAGGTCCAAGGTTTCTTTTCTTCGGTCAACTGATCATACAGAACTCTCTAAGAGGCCACAGCTATAGTATGGGAAAGAGAAGGTAATGTAGCAGGAGTGGGGACCAGGGGCATTTGGGCCATTTCCCTGAGTAAGTTACTTCAAGGCCTGCTTGAGCCTGATCTAGTACATACCACTTCCAACTTATGATGGAGTACTTTTGTGCATGCACAACTTTATGACTTGGCAGGTAAGACAACACCAAGTCCATGAGAAGCAACTCATGTCTCATGGTAACTTGGTGGCCCATGGTTAGGCATTTGGTCTCTACTAAAGCCAAGTAACAGACCAAAAGCTGTTTCTCAGAAGGAGAGTAGTTATCTTTGGAGGATGGCAGGGCTTTGCTCCAAAATCCTAAGTGTATGCACTGTGATTCTCTTTTAGGGGTCTGCCAAAGACTACAAATATCATCTCTGTTTGCCATTGAAACTTCCACACCATTGGATTTGCTGGATCATATTACTAAGTACCAGAGCAACTTGCATGGCAGCCTGTACCTGTTGCAGTCTCCTCTTGTTCCAGTCCCCACTCAGTACTAGCAGATTTTTTGGTTATTCAGTAAATGAGCCAAAGTAGCACAAATGAGGCATCTGTTGCCTCCCAAATCCAAGCAGGTCAACTAGGCATTGTGCCACTTTTTTGGTTGTAGAAAGGATAAGATGCAACAGTTTATCCTTTACCATTGAAGAGATATCTCAACATACCCCACATCACTGGATGTCTAGAAATTTCACTTAGGTGAAAGGACCCTGAATTTTTGCTGAATTTATCTACAACACACTGACATACAAATGCCTTAGCAATAAGTATAGTGCAGGTACTACCTGCTCAGTAGGTCCAACAGTTAGCATAATGCCATTAATATTATGAATCAGTGTGATGTCTTTTGGAAGGGGGAGGCCATCAAGGTCCCTATGGACTAGATGTCCTCCAAGTCCTTTATGGTGGCACTAATCTCTGCAATCCCTCTAGAAATATGGTATTGCTGTTGGTTTATCATTTTGTTAGGTAGAGGCAGTTTGGGTGGATTTCCCTTGATCTTCCCTACCATAATAATCTTCACTCCACAAGTCAGGGAACAAATGTGGGGATTTTGCCAGTTGCTGATTATGTCTATTCCAATATGCATTCTGGAAATGGGGAAATAAACAAAGAATTGGTTTTGGAACCCACTCTACTCACTGTGAGACAGACCAGAGCTTACTCCATTGATCACCTGACATTCTTAAACACATACCCTGCAGATGGACCACAGTGACATTTTTGGACTCCTGAAATTAATGTGAGTTCCAAGCCAGTACCTAATAATCTCCAGAATATCTGATCATTTCCTTTTCCCCCATGCATGATCACCCTGGTAAAAGGCTATAGTTCCCTTTGGGAAAAGCTGGGGAAAAATTAACAGTATAAATTTTGGACAGTGTAACAGTGTTCTTCCCCAAGGAAACCTGGCACTCTCTTCATTTGAGAGGATATGGGTCTGTAATCTGTCCTAAGTCTGGGAATTGATTGAAGGGCCATGACTATGTTTTTGTGATTCAAATAAGACTTTTGTTTGCTTGACCTAGAACTTTTCTTATTATATAGAGCAAATAAGAATTTAGTAAACTGCCTATCTATTTCACTTCTAGTTACTCCATGATCAACTAGTCAAATCAATAAGTTTCTGCAAGTCTGAAGACTCTGGTTACTGCTATGACTCTTCTGCCCATGATTGTATCCAAACCCACCTTGTCTTTGGCAATTAAGTGCTGCCATTTGGCTCCTGTCAACCCAAGATCCAATCATCCTCATGGTTTTTAAAGGATCCAAGTTCAATGGCAGTAGTTGTATAGTAATATCTGACATACGGGAGAGGTGGAGCAAGATGGTGGAGTGGTGAGGAGTGGAATCTAGTTACTTCTCTAGGGCAGCTGGTAAATAGCCAGGAACTGTGTGGAACAGCTGCTCCAGGGACTTCTGTGACCAGTCATGCATCATACACCAATGAGGAATGGGTGGAATAGCTGAGATCACAGCAAAAATCTGTAAGTTTCCCTGGCCAAGGGGCTGGCAACCTTCCCCCCATCAGGCATGGCAGACTGTCTTGGAGCTGATTCCTTGAGGGAAAAAGAAACAATCTGTGCTGGGAACAAGGAGGGGGACTCAACCCAGCACCAATTGCAGAATTAATTAACCAATTTGTACTGCTGAATAAAAGCTCCAGGCACAGATAAACCAGGACTGGGCACTGAAGGAGCTGGGAGGAATCTGTCTGGCAGAGATGAGGCAGGGCTGACAACAACAGCAACCAAAAACAGAGACTTTTGGAGTCAGAGGTGTTCAGAATACTGGAAAAGGGCTGGGCTCCAAGAAAAAAATGGCACATAGAGATGGTTATCAAATGGGACTCTGGCTTCTAAAGCCAGGGAGCTGGGGTCCTGCTCTGAAAAGGTTCTTTTTTTTTCTTTTTGGTCCCTGCCTCTTTATCTTTTTACTTTTCAATAGTCCATCAGAGCTCCTGCTTCTGCACTGCCCCAGGCAAGGATGGAATTAAGAATTAAAGTTCTCTGAGAGTAACTATTCAGGTGAAAGAGATAAGAGCCTAAAGGGCTTATCTTTAAATAGCTCATACTGGGACTGAGAAAACTTAGGGGCTGGGGAAAGACCTTGAAAAAGGCTTTCTTTCTTTCTTTTTTTGAAATAACTCTTCTAAGTAGTGCATTACAGAAAGCCTCAGATATTTGCAATTGGCCCCTGGATCCAAGCAAGGGTGGAGCTAAGATAGGTCTAAGAGACAAAGCAATGAGTCTGGTGGGGGAGACAATTCCCTAAAGGGCATAACTTCCCCAAGACAAGTGGGGCAGGGCCCAGGTCAAGTGTCAGCCCTCCCTCAGAGAACTCACACCCCAGGGGATGGAAAACAGAAACAAGCTTGAGTCAGTCACACCCCTGTCAGGGACCGGGTCTGCAGAGAATTAAATGCACCTGTGGCACCTCTTTACACTGATAGGGAGCTGCAGGCTAACATGCACCACCTGCTGGACAGGATAGGAAAAGCCAATAATCTAGAGGCTTCACAGGAGGGTCTGACAGCCCATGGAATCTCATTCTCAGGGAAACTTCACACCCTCTTCCTGAGACCTGGACCTCTCTGGACTGGGAAAATCTGATTGGGGTCTGTCATATCTGGGGACACCCTCTCACAGAAAGGTGACATAGAGGCAGGGCAAGAACTGGAAAAACAAGAGATAGATATTTCTGATCAACCAAACAGAAGCTAGGTTAGAGGTATAGAATAAGTTGAACTGTGTGCCAAAGAACAGGTAGAGAACAAAGCCAACCAACAAGAAAACTAGGCAAAAGAGGGAAATGAACTCCAGGATAAAATAATCAAGAAAATCAGATGCCTAGACAGCTAAAAATAGTGGGCCATATTAGGAAACATGAAAATATGGACCAGCCTAAGGAACAAACTAACACCTCAACTGAGATACAGGAATTTAAACAACCAATTAACAATTAAACAAATCTCCTAAATCAATTCAAAAATCAAATCAATGAGTCTGGGGAAGATACGGCAAAAGAGATGAGGATATAAAGAAGAAATTGGGTGAACATAAGGAGGAACTTGAAAGGTTGAGAAAACAAATGGCATAACTTATGGGAATGAAGGGCACAATGGAAGAGATGAAAAATACAATGGAGACTTACACCAGATTTCAAGAGGCAGAAGAAAGGATAAGTGAACTATAAGACAGGACATCTGAAATCCTACACACAAAGGAACAGATAGGGAAAAGAATGGAAAAATATGAGTAGAGTCTTAGGGAACTGAATGACAACACGAAGCACAGGAATATACATGTTATGGGTGTCCCAGAAGCAGAAGAGAAGGGGAAAAGGGGCAGAAAGAAAAATAGAAGAAATAATCAATGAAAATTTCCCATTATGAAAGGCATAAAATTATAGATTCAAGAAGTTAAGCATACCCCAACAGAAAAGATCCCAATAGACCTTCTCCAAGACACTTATTGATCAGCTTGTCCAATGTCAAATACAAAAAGAGAATTCTGAAAGCAGTAAGAGAAAAGCGATTTATCACATACAATGGAAGCTCGATAAGACAATGTACAGATTTCTCCACAGAAACCATGGCGGTGAGAAGGCAGTGGTATGATATATTTAAGATACTGAAAGAGAAAAATTGCCAACCAAGAATTCTATATCTGGCAAAACTGTCTTTCAAATATGTGGAGAGATTAAAATATTTTCAGACAGACACTGAGAGAGTTTGTGAATAAGAGACCTATGCTTCAAAAAATACTAAAGGGAGTCCTACAGGCTGATAGGAAAAGACAGGAGTGAGAGGTTTGGAGAAGAGTGAGAAATGAAGGCTGTCATGAATGGTGAAAGAAGAGAGAGAGAAAAATAGGATATGACATATAAAAACCAAAAGACAAAATGGTAGGAGAAAGTACTGCCCTTAAGTAATAACACTAAATGTTAATGGATTAAACTCCACAATAAAAAGACAAAGACTGGCAGGATGGATTGAAAAACAGGACCCATCTATATGCTGTCTACAAGAAACTCACTTTATACACAAGGAGAAAAATAAACTGAAAGTGAAAGGTTGGAAAAAGATATTTCACACAAACAACCAGAAAAAAGCTGGAGTAGCTATATTAATATCAGACAAATTAGATTTCAAATGTAAACCAATTAACAGAGGCAAAGAAAGACACATTATATTAATAAAAGGGTCAATTCATCATAAAACCTAACAATCATAAATATTTATGCACTGAGCCAGAGTGCCCCAAACACTGACAACAAGGAAGGGAGAAGTAGATACCTCTACAGTAATAGTTGGAGACTTCAATACACTGCCATCATCAATAGACAGAGCATCTAGACAGAGGATCCATAAGGAAACAGATGTTGAATTGTATGATAAATGAACTAGACTTGACAGATATTTATAGTACACTACACCCCGCAACAGCAGGATACACATTCCTCTCAAGTGCTCATGGATCACTCTCTAGGATAGACTACATTTTGAGTCACAAAGCAAGTCTCAACAAATTTTAAAAGAATGATATTATATAAAATGACTTCTTGGATCATAATGGAATGAAGTGGGAAATCAATAACAGGTGGAAGGTCAGAAAATTCACAAATATATGGAGACTAAATAGCACACACTTAGAAAACCAATGGGTAAAGGAAGAAATTACAAGAGAAATTAGTAAATACCTCAAGGCAAATGAAAATGAAAATACAACATATCAAAACTTATGGGATGCAACAAAGGTGGTGCTGAGAGGGAGATTTATTGCCCTAAATGCATTTATTAAAAGAGAAGGAGAAAAAATTGAGGAATTAACTGTTCATCTGGAGGAACTAGAGAAAGAACAGCAAACTAATCCCAAAGCAAATGGAAATAAATAAATAAATAAGATTAGAGCAGAAATAAATGAAATTGAGAACAAGACAACAATAGAGAGAATCAACAAAACCAGAAGTTGGTTCTTTGAGAAAATCAATAAAATTGATGGACTCTTAGCTCAGCTAATGAGAGAGAGAGACAGACAGAGAGAGAGAGAGAATGCAAATAAATACAGTCAGAAATGGGAAAGGCGACATAATTACTGACCCCACAGAAATAAGGGAGATAATGAGAGGATACTATGAGCAACTATATGTTAATAAACTAGACAATTAGACGAAATGGACAACTTCCTAGAAAAGCATGAACAACCAACATCGAATAGAGAAGACATAGATGACCTCAACAAACCAATCACAAGTAAAGAGATTGATTCAGTCATCAGAACGCTTCCCAAAAAGAAAATTCCAGGACCAGATGGCTTCACATGTGAATTCTACCAAGCATTCAAGAAAGAATTAATACCAATTCTTCTCAAACTCTTCAAAAAAAATTGAAGAGTAGGGAAAACTACTATCTCATTCTGTGAAGCTAGCATCACCCTCATGCCAAAGTCAGGCAAAGATACTACAAAAAAAGAAAATTGCAGACCAATCTCTTTAATGACTAGAGATGCAAAAATCATCAACAAAATACTCACAAATTGAATCCAGCAGCACATAAAAAGAATCATGCACCAAAACCAGGTGAGATTTATTTCAGGTATGCAAGGCTGGTTCAACACAAGAAAATCAATTAATGTAATACATCACATCAATAAATCAAAGAAGAACCACATGATAATCTCAACCAATGCAGAAAAAGCATTTGACAAAATTCAACATCTTTCCTTGATGAAAACACTTCAAAAGATTGGAATAGAAGGGATCTTTCTCGATACGATAAAGGCAATATATGAAAAACCCACAGTTAACATCATACTCAATGGGGAATGACTGAAAGTTTTCCCTCTAAGATCAGGAACAAGACAGGGATACCCACTGTCACTATTGTTGTTCCCAATGTGCTGGAAGTTCTAGCTAGAACAATTAGGCAAGAAAAAGTCACAAAAGGCATCCAAATTGTAGAGGAAGTAGTAAAACTTTCACTGTTTGGAGATGATATTATTCTACACATAGAAAATTCAGAAAAATCTACTGCAAAGCTACTAGAACTGATCAATGAATATAGCAAAGTGGCAGGCTATAAGATCAACATGCAAAAATAGGTAGTGTTCTATACCCAAATAATGAGCAAAAGGAGGAGGAAAGCAAGAAAACAAATCCATTTACAATAGCCACAAAAAGAATCAAGTATTTGGGAATAAACTTAACCAAGGCCAAAAATGACCTATACAGGGAGAACTACAAGAAACTGCCAAAAGAAATGAAACAGGACTTAAGAAATGGAGGAACATACCATGTTCATGGATTGGAAGACTAAATACAGTTAAGATGTCAATTCTACCTAAACTGATTTATAGATTCAATGCAATATCAATTAAAATCCCAACAACTTATTTTGCAGAAATAGAAAAACTGTAATCAAATTTATTTGGAAGGGCAGGGTGCCCCAAAATAGCCAAAAATGTCTTGAGAAAGCAGAACGAAGTGGGAGGTCTCACATTACCTGACTTTGAAGCATACTACAAGGGTACAGTGGTCAAAATGGCATGGTATTGGCATAAGGATAGATATACTGACCAATGGAATCAGATTAAGTGTTCATAAATAGATCCTCTCATCTACAGACAATTGATCTTTGATAAGGCAGTCAAGCCAAAACAACTGGGACAGAGCAGCCTCTTTAATAAATGGTGTTTGTAGAATTGGATATCCACATCCAAAAGAATGAAAGAGGACTCCTCTCTCACACCTTATACAAAAATTAACTTGAAATGGATCAAAGATGTAAACATTAGCACAAAGGTCATAACACTTTTGGAAACAAATGTAGGGAAATATCTTAAAGATCTTGTGATAAGAGGTGGTTTCTGAGACCTTACACCCAAAGCACAAGCAATGAAAGAAAAAATAGATGAATGGGATCTCCTCAAAATTAAACACTTTTATATATCAAAGAACTTTGTCAGAAAAGTAAAAAGGCAGCCTATGCCATGGGAGACAATATTTGGAAACCACACATCAATTAAGGGTTTAATATCCAGAATATATAAAGCAATCTACAATTCAACAATAGAAAGACAAACAACCCAATTAAAAAATGGGCAGAAGACATGGAGAGACACTTTTCTGAACAGGAAATGCAAATGGCTCAAAACATATGAAAAGATGCTCAATTTTACTGGCTATTAGGGAAATGCAAATCAAAACTACAATGAGATATCATCTCATACCTACCAGAATGGCCATTTTCAAAAAAACAGAAAATTGCAAGTGCTGGAGAGGATGTGGAGAAAGAGGCACAATTATTCATTGTTGGTGGGAATGTAGAATGGTGCAACCACTCTGGAAGATGGTGTGGTGGTTCCTCAGGAAGCTGAGTATGGAATTGCCATACTATCCAGCAATTCCATTACTAGGTTTATACACAGAGTATCTGAAAGCTAAGACACGAACAGACATTTGTAAACTGATGTTTATAGCAGCATTATTCATGATTGCCAAGAGATGGAAACAGCCCAAATATCCATCAATGGATGAGTGGATAAACAAACTGTGGTGTATACACATAATGGAATATTATGCAGCTGTAAGACAGAACAAACTCATGAAACATATAATAATGTGGATGAACCTTGAGGATGTCATGTTGAGCAAAGTTAGCCAGAAACCAAAGGACAAATACTCTATGGTCTAACTGATATGAACTAACATTAATGAGTCAACTTTGAGAGTCAATAGCTGAGAACACAGGTTATTAGCAGATAGAAAGAGGGTAGAGATTGGGCATTTGATGCTGAAGGAGTATTGAATGTTCAATAGGATTGATTGTATAGGTCCAGAAATGGATAGCATAATACTGTGTGATGGTAGCACAATATTGTAAGTACACTGAACAAAGATGTCTGTGAGTAAAGCTGAAAGAGGAGTGCTAGGGGCAAGTATGACACTAATATGAACCAATGTTAATGAAGGAAAGTTAGATGATAAAGGTGGGGACTGTATAAGAAGGAAAGCTAGATGATAAAGGTGGGCACTGTATAACAGTGAAACCTGGAGTGGTCAATGATTGTAACTAAATGTACAAGTATAAAAATGTTACTTGTTGGAGAACAAATGAAGATCAACCTTGAAAGTGTTGAAAAAGCTATGGTATTAGGAAAAAAATATAATCAAAGCAAACTGGAGTCTATGATTAACAGTAACATTGTAATATGCTTCCATTAAATGTAACAAAGGCAATATACCAAAGCTAAATGTCTATGAGAGGGATTTATAAGGGGGGGGGGTATGGGATTCTGGGTAGTGGTGGTGTTGTCTGACCTTGTTATTATATTTTATTGTATGCTATTTTAACTTTTTTATCTTTTTTATTATTCTTTAAAAATTTTTTTGAAGTAATGAATATGTTCAAGTGCTGATTGTTATGATGAATGCACAACTATATGATGATACTATGAACAATTGATTGTACACTGGATAATTGTATGGTATGTGAATATATCTGGGAAACATAAACAGAGGGATACAAGTGCTGGAGAAAACATGGAGAGAGGGATGTACCTATTTACTGTTGGTGGGGAAGTAGAAGGGAGTATCCTATCTGGAGGACAGTGTGGTGGTTCCAAAAGAAGCTAAGTATGTGAGTGCCATAAGGTCCTGCAACCTCCTTATGGGGTATATACTTGGAAGATCGGAGAGCAGGGACATGAATGGACATTTGCACACTGGTGTTTATTGCAGCAGTATTCATGATTTGCAATGTATGGATGTGGCCTAAGTGTACATCAGCTGATGAACAGAATGGTGAACTGTGGTGTATGCGTACAATATAATACTGCACAGCTGCAACAAGGAATGAAGCTGTGAGACAAACAACTAGATGAACGGATCTTGTGAACAGCATTTGGAGTGGTTTACACCAGAAATGAAAAGATAAAATTATAATGCCTCACTAATATGAACTAACTATATTGTGTAAACTCTGAGAATTGAATCTTAGAGAATGGCTTATCAGGGGAATGCTTATTGTAATGGTCCCTAGATTGTAAGCTCTCAGAGAAGTCACATATATTCCTGAATTGTAATGGTTATCTCTAAATTCTGAGATGCTGAGCTCTTTGTGTATAACCTGGTCAGTCTCTGGAACTTTGGGTATCTGTGTGACACCTGAAACTCAGAGCTAGAGCTTGGCAGCTATGAATGTCAGTATTACCTCATATAGAAAGAGTTCAGAATTCAATTAGAGATATGAATGAAGTGGATCTGGTTAGGACTAAGGCAAATCAGACTAAAGGGTAAAGGACAATACTGACTGTGTTTTAAAACTTCAACTCCTGTGTGAGACCAAGGGAAAAGATGTTTATTTGGTGCAGGATCTATATTTTCTATAGTACACTAAATAATTTAACTTGTATGGTCAGTTTATTCAAACACCATAATTACATGGAACTTTGAATAGGAAGTGAAATCTGGTAGGTTTGTACAGGTTAGTGTGAAATCCTGATACATCCTAAAGTAATTTGGGCAGAGAATGGGGATATATTTGCAGCCCCCCCCCCCCCCGGGATCTGGGGAAGAATGAAGAAATTTTGGAATTCCCACCTGGACTGTTACTGGTGTTCTCGCAAATGTTGAAGACTGACAGTTTGGTAGGATGAGCCCTCGATCTTGGGGCATGCCCTTGTGAAGCTTGTTGCTGCAAAGGAGAGGCTGAGCCTACTGATAATTGTGCCTAAGTCTCCCCCAGAGAACTTCTTTATTGCTCAGATGTGGCTCTCTCTTTCTAAGCCCATGCAGCAGGTGAACTCACTGCCCTCCCCCATGTGGGACATGACTTCCAGTGGTATAAATCTCCCTGGCAACGTAGGACATGACTCCCGGGGAGGAATCTGGACCCGGCGTCATGGGATTGAGAACATCTTCTTGACCAAAAGGGGGAAGTTAAATGAAACAAAATAAAGTCCCAGTGGCTGAGAGATTTCAAATGGAGTCGAGAGGTCATTCTGGAGGTTATTCTTATGAATTACATAGATAACCCTTTTTAGTTTTTAGTGTATTAGAATGGCTAGAAGGAAATACCTGAAACTGTTGAATTGCAATCCAGTGGCCTTGATTCTTGAAGATGATTGTATAACCATGTAGCTGACATGATGTGACTGTGTGAGTGTGAAAATCTTGTGGCTCACATTCCCTTTATCCAGTGTATGGACAGATGAGTAGAAAAATGGGGATAAAAACTAAATGGAAAATAGGGTGGGATTGGGGAGATGGACTGTTTTGGGTGTTCTTTTTTACTTTATTTTTATTTTTTTTCTTTTTTGGAGTAAGAAAAATGTTCAAAAGTTGATTCTGGTGATGAATGCACAACTATATGATGGTACTATGAACAGTTGATTGTACACTGTGGATGACTGTAGGGTATGTGAATATATCTCAATAAAGCTGTATTAAAATATATCTGACCTGTAGAGAAGAGTGACTAGAAAGCTCTTCAGGGATGATGGAGTTGCTCTCACAAATTTATTCCTCACAGTCTTGGTGAGAGGTGTGTGCTCTGGACATTCCTGGGGTGGGTGAGCAGGTCTTCCATGATAAATTCACTCTAACATTCTAATCTCTCTAATTCTTTGGATCCCCTCATCTACATTAGTCCAGGGAATTTCTGGCATTTTGGCTTCAGGTAATATAGGACATCTTTTGGTTCATGCTTCAACTAACTACCCAAACTGTTAGAGCCCTTTCTAACCCCTTGAGCTGCAACACTGAACCCAGAATTTCTGCTTATTGAGCCTTGATCAATAAATTCAGCCTGATCCAACTTTATCTGGAACACTTAATATTCATTCCCACACATATTCCCCTGATTTCTGTCTATATAAATTGCAAAAATCATGCAGTATTTTGGAATGTAGTATACCTTCTCATGGGTCATACTTTGTACCTCAACTTTTGGGGCCCTTTGGGACTTCAGTCTAGCTATAGGTCTGGAAGAAAAGGGTTGTGGGGAGAGTCATGAGAAGAATTAGCATTGTCTTGCAAGTCATTACAGTTTCATCTGGTGAAACAGGATTAATATCTTCAGATGGAATTATAAAGGCTGTTTCCTTAGGGAAGGCAATTACAGATTTATCAGAAACAGTGGTGTTAATTCCTTCAGGTAAGAGGTAGGATGGCTAATTCCTCAGGGCGGACCATTACAGGTTTATCTGGCAAAGAAGACTCAGTAGAACCTAGGGTTTCAATGTCCCCACCATCATCATTATCAGCCTATATGTCCAATTTTCAAGATCCCATTTCTTCCCAATCAATTCCCTCCCTTTAAGAGCAGTCATCCCACAAAATTGTGAATTCAATTTATGTTGTAATTCAGCCATTTGTACAAGGAGTCTCCAGATCCAGTTTTCAGAGATCTCAAGTCTTTGGCTACAAGAAATAGCTTCTTTCAGAGAACACATAGAAACTTTTTTGTCTTCCATGCCGCATTTGAGCTGGGAATTTGAAACCTCGAGCTTATCCTCTTCCTTAGCAACACTATCAAGTGTATTTAGGAACAAGCAGCCACATCATTGTACTTTTTAACTCCACAAAATCTATTAAAGTATCAAATACACTGTCATGCAGAGAACCTTGCCTCTTATCGTCATTTGAGTAATGGTAACCAATGGTTTGCATGTATTGCCAATTCATGCCATGGACTATCAGTGCCATCTTAATCATTAGAATTAGACTCATTAGTGGCTTTTAATCTAATCAGACTTGATAACCAAAATCTTCACAAGCCACGGTTCTCCAGAGAAACGGAACTAATAGGAGATACGCACACACATACACACAAACAT
Source organism: Choloepus didactylus (assembly GCF_015220235.1). NCBI lineage: Eukaryota > Metazoa > Chordata > Mammalia > Pilosa > Megalonychidae > Choloepus > Choloepus didactylus. The sequence continues at coordinate 44,003,739 of NC_051334.1, read as the reverse complement.
ACATACATATATATGTAAATATTCAGAGATTTATTATAGGAATTGGCTCACATGACCATAGGGATTGATAGGTCAAAATTCCATAGATGGGAGCTCCAATGTAGGTTTCAATGAATTCTCCAGAAGAAGCTGGCTGGCTGAAGTAGAGATAGAAATTCTTCTTTCTGACTGCCAAAATCATCAGTTCTCCCTTAAAGTCTTCAAATGATTGGATGAGATTTTTCTCATTGCTGAAAGCAATCTAATTTGTTAATTGTAGATGTAATCGGTCATAGATGCAATCAACAGACTGATTATTTAAATTGGCAAAATACTCTCATAATAACTATCAGGCCAGTACTTGGTTGACCAAACACCTGGGCGCCATAACCTAGGCAAGTTGACACATGAATATAACCATACCAAGGGGTGATGAAAAATGTCTTTGATAATATTCAGGGGATGGAATTGGCAAGGTCTTTTAAGAATATATACATTTTTACTGATGGAGGATCCATGAAAGAAAAGGGAAGAGAGTATTGAAGAAAATGAAGATTGTAGTACATTATCTCATCCAGGAATCAATTCTTGATAAGGCTTCATACATTGTTTTTCTTAGAGTATGAATATTCCAAAATGTTTTAAAGCATTCTAAGAAACATCAAATTTTACAAAGTTCATTTTCTCTGCATTTTCAACATTCTCAGTAATGAGACAGAGAATGAGAACTTTGATTTGCCAACATCTCAGAGTCTGTTTTCAGATCCAATGTTTTGGTAAATAAATATTTAATTTATATGACAAGATAAAGGCACTGTAAAAAATTTAAAAATATTTCAACTTTCTCAGCCCCTTCTTAGTATATGATATTACATATGGTGCCTGTAAGTAAAAGAGTCACATGAATAATTTATTGTTATTTTATGTATCTTAGTAAGGTCTTTTTACATACTTCCCTGAAAATAAGAAAGGGAATAACTGAATTGACTGGATTACAAATCTTTTTGCAAGTCATATGCTTTGAAATTCTTGACTTTCAAGTGATTTGACAGAGTTCCTAATTGGGTTATCAGCTGATACATCATTAAAAAGGTTTTTTGATGCTATAACCAGATTCAGTCTTTGGCATATTAATTGGAATGGAACAACTTTCTTATAATAAAGCAATTTCTATTCATTTACTTATCTAGTGAGCAAGGTTTCTCAGTTCTTGTGCCTATAAACATAAAACAAATTTTTCTGCAACCTTTTAAACATACTAGGTGTATGATTTAGTTCATCCCACAAGAGGCTCATTCTGTGCACAGTTCTGATACACTCTGTAGAAATTGCATTGGGGAGTAAGAGAAGGGAAACAGTGCCCCACCCTGTGATCTGCCTTTATTTGTTTTCTTTTCTTTTACTTACTGTTAGAAGAGAATGTATAATCTGGGTTTTATTTATACTACCACTGGTCCACAGGGAGACTGGGGATTTGTTCACTAATTGCAAAGAAGAAATGGTAGGGAGTCCTTGTATGACATTCTTTCTTCTGACAAAACAACACTAGTTTCACCACTTCAAAATAGCTCTTGGCAAGGTGCCTTCAGGTTAATCAACACAAACCCACAGCGTTTGCTATATAATTAGGGAGCTCAAAAGCACCAGTGAAAATTCAGTAACGCATATATTTCCTTGATGGGTTTTGAGTGTCTGACACTCTTAGCATCTTCAATTATATACATATTCTAACAGAACAGTTTTTAAATGACATACTACTAATGATAACCACAGCCCTACATTAGTGGATTTTATTTATTCAGATTGGGAGTTGGCAGAATTTTCAAAGACCAACTGAATTTTACTTGATCCTTTTTCTTATGTTTTATACAAATGATAACTCATCAATATAAATGTTGTAGTCATCATATTTGTTAATATCTTAGCACTAATAAAGGCAGAAAAAAGAGTGGGAAGTATCTTGTTATATTAAGTTTTAAGTCTGAAGGTATTTTGCAATCATTGCAAAGAAAATGTGAGAGTTAAGTTGATGGTGAACTAGACTGCTTGATTTTAAAAGCCCCGAGAGAGTGAAGAAAAGAGAAGAAAAAAAAATGCCAAATTTAACTCCAGAAAATAAATAGGTTAATCATACATCAGTGCCTAAAATATATACTAGTGAACATTAGAATTGCAAATGAATTGGGGGAGGAAAGAATTCTATTTGCTTTTACGTGATTTTGTTTTGTACTGGGCTAAGGGATCTCTTCCTTCTATAATAATGAATTTCCCCCTTCAAGCAGAGGCATGGACAAGAATTACCTTATTACATGTTGTGATTATGAAATAGATTCTTTGTTGAAGATCTGTCTCTTGAAATCATGTAAGTGGAACCTAATTAATTTGATTAATGAGAAAAAGAAAAAGCATTCATGGCAGAGAAACATCTTACCACAAATATATGCTTAATTCCTAAAGCATGATGCCTTGTGTGTAAATATGTTCAGAGTCCAAAGTCCTTTGGATTTAAATTCAGATGAGATGTTAGATCCTGCCTGATTAAATGGTTGGTTCTTGGAATGCTGAAAGATATGGTTTGATTTTAAGTGCCTCTGAGGGAATGAACAATGATCACTAACTACCTACTTCATGCTGCCTCCCAAGTGCTGATTTTTGCTTTTTTAATGAAACTGAATGCAGAAAATAAACAGGGATTTCTACCATGATTATTATGACTCTGTTTTGGGATTTTTCTGCCTGACCTTATTTTGAATGTAAGCATGAAATATCTCCTCTTCTGTCCACATAGGGGACTTAAATGGGAGTTAGATGGAGAGAAATCTGGGGTAAGAACACAGCTCTTCTGAACATGTGACCCCCGGGAAGTCACACCAGAACTTAGGCTGGGATTTGGGGCTTTATTGCCATTGTATGTTTTCATTCACCCCAGTGCACATGCTCTGTAAATCCTAGAAAAGAATTCTTGTTTTTACAAATGATACACGTATAAGGACTTAGAAATGTGAGATATGTGTGCCCATAATTAAACCCTCTTTGGATGTATGAATAAACCAGCCCAAAGTCAATGTGTGGGATGTGGTATCTGCTCCTGTGCTCTGGTCACTTAATTTCAGCTGTCTCCTGGCAAGATGAGTCCATAGGCCACAGAATCCAGGGTCATCTCTAGTACACTTTTTTAACTTGAGTAAATTCAGATAAAATGGGGAATAAAAAGGATGTTACTGAGGCAAGCTTAAGGAGAAATACCATGAAAGTACAGCATGTGCTCTGTGTGTATCCATGAACATGCATTGGGCAGCAAGGAAGAGAAGAAAGACATCCCACCCTGTCCTCAGAACTGAGCCATGTCACAGAATCAGAGCCCCTTGAACAAAGGGATAATTGGGTTCCCTGGAAGAAGGGTTCCCGTGACATTGCTGCAAGCATATAGTGTTCATTTGACTCTATGCCTTCCTCCAAGGGACTTTGAGCCATTGATCAGAGTGACTATGCACAGGGGAATGGAAAATAACCACATCAGGGATTACCAGATAAAGGCTCAGGGTTGATGCTAAACTTGGGGTCTTCAAATGCCGTTATGACCCACACCCATCAGAACTAATAGAATTTTGGGCTTAATTCCCTGTATGGAATCCCCCTCTGCTTGAAACATGTAGAGTGATGTTGTAGGTTGAATTTCTTGAGAAGCAGACTAAATTGAGATTAGCACGCAAGATATTTATGATATGTTGGGAGGCGAAGAAAGCAGGTTTGGGCAGAGGGAGACATTGGGCTGTAACATAATCTCAACCAAGGTCTCAGCCAACCCTTAATGGAGCTCTGAAGCTGGGATGGCCCTTCAGAGTTATCCCAAGTTGTGGTGAGAGGACTGGGCCTTTATGTTCCTGTGTTTACCAGTTATTGAATGAGAAGGGGGGAATAACCTTGAGTGAGGGGACTGTTTTTCAGCTGAGGCAATTCCTGTAGGAGGCTAACAGTTGAGGGCTATCTATCATCAACACTCTAAGCACCTCAGGGAACAAGTTCTCCAGTCTTTAATGAAATCTGAATCATCACAAAATCCACTACAAGTGGGATTTCCATTTTCCTGATAATAAGCAACTAGCCCAGACTTAAGGTATCTGGGTGCACTTCCTGGAGGAATTCACAGATGAAGAAGATCTGAAGGATGAGTTTAGCAATGAAAGCTGAAATGAAATTAATCAGAAGAAGGGAGCTCTCTATGTAAAAATAGCAGACATAGCCATAACCCATTAAGATAATTACAAGTTAGATGAGCCTGGCCAGCACATAAAGCATTAAGAAGAAAGTGGCAAGAGATGAGGCTGGAAAGGTAAGCAGGCACCAAATCATGAGGGTTTTTTGAAAAATTCTTTCCATAGTATAAGGCAATGACAGTCATTGAAGAGAGTATAATCAAGATCATATTTCACTTTAAAAAATTATTCTGGCTATACTATAAAGAGACCAGCCTTTAGTCAGGTTAGAAGAGTATTATAATATTCCCACAGTCTAACAAATGTCATAGCCATGGAGATGAAAAGATATACAGATGGAAGATATTTATGAAGTACATATGAGCAAATTGATGCTTGGAAGGAGGGTGTAGGGAGACTGAGGCAGCAGAGATAATGATCGGGTGATACTCCATCCTAGGGTCAGTTCCTCTTGGGTGACCAGGAAAGGCCTGACCAGCCTACATACTGGCTAATTCCATGTCATAAGGGATGTTTCCCCATTCAAATAATGTGGTCTCTGCATTTCACAGCTGTGCAAAAGAAACGTATAGCCAGAGAATATGCAGAACAATTTTTATGCCCACACATGTTACAAATTTACTATAAACTGTATGATAACATTAAGTGTTCTCTGTGTCTCCCAAACTATTTCAGAGGAAAAGCTTCTAAAACAGCTCCTTTATGGCTGCAATGAACATCTCCTTTCCAAATGCACTTGTCAAAATAGCTTGTCCTACATCCTCTCCGCCCCTACCGTGGCTCTTCAGCTTTGCAGGGGAAGAAATAAGAGCTAATGAGGGGGGAAGAGGGAAATGGAGTCTAGAAAAGCAACTGAAGGAATGCCTTGAGGATTTCTGAAAGCAAGCTTGACCACTTTGTACCCTTTCTTAAAAATGCATGGAGATAATCCAATTAGTTGGAGACCTGAAAATTTTTTCTGCATTTGTAAGAAGATTAGCAGTGAGAAAGCACTGGCTGGAGTCTTTGGAGTTGAATATCAAGAGAATCTCTAGAAAAGAGAAAGATAATGCTATGGATGACAGGAGGTAAGGGCATGAGGAATTTATCAGCAATGTTGCAACAGATTTCAATGATGCGGTGAAGAAAATTTATGAACAAGTGACTGGGAGAAGGGAAAGCTCAGAATCAGAATGAAGAATGATATCAAATTTTCTGGTGTATGAGCTGACAGGGGAATGAAGGAAGGAGAACAACATATGTTCAGAGTCTGTGTGAGACACACTGCCTCTGAACAGGATTGGCAGATGAAGTTGGCAGGCTGCTTTTGTGAAATCATTCCATGGGCTCTAGGGAAATCACTCCTACCCTCTCTCCACTTTGCATCCCCAAGTATCTCCGAAATTTCTCTGTTAGAAACTACTTAATAATGTGTTCATTTCTCTGTAATCATATTTTGAAGCTTACAGAATATAGCATAAAACTGGGCTTATGGTTGTATTCTGTAAACACTTTCTGATTGTTTTGAAAATGGGAATTCTCTAATGAGTGGAAACAGGTAGCATTTCATGTTTAGTGGGGAATACTATGTATGATATATGCTCTCCTTAGCTATATGAGAGCACCAGGCACGTGAGACATAGGAAATTAGGAAGAAGGAGGGTGCTGAAAACAGGGAAAAAGCCCACCAATGGTCCCCAAAGTTCTGTATTTCCTGTTTTCCCATGCAGCTTCAGGCCATGGGAAAATTGTGTGGTAGAGTCTATGTTGTGGGTTCAAATATCACCTTGAACTTATTTTCTGAAAATAATTAAATATTGTCATAATATAAACCATAAGTCGCAATTGAAAAGATGATTTAAATAGAAAATATCTTTTCCTTAATTCCATCACACTAATAGAGCAGTTGTTTTCATTTTTCTGGGTTCTATTCCAATATTTGTACTTATACAAACATATTTTACATAATTGTCATTGTAACATAGCTATTTTTTTATTTTGCTTTTTTCATGCAAAATAATTTTTCCATGTTGTTACATAGTCTTAAAAATTATAGTTTGTCATGGACTCATGTGCCTGATTTACTCAGTTGTATTCCTATATGACAATTGTGCTGGTTTGTCATTTCTCCCAGTTGTAGACAGTGCAAAAGTGAGCATTCTCAGTTTTGAGAAGAGCAAATACTTGATCAAAGGAACATAGATATTTAGGCATCTTTGGAGGTATTTCTTTCTTTCCAAAATGTTTGTGGCAATTTATAATCCAACAAACATAGCTACCTCACTTGCCAACATTGGGTGTTATAATTTTAAATTATTCTGTTATTTTAATGGTGTAAAATGAGACTTTACACCATTAAAGTTTTACAGAATTTGATAATTGAACCATAGTTATGAAAGGAAATGTCCTTGTTCTAAGGGAATATACATTTAAGTTTTGTATATTCTATAGTTCATACTACAATTTACCATGTATTTCTTTGATGACTGGCAAGATTTAATGAGTTCACCACATATTTGAACTTACTTCAAAATAAAAAGTTAAAAATACATATATTTTTATTTATAAATTTACAGATAAGTTGCAAAAAGAGTACAAAGATCTCCTATATACATACCATCACCTAAATGTACCAATTGTAAACATCTTGCCACATCGTTTTATCATTCTCTCTATAATTTTTACATTTATAAATATCATTTTTTCCTGAACCATTTGAGAATAAGTTGCATACATCATACCCCTTCATCCATTAAATTCCTTTATGCTAAATTTCCTGAATTTGGTAATTGAACCATAGTTATGTAAGGAAATGTCCTTGTTCTAAGGAAATGTACATTTAAGTTTTGTATAATCTATAGTTCATATTGCAATTTTGCAAATTGTTTCAATAATATTTTTTACAACAATTTATTTTCCAGTGCAGGAACCAATCTAAGATAATGCATGTCCTTAGTTGTTGTGTTTTTTGAGTCTCTTTTAATACAGAATGTTTTCTCAGCATTTTTCATCTCTCTTCACACTGACATTTTCAAGAGTACAGGCCAATTATTTTGTGGAATGTCTAGCGTTGTACTGGTAAATGCTTAGCAGATGGATCTCAGAAGAAAAAAGAATGAGAGAGAGAGAGGAGAGAAAGAAAGATCCTTTTGCGTAGCATTTGTTAATTTGCATGGTGTGAATACTCCCACCATGGCTGATGTCAAGCTACCAATGTGATGCTGCTGAATGTGCCACTGGGAAGAACTGCATACAATTAGCTCTTGTGAACTGGCATGTACAAGCCAGTTCCAGTACACATTAAAATTCCCTAAATTTGTGTTTGTCTGTTTGTTTTCTCATGGATAGATCAGGTGAGTATTTTTGTCAGAAATACCAATTAAGCAAAGTTATGTCCTTCTCAGTGCATCATATCTGGAGGCACAGGATGTAGTATATCTCAACTTACTTATTTTGGAGTGATTTTATATATATATATATATGTGGTATATTGTAGATAGATATATTTTATATTAAAATTTTCCATTATATGAAATGAAGGAAATAGGGATGTCCTGGTTGAAGTAGAGGAAGTTGAGTCTCTAAAATCCTATCATCCCCACATTGTGGCCCTGAGAGGGCTCTGAGTTGCACCATTTGACTATCACTATCCTGAAGACTGGGAGTTGTTTTGTGCCAGCCTCATGTGGGTATATAAGCCAAAAGTACCTATCAATATGTAAGGATATTCTACACACACAATCATAAACACAACCTGTGTTGAGAGAAAATGTGACTCTACCATAAGCATATTCATTCAGAACAGAATCAAGAAGAATATCACAGAAGCCACAGCACTAGACTCCAGTTCCAAGTTATGTCTGTGTCAAATTAAGTCAGATCTGATCATTATTAAGGAAGAAGGGTGTCTTATATTGTGTTACCCCAGATACAGATCTGGAGACAAGGATTTGAGTGAAAGTGATTTATTTGCGAGGTGATCACAAGAATCACCAGGGAGAAGGGACCGGAATGAAACAAATACAGGCTGTGGTAATGAGCAGTTTACTGCCCTAAGCAACTGGGGCTTGGTCTCACTGAAAACCTCTGTAAGACTATGCAGGATACGTACCTGAAAGTTCAAGAAGTTGGGTATATTTATCCACCAATTCCTCATCCATCATTGTTTGAGGGATGTTCCCAAGGGCATTAGAACTACCGGCTTGTATCACTCAAGATAGAGTCTGCTTCTGTAGTCAGAGAAAGCCCTTTTGCAGTAGGAAGCCATTACATAAAGGAATGATGACAGTGGAGGCGATATTGGTGGTTCACCAACAGCATGTGCTGCAAGAAGCAAAAATGTTTGCCTGCCTTTGGAAATGGGAATGATGTACAATAGAACCTAACTCTAAACTGAGCTGTGCAACACAGCGTCAATAATATACTGGTCAGTTAAGACTTGAGAAGAATGAACAAAAGTAACTCACTGGGTGAGGGCATACCTCTGTGGTGCCAAAACCCCTTTAGACCTTTTCTCCTGCAGGTTTTGGCTATCCCTTTCAGCAAAAACAGGCTTTTACCACATGTATATGTATATGAGCTTACTTTGCAATGCCTCAGTTACAAGAGATATCACATTCCTTTATTTCTTCACATTAAACTACACACATTCAGAAGCCCTGCCCACTTAACTGGCATTTAATCTCACCCATATTGGATTTCTAAAACCCACCCTTGCACATAGAACATAGAGGGTCCAAGTTTTTGTGTTTCCAGAGAACCACTGGTGAGACCAGTTCCTCAATCTGTGGTGGTGCCATCATTGCTCTACCACTGATTGGTCATTCAGCTCTGGGTTGGCTCAGGGAGGTCCCACTTCATGACTATCACTCACAGAAAACCTCACCACTGCTCTCATGCTGTAGAGCACAGGCTTGAGGCTATACAGAGTCCCTTGCAATTGCTCACTGAGGTGCCATCTCAGATGGGGCTGGGCTTTTACTATATGGCTTCTTCCCCAATTCTCATACTAAGCACTTGCTTCTAGTCTCTCTTCCACAGGGATCACAAATCATAATCCCTTGAAATGGGCCTCAAAATCCCTTTAGTATCTTCTAAAACACTTTATTATTGTGTCTTAGAGCTGAAGACAAGGATATAGGTGAAAAATAGTTTATTTGGGAAGAAGAAAAAAAGGGGAATAGGGAAAGTGAGACAGGGAAGAGGAAAAGCCAGTAAAATGTGCATGGATGAGCTTGTTTCTGCTATGAATAACTGATGCTCTATCTTCCTGGGGACCTAACAAGCATTGAAAAAAAAAAAAACATGTCTCTAATATTCTTACCAGAGGCTGGGGCATTTATCTGCTGATTTTTTTGTCCTCCAATAGTTAAAGGTTTTCCTTGAAAGGCCTTTACACACCCAGTCTCCAGGTTGTGCCTATGTGGAGCTGATCAGCCTTTTCTGACTTGGGAGAAATCCCTTCAGAAGTGAAGTAGACACAGCAGTGCCCACATGAATGTGGGATGCTGGGCATGTGCAGGACCTTGTCCACCTCTACTGAAATTGGGTGGGGTGAGGGATCATGGCATTATACATCATTAATGTCTGTTAAATACTTGTTTTGTACAAGAACTTTGTGTACTTCTTCAGATTCCTTTGACTGCCTCTTCCTTTCTGAAGGTGCCAACTGCTTCATAGACTTCTGCCCCACTTCTACCTTTGCTGAGCTCCCCATACTGTCTGGAGTCAAGTTGTAACCTGAGACCTGCATGACACACAAAACCCATACACTGAACTGATCCATGCCAGTCCCCACCCTTCCATTCTCATATTCATATGAGACACTACACTGTTGAGCCTCTGGCTTCCTGAATGGCTGACAGGGCCTGGATGACACAATCTACAAGTAAAGGGAAGTCAGTTCTCTGTTGGGTGAACCTTGACTAATGGAAAACAGAGATCATAGGGAGCTAGTCAGATAAATTTCTTGTCCTTTCTCTCTACCATGAACTGTTCTGATATATGGTTTTCCTCACATCTTCTGGAGGAATGCTGGTATAGAGTGACACATCTGAAAAAGTGACCTGTTATCCATTTTCTTTGCTCATGATGAAAGCGTGGTCAGTGCAGTAATGTATCACATCACATATCTTTCCTTGCCTCATTTCCTGTTGTCTTCCTTACTCACACTTCCTGGCCTTAGATCAAGTACAGTAGCAGTGCTCTAATCCTTACCTCTGGTTCTGTTTATTAGAGCATCCAGATTAAGAAACTGTGCTTCTGCCACCTCCTCCACTTCCACCCTTGCTAGCAGTGGTTGTGTAAGAGACCTTTTGAATCACATTCTAGAGAAAAAGTATGAAAGAAGAGGCTGACCAATATTCTTGTTTTACCTGTTGAGAAGAAGTGATAAGAAACCCATTTGCCTTTACTTATAATGTCCTTAAATTAAGTAAGAGATAGCTTGTCTTAAGGAGAAAAATTCTGGATGAATTTCTATCCATAGATTGTATATGGCTGCCACAGAAGACACAGGCAATTTTCTAATCACGCTGGTGCTCTTTGATCCAGAGAGAGACAAGTCATTCAAAGATTAACCTCTGGCAGGAACTAAATGGTAAATTTTAAACTAAAATGTAAAATGGTCCTCTACTGAAGTGGAGGATGAAGGTTTGTTTTCAAATGCCATAGGGTTCTAATTATCCTTGAAGGTTGTACTGTGATAATAGGAAGGATTGGTCTGTTTATTAATATCGTGCCTGTCCCTGTGCTGACCTAAAAGCACCAGTGGAACCTACTTCCGTCTATATTTATTTCACTCAAATACATTTAAATCTAATAGATTTGCATATCAAAGATAAGATTCTCCCCATTTACTTCTCTTACTCTTATTTCTTCAATATTGGTATTCTTTAATTTTAAATTTGCTCTGAGACCATAAATTAATGTCACTGGTGCTCTTGCATCTAATTCCATCATCTGTAAAAGGTGTCTGTATGGGAATGGGCTTTAAAATTCCAAATCAGTGACTGATTCAAAGGGTAAGAGACCACCCTAGATTGTCATAGAATAACTGCAGACTGTCACCCCATGCTGTCTGAGCCTTCTTTTCCTCAAAATGGAAATCTTGATCCAAGTGGGCCCAGATCAAGAGCCAGCATTATGTCAGTTCTTATTTAGGGCAATCTGTTCTTCCCCAAGGTTAACAACACTTTGGTCACATTTTATGGTCCTCCTATAATTCCCAGACTTTTAAAGAGAAAACAGTGAATGGGCAAAAATAATCACTAGACAAAAACAATCTATTTTTGAGGAATCTTAGTTGTATGGAATGCTACAATAGTCAAGATACAGAAATTATATATTTTAAAAAACATATTACATTTTACTCTTGCAATGAGTATATTTTTATACTTCAATTGATTGATAGAATTTCAGTATATAAATATCATAACGAGATTTTTGTTCCATGTTATATTTGAGCCAAACTACCAGATTGAGGGAATAGTTCTCACAAGAGTCCTCTCACTTTAGATACCAGCAGCAAGTTCAGGGATCCCTAGGGCCACCCTCACTTCAGACCAGCTGGCTACAAATTCAAGGGTTCCCACAACCACCCTCAGGTTTGATAATTTGCTAGAGTGATTCACAGAACTCAGGAAAGAGTTATACTTATGATTACACCTTTATTGCAGCTAAAGGATACAAATTACATCCTGCCAAAGGAAGACATGCATAGGGAAAAGTCTGGGAGGATTCCAAAGATGAAGCTTCCACATCTGCAGGATGTGTTACCCTTCCGGTATCAAGGTGTGAAAATATGCATAGACTATTGCCAACCAGGGAAACTCACCCAAGCTTGGATATCCAGATTTTTAGTTGATGTTTCATTACATAGGCATGATTCAATCATTGTTCAGGTGGCTGAATTCAATCTTCAGCCCTTCATCTTCAGAGGTCAGAATGATATCATGTGGCCTGAGGGGCTCACTGTGAGCCACCTCATTAGCATGAACTATCAGATGGGGTCACAGGGGTCTACAATGAATATCAATGACACTACTATCACTTAGGAAATTACAACAGTTTACGGGTTATCCCCCCTCCCCAGGAGCTAGGACAAAGGCCAGACCTCTTTAGATGAGGCCAAATTCCTTGCTGCATAGCAATAAATGCAAAAGAATAACACACCTTTTTTTTTTAATTAGAGGAGTTGTAAAATAAAGGATTCCCATATACCACCCCACCACCAACATCTTGCATTGGTGTGGAAAATTGGTTACAATTGGTGATAGGTATTTTTATAACTATACTACTAATTAAAATCCATGGATTAACTTAGGGTTCACTGTTTCCATACTGTAGTTCCATGGATTTCCCTTTTAAATTTTTATTTGATTACCATATATACAATCTAACATTTCCCCTTTTAATCATAGTCAGATATACACGTCAGTGCTGTTACTTGCATTCACAATGATGTGCTACCATCACCACCATCCAGTACCAAAACATTTTCATCATTCCAAATAGGATCTGTTAAGTTGAAAACAGACTCTGAAAACCAAGGTGCAGAATAAGCTTATTGAACTAAGTGGCACGTGTGGAAGAAGAACTAAAAGAAAGTTACTGCTCAAAGAAAAGTGGCAGGGAAACAGTTTAGCAAAGAAAGGGTGTGAGGGAACAGGGAGGGGGAGTCAAGGAGGACGTGAGCTATGTGAGCTGTCCCGGGCAGGATGTCCTTGGGTCATGGGCTATAAATTTGCAAGGAGTTTGCCAAGATGTTTATATAGGAATGGGTTTATCTGGTGAACACAAGAAGACCTGCTGGTGTCAGTATGACTTGTTTATCACAGTTCCTCCTTTCCCATGGAGGAAGGGTCTTAATTAGCACAGCAAAGTATTGCTGGTATGTCAGCCTGCCTCAGTTACTGTTCTGCTTCTTCTCTGTAATTTCCTGGAGAAAAGGGGAGTTCAAGCAGATTAAGTTGGTTGGTAAAACTATTTACCATTCCATTTTCACAGAACCTTGTATATTTGAAGCCTTAACTTCCCATTCCCTATCTCCACCCCAAGCCCTGGTAAACTATATTCTAGATTCTAACTCTATGAGTTTGCTTATTCCAATTGTTTCAAAACAATGAGATCATACAATATTTGGCCTTTTGTGTCTGGCTTATTTCACTTAACATGATGTCTTCAAGGTTCATCCATGTTGTCACATGTATCAGGACTTCATTTCTACAACTGAATAATATCCCATTGTATGTACATACCACATTTTATTTATCTACTCATCATTTGTTGGACATTTTTTGCTTCCATCTTTTGGCAATTGTGAATAATGCTGCTATGAACATTGGTGTGTAAACATCTGTTCAAATTCCTACTTTCAATTCTTTTGGGTATATACTAGAAATGGGATTTCTGGGTCATATGGTAATTCTATACTGAACTTTCTGAGGAACTGCCAAACTGTCTTCCACAGCAGCTGTACCATTTTACACTGCCAACAATGAATGGGTGTTCCTATTTTTCTGCATCCTTTCCAACACTTGCTATTTTCCACTTTTTAATAGCAGCCATTCTAATGGGCATGAAATGGTATCTTACTGTGGTTTTGGTTTGCATTTCGCTGATGGCTAACGAGGTTAAGCATCTTTCCATATGATTTCTGACCATTTGTATGTCTTCTCTGGAGAGATGTTTGATCAAGTCTTTCACCCATTTTTTAATTGTGTTGTCTTTTTGTTAAGTTCAAAGATTTCTTTTATATTCTGGATAATAATCCTTTATCAAATATGTGGTATCCAAATATTTTCTCCCATTCTGTAGGTTGTCATTTTACTTTCATGATAAAGTCCATTGAGGTGCAAACGTTTTAAATTTTTGATGTAGTCCCATTTATCTGTTTTTTCTTTTGCTGCTTGTGCTTTTGGTGTAGTCTCAGAAACCATGCCTTATAATAACTTCCTGAAGATGTTTCCCTTTGCTTTGTTTTGTTTTTTTAAGGAGTTTTATAGTTTTTGTTCTTATCTTTAGGTCTTTGATCCATTTCTAGTAGATTTTTATATATGGTATGATATAGGGATCCTCCTTTTTTTTACAAACGGAGTTTTCCCAGACTGGAAAGAAGAGACTATTAGCTCCCAATCGGGTGGTCTTTGCCACTTTGTCAAAAATCAGTTTGCCATAAATGTGAGGGTTGATTTCTGAGCTCTCAATTCTACTCCATTGGTCTATATATCTGTGCTTATGTCAGTACCATGCTATTTTGATTATTGTGGTTTTGTAATAAGTTTTAAGATTAGGAAGTTTGGGCCCTCATACTTCATTCTTCTTTTTCAAGATAGATTTAGCTATTTGGGGCTACTTACACTTCCATATAAGTTTGATGATTGGCTTTTCCATTTCTGCAAAGAAAGTTGTTGGAAATTTGATTGAGATTGCATTGAATCTATTAATTGCTTTGGGTAGTATTGGCATCTTAATGATACTTAGTCTTCCAATCCAGGAACATGGAATATACTGCCATTTATTTAGGTCTTCTTCAATTTCTTTAATAATGTTTTATATATAGTTTTCTGTGTATGTGTTCTTTACTTCTTTGGTCAGATTTATTCCTAGATATTTGATTCTTTTAGTTACTATTGTAAATGGAGTATTTTTCTAGATTTCTTCTTCTGATTGTTCATTGTTTGTGTGCAGAAACACTACCAATTTTTGGATGCTGATCTTGTTCCCTGCCACATTGCTGAATTAGCTCTAGGAACTTTGTTGCAGAATTTTCAGGATTTTTTGTATATAGGATCATATCATCCACAAATAAGGAAAGTTTTACTTCTTCCTTTCCAATTTGGATGCCTTTTATTTCTTTTTCTTGCCTAATGGCTCTTGCAAGAACTTCCAGTACAATGAAATTACTACACAAAGTATGATGTTAGCTGTGGGATTTTCATATATGCTCTTTATTATGTTGAAGAAGTTTCATCCTATTCCTGATGTTCTAAGTGATTTTATCAAGAAAGGGTGCTTCTTCAAATGCCTTTTCTGCATCAAGTGAGATGATCATGTGTTTGTTTTTCTTTCATTCAGTTAATGTGTTGTATCACATTAATTGATTTCCTTATTTTGAACCAACCTTGCATATTAGGGACCAATCCCACTTGAGCATGGTGTATAATTATTTTAATATGTCATTGGATTCAGTTTGCTAGTATTTTGTTGAGGATTTTTGCATCTATATTCAAAAGAGATATTGGTTTGTAGTTTTCTTTTTTGTGGTATCTTTATCCAACTTTGGTGTGAGGATGATGTTGGCCTTGTAGAATGAGTTAGGGAGTGTTCGCTCCTTTTCAGTGTTTGGAAGAGTTTGAGTAGAATTGGAGTTACAACTTCTTGGAATGTTTGGTAGAATTCCCCTATGAAGCCATCTGGTCCTGGGCTTCTCTTTGTTGGGAGGCTTTTTGATTACTGATTCAATCTCTTAGCTAGTAATTGGTTTGTTGAGATCTTCTATTTCTTCTTGAGTCAATGTAGGTAGTGAGAATAGGGGATAGGCACTGGTAGCTGCTGTGTGGGGAAAGCAATTTACCGTTCTTTGCCATAATTTTTCTGCCTTTTCTTCCTGCTCTTCCCTGGATGCTGCACAATGTTCTTATGGCCTCTGGAATTTCAAAATATTTGTTTCAGATAATTCCTACCTGTTCAATACTTGCTGTGGTGGGGGCACTGAGTCCTGGAGCTTCCTACTCTGCCTCTCCTGTAGCCTTTTTAATATTATTGATATTATTCAGGGATGCCAGAAATGATGTTGATGCGGTTGCTAAGCTATTCAGCCTTCCAAAGACTGAGGACTAGGTGCAATATTAGATTTTAGCTAAATACCAAAGCTGAAGCCAACTTTCAGGCATCCCTGCTCCGGCCTTTCAATTCTATTAGAAATTACTTTTTAAGTGTAATTTTTGCTGAGAAAGCTGTCACAAACTTTGCCAGTTCTGAAACACCTTTAGTGCCAAATCTTGTTCCTATGGACTATCTTATCTTACCTTCCTCACTGGGGGAATATGCATATTTCCCAAAGGCTTTGTGCATAGCTTTAGGCATTTCTTTTTCACCCATTACTTTTTAATCAAGTCAAAAATTGAAGAAACACAGAAGTCATTAGATAAGTTTGATAGCTTCTGTAAGTCATATTTTGGAGATACATGTAGCTTGAAGTTCCAACAGAAGACATGGAACCCTTGGCTGCATAGCATGACTAAAAGAGTTCTTCAAAATATCTTGACACTGTAAAAGAAAACAACAGGAGAAAACCAAGATAAAGAGCTATAAAATACTATAAGTTCTGTGAAGGTGAAGGTCAGGTTTTTTGTTTCTCTATTATAATTTAGTGCCAGACATTTAAGTATTTAGATAATTATAGGCAAAATTAAATCAGACTCCTGCAGTCCATTTCCTCTGGTCTAGCCAAAGACCTATCCGGGTCTGAAGAAAACATAGAGAAATGAAACTCCATGCTTTTCCCCTTTCCACACCCCCTTTCAGTGATTGTTTTGTGATCAATCATTAATTCTTCAACAAACATTTATTAAGGGCCTTCTATACGGCACTTGCCATATAGATATGAACAAGACAAACTTGGTTCTTACCTCTTGGTCTAGCTGAAGCTCAAGGCCTGGCCAGCTTAGCTTTGCTGATTTACCTAAATAGAACAGCCTATGCCTCATGTAGAGGGCAAACCTACTTCTGATATGTTTTCTTTGAAAAGGTTCTTATATTTTCTCAAAGATCCATAGGGTATAGAACTCAGTTTTAAGGTTTTACTCATTTAAAATGCATCTAAATAAGATTATTGAGTAATCAGACATTTTTCAGTATATAAAACAACAATGAACTTCAGAAGGAATTTCAAGAGAATTTTTCTCATGTCCCCCCACCTTGTACCTCCACCATCATAAACTTATTCCAAACACAGGAAGAAATGACTCCATTGCAAAGGATGGATTGGGTTATGATAGATTTTCATGTTCTTTCCAGGTCTGTAGGTCTGTGGTCTTCTTCAGAATATGATGCTATTGATGGATTGATCACCCATGCAAAAGATAATGTTTGCAGAAATACAAGAGTCACTGGTTTGTCTTTGCTGTAGACATCAGATACCGTAGAAGAATTTATTAGACAAATCAAAATCCTCCTCTCATATGAGTATTTTATTCTTTCACTCTTTAGATCATCTTGAATGAAAATCCATTTTTGATGACCTGTAATTGTTAGAGGTCATGATGCACATTATACAGAATTTTGGAAAAGAGCTAATTTGAATTTTCCTTGTGTTAGTCAGGGCCCCAACAGGAAAAGATGATGCTCTTGAATTAGGATAATTCAAGGAGGGTTTAATAAAGGCACTATTGATAAAGACGTGGGTGGGACATAGAGAAACTATAAAAAATAATGCAGGAACCACAAAGTACAGTGCTGGTAACTGCAGAGATGTTACTACTGCTTGGCCTGAAGGGAGATGAGA
Organism: Choloepus didactylus; assembly: GCF_015220235.1. Classification (NCBI taxonomy): domain Eukaryota; kingdom Metazoa; phylum Chordata; class Mammalia; order Pilosa; family Megalonychidae; genus Choloepus; species Choloepus didactylus. Next base: position 43,986,057 of record NC_051334.1, on the reverse strand, counting down.
AAGCAGTTGCTGGGACCCAGAAGGCAAGAGTCTTGTTGAGAAGGTTGCCCTTGGTTGAAGAACCATCCAGCTCAATGCTAACTGGCAGGGAGCGAGATATGGAGATAAGTATCCTGACTGTGCTTTATTTTCTCTTTTATCTTCTGTCAAGGATCCTCATGAGCTAAATCCAACTGTAAATTAGGGACAAGGAAGACATTGATAGATCAGCCTCTCAAGGCAGAGAGCAGGCTAGAGAATGATGGAGAACAGATATGGAGAGACAAATAGAAGACATCCTGGTATACCCTCCCCATTTAGCTACAAACTCCTTCAATTTATGGGGTATGGCAGCTTTTTGCTCATCTCTCTCAATCTCTCTCCTCACACCCCCTTACCACCAGAAAAAGTGACTTCAATTCTCTAAATAGCCTTCTGTGTCTGTGCCTTTCTTGTCTTTATAGGCAGGCTTCATTTTAAGGCTCTTATTTTCTACTTTCCATATTTTCAGTTTGCATGTGGCTTAGTCTCCAGTCTGTTTCCAACATTTTATATGAAGGTGCTTTGGAAACTCTAAAGTAGTTGCCATCCTCTTACAGCCTTCATTACCCCCCAGTTTTAAAAGATTATTCATGTTTAGGCAGTGACCCCCTTAACTTTTTCATGCTGAAAAGGGGTGTCAACTTTATGTGAAAAGGGGACACATCTGATTGATGTTCTTGAACTGTAACTCATAGCATTCTTTGAAATTTGCTCTCTAAATACTTGTTAAATTGCACTTGGAAAGTTATCACTCCTATGTATATATGTTATTGTGCCAGTTTGAATGTATTGTGTCCCCCAAATGCCATTATCTTTGATGTAGTCTTGTGGGGCAGACGTTTTGGTGCTGATTAGATTTGCTTGGAATGTGCCCCACCCAGCTGTGGGTGATGACTCTGATGAGATATTCCCATGGAGGCATGGCCCCACCCATTCAGGGTGGGCCTTGATCAGTGGAGCCATATAAATGAGCTGACTCAAAGAGAAGGAACACAGTGCAGCTGTGAGTGACGTTTTGAAGAGGAGCAAGCTTGCTAGAGAGGAACGTCCTGGGAGAAAGCCATTTTGAAACCGGAACTTTGGAGCAGACACCAGCCACGTGCCTTCCCAGCTAACAGAAGTTTTCCGGACGCCATTGGCCATCCTCCAGTGAAGCATTAGCAAACTAGAACAGTTATATATTCTACAATTAAAAATATGATTTAAATAAAAAAGGTTATTCATATGACAGATGCATTCCTATGCCACATCCATCCACCCGTTTGTTCATTCTTTGAAAATTCATTTGAAATTTACTGAATGCTTTTTCACACCAGAGCTTAAGAGAGAATTCCCATGGAATGGTGGACATGTCATTCACAAAGGCTAGTATTGGGGATGGGCTAGGCTGGGCGTATGATGAACTATAGGCTCTTGGAAGAAATCCTTAGCCAGTGGAACAAATGAACCCAAACCAACCAAGGTCATATCCTGTGTCAGCTTGAAGCACAGTGCCCACCACATGGGAGTACAGACCAATCCATCTGCAGAGTAGTTGTAAAAAGGTAGAGGGACCATTAAACAACAATAATACAGGCCCATCAAAAGCAGGAATTCTTTGTGTCTTAGAGGTTGTTCAAATGTTTCTGTCCTCAATGTACACTTATTGCACAGGAATAGAGGATTAGACCTGGTTCCTGCTCTCAAGTGGTTTCATTCATTTACAAGAATGGAACAGGTAGTTGTTAATGGCTTCAAGGACCCCTTTTTTAGTGTTTCACACACTATCTCCTCCACTTGCTCTGAATTTTCTTTAACATTTATATGTAATGGACACTTCTATTCCATTCTCAAACAGCAGGCTAACTTTCTACTGTTCCCAAGCATGTTTCCATTCCATTTTAATTTATTTCACAATAAAGTATAACTGATTATGTATGTTTTTATACATATATGTATACATATATGTATGTATATACACACATACATATGTGTATACATATGCATGTTTTGATAGGAGTTGGGATGGGGGCATTTTGTGCTTAATCAATCTACTGTGCCCACTGCAAAGTTGGGGGTGTGAGGTTACAGTCTGTCCCTTCCCCACTTTTCTAATCCCTGGTTTTGAGTAACAACCATGACCCAAACTGTGCTACTTCAGTTGACATTTGGAAGGGCAATTCCCTACATCCAATATATTGTTCTACATGCAATGTTGTCTTGGATTCACAGAAGAGTGTTTGGGCAAAAGCATGCCCTTTTGGATTCACTCTCCCTGGAACACGGGTACCACATTATTTATTTCACTCTAGACCAGGTTTCTCAAACATGGAGTGCACATAGAACTGCCTGATGACCTTGTTAGAAATACAGAGGTCTAGATCATGGGACTGTGATCCAACAGATCATGGGTGATTACCATGAACTGGCATTATGTATTGTACTGGAAACCTCTTGAGCTTCTGCTTATTATTTTTGCCCCACCATGGACTCCAGTTGCTTTTATGCCAACTACTTCCAAACAGGTTTTGGCAATTTCATACAGGTGTAACTGGATAGCACTTCACCATCAGCCAGCACCTCATACTTCTTGCTTTTTGCCCCAGGTTTCTCTGATATAATAGCCTGGAAGGCCTGCTACAACTCACTCAGCACTTACATGTGAGTAACGCAGAAGTATAGGGGAGTTAACACTCCATGGGGTGACCCTTGACCAATGCAAGATAAGAACCATTGGATAAAAACTTTACCAGGTGACCTGTTTTGAGACCCATTCCTTTATGATGTTTAGAAGTTTCTCCAAAATCAAATCAGGCACCATACTTGACAATGCATCTTTGTATTGTTTTGTCCTCCTGCACTTCTGTTTCTTTAATTCCTTAGCTTCCTTAGCCCTGATCCCCAGGATCACTTCCCAAATAAACTGCCTACATCAAAATCTTTGTCTTGGGTTCTGCTTACAGGGAACCTGGACCTAAGATTCAAGCTTCCTGGATAGTCCTGACGAATGAATCAAGCTTTGAGAAATTCTCCAAAATTCTGTGCAGAACAGATGTGGTTAAAATCATATTTCAATGTGTTTGTAAAGTAGGGCATTCTCAACACCACCTCTTTTCATTAATCCCAGAAATATACATTGCAAAAAAGATTCTGAAGTCAGCAGTTATAGGAGCATAAGTACAAACCTCAAGTAAATCTCATTATTAGCAACAGACCACCATCTGTGACAGAAGCCAACAACTGCCCAGATACTGTGGCTAGTACTCTCTGTCCTCAGAAAAGGTCTGGGTGATGGTTCAATGTGACTTATGATAATCTCCCTGCTATTTCTTGGAAAAACAGGACTCATGCCACTGAGAAGCCTATGCTTATCTTAAATCTTCATATGAATAAACTACCAATTTATAATAGTACAGTATGGTGAAAAATTTGGCTGGTCTTTGTCCTCAGTTCCTGGGGAAGTAACTTCTGAATTTTTGGAATTTCCTGTAATAGGAGTATATTTTGTTCTTAGTAGTGGGCCCAGGACCACACCTGATGGTTCCTATGCTAATAAGACCACAGGGAAGGGCCAACACACCCGCAGTTTTAGGGTGGGGGCTGGCCATACCAGGAAGACCAACCAGGTGATTAAGGGGTTGGGGTTTTGAGCCACAACATATCAGCCCCACCTCCCTAATTTCTGGGAGAGGAGGGGTCTGCAGATTGAGCTCAATGTTGGGGACACTGATTCTATCAACCATGACTACTTAATGAAACTCCATATAAACTTCTGACACTTGACGCTCACGAGGGCGTCCATGATTGATAAGATACATCGCAGCAGTGCCAGGAGGGTGACATGACCTGACTCATGGAAAGGATGTGGAAGCTTGCATTTAAGACCCTCCCAGACCTTGCCCTATGTTTATCTTCTTTTGGTTTCTTTTTATTTGTATCCTATAATTATAATAAAACTGTAACTGTAAATATAGCATTTAGTGAGTTCTGTGAGTTGTTTTAGCCAATTATCAAACCTGAGGCTGTTGTGGGAATCCTTGAATTTGTGGCCAGTTGGTGAGAAGTGGGGGTGGCCTGGGCCTCTGAACTTGCAACTGGTTCTTGAAGAATAATATTGTAGATAATTGCCCTTAACCTGTGGAATCCGGCCTAACTCCAGGTATTTGCAGTTGCTGATGAAAGTTTCTGATACATATATAGTTGGCATCAGAAGCTGTTGTGGAAACTAGAAGTTTTTGATAACCGACAGAAATAGCCCTTAACTCGGCAGAACGGATATTCTAACCTGGACTTTCTGCTTCTGCTACTAGGCTGACAGGTGGCCAGCTCAGTTCAAAAAACCAAATAATTACTGAACAGAATGGTCAGCTCAGTAGAAAGGATGACAACTACAGGCTCTGAATAGCAGGATCTAAAGTCCACCCAAGAGCTTGTCAATCTTATGTGCCTAGACATAGTTGGAAAAAAAATCCCTGGGGGAGAAGGGAAATAATAAACTGAGGAAGACAAATGCAAAAAATTTGTTTGGGGTGCAATGTGTGTGTGTGTGTATGTGTGTGTGTGTGTACATAAAATGACAACATTATCTTAACCAAGAATGAAGTTTTTAGTGTTCAGAAGACTGGTTTGGTCACTGCATGGGTGATTAACTATGGAGGAATAGAATGCACATGACAAGGGTAGACCAACTAGGCTGGGCATAAACAAAGACCTTACATCTGCTGTTAATGGAATGAGCCTTGAAATGGGTATTATACTGCTCATGTTGTAGTTGAAAGGGCTTGGACTTGGGGCAGATTTGGGTTTATACCACAGCTCTACCACTTACCAGCTGAGTGCCAATCAGTTTACTTGACCTCTCTAATAATACTTCCTGGCAGGGTTGTGAAGATTAAATGTGAATGTATAAAAGGCACCTAGCTTAATTCTTAGTCTGTAGTAGTCATTCAAAAAATGGCATATACTATAGCATTTGCTACAATAAAATTATTTTAGCAGACTATAATTTAGTATACACAGGTTACATCTTGCCTTTTGTATAAAGAATCTTCATTCCTGAAGTGCCTAAAGAACCTAATTATAAGGACAAAATTAGAGGGAAACCTTGTGTGTATATGAGGTAATTGAATATATATGCATTTATGATTTTTCTGTAAACCTATAAATGCTCTAAAAAGGAACAAATAAAAAATGTAAAATGTAGGTAATTATGCATATACTGATAATGTTATATACACTTCTATTTATATTTTTTTATTTTTAAGAATTCCTATTTTTAAATGTCTGTTCCTCTTTGTCCTATTCCTTTTATGTATTTGCAATATCTTCTCAGCTCTGCAAGGTATTGATAAATTATTCAGGGCAAAAAGAGGTTAATCAAGCAAACAAAAGTTTCTCTTTAAATGCTTTTTTCTGCTTATATGGTGATTCTTGGTTGTCTGTTTACATTTACAAGGGGAAGAGTAAACAGCTGATTGGAAGCTTCTAGCACATGAGTGGGATTCGTCAAATGAGAATGTAATTGTAGAGTTACCTGGCTGGGCCATTTCACTGGGGAAACTTTGTTTAGGTCTTTCTTCTTGGGCTGGTCCTATTCCTTAGAGAAGGCTTTTCCTGTAGTTTGCTTGAGGGTAAAGGCATGGCGACCAACATTCTGAGAGCGGAGTGGGGAAGAGGTCTTGGGAGGGCTCTGCATCTAGTATATATATATTCACTTAATCTATCCATTTCCATCACAACTAGACTGGAGGTCACTAAGAATAAAGGCTCTCCTTTTGCCTTATCCAGAGAATAAATCTCCAATAATTTTCTGGGGGAGTGGGAAGAAATTTCAAGAAGTAAGTAAAATGGATCTGGGAACCTAATTGCTTCCTAAATGGACTATAAACTCATCTTCCTTATTTAGAATCTTTCCTTTTCCCTTTCCCAACATAAGCTCACTTCTCGAAGTAAGGCTACCATTGGAGATTTTGTTTTGTAAACTGATGTACACTGCTTAAGATTCAATATACTTGAGCTTTCTAAAATTGATTATGCTTTCTTGCCCATTAGATTTCCAGTTTCCAAAATTTTGTTACTGTTATGTCTTCTACTGTTTCCCCAAATGTTTCAGTTTGCTAAAGCTGCCAAAATGCACTATACCAGAAATGGATGGGCTTTTACAAACGGGGTTTATTCATTCACAAATTTACAGTTCTAAGGCCATGAAAATGTCCCAATTAAGGCAGTAACAGGACGATACCTTCACTGAAGAAAGGCTGATGGCTTCTGGAACACCTCTGTCAGCTGGGAAGGCAAGTGGCTGGTGTCTGCTGGTCCTTTCCTACTGGGTTGTCTTGCTTTCAGCTTCTGATTCTAGGGGCTTTCTCTTTAAGCATCTTTGGGTTCTCACTTAGCTTCTCCAGGGCAAACTGTGGGCTTCATCTCTTAGCTTAGCATCTCCAAACATCTTTCTGTCTGCATCTCCAAGCATCTGGGTCTGTGTCAGCTCTTAACTGTCTCTCTCTCCCTGAGCTCTCTTAAGAACTCCAGTAAACTAATTAAGACCCACCTTGAATGGGCATCATCACATCTCCATGGAAATAATCTAATCAAAAGGTCCCACTCACAATAGGTCTGCCCTCACAAGAGTGGATTAAAAGAACATAGTCTTTTATGGGGTACATAACAGACTCAAACCAGCACACCAACCATTATGGTTGTATGCCTTTTAAAAAGGCAATGTTATTGTGTTATAGGAGGGAAAAAGTAGATGAATTTGTTCAATGTGCCATCTTTACCTATACATTTTATTTTATTTACCTATACTTTTATTATGATCTTGAATTAAATCTATTTAGTGTGGAATTTTAATTTTTGACCTTTACATACATGGTATACAACAAAACAAACCTCTAAAAGATGGAGACAAAGGAGGAATAAGTAAGTAATGAAGGAAAAAATGGATTTGAAATGAATTTGTACCTGAGCCTAGGCCTCAGTCCAGCCATGTCAGTTGGTCCCATATTTGGTTAGGACATATAGGAGTGTTTCCTTCCACTGGTCTCCCATGTGAATAACTTAATGAAATTCTTACTTTCTTCATCTGGCATTTGCCCTCAGAAATATGTTGTACAGGATAGTTAGCTCCATATCTCAGCACACTCCCTAAATTCTTACTATCTCTAAGGGTGTTACACAGACAAATGCACAGTGACCAGAAAGAAAACAGCATTGATATGTATCTGTTTGTGTGAGTATGTGTATAAATTTGTTTGGAGTCTGGTATTGGCTGTGCTCTCAATTCTCATCCTGCTTACCTGTAGTAACTTCAGTGCTCATAAATAAGGTAAGCTCACACTCCGTGGTGCTATAAGAATGAAAGCTGATTCTTATTCAGGCACATGGGTCCCAGCTTCCTTAGAAAGCTTAGCAAATACAGATTTTAGTCCCTTCCAAAACCTGTGATCCCAACACGCTTTCTTTGGGGTGTATTGGTCTTGGCTCCCCTTCCCACAGTACATTTTTAATCCAGAAGAAAGTAAAGAAAAAATCACTTTTGATCTGTTCCAGGGGAGCTTCCATGGTCACTGCCAGCTGTCATGTCTCCTCCTATTTCTTACACCCAGAAAAGAAAAAATGAAAAATATGATAGATATTTTTGAAGAACTAAACTTTTAAAACATGTTTACCAATTTTCCTAGTGTCTGATCCAATAAACTCCACCCATAATTCCTGAGTTGAAGTAGCTGTCATTTAATTCCTCTGGACATTAGTTTATCTATAACATAAGGAGATGAGAATTTACGATCTCTTCCAAACTTTAATAATTGTTCTCTATCTTCTTGTATGCCCAGACTGTACCAGGGAATATTTACATTTATTCTGATTCCATTTGAGAATGAAATAGAGAAGCAAGATATCAGAGAAGCCCTCAAATTAGGTTTTGCTAACAGAGAGGATAGGAACTTGTTAAACAAAGAGAGAGTTGGCTGTTCTTTCCTTCATAGGACATTGGCTATGGCCTCTGGAAAAACGATTTAGATAGAAATTGGATTGAGCAATCCTGTGAACAAACACATGGATTATTTTGAGAGATATGGTAGGGCAAAGGTGAATGTAAAGTTGGGGAGAGAACCAGAGAAGGGAGCTGCTATGGTTAACTGAACAGCCAAGGGAAGTAGGAGAATTGAGGTCAGGATGGGGCAAGCTTTACCCTTTTAGGAGTAGGCATGGATATAGGAGTAAAATGGAAAGAGGCATCATCCTCTTTCCCTGGAGGAACTTGTAGAAAAGGTGAGGGAAAGCAGAAGCATTGGTACCAGGAACATCCAGCCTGCTGGGAGCTCCTAGTTAAGGAATAAGACCAGAAGTGAAACTGGAGAGCTGAATAGTACTGACAGCTGGGGGCAGGGAGCTAAGGTTTGAATTCTGGTTCCACAACTAACTGGAACTAGCTGGGTGATTTGCCAATGTCTAGCCTTCAGGTTTCTCATCTGTAAAATTAGCAAATTGTATTACAATTCTCTAAGACCCTGTAGCTTTAACATTTTTATGACCTTAAGAAATGGAAAAGGAAAGGTTCCTTCATATTTACTGAAAATTATTATTCATGACAATAAAAACAACAGCTACTAGCTACTATTAATTGATTGAAACTTGTGAGTAAAGTAGTTCATCAGCTATAAAAAGCACAGATAGTTAAATATTTTACCAAAATTGCATATTTGATAAAAGACAAATGCAAGATTTGAAATCAGACTAATAAACAATGGATTTTAAGTCACAGAGCTAGAAATTACCTTAAACTTAAACAGAAGTATTTAAGCCACTACTTCATTTCAACAAATGAGGAAACAGAAGAGTAGAATCCTTGTCCCAGTACTCATTACAGGTATAAACTTAAGTCCCTCTCCTTGTTCAGTTTTCTGGGTCTCTAACTGTAGTGTAGCTTTTTTCCAATGCCCTAGGCTGCCTTGCTCAAGAGAAATTGCCTCAAGCTAGTCTGAAGCCGTGCCTTTCAATAAATAACTATTTAGGGCACAAGGGAAGTAACACGAGCCCCTTAGAGAAAGGCAGCCATTCAAACATGCTGGGCTCAGTGTGCCTGAAAGGCCTTTTGCTAAATATATGACTTTCAGACTTGATTGGATGTGTTTTTTTTTTTTTTTTAAACAAAACATTGTTTTTCCAGGACCTTATACTCTGGACTTTACTCCATTCAAATTAGTGTATGTAACAAGATGTGCCAGGTTGTATCTGAGAAGGGAACCTGCCTCTCCTCAGCAAACTTTACATAAAATGTCGGTATTGCCACAAGGTCAACTCTGCTTATATTATCCCGAGGTGCAAGTTCCCTGTCTACTGTGAGCATTTAATGAAAGAGTCAGACATGGTGGTTTTGCTATGTTATTTAATCCTGGACTGCCCTGAACTGTTTCTGGAGTCAATAGCAAAGCACTGTGTGAGACAAAAATTTTAAAAAGGGGGAAAGAATATAATAAAGCCATACGTGTTTTCTTCTCACCTTTGGTTATAGCTCAACGAATACCCTCTTTTCAAACTTCTTTCTTCTCCCCACTTTTATTTTAGAATATAATTTTAAAAAATATTTTAATATTTGATGAAAGTAAATCAAGTAACAATAGTACAAAATTATATGTTATGAACGCTATCATGCAACAATGAGCTTTCATAATGAAAAATAACTGGAAGGTGTTATTTGAAAATAAAAATAATCTTGAATTTGGAGTGCTTGCATTTGTTCTCAACATGCTTATTAATTGTTACCTGACCTTTTATTTAAATAAACAAGCACAGAGCTTTTACTGGGTCCTCCAATAGAAAAAAAGGCAAAGAATATGAACAGAAAATTCACAGAAGAAGCAAAAAATATGGCCAGTAAATATGTCAAAACTTTCACAATTTTCTTTATGTTGAATTGTACTTTTTGGAAACAGTTAATATATGGATAAAATCCATTGTTGACAAGGATGTGGAAAAATGAATACTCATACAGTTGGAGAGTGTGTGAATAAATACCATCTCTGGAGGGATTTGGGGAATAACTAGCAAAATAAAATTTCATGCATCCATTGACCTGGTAGAATACTGACACGAGTACTTAAGATTTTAACAATATCATAGTTACATAACTACTGGTAAGTATAAAAAATGCCAATCAATATTGTATCAGTAAAGGAATGTTTAAAAATTATGGTACATTAATGCATCTAGTTAAAAGAATGAGATAGATCTAAGTGAATTGGTATGATGACTGTCCTTAATATGTTGGTGAGGGAATACAGCAATTTGCGGAAGAGTATATAGGTATGATCTCATCATTGTAAAAATCAAAATGAAATTTAGGTTGGAAAATTTGTGCATACATAATAAAGCTATTAACAATAGTTACCTTTGGGAACAAGGGTTAGGAGCACAAAAGTGAATCCTTTCTTGCTGGTACGTTATTTATTTCCTTGCTTGTTTTACAATGACCATGAATTGCTTACGTAATTTAAAAATAAAGGTAAAAAACATTAATTCAGAAGTAGGATCTTAATTTGAATTCCTGGACAAAATCTCCTCCAGGAATATCTTGTAATAGAAATTTCTGCTGCTTCTCTCATCTGATCCTGGCCCCAGAACTCACCCATTCTAAGGTGGGGCTGACCACAACAGTGGTGCTGATCACCATTGAAGACAATGGGTAGTGAAGGCCCAATTGCAGGTCCCTGAACACATGCAACATTAATTCCAAAGTGCTCCTCTCATAGCATGTCTTTTATTCTTACTTAATTTAGCTCAAAGTTTTATTCTTGTTACAGCTTGGCTTAGAGGTGAGTTTATCAACTATTGTTCTCAGGGACAATTAGGTGTCACTTCCCAAATTCTGCATTTATAGTGACAGCACCAGATTCTTCCCAACTACATCTTTTTATTTTTTAAAACAGCTTTATTGAGGTATTATTGGCACACAATAAATTTCACATATTGGAAGTGCACAATTTGATAAACCTTTACATATGTATATACCCATGAAACTATCACCACAATCAAGATCATGGACATATATCCACATATTCCTAAAGTTTCCTCATGCCACTTTGTAACCCCTCATTCCTACACATTCCCACCATCCCTCCAATCCTTAGACAACCACTGATGTGCTATATGTCACTACAGATTAGTTAGCATTCTCTGGAAATGTATATAAATGGAAACATATAGTAGGTATTCTATTTTTGTCTAGCTTTTACATTCAGCACAATTATTTTGAAATTTCAACCACTTTCTGTGTAAAACAGTAGTTGGTTCATTTTTATTACTCGATAATATCCCATGGTACAGATATACCATAATTTGTGAATCCACTCACCTGTCGGTGGGCATTTTGGTTGTTTCATTTTTTTCTATTATAAATAAAGCTGCTATGAATATTAGTGCAAAAGTCTTTGTGAGTTTATACATTTTCATTTCTCTTGGTTAAAAATATCTAGGAGTAGGATGACCAGGTCATATGATAGGTACATATTTACCTTTTCAAGAAACTGCCAAATGTTTTTTTCCAAAGTGGTTGTACCATTTTACATTCTTATTAAGAGTGTGTCAGAGTTCCCCTTGCTCCTCATCCTTGCCAATACATGGAACTGCCAGTAATTTTAATTTTAACTGTTCTAGTAGGTGCATAGTAGCATTTCATCATGGCTTAAATTTGAATTTTCCAGAACAAAGACATGGATCATATAATAATGTGGATGAACCTTGAGGACATTATGTTGCGTGAAGTTGGTCAGAAACAAAAGGACAGATTCTGTATGGTCTCACTAATATAAACAAACATTAATGAACAAACTTTGGGAGTTAAAAGCTGATAACACAAGCTACCAGGAGATAGAAAGACGGTAGAGATCAGGCATTTGATGCTGAAGGACTACAGAAATGTTCAGCAGGATTGATTGTATAGATCCAGAAACAGATAGCATAATATTGTGAAATGGTAGCACAATATTGTAAGTACATGGAACAAAGACATCTGTGAGTAAAGCTGAAAGAGGTGGGATAGGGAATGTACGACACCAGAGGTAAAGATAGATGATGAAGACTGGGAGTGTATAACTTGGCAAAAACTGGAGTGGCCAATGACTGTTGCTAAATGTACAAATATAAAAATGTTCTCACATGTGGGAGAACAAATGAATGTCAACCATGCAGAGTGTTGATAAAGGGATGGTATTTGGGAAAAAAACATAATCAAAGCAAACTGAAGTCTATGGTCAACAGTAACATTGTAATATACCTCCATTAAATGTAACAAAGGCAATAAATCAATGCTAAGTGTGTATGAGAGGGGGATATAGGGGAGGAATATGGGATTCTTGGTAGTGGTGTTATTTTCTGTCCTTGCTATTATATTGAATTATATGACATGTTATTTTTCTTTTTATCATCTTTTTTATTATTGCTAAAAAAAAACATTTTTTCTTGTACTCATCATTATGTTCAAGTGCTGATTGTGGTGGTAAATATACAACTTTATGATGATACCATGAACGACTGACTGTACACTGTGGGTAAATGTATGGTATGTGAATATAACTATAAAATTGTAGGAAAAATATATAGGAGTCAAAGTGTTAGAGAAAACATGGTGAGAGGGATGTACCTATCTACTGTTGATGAGCAGGTAGAATGGTGTAGCCTTTCTGAAGGTCAGTGTGGTGGTTCCACAAGAAGCTAAGTATGTGGGGACCATAAGGTCCTGCATCCTCATTATGGGGCATGTCATTGGAAGATCTGAAAGCAGAGACATGAATGGACATTTGCACACTGGTGTTCATGGAGGTAGTATTCATGATTTGCAGAGGGTGGAGGTGACCTAAGGGAATACAGACTGAGGAACAGACTGGTGAACTGTGACATATGCAATGGAATATTGAGCAACTACAAGAAGGAGTGAAGCTGTGAGACACACAATGAGGTGAATGGATCCTGTACACAGTATTTGAGAGAAGTACACCAGAAACAAAGGCAAATACTATAATGCCCCACCAATATGGACTAACTACAATGTGTAAACCAGAATTGAATCTTAGAACACAGCCTAACATGGAAATGATTATTGTAGTGGTCCCTAGATTGTAAGCTCTTAAAGTAGTCAACTCTATTCCTGAATTGTAATGCCTATCTCTAAATTTTGAGATGCTGATCCCTTAATGTGTAACCTGATTGGTCTCTGAAACAATGGGTATCTCTGAGACACCTGAAACTCAGAGCTAGAGCTCGGTAGATATGTATGTCAGTATAGCACATACAACAACTGTTAAAAAAAAAAAAAGCTGAAAAAGAGCCCAGACTTCAATTAGTGATATGAATGAAGCAGATCTGGTTAAGACTAGGGCAAACCAGGCCAAAGGGTAAGGGTTGAAACTGACTGTGTTTTAAAACTTCAACTTCAATGTGAGACCAAGGGAAGAGATGTCTATTTGGTGCAGGATCTATATTTTCTAAACAGTATAACTCTAGCTCGGTTTGTTCAAACACCACAATTACATGGAACTTTGAATAGGAAGCAAGATATGGTAGGTTAGTATAGGTTAGAGTGAAATAGTGACACATCCCAAAGTAATCTGGGCAGAGAATAAAAAATTTATTTACAGCCCCCCTCCCCAGCCCCGAGGATCTGGGGGAAGGTACGGAAGTGTTGGACTTCCTCACCTGGACTGGTGTTGATGTTGTCACAAACATTGGGACTGGTGGTTTGATGTGCCAAGCCCTCTATCATGGGACTTGCCCTTATGAAGCTCATTACTGCAAAGGAGAGTCTAAACTTGCATGTAATGGTGCCTAAGAGTCTCCCCCTGAGTACCTCTTTGTTGCTCAGATGTGGCCCTCTCTCTCTCTCTGAGCCATCTCAACAGGTGAACTCGCTGCCCTCCCCCCTACATGGGACCCGACTCCCAGGGGTGTAAATCTCCCTGGCAATGCAGAATATGACTCCTGGGGATGAATCTGTACCCAGCATCGTGGGGTTGAGAATATCTTCTTGACCAAAAGGGGGATGCAAAATGAGACGAAATAGTTTCAGTGGCTGAGAGATTTCAAATGGAGTTGAGAGCTCACTCTGGTGGACATTCTTATGCACTATATGGATAACCCTTTTTAGGTTTTAATGCATTGGAATAGCTAGAAGTAAATACCTGAAACTATCAAACTGCAACCCAGTGGCCTTGACTCTTGGAGACGATTGTATAACAATGTAGATTACAAGGGGTGACAGTGTGATTGTGAAAACCTTGTGGATCACACTCCCTTTACGTAGTGTATGGATGGATGAGTAGAAAAATGGGGACAAAAACTAAATGAAAAATAGGGTGAGATGGGGGGGATGATTTGAGTGTTCTTTTTTACTTTTATTTTTTATTCTTATTCTGATTCTTGCTGATATAAGAAAAATGTTCAGAAATAGATTGTGGTGATGAATGAATAACTATATGATCATACTGTGAATAGTTGATTGTGCACCATGGATGGTTGTATGGTATGTGAATATATTTCAATAAAACTGAATGTAATTAAAAAAATTTGAATTTTCCTAATGACTAATGATGTTCAGCATCTTTATTTGCCATTCATAGATCTTCTTTGGTGAAGTGTCTGTTAAAATATTTTCCTTGTTTTTTAAATTGGTTTTTGTGGTAGGTAGTTTGAAGTTGTATGTACCGCAGTAAGGCCATGTTCTTTTAATCTATCCCTGTGGGTACAGACCAGTTGTAGGCAGGACCTTTTGATTAGGTTATTTCAACTGAGATGTGACCCAACTCATTCAAGGTGGGTCTTAATCCTCTTACTGGAGTCCTTTATAAGAGAATAAAGGACATGCAGAAAACAGAGAGAACCACCCAGAGAAGTTTAGAGAAAAGCCCCGGAGAAGCTAAGAGAGGACTCACAGCAAATACAGAGAAAGCCACTGAAGCCAGAAGCTGAAAACAATGAAACCTGGGAGTGAAGGGCCAGCAGATGCCATCATGTGTCTTCCCATGTGACAGAGGTGTCCCAGATGCTGGCAACCTTTCTTCAGGAAGGAGGCATTGTTTTGTTGATACCTTAATTGGACATTTTCATGGTCTTAGAATTGTAATTTGTAAGCTAATAAATCCCCATTGTTAAAAGCCAATCCATTTCTGGTAGTTTGCATTTCAGCAGTTTTAGTTTCCAACCCAATCAAAACTAATACATTGGCCCTCACAATATTGCATCAAAGATAATGATGTTTGGCGGGACATAATATATCCAAACTAGCACATCCTGTTTATCCAAATTTTCTTTTATAAGTTGTGCTTTGGTGTCATATTTAAGAAATCTTTGCCTAACCCAAGGCACAAAGATTTTATGCTATATTTTCTTCTAGAAATTTTATAGTTTTACTTTTAATACTTTTAGGTAAATATCACATTATGAGATAATTATAATAGTACAAGGTGTGTGTGCCGGTTTGAATGTATTGTGTCCCCCAAATGCCATTATCTTTGTAGTCTTGTCAGGGCAGACATTTGGTGCTGGTTAGATTTGCTTGGAATGTGCCCCACCCAGCTGTGGGTAGTGATTCTGATGGGATGTTCCCATGGAGGCATGGCCCCGCCCATTCAGGGTGGGCCTTGATCAGTGGAGCTGTATAAATGAGCTGACTCAAAGAGAGGAACGGAGTGCAGCTGGGAGTGATGTTTTGAAGAAGAGCAAGCTTGCTAGAGAGGAACATCCTGGGAGAAAGCCGTTTTGAGGCCGGAGCTTTGGAGCAGACGCCGGCTGCCTTCCCAGCTAACAGAGGTTTTCCGGACGCCATTGGCCATCCTCCGGTGAAGGTACCCGATTGCTGAGGTGTTACCTTGGATGCTTTGTGGCCTTAAGACTGTAACTGTGTAGCGAAATAAACCCCTGTTTTATAAAAGCCTATCCATCTCTGGTGTTTTGCATTCTGCAGCATTAGCAGACTAGAACAGTGTGTATGGCAGGCAGAATTCTAAAATGGCCTTGAAGAACCTTGGCTCCTGGTATATATACAGCCTCTCACAGTTATTCAAACACTAATCTAGGTGCTACTATAAATGGATTTTGCAGATGTAATTAAGGCCTCAAATCATTTGACCTTAAGATAGAGAGATTATCTCAGATGGGACCCCTAATCAAGTGAGTCCTTGAAAGGGATGAAGCTCTTCCTGAAGTAAGAGATTCAAGGAGTTTGAGGGATTGAACGTGGGGGAGATTCTCTATTTATGGCTTTGAAGATGGAGGGAACCACATGGGAAAGAAAGTGGAGCCAGTGTGGCCCCTGGATGACATCCAGCATGGAAAGAGGGAACTCAGTCCTACAACCATAAGGAACTGTATTCTGTCACAATTACAGGAGCTTTCTGTCACAATTACAGGAGCTTGGAAGAGGACTCTGAGCTCCTTATGATAACGCAGCTTGGCTGATATTTTGACTATTGAACTGTGAGCTAATAAATGGGCATTACTTTAAGCCACAAGTCTGTGATAATTTTTTATGCAGAAATTGAAAATTAATACAGTATAAATCAAAGTTCTTTTGTTTTCACATATGGCTATCTAATTATTTAAGCACCATTTGTTGAAAAGGCCATTCTTTATTCTGTTGAATTTCCTTTGCACCTTTGTCAAAAATCAATGTACCCTATTTGTGTGGGTTTATTTCTGCTCTGCTTCATGGATTTATTTGCATATATTTATGTTAAAAACTCACTCTCTTAATAACTGTTATTTCAGACTACATTTTGAAAACAAGTCATGTATATTCTCCAATTTCATTATTTTTCCAAAATTGTTATGGCTATTATAGATCCTCTGCTTTTTTATTTACATTTTAGAATCAGACGTCATTTTCTAATAAAAAGAAAAACACACCCAAAGCTGTTAGGATTTTGATTGAGATTGTGTTAAATCTATAGACCAATTTGGAGAGAATTGGTACTTTAAGAGCATTAAGTCATCCAATTAATAAAAATGGTATATCTCTTTATGTATTTAGATATTATTGTTGGATTAAATTTGTAAAATTTTAAAGCAATTTTGTACCTATGTTCATGAAGGATATTGTTCTGTAATTTTATTTTTATAAAATATCTTTGTCTGTTTTTTTAATCAGGATATTTCTCATCTAATTGAAAGAGTTGGGAAGTATTCCCTTGTTTAAATATTTTGGGAATAGTTGGTATAGAATTAATATTATTTTGTCTTTAAATTTTTTGGTAGAAGTCACCAGTGGTGACTTATGACCTTAGTTTCTGTTTTTGTTTCTTGGGGTTTTATTTTTTGGGAAGGTTTTTGTCCACAAATTCAATTTTAAAATAGATATAGGACTAGGGCTTTTCAGGTTATTCATTACTTCTTGAGTGAACATTGATAGTTCTGTCTTCCAGCATATTTTCCCATTTTCTCTAAGTTGTGAAATTTGCTGGCATAAAATTGTTCATAATCTTTCCTTAATAAATACAATGGGTTTTAAATATTTTTGCAATTACTTTAATACTCCTTCTTTCAAACAATGGAGACTAATTCCCTTCCCTTTACTCCTGAAGTGTACTAAATGGCTTGCCTGAACAAATACAATGTGGCAGAATTGAAAGTGGGTGATGCCCAAGATTAGAACATAAAAGACATTGTAGACTATGACTCAGCAAAACTGCAGTGTAAGACACTCTTGGCAAACAGTCCCATTAGAAATAGCAGAAAATGGACAGAAATTATTAGAATACACTTTTTCCAAAACTCTGGAAAATGATTGAGGTTGGATAACAATTCAACCAATATTGAATCCAGAAAAAGAAAACCTAAAAGCAATAAGAGAGCAGCAAGTTTACTTGTTTGAGCCTTTCCCCATCTCTCTGTTCTGTGCAACAGTTTGTGTAACCCACAGCAGTGGCATGGTGGTCTACATGCATTCAAGTGTGAGCCCCTGAGGCCTGATTATAGGCACAACTAAACAACAATATTTGATGTCTTTGTACATTGGCCTCAACTGGTTTTGTGGACAACTGGCTCAAGGAGTGTATCTGGGTCGCCTAACCTGGAATTTACCCAGAAAGGAGAAGTAGCATGAAAAGAGGAAGCAGAGTAGTGGGGCAGAGCCAGTGTGGAAAGGTGGAGTGAAATGGTAGAATGGAGCCAGAGTTGAAAGTTTGAATAGAGCAGTGGAGTGGACCTGTGATTGAGACTAGAAGCACAGCCCAGGAGCCCAGGAAGAGAAGCTGGGGGAAAGCTCCTTTATTTAGGAGAGGAAAGAGTTACACATACTGGGAAATTTTTGAAAGCTACTGCACATGCCCAGGGAAAGATGCATACTCAGAAGACCTGAGAAGAACCTAAGTGCTCCTCATGGGCTCTTCTATAGGTTCAGTAAAACTAGGTGGAACATTGAAGAAACATTCAACACACAGCAGACCAAATCCACATTAAAACCCTGAGTAAGAGGGAGAATCTTACTTTTAGAATTAGCACATCAACATATTCAAATACCCAGCTTTCAACAAAATATTACAAGGCAAGCAAAAAACCCTACAGAAAGATATAGCCCATCCAAAGGAAAAAATAAAACAAGAGAGGAAACCCAGAAATGGGAACAACTAAAGAAACAGGTTAAGTCAACTCTACTAAATAAGTTCAATGAGCTAAAGGGAAACATGGACATAGACCTAAAAGAAATCAGGAAGATGGTGCATGAACAAAAGAAGGAATTAGAAATTTTGAAAAGGAACCAAACAGAAATTTGGGGTATGGAAAACATAGTAAAGGAAATTAAAAATACACTAGAGGGGTGCAACAGCAGATTTGAACAGGCAGAAGAAATAATCAGTGAACTGGAAGATAGGATGATTTAAATTTATTCAGTCTGAAGAGCAGAAAGAAAAGTGAATGAAAAAAAAATGACCAGAGCCTAAAAGACCTGTGAGTCAACATGAAGAATAACAACCTACACATTATGACAGTACCAGAAGGAGAAGAGAAAGAGAAATGGACAGAGAGAATATTTGAAGAAATAGTGGCCAAAAATTCCCCAAATTGATGCAAGACATTAATATGAACATCCAAGAAACTGAATGAACCCCAAATAGGATAAACTCAAAGAGGTCCATGCAAAGACCCATTGTAATTAAACTGTTGAAGGAAGGACAAAGAGAGAACCCTAAAAGGAGCAAGAGAGAAGCAAATCATCATGTACAAAGGATCCCCAATAAGATTATGTGCTGCTTTCTCATCAGAAGCCATGAAGGTGAGAGACAGTGGAATGACATATTTAAAGCACTGAAAGAAAAAAATCCAGTCAAGAATTTCATATCTGGCATAGTGACCCTTCAAAAATAATGGAAAGATTAAGGCATTCTAAGATAAACAAGATCTGAAGAAGTTTGACACCATTAGATCTGTCTTACAACAAATGCTAAAGGAATTCTTTAGGTTGAAAGGAAAGGACACTAGAAGAAATAAAGATCTCTGGTAAAGGTAACTACATGGGTAGATACATATGCCAGTATCATAGTGTACTGGGTATGTAACTCTACTTTTTATTTCCTAAAGATCTAAACTACAAATTTATAAGAAATAATCATATTTCTATGTTTTTGGGTACACAAAATATAAAAGGTAATTTGTGAGAAGAACAGTAAGAGGAGGTAGAGAGATATAGAAACAGAGATTGTGTATGCTATTGAAGTTAAGTTGGCATCAATTCAAACCAGATTGTTAAAGATTTTAGGTGTTAAACACAAGCCCCATGATAAAAAGAAACTATCTAAAAATATGCAGAAAAGGAAATAAGAAGATCAAACTGGTTCACTAATAAACATGAACTATACACTAAAGAAGGCAGCACTGGAGGAAATAAGGGACAAAAAAGGAATAAGACATACAAGAGAGAAATGACAAAATGGCTAATATAAGTTCTGCCTTATCAATTAATAACTTTGAATATAAATGGATTAAACTTCAATCAAAAGATGCAGATTGGCAAAAAGAATAAAGAAGAATGACCAAACTACATGTTACTTACAAGAGACTCATCTTAGACCCAAAGAAACAGACAGATTGAAAGTGAAGGGATGGAAAATATATTTCATGCAAATAGTAACCAAAAGAGAGCTGGAGTGGATATACTAAGGTTGAACAAAAAAAAAAACTTTAAGTCAAAATCTGTTACAAGAGACAAAGAAAGACATTATATATAAATAAAAGGGTCAATACAGCAAGAAAATATAACAATTACAAACATATATGCACCTAATCACAGAGCCCCAAAATACAGGAAGCAAATATTGACAAGACTGAAATGAGGAATTAGTTCTACAATAAGAGTTGGAGACTTCAACATACCACTTTCAATAATAGTTATAACAGCTGGAGAGAAGATCAATAAGGTAACAAAGGACTTGAAAAATATTGTTAGCAAACTAGAACTAGCAGACATACTCCACCACAAAACTGCAGAATATACATTCTTCTCTAATGCACATGGATGATTTCCCATGATACACTATGTGTTAGGCAAAATAAAGCAAAACAAAAAATAAGCAAAAAGAAAACAAGTATCAATAAATTTAAAAAGATTGAAATCATGTAAAGCATCTTCTTTGACCACAATGAAATGAAGCTAGAAATCAATTACAGAAGGAAAACTGGAAAATTCACAAATAAGTGAAAAACAACACTCTCTTAAACAACCAGTGGGTCAAAGAAGAAATCAAAAAGGAAATCAGAAAATTCTTAGAGACAAATGAAAAGGAAAAATAGAACATACCAAAATCAGTGGAATGCAGAAAATGCAGTGCTCAGAGTAAAATTTATGATGGTACAGGCCTACATTAACTAAGATGACAAGTGTCAAATCAATAACATAACTTCACATATTGAGAAACTAGAAAAAGAAGGGAAAACTAAACCTCAAGTTAGTAGAAGGAAGGAAATAATAAAGATTAGAGTGAATATAAATGTAATATAGAATAGAAAAGCAAGAGAATCAATGTTCCAACCAAGCTCAGCCCCAAGACTGAAGAACACACCAGGCACAGAGTTAGACATGAGTTTAATAGAACTTAAAAACAGGAGATGGTTCCACAGCTGTGGCTGGCTGGCAAAGATAGAAGTTAGCACTTCATAAGGAGCAGGGGGTGTCAGGGGGTGGTTTATAAAGGTTAGGACAAAGACATTCCATAGGGTGTGAGAACAGAGTTTCAGCAGGGTCTTGTGACACAGGGTTGTGGAGAATTGTTATCATCAGTGGACAGGGGAGGCAAGTTTCAATGTTTTGTTTATGATCCAATTTGTACATTCTCCCTCCCACCCAGGGAGGTTTGATGACCTTTAACATCTGTCTTGGTCAAGTAGGTGGTTATGTGCAATAACTTACTTTTACTATGGAGGGGGCCCAGGCCCTGGGTCTCCACAATCAATAAAATGAAAAGTTGGTTCTTGTGAAGACAAATAACATTGAAAAAAATTTAGTTAGACTTGCAAAGAAAAAATTGCAGAAGATGCAAATAACTAAAATAACAAAATCAAAGTAGGGATATTATTATTGATCTTGCAGAAATTAAAGGATTATAAGAGAATATTATGCACAATTGTATGCCAACAAATTAGATAATCTTGAGAAAATGGACAAATTCCTAGAAATACACAACTAGGTTAATCTGACTCAAGAAGAAATAGTAAGTCTCAACTGACCTATAACAAGTAAAAAGATTGAATCAGTAATCAGAAACCTTCCAACAAAGACAAGTCAGGGGTCAGATGATTTCACAGCTGAATTCTACCAAGCATTCAAAGAATGAACATCAACATTCCTCAAACTCTTGCAAAACTTTCAAGAGGAGGTGATTCTTCCTAACTCATTCTATGACACTACCATTATTCTCATACCAAATCCAGAAAAAGGCATCACAGGAAAGGAAAAGTAGAGTGCAATATCCTTTTGAATATAGATACAAATGTCTTCAACCAAATACTAGCAAACTGAATCCAGCAACACATTAAAAGAATTATATACCATAATCAAGTGGGATTCATCTCAGGTATGCAAGGGTGGCTCAACATAAGGAAATCAATTACTGTAATAGACCACATTAATAGAACAAAGGACAAAACAACACATGATCATCTCAATGGATGCAGAAAAGGTATCTGACAAAATCCAGCACCCCTTCCTGATAAAAACACTTAGAAAACTAGGAATGAAACTTCCTCAACATGATAAAGATCAGATATGAAAAAACACAGGTAACATTATATTCTATAGTGAAAGACTGAAAGCCTCCCTCCTGAGGTCAGTAATAGGCCAAGTATGCTTGCTTTCATCACTGCTGTTCAACACTGTATTGGAAGTTCTAGCATGGGCAATTAGGCAAGAAAAAGAAATAAAAGACATTGGAAGGGAAGAAGTAAAACTATCTCTATTCACAAATGACATGATCATATGTAAAATAAGAAAGAATACACAAGAAAACTACCAGAGCTAACAAATGAATTCAGAAAAGTTTCAGGCTGCTAGACTAACATGCAAAAATTGGTTGCATTTCTAAACACTGGCAAAGAACAAACTGAAATGGAAATTGAAAAGAAACAATTCCATTCACAATAGCATCTAAAAGAATAAAATATCTAGGAATAAATTTAACCAAGGAGGTAAAGGACTTGTATACTGGAAACTACAAAACACTGCTGAAAGAAATAAAAGAAGACCTGAAATAAATGGTAAGACATCTCTTGTTCATGGATAGGAAGACTTACTATTGTTATGATGTCAATACTGTCCAAAGTGATCTACAGAATCAGTTCAATCCCTATTAAAATACCAGCAGACTTTTGTTTTCAGAAATGGAAAAGCTGATCTTCAAATTAATATGAAATTGCTGTGGGCCCCTAATAGCCAAATCAATATTGTAAAAGAAGAAAGAACTCTCACACTTCCAATTTATGAAACTTACTACTAAACCACAATAAAAAAAAACAGTTTGGTTCTGGCATAAATGCAGACATATAGACAAATGGAATAGAAGTTAGAATTCAGAAATAAGCCCATACATCTTAGGTGATTGATTTTCAACCAGGGTGCCAAGTACATTAATTGGGAAAAGAATGGTGTCTTCAACAACTCCTGCTGGGAAAACTAGATCTCTATATGCAAAAGAATGAAGTTGGACCCCCACACCACATACAAAAATTAACTCTAAATGGATCAATGTCCTAAACATAAGAACAAAAACCATAGAACTCTTCAAAGAAAATATAGAGGGAAACCTTTGCAACCTTGGATTTGGTGAGAATTTCCTAGACATGACACCAAGAGCCTGAACAACCAAATAAAAAATAGATAAAGTGGACTCCACCAAAATTTAAAACTTTTATACAGGTATACCTCATTTTACTGTACTTCGCTTTATTGCACTTTGTAGATATTGTAGTGAAGATTTGTGGCAGCCCTGCATTGAAGAAGTCTATCGGTGCTATTTTCCAATAGCATATGCTCAGTTCATGTCTTTGTTTCACACTTTGGTAATTCTCACAATACTTTTTCATTATTATAATATATGTTATGGTGATCTGTGATCAGTGATCTTTGATGTAGCTATTGTAATTGTTTGGGGTGCCATGAACCACACCCATATAAGAGGGAGAACTTAATAAATGTGTGTGTTCTGACAGCTCCATCAACCAGCTGTTTCACTATCTCTGTCTCTCTCCTTGGGTCTCTCTATTCCTAGAGAAACAACATATTGAAATTAAGCCAATTAATAACCCTACAATGGCCTCAAGTGTTCAAGTGAAAGGAAGAGTCATATTTCTCTCTTTAAATAAAAAACGGAAATGATTATGCTTAGTGATGAAAGCATGTTGAAAGCTGAGATAAACTGAAAGCTAGGTCCCTGTACAAAGGTAAAGTTCTTGAGGGAAATTAAAAATGTTACAGCAGTAAACACACGAATGATAAGAAAGTGAAAGACCCTTATTGTTGATATGGGAAAGTTTTAGGGTTCTCGATAGAAGATCAAACAGCATTCTCTTAAGCTGAAGTCTAATTTAGTGCAAGGCCTTAACTCTTCAATTCTCTGAAGGCTGAGAGAGGTGAGGAAGCCACAGAAGAAAAGTTTGAAGCTACCAGAGGATTAAGGAAAGAAGCCATCTCCATAACATAAAAGTACAAGGTGAAACAGCCAAGTACTGATGTAGAAGCTGCAGCAAGTTATCCGGAAGATCTAACTAAGACAATTAATGAAGGTAGCTACAATAAACAACAGATTTTCAATATAGACAAAATATCCCTGTATTGGAAGAAGATGCCATCATAACATTCATAGTTAGAGAGGAGAATCAATGCCTGGCTTCAGAGCTTCCAAGGGCAGGATGATTCTTTTGTTAGGGCCTAATGTAGCTGGTGACTTTAAGTTGAATCCAGTGCTCATTTACCACTCTGAAAGTTCTAGGGCCCTTAGGAATTATGCTAAATCTATTCTGCCTGTTCTATGAATGGAACAAAAAAGCCTGGATGACAGCACATCTTAAAACATGGATGACCTTGAGGGGTTTAAAACTTCAGTGGAGAAAGTAACTGTAGATATGGTGGAAATAATAAAATAACCAGAATTAGAATTAAAGCCTGAAAACATGACTGAATTGCTGCAATCTCATGATAAAACTTTAATGGATGACAAAGAAAGTGGTTTCCTGAAATGGAAACTCTTCCTGGTGAAGATACTGTGAACATTGTTAAAATGACAACAAAATATTTAGAATATTGCATAAACTTAGTTGATAAAGCAGTGGCAGGGTTTGTGAGGATTGACTCCAATTTTGAAGGAAGTTCTAATACGGGTAAAATGCTATCAAACAGCATTTTATGCTACAGAGCAATCTTTCATGAATGAGTCAATTGATGCAAAAAAGTGTCATTGTTGTCTGTGCCAGTTTGAATGTATTATGTCCCCTCAAACGCCATTATCTTTGATGTAATCTTGTGTGGGCAGACCTATCAGTGTTAATTAGATTGTAATTCTTTGAGTGTTTCCATGGAGATGTGCCCTACACAACTGCGGGTGATAACTCTGATTGGATAATTTCCATGGGGGTGTTGGCCCACCCATTCAGGGTGGGTCTGAATTAAATTACTGGTGCACTGTATAAGATCAGACAGAAGGAGCAAGCTGCTATAGCCAACAGGGACACTTTGAAGAATGCCCAGGAGCTGAGAGAGGAGCTTCAGCTTTCAGAGACACTTTGGAGATGGCCTTTGAAAGCAGACTTTTGCTTTGGAGAAGCTAAGAGAGGACAAATGCCCCAAGAGCAACTAAGAGTGACATTTTTGAGAGCTGAAGCCTAGAGAGGAACGTCCTGGGAGAAAGCCACTTTGAAACCAGGACTTGGAGCAGATGCTGGCCATGTGCCTTCCGAGCTAACAGAAGTTATCTAGACACCATTGGCCATCCTCCAGTGAAGGTACCCGATTGTTGATACATTACCTTGGACACTTTATGGCCTTAAGACTGTAGCTTTGTAACCAAATAAGCCCCCTTTTATAAAAGCCAATCCATCTCTGGTGTTTTGCATTCCGGCAGCATTAGCAAACTAGAACATTGTCTTATTTGAAGAACTTGCCATAGCCAACCCAACCTTCAGTAACCACCAACCATATCAGTCAGCAGCCATCAACATTGAGGCAAGACCCTCCACCAGCAAAAGGCTCAAATGATGGTTAGCAGTTTTTAGCAATAAAGTATTTTTAAATTAAGGTATGTACATTGTTTTTTGGACATAATTCTATTGCACACTGAATATGCTCCAGTATAGTGTAAACATAACTTTCATATGCTCTGGAAAACCAAAAAGTTTGTGGGACTCACTTTATTGCAATATTCACTTTATTGTGGTGTTCTGGAACAGAACCCACAATATCTCCGAGGTATGCTTGTATCTCAAAAAATGTTAACAATGAAAATGAAAACAAAACCTACAGAATGGGAGAAAATAATTGCCAATTGCTTTTCTGATAAGGATTTAATAACCACAATGTATAGGTAATTGCTACAACTCAACAACAAAAACACAAAGAATCCCATTTAAAAATAGACAAAGACTTGAATAGAAATTTCTCCAAAAAAGGTATACACATGGCCCACAAGCACATGAAAAGATAGTAAACATCTCTTGTTATCAAGGAAATGCAAATAATAACCATGAGATATAATTTAGACCCATTTTTATAGCTATTATTAGAATAACAAAATAACACATGTTGATGAGGGTGAGAGAAATTGGAACTCTCATACATTGTGGGTGGGGTTATAAAATGTTGCAGTGACTGTGAAAATCAGTTTAGTTGTTCCTTAGAACGTTTAACATAGAATTGCCATATTACTTGGCAATACCACTTCTTGGTATATACCCAAAAGAGTTGAAAGCAGGGACACAGATGATATTTGTACACCAATATTCATAGAAGTATCATTCACAGTAGCCAAAAGGTGGCATCAATAGATGAATGGATAAACAAAATGAGCTATATATGTACAATGGAATATTATTCAAAAATAAAAAGAATGATGTTCTGATATGTGCTACAACATGGATGAAATTTGAAGACATCATGTTGTGTGAAATAAGGCAGACACAAAAAGACAAATATCATGTGATATCACTTATATGAAATACCTAGAATAAATAAATTCACTGAGACAGGAAGTATAATACAGGTAAACAGGGTCTGAGGGTTTGACAGTAATGGGAGAACTTAGGCCTCCTGCCAACAGCCATGTGAGTTAGCCATCTTGGAAGTGAAAATTCTAGCCCCAGTCAAGCCTCTAGTTGACATTAAACCTGGCTGATTTCTTGGCTTCAATCTCACAAGTGACTGAGCCACTCTGAACCACCCAGATAAAGCACTCTGAAATTTGTGGATCAGAGAAATTTGGGGATAATTTGTTACACAGTAATAAGAAAACAATATAAATTTTGGTACTGAGAGTGGGGTGCTGCTGTAACAAATCTTAAAGTGGGAGTGGTTTTGAACTGAGTAATGGGAAAAACCTGGAAGGACATTGAGAGGTTATTGAAAGCTTGAAGAGCTTTCAGATCTTTGAAGAAATTTAATTCCTGACTCAGGAAGTTTACTGTGAGTAATAGATTCCTAAGGCAATTTCCTTTTAATTTCTGTATGATATGTAGTTATGTAACCTCTCTTTCTGATGTTAGTATTTTTTATTTTCTTTCATTTTTTTCTGGTCAGTATGACTAGATGTTAATCAACTTTATTGGTTTTCGATATTCTCAAAGAACCAGCTTTTGATTCATTACTTCTCTCCATTGCTTTTATTTGTATTCCATTGATTTCTGTTGTGTTGTTTCTTTCCTTCTGTTTCTATTTAAGTTTAATTTTTCTTACTTGTTATAGTTCCTTAAGGTGAAAATCGAGATCAATGATTTGAGACCTTTCTTCTTTTCTTACAGGCATTTAGGGCAGCCCACAAATTTTGATATGTTAAGTTTTCATTTTCATTCCATTGAAAATACTTTATATATTTTTTCAATTTGTTCTTGGACCCATGGGATAATATGTTAGCTAGCTCCAAATATATGGTCATTTTATGTGTATGTTTCTATTATTGATTTCTATTTTAATTTCATTGTGGTCACAGAAGAAACATGGTATGATGCAAATCACTTAAAATTTATTCAGATATTTTATGGTTGGAAATATGCTCTACTTTGGCTAATATAAATTAGGTCAAATTGGTTGTAAGTGTTGTTCAAGTATTTTATGTCTCTACTGATATTTTGTGTACTTGTGCTATCAATTATTGAGACACACACGTTGAAAACTCCAATATAATTGTGGATTTTTCTAGTTATTGTTTTAGTTCTATCAGGTTTTGCTTCATGTATTTTTAAGCTTCATTATTAGATAAGTAAATGTTTAGAATTGTTATGTCCCCTTCATACATTGACACTACTGTCCCAGGATATATTCTTTGCTCTGAAATCTACTTAATCAGATATTAATATAACCACTCAAACATTCTTTCGATTAGTGTTAGCATGGTATATATTTCTAAACGATTTAACTTTAACCTGATTTTATATTTAAAGTGAGTTTCTCATAGGCATCATATATTTAGTTGATTCTTGCTTCTCAACACAATTTGACAATCTCTGCTTTTAATGACGGTATTACATCCACTTGCATTTAATGTATTATTGATGTGGTTCCAGTCAAATCTTCCACCCTTCTGTTTTTCTCTATTTGCCTCAACTGTCATTTATTCTTTTTTTTTCCTCTTTTTGACTGAGTATTTTTATTATTTCTTTTTATCTTCTTATTGCATTAGTTGTTACAACTTTTATTGTCGTTCCTTTAGGGTATATAATATACATCCTTTACCTTATAACAGTGTACCTTAAGGTAATAGTATACTGATTCACATAATATAAGAACCTTACGACAGTATAATTTCATCCTCCCACCCCAGTCTTTGTGCGATCTTTGTCAAACATTTTACTTTCACAAATGTTATAAACCCTACAATACACTGTTATTATTTTTGCTTTTAGCAGTTTGTTACATTTTGAACAGGTTAAACATAACAACAAAAGTCTTTTTTTATTTACCCATACATTTACTATCTCTGGTGCTTTTCATTCCTTGGTGCTTTGCTGATCCTTTTCCTCTGCCCTAAAATCTTCCTTTAATATTTCTTATACTGTAGGTAGACTGATAATGAATTCTCTGTACTTTTGTACGAATGAGAAAATCTTTATTTCACCCCCTTTGAAAGATACATTTGCTAGGAATAGAAGTTTCTTTTTCTTTCAGTACTTTAAAGATGTAACTCCACTCTCTTTTGGTATGAATTATCTCAAATCAAAAGTCTGTTATTCTTATCTTTGCTACCCTGCACATAATGTTTCTTTTATTCTCTGGCTAGTTTTCAGAGTTTCTTTCTATCACTGGTTTAATAATTTGAGTCTGATGTGCCTTGGTGTAGTTTTCTTCATGTTTCTTGTATTTAGGTATCATCAAGCTTTTTGGTCTGTAGTTTTGCAATTTTCATAAAATTAGAAAAATTTACAGCCATTCTTTCTTCAAGTATCTTTCTATTCTTTTGTGGAGTCAAACTAGACCACGTGAAGTTATCCTAGAGCTCATAAATACTTTGTTTATTTTTAATTCTTTTTTCTCTGTATGTTTCATTTTTTGATAACTCCTATTGCTTTGGTTTTGAGTTTATAAGTGTTTTCTTCTATAGTGTTTAATTTTTTGTTAACCCATTTAGTGAAATTTTCCCCTTGGACATTGTATTTTTTATGCCTGAAAATTAAATTAGCATCTTTCATCTCATCTCCATCTCTCTTTAAAATGCTCAATCTTTCTTCTCTTCTTGAACATATACAGTGTAG
Organism: Choloepus didactylus; assembly: GCF_015220235.1. Classification (NCBI taxonomy): domain Eukaryota; kingdom Metazoa; phylum Chordata; class Mammalia; order Pilosa; family Megalonychidae; genus Choloepus; species Choloepus didactylus. The sequence goes on along the minus strand of NC_051334.1, from coordinate 43,956,627 downwards.
CTAAAATACCTGTTTTAATGTCCTTATCAACTAATTCTACCATCTGTGTTATTTCTGATTTTGTTTCTACTGATTGATTTTTTCCTAATTATCAGTTGCTTTTTCCTGATTCTTGTACCCCTTGTAATTTTTTATTGAATGCTATAAATTGTGATTTTACTTTGTTGGGTGCTTGATATTTTTGAGTTCCTATGAACTTGAATGCAGTTAGATTACTTGGAAACAGTTTAATCCTTTCAAGGCTTCATGTTAAGATTTGTTAGGTGAAACTATATCAGCCTTAATCTAGAGATAACGTCTTCCTCATACTAAGGGTATACCCTCCTGGGTACCCTGAGTATCAACCCAATGTTCAGTGAATTATAGGGAGTTCCATTTTGGCTGGCAAAAACACAAATAATTCAAGGCCCTATGTGTTCTGCAGGGATTTTGGATTCTGGTAGTCTTCTTACTCTATTGTGCTGATCGGTACTCAACTGAAGACTTGAGACTCTGGAACTCTGTCTTTGGGTAGTTATCCTCTCTGTTACTCTGTCCTATAAACTTTAGCTATCTTGGCATCCTTGGACTCACAATTTCCACCTCAGGGAGACATCTAGGTTCTGCCTGGTTTCTCCCTGCCTGTGTTGCAGCCTAAAAACTGTCCTGACATTAAAGTGGGGCCAATCATAGGGTTTGCCTCATTGTTTCTCTTACACAGGAATAATTGTACTGTGATGTTTCATATCCAGTGTCTGAAAACCCCTATTTTGTGTATTTTGTCTGGTATTTAGTTGTTTCAGGTAGGAAGGTATACTGGTTTAAATCTATTGCATACCCCAGAAAAGCCATATTCTTTTAATCCAGTCTTGTGGGTACAGACTTATTGTGGGTGGGATCTTTTGATTAGGTTGTTTCCATGGAGATGTGACCCACCCAACTGTGGGTGGAACCTTTTGATTAGATTATTTCCATGGAGTTGTGACCCCACCCATTCAAGGTGCATCTTAATTAGTTCACTAGAGTCCTTAAGAGAGCCAACACAAATCCAGATGCTTGGAGAAGCTGAGAAAGACACTTTGGATAGAAGCTAAGATATTTAATCCAGATTTTGCCGCTGGGAGAAGCTAAGAGAGGAGCTGAGACAGAAGCCCAAGGGATTTTGGAGAAAGCCACTGAAATCAGAAGCTAAACCCAGGAAAGAAGGTTCAGCAGAGCCAGCCATGTGCGTTCCCATGTGTTCTGGTTTGCTAATGCTGCCTTTTTGCAAAATACCAGAAATGGATTGGCTTTTATAAAAGGGGGTTTATTTGGTTACACAGTTACAGTCTTAAGGCCATAAAGCGTCCAAGGTAAAGCATCAACAATTGGGTACCTTCACTGGGGGATGGCCAGTGGTGTCTGGAAAACCTCTGTTAGTGGGGAAGGTATGTGGCTGGTGTCTACTCTGGAGTTCTGATTTCAAAATGGCTTTCTCCCAGGATGTTCCTCTCTAGGCTTCAGCTTCTCTCCAAAACGTCACTCTCAGTTACTCTTGTGGCATTTGTCCTCTCTTAGCTTCTCTGGAGCAAAAGTCTGCTTTAAAGGCCATCTCCAAAATGTCTCTGTAAACTGTAGCTCCTCTCTCAGTTCCTGTGCATTCTTCAAAGTGTCCCTCTTGGCTGTAGCAACCTTGCTCCTTCTGTCTGAGCTTATATAGTGTTCCAGTGAAGTAATCAAGGCCCACACTGAATGGGCAGGGCCACACCTCCATGGAAATTATCTAATCGGAGTTATCATCTACAGTTGGGTAGGTCACATCTCCATGGAAACACTCAAAGAATTACAATCTAATCAACACTAATATGTCTGCCCACACAAGATTGCATCAAAGATAATGGCATTTTGGGGGACATAGTACATTTAAACCGGCACACCGTGTGACAGAGGAACCCCTGATGCCATTGGCCTTTCTTCAGTGAAGGTATTCTCTTGTTAATGCCTTAGTTTAGATTTATGGTCTTAGAACTGTAATTTGTAACCTAATAAATCACCTTCATAAAAGCCAACCCATTTCTTGTATTTTGCATTTCAGTGGCTTTAGCAAACTGGAACGCAAGATAAAGATAGCCTCCATTATTCCTTCTTGGCCAGAAGCAGATGTCTCCTCCCAGCTACTTCTATTTACCATTCCCTGTCTAAGTTCCATAGTAGTTCTTAAACTAGTCTTCCTGCTTCTAATATTTACCTCTACCAATCTTGCATGCTTCCCAGATTAAATTTTCTACAACACTTTTCTAAAAAGCAAGCCACTCTTTTACTTAAAAATCTAGGATAGATCTAAGATGGCAGCATAGAAAGGAGTGGAAGCTAAGTAGTCCCCCTGGAACAACTAAAAAAAAAACCAGAAACAACTAGTAAATAATCCAGAATAAATGCAGGAGGACAGATGTGAACGTCCAATCATCATACACCAACCTGAATTGGGAGGAATGCCTGAGATCACAGCACAAAATCTGTAAGTAAGAACTACGGGTCCAAATCGGGAGACCCCACCCCCATAGCCCGAGTTACAAAGCCTCATGGTGCCAGAGAGAAGCTTTCTCCCAGTGAGTGAATATAGCTCAGCTGAGCTCCAACTGGGGTTTTAATTAGTGAGTGTGAACTGCTCACTACGAGGTGCGAATCCCCAACAAGTAGACAGAGGCTTTGGGTGACAACTAACCTTGGAAAGCCGGAGGGTCTCCTCGGACTAGCTCTGTTCCTTTTTCAACTCAGTGTAGAAAGCCTGGGCCATTTTGAATTCCCAGTTCTGTGACCCAGACAAGGGTGTGGCACAGGCAGAGAGAGACCATTGAAATGCTAATGACCTCCCCCTAAGGCATCCATCTTCTCTAAAGAGGAAAGGGGTGGGGCCCAGCTTTACTGCCTGCCTTTCATTCAGAACTTACACCAGTCAAGAATTATAGGCTAATCTTTGCATCAGGCAGACAGCATCCATGCAGGGCCCAGCAGCCCGGGGCTTAGCTTGAGGGATGATGTGCACAGCCTTCCCTCAGCAGAGGTCCTGGAAGATCACAGCTGAGAAGGGAGGCCCACTTGGAAAACCCGGGGACGCTATGTCAATGCCAGTGGTATGTCGGTCAGTGACAGAAAATCTGGGGCAAAACTGAAATGAAGGCTTAGACTCTTGTGGCGGCCTTGAATCTCCGGGAACCTGGGGGATTTGAATATTAAAACTGCCCTTCCTCCCTGGCCACCCATACACACGCCCCACATTCAGGGTGGACGGCTCCAGCAACACACCCAAACTGAGTTCTCCAACTGAACCCCACAAGAATCATTTTCCCACACACCACAGAGACAGAGTTGGGGAGAACTGACTGGAGGCATATAGGTGACTTGCAGACGCCATCTGCTGGTTAGTTAGAGAAAGTGTATGCCAACAAACTGTGTTTCTGAAAAATTAGATCGGTATCTTTTTTTTTACAACTTGAAAGAACGCTATCAAGCAAAGCAAATGCTAAGAGGCCAAAAACAACAGAAAATCTTAATGCATATGATAAAACCAGACGAGATGGAGAATCCAAATCCAAACTACCAAATCAAAATACCGGAAGAAACACAGTACTTAGCAAAATTAATCAAAGAACTACAATCAAGGAACGAAAACATGGCAAAGGATTTAAAGGACATCAAGAAGACCATGGCCCAGGATATAAGCAACATAAAGAAGACCCTAGAAGAGCATAAAGAAGACATTGCAAGAGTAAATAAAAAAATAGAAGATCTCATGGAAATAAAAGAAACTGTTGGCCAATTTAAAAAGACTCTGGATATTCACAATACAAGATTAGAGGAAGTTGAACAACGTCTCAGTGTCCTAGAAGTCCACAGAACAGAAAATGAAAGAACAAAAGAAAGAATGGAGAAAAAAATTGAAAAAATCGAAATGGATCTCAGGGATACGATAGATAAAATAAAACATCCAAACTTAAGACTCATTGGTGTCCCAGAAGGGGAAGAGAAGGGTAAAGGTCTAGAAAGAGTATTCAAAGAAATTGTTGGGGAAAACTTCCCCAACCTTCTACACAATATAAAGACACAAAGCATAAATGCCCAGCGGACTCCAAATAGAATCAATCCAAATAAACCCACTCTGAGACATATTCTGATCAGACTGTCAAATACTGAAGAGAAGGAGCAAGTTCTGAAAGCAGCAAGAGAAAAGCAATTCACCACATACAAAGGAAACAACATAAGACTAAGTTGTGACTACTCAGTGGCCACCATGGAGGCGAGAAGGCAGTGGCATGACATATTTAAAATTCTGAGAGAGAAAAACTTCCAACCAAGAGTACTTTATCCAGCAAAATTCTCCTTCAAATTCGAGGGAGAGCTTAAATTTTTCACAGACAAACAAATGCTCAGAGACTTTGCCAATAAAAGACCTGCCCTACTTCAGATTCTAAAGGGAGCCCTACCAACAGAGAAACAAAGAAAGGAGAAAGAGATATAGAGAATTTTAACAGACATATATAGTACCTTACATCCCAAAGCACCAGGACACTCATTTTTCTCTATTGATCACGGATCTTTCTCCAGAAGGGACCATAAGCTGGGACATAAAACAAGCCTCAAGAAATTAAAAAAAAAAAATTGAATATACTCAAAGCACATTCTCCAACCACAATGGAATACAAATAAAAGTCAATAATTTTTGAACTGTAACTCCACTATTTACTTCCTACATGATATAAATTACACAAACTCTAATGACAAATCAGTGGTTTTGAACTCAATGTAAAATATGTAATTTTAGACATCTATATAAAGGTGGGGGAGTGGAGGAGTCTAGGAACATAGCTTATGTGTCCTATTGAAGTGAAGGTGGTATCAAAAAAAAAAAACAAGATTGATATGGATTTAAGAGGTTAATTTTAACCCCCACAGCAAACACAAAGAAATTATCAGAGAATATAACCATAGAGATGAAATGTAGAGTTTGGGTTAAGAGAAATGGGGGAAGGGGCAATGGGGAGTTAAGAAATGAGGGTGGAGTTGCTGTTTGAGGTGAAGGGAAATTTCTAGTAATGGATGGTGGGAAAGAGCATTACAACTTTCTAAATGTGATTAATCCCACTAATGGAAGGCTAGGGAGGGGGTGGAATGGGAAGATTTAGGCTGTATATATGTTTCCACAACTGAAAAAAAAAAAAGACAGTCTAAATAGATGACAATTGAATGCCAAGGATGAACTTGGATGGGATCGGAGGATAGAGGACAGGTGGCTCAAAGGGACACAGTTGAGACATAAGGTAAAGGAAATATAGAATGTAAGCTTTGTATCATTGTTGAATCTCTTGTACTTCGTAGCTGCACTTAATGGGATTGTATAAAAGAATGTTCTTGTTCATGGGAAGTGTATATGTGAATTATAGTGTATGTTCAAGGATGTGTGCGGCTAGCTCTCATATGTTCAGAATACAGAGCAATAGGTGATGGATTATAGGGAGGGAGGGAGGGAGGGAAAGAAATAGCGATGTGACAGCATGTTAAAGTTCGTGGATTGAGCTATCGGGGGAGGGGGGTCAGGGTATGATGGAATTCTTTGTATGGGGTTAGTATTGTTTTTGCAACTGTTCCTATAACTTTGAATTTATTTCAAAAAAAAAAATCTATAATGATCAGCGTATAACCAAATTCCTTTTCATGCATTTAAGGCCTTCTATTGGAATGAAAAGCATTCCATCCTTTTATTTCTCCTTCCATTGGATAAAGAGAAGATAAAGTGAAGAAGGTTGCTTTGACAACTTTCCTCCCTCCTCCTGAGGAAACTGCCCCCTGAACAGTAGTCCTTTTGCATATAATCTGTGTATCCTTAAGGCATAACTTATGTGGTATATATCTGATAAAGCTAAATTCTGTAAAACTACAGTACTTGGAACAAAACTGTTTATATAATAGCTCTATAAAAATAATTCTTGACTTAGAGTCTTAGTTTTCTAGGTCTGCTCTTACATCAAGAAACTGGTTGGCTTAAATTAGAATTTATTGTCTTAAGTTTTGGAGGCTAGAAGTCTAAAATAAAGGTACTGGCAGGCCATGCTTTCTCCAAAGTCTGTAGCATTCCAGTGGTGGTTCAATCTCTGCCTCTATCACATGGCAATCTGCGTTCTGTCACTTCTGGCTTGTGCTTCTTCTGCTCAGTCATCTGCCTATCTGTCTAGATTTCCTCTGTTTATAAGGTCTTCAGTCATATTGGATTAAGCCTGTCCTGATTGAGTTTGGCCTCATCTAAATAGGATCTTTGAAGATCCTATTTACAGGTAAGTCACACCCATAGGACCAGGGATTAAGACTTGACCATGTCTTTGCCGGGACATGATTCAATCTACCACACTTAGCAAGAGATAAATAAATTTAAGACCTTAAAAATGTTTAAAAGGTAGAGAACATCTTTCTCCTCTTAGAAAATCAATTATGCCATATTATCATTTCTATTTTCTGTTGCAGATCAATCCTGGCACTCTCAGGCTTGGAAATCTTTTGTTGACTTAACATTGTTTCTCAGTCTGAGTCTGAGATTTAACATAAAATATTTGGGAGGAGAGACTGGAAGAAAAATAAAACCATGCCTGGGGAATTGTTACTTGCTGTATCCAATCTTGATTAAGAAAATAAAGAGGCAGTTTTCCTAGCATTTCAGTTGTCACTTTTATTTGTCAATAAATGTGTTTGAATTTTTTCAGGTTATGAAGCAACCGGCAGTAGCAGCAGGAGTGACTGAGACATAAGCTCCTTGGCTGATTATCTCAGCACTGACCTGTAAGTAGCCTCACTCTGGGGTGAAATGCAGTTGAGTTTCGCTTTTAACGCTAGTCTTGCGCGGCTCCCTAGCAGTCTCAGTTATCAGGGTGAGAACATATTGAGTTAAGTAGGAAGGCTCATGATGGGTATTAGTTTTGTGATGTAGACGACTATCAGCAAGAGACTAAGCTGAAAATTACTTTTCTGGCGCTGCCGAGGATGGGAAATGAGGGCAAAAGTTGAGATTGAGCTGCAAGTTTTTGTTTTCTATCCTCTGTGAAATGGTCTAGCTCTGTGGGTTAAAGGCCACTGCTGTACTCATGAATATATACTATTTCGAGCTGCTGTAATTGATTAGCTACACTTTGGGACTGGCTTGACTAGCCTGACAGCTACAATTGAAGGCCTGAGACACAGTATAGAGTAGCATATCTATACATGCTCTGAGTTATCATTGGTCATGTGGAGACTGAGAAAGCAAACTCAACAACAGTAAAGTACTCTACACATTAAATGGAATAAATTTTGAACACTATATACTCAGCACTGTGTCCATGTTGAGCATATCTCTATATTTTACAGGAAAAAATACACAACAAAACTTCAACACTTAATCATTCTTAAATTTGCTTTTATTTTCATTTATGTTTGTATGCAGATGGTCTTATCTTTGTGATGGGAAAAGGAAATGAGTGCATTGAATGAATTGAGCCTCTGACATGGTATGATGCTGGGCTAAGATCCGGACTCTGGAGAAGACTATATGCTTTTCAATTCCAGCTCTACCTCTTACTAGCTGTGTGACCTTGGGCAAATAACTTCACCTCCCTGTGCCCCAGTTTCTTCATCTGTAAAATAAGGATAATAAAATTACTGCCCTCACATGGTTGCTATAAGGATTAATAAATTAATAAAAATAAAGTGCTTATGTGGTGTTTACCATATTCCAGACCTTACTTTAAGTTTTGGTTATTAGTATTATCTGAAATGACAAAGGAATAGCAGTGTACATGTATAATGTGAAGCTTAAAATTCAAGCCTATGTCACTTTTTCATCCTTAAGCCTGTTTCTGAAAGACTTTCCTTTGTATTTGGTTATGCACAAATGTACTTTTTCTCTTAGGTTTGTAATTGTGCTGTCTTACTTGCCTAACTAGAAGCTCTTCAAGTGGAGCCCCCCTCACCCCCAATTTGTCTTGTTCTATAAATAAGAAGCAGCTAGCACAAGAAATGGGTATTTGGTAAATATTACTTTAGCAAGTGTGTATATATATATATATAAAGTGTGTATATATATAAAGTGTTTATATATATATATATATATATTTTTTACTAAATAAAAGCCATGGATTTATGTGCAGCCACCATACTTTGTTGCTGGAAGTGAAGACTTACATGCACTAACTTCTTAAAAATATGAGCTTATGTGACATGTCCTAAAGAAATACTAGCTTCTTTTATTGAGTGGTTACTGTCTGTAGGGCTCTATACAAATACTTTACTTAGCTGTTTCCTGGAATTCCCACAAAATCGCCATGAGATTGATGGCATTGTCCCAACTTTGGAGACAAAGAAATGGCCGTTCAGAGAGATCAATTTAATTAACAGAGTCACATAGGTCTGTCACCCAGGTCTGTTTGGTTTCAAAGCTTAGGGGTTTGTTTACTGCATGACACTGCAACTTTCCCTGTTTCTGTTTCACAGTTGTCCTCACTTTAAACACTATTTATTGCTTTTCTTTTCTTCTCCTCATCTTGTATTGCCACGACTACAGTTTTCACCAACAGGCATAAACATAAGAATTAAACGATGTTAGTCACTTTAGTTCAGAAAACTAAGTCCAGAGGCTTTCCCTACAGTGTAAATGAAGGAGATTGTGGTTAAACCTTTGATTAAACATCACTGCAAGTCACCTACTGTGGCCAGTAACAAAGTTTTTTTTTCTTTTTCTTTTTTTTTTTTAATTAGGCAGCTCCCAGGCTCAAAGGCTCTGTTTAACTACTCATTGAAGGACCCATTGTGCTCAGGGGGCAACCACCATGATGGGGTGAGGGGAGAAATACAGACTGAGCTTGCCTTTTCACTACAGACAGAAATACTGATAGGCTTCTATTAAGGATTCTGAATTATCATAAGGAGAGAAGATCTGGAAATGACTTCAAAGGAAGAACTGCTTCTTAGTGCTTCCCTAACTAGTCTTTTCAGTTTGTGGAATGGTAGCATAGCACAGTGGTTAAGAACATGGATGCTGGAGCCACATGGCTGGATTCAAATCACAGCTGTGTTACTAGCTGTGTGACAGTGGGCAAGCTACTTGACATTCAATCCTCTCAACAACTGGATGAGGTAGGTACTATCATGTTCCCCACTTCACAGATGAGGAGACTGAGGCACAGTGAGTTTATATAACCTGCCCCAGGTGATCCTGGTGGCATCTCCAAAAGCTCCTTGAAATTCCTATTTTTTAGATTAGGGCATTGATCAAGAGGAGACCATCATTAAAATAAAAATTTCAACCGAGGGTGTGGGAGAGTGACATGAAATCCATCCTCTGTCTCTGCCGTAGCAATTATTTGCCCCTATTCCAGCCAAATCTGCCAACCCATTTTCTATCTGTCTTCAGGGTAATTGCTCTCCTTTTGACACATTTCCTCCTCCCATCCCTTCCCAAGCTCCCTCCTGATTCATCTCACATTCTCACAAGAGGAAACATCTGTTCTTGTGAATCCTTACAGGAGACTCTGCTTGGGCCCAGGTACTTGTCCAAACTTTGCATGACAAACAAGTGTGGACTTCCCCAGTACTAAGCCATATCCCAGGGTGGACCCCTGGCCCCATGCTGAGCTCCTACTCAAGATACTGCAAGGCTGTCCAACTGCAGAATGTACTGTTCTTGAAAGGACTTCACGTCAGTACCTTTTTGTAAGGACTGCACATCTACTTGACTCAGTTTCATGAACCTATTGTCAACCCCCCTCAAACCTCCCCCTGACCCCTCTCAGCATTTTTTCAGTTCTTCTTCCCCCTTTCCTCTTGTGCCCTTTAAAAAAAACTTAGCTATCTTTGTGCTAGTCAAACTTGAGACTAGCTATTGTTTTTTCTACTTCCCTGCTGCAGTAGTTTAAATAAAGTCTGCCCTACCATTTTAGTTGCTGTCTGGTGTTTTCTTTGACATTCCCAAGCTGGTGACATGGAGTTGTATGGTGTGGGGCACACACTTGATAGAGGATGCTAAGAAGTGCTAGGAGCCATTGTCCATAGCTCTGTGACACCCCCTCAGCCCACCTGAGTTCAGCTAAGTTCCTCACGATTGTCTGCCACATCAGGGCTTCTCAAACTTATATGTGCATAAGAATCACCTGGGGATATTGCTAAAATGATTCAGATTCAGTAAGTCTAGGGAGGAGCCTGAGATTTCTATTTTTTACAAGCTCCCAGGTGGTGCTAATGTTGCTGGTCCACAGAGCACACTTTAAGTACTAAAGTGCTACATCATGTTTTTTTTTTTTTTCCAAAAAAGAAAGAAAAAAGTTAGTAATATGTGGCAAGAATTTAGGGCACTTTTACAGAGAGAAGTTTGACCAGGGTCCTTCTAGAATATTCTGCTAATGAGAACCATGACTCACCGTGAGTCCTAATGAGCCTTAGACTCACCAGCAGTGGGCTCTACTTTGTGGTAACTGGTGTGCCTGGGTGAGCTATACCTGGACATAACTCAGGCTCAACTGAGCTGTAGCTTTTCCTACTAGACTGCAGGCCTAGACTTCTGGTATTCTTTTCCTAGCTTGACTTTTATTTCCAACTCAGAATTAATTCCCTAGGACACTAGTGCCTTGACCAGGGCCCTGACCACCTGCCTAGACTTACTAGCTCTTCTTTCAAGGGTACGTAACTCTGATCCTATGCCCTTGGTCCCTAGAGTCCTCCCCAAAGGTATCCATGAAATGTTCATGTCTCTACTTGTCTAAGTACAACTATTGTCACTGACCTGTGCAACTTGCTGAATCAAATATTTCATTGAAGCTTTCAGAAAGATGATTTTCTGATTCTGTCATTTTAGTAGCTGGCTTTCATTTATAAAACAGTTTCCCTTATTAGCTAAAATGAACCACGGGTACTCCAAAACCAGCAGTTAAAAAAAATTGTCTCTGTGGATTGATGTATTTAAAATTTTCCAGTGTTTTATAATCAGTTAAGACAACTATTCTTTTATGCTCAAATTGTTCCAAATTTGGCCAGTGGAAGCCCTTTCACTCTGGCCCCTGTATCCTTTTGACATGTTCCCATTTTTATATATTCTTTGAGCACTTCCTTGTTTTCTATTACAGAATCATTCAGGCTCCCTTTTTAGTTTCCCTGCCGTAGATGTTAATTCAGCTATTTCTCCACATAGGCCTGGTTCCTTCTAGTGGAAAAGGGTTCTTATACATCAAGATCTGGGTGCTAGCTATCCTCAATTCCACTAGAGTGTCATTGCTTCTTATAACTTTCAAGGACAGAGCTAGCTTCTATTAACATAAACTTAATTGTTTAAAATATATTTCCAATTCAAATTTAACATTGCAGGGCTTTTGTTTTCGTATTTGATTTTAATTTATATTTCTTTTCTTTAACACCTAAAATTTTTGGTTCCTAAAAGCATTAATTAATTCACTTACTTGCTTATCCTACAGTATACATAAATGCCAAAATTACAGTTCCAATATTCCCACCAAAATGAGTGAGTTAAATTTAAAATTTCTTTGCTGTTCTTTTTGTTTTAACTATTTCATAAATATATATCTGTCCATACTTACTTTGTAGGCATATAAGGATGTACAGATATCTATGGCATAAACCACTTGAAATAATTCTTTTCTTTGTGTGATTGTTACCAATTTAATATAAAATTAGGTTTTTCATTCTCACCTGTACTCTGTTTTAAGTTTGCTTACTTTTTATTTTTGATATAAATTTATTTTTGTGTATGTAAAACATTTACATGGTTCAAAAAGTCAAAACTTTAAAAATGCACCTACTGCAAACTATGGACTATAGTTAATAGCAATGTTTTAATATTCTTTCATCAACAGTAACAAATGTACCACACCAATGCTAAGGATCAATAATAGGGTAGGATAAGGGGCATGAGATGTGTTGGGTTTTTTTTTTTTTGAATAATGAAAATGTTCTAAAATTGATTGTGGTGAGGAATGCACAACTATGTGATGATACTGTGACTTACACTTTGGATGGATTGTATGATCTGTGAATATATCTCAATAAAACTGCTTGGAAAAAAAAAACAGAGCAAATTCAGAGAGGATCTGCTTCTATTGTTTTCTGTACTCTTTTCACCCTGCCTTTGTAGTAGTCATTTTTATTAGTTTCTGATTTATTCTTCTATATTTTTTAAACAAAATATAAATGAACACTTATGTCCCCTCCTGTCTTAGGAAAATGTACGGGTTGAACCACAAGCGAGTGCCATTTTGTAGATCAAAGATGGTTGACTACTGGTAATTTCATAACTTTCAAACTAATGTACATTAACTCAAGTGAGAACTGACATTTGTATAATGTTGAATGATTCTATCCAAGAACATAATACACTTTTCCATTTGTTTAAAACTGTTTTTGTGTCTTTCATGAGTGTTTTGCAAATTTCTTAAGAAATTTCCAAGGTATTTGTTTTCTTGTTGCTATTCTTAATATGGCCTTCTCATTCATTATATCTTCTGATTATTATTTGAATGTGAATGTATATGCATGTGTATTTGATTTCTATATGTTTATTTTATTCTTGCCACCTTACTAAATTTTTGTTTCAATTTTTTTTAAATGTTCTGATTCTGTAGGACTTTTAAGTGATACTACCATATCATCTGCAAGTAGAAATAGTGTTACCTCTTCATTTTCAATTCTTATACCTCCAATTGTTTTCTCTTGTCTCATTGATTGGAAAATGCTTCCAATACAATGCTAAATAATAAAGATAGTGGGCCTTTTTACCTTGAAAATATATTTTATTTAACCCAATATATCCAAAATATTATTTCAACACATTATAATTATATAAAAATTATGAATGAGATATTTTGCATTCTTTTTTTAATACCAAGTTTCGAAATTGGTGTGTACATATCTTACAGCACATCTTAATCTGGACCAACCATATTTCCCAGGCTCAGGTGCTACAAGTGCCTGGGGCCCCCACATTGGGGGACACAGGTCCGGAAGGAGGGGTCAGGTGGGCCTTTCCCAGCTGGAGCCAAGAGTGGGCCTTGTTTTTGACTTCTATCCATGAAGACCTATTTTATTCAATCTTTCAAAAAAATGTTAAATTTTTAAACTATATTTTTAGTGTCTTTGGAGGTGATCATATAAATTTTCTCTTAAATCTATTGATATTTTTAATTTTATTAATGGATTTCCTAATATTGAACCATTCTGCCACTACTGAAATAAATCTGTTAGTCATGGCTTGTTATTTTTTAATGTGCTGCTAGATTCAATTTGCTCATATTTCAATTAGGATTTTTGCATCAAAAATTGGCCTATTATTTTCTCATTGTTGTTATTGTTGTACCACATCAGGTTTATGTTTCAATATTATTAGAACCATTTAACAAAAAATATTTTAAAACTTTTCTTCTTTATGAAATTTCGGGCTTTATGCTATAACAGATAGCAATATTTCTCCTGGAGGTAAATACAAGGAAAAATCTGAAAATCAGATTTAGTGATTTGCTCAAGACCAACCTATTTTAACAAGGTCTATAAATTTTCCATGATATCATGTTCCTTCTCTATCTTCTTCACTTTTTCTATTGAAGACATTTTAGCCAAGAGAGGTCAAATGATATATATGCCCAAAGTCAAACAGCCAGTTAGAACTGTAGCAGATTATATTGTTGTACAAAACTATTTATTCCCTACCTCCCCAACCCATGGGAAAAATATACTTCTTTGCACCATTGATTCTGGGCTTGTACATGTGACTTGCTTTAGCCAATTCTATGGTGGCAATCTTGATGCATGCAGAGATGTGGAATGTACTTCTACAATTGGGCTCATCTTCATATGCTCTGCTGTCATCCTTTCTAGTTGCTTTCCCTTCAGCCTGGTCTCTACAATGAGCACACATGGATCAAACTTGAGCTCTTGCAGCAAAGGGCCAAGCCTGGCTGGAGCCACAGATTGAAGTAGAGTCATTCAACCAAGCACAGCCTAGATCAACCCATGGGTGTACAAGTGAAAATAAATAATTGCAATTTTAATCTACTGACTTTTAAGGTGATTTGTTACAGAGAATTATTTTAACAATAGAAAACTGATTAAAGCAGAGACCTAACCTCCCCCCCCCAAAAAAAAACAAGCTTTCTAAATTCTTGCTTAAATTATGTTTCCTGTAGAGTAGTTTTTGATAGACAGTTGTGCATACCCTTGAATTTAAAAAAATATTTCAGTTGTGAGGTCTTCACTCTTACATGTATGATCCCTTTCTTCACTGTGATAATAGGTTAGGCTGGTTTGATTTACTATACATTTTAACAGCTAGCTACAATTCACCTTTCTATTACCTAGAAATAAATAAGCAGGGTTGAAAATAAACTACAGCCCACATCCCCGCCCATTTAAAACTCAGGTGGCATTTAAAGGCACTTGTTTAATCCAAAAAAGCAACCAGTTGAAAGCAATGATTAAAATGTCAATCTACCCACTAACTATATTCTTAAATGAGAAGAAAATAGCATTTACTTCCCTTCTCTTTTCTTCTCTCTTCCATATACCCCAACACAAGGAAAAGCTATAAATCTATAACATGATCATACTGGAAAAAGACCCAGAATTGGTAGCAAAAAAAACACAGCTTTTGGCCAGTCTCATTCCTTCAGGCAATAGGTATTTTCTTCAACCATACTTTTTTCACAGGCAAAGACACAGTGTGGCTGGAAAATCCTCAGGATGGTTGGAGATTTTTGTGAGACAAACATTGATTGTGCTGAAATCCATAGCTAGGCTGATCTATCTTTTCTATTTAAAGAGGATTATTACATAAGGAGCAATGCTAGGCTCACAGGCATAAAAATTGCATTTTGATACAGTATTGAGTTCCCTGACCTTCCTGTAAAAGAGACTGAAAAAAAAACAAATGGCAATTTGTACTTGAACTCCACCATGCAATTCAATTTTCGCTTATGCTATCCGTTTTTTTTATTTCCAATGGTTCATTTAAAATAATATGCTTGGCTTATTTTAAAAACAGTCATTATATATTTCTTTTCCTCTGAACCTCTCTTAGGTCACCTTGCCACTAATTGAGACTGCAAGACAATTTGCCTTTTAATTGTTCCTTTGTTTCTGGTGTGATTCTACATCACTTATTTTCTTGTTTTTAATTATCAGTTTGAGAGGCAACAAATATCTTTTTGGTTTGTATTAAAGAGGTAAAGATCTTTTAATAC
The DNA here is from genome assembly GCF_015220235.1 of Choloepus didactylus. Taxonomy (NCBI): domain Eukaryota; kingdom Metazoa; phylum Chordata; class Mammalia; order Pilosa; family Megalonychidae; genus Choloepus; species Choloepus didactylus. The sequence goes on along the minus strand of NC_051334.1, from coordinate 43,941,412 downwards.
TTTTGTTTGCCAAATTTGATTTCTTGCCTGCAAATGTTCTCATTTGTCTCTGTCCCCTCACCCCCACCCCTCTATTTACACAGACTTTCATTCTTCCTGAGGTGTCAGAATTTGCTCTCCCCACCCCATTGTGTTCTTCTGCCTCAGATTTTTACAATTTTCATTTCCTTTATGGTGAATGAGTATTTGAAGGGAGAATTAGATTCTCTAAGCTGCTAATTCTTTGTTCCTATAACAACCTTTATCACATCAGGAAAAAGACACGTCAAGGCTACAAGGATTCCAGTGTAAATGAATGTTACAAGTGCTTTTTAATTGTAGTTTAAATGTTTTCTATGCTAAAAGCAATCCCAAGCTTCAGCAGTGGAGGTGGTGAATAAAAGTTTATTCCCTGAAGACTGCCTACACGATGCAATTCTCAGCTTTCACCCTTATCCATAAGTGTTTTTCCATCAGAAAACATTCACATAACACCTGTACACTCACCTGTAACTTAATAATGAATCCATTTACAGATGACATCATTTGGCACACAGTTTAGATGAACTGAGTAGTACGTTTCTCTCTCTTGTTTGCTACAAAAGGGGCACATTTCTAGGACTTATCCCTGGGAAACACAAATTCCTATTTCTGCTTCTATGAGTCTATGGACGCTAAAGGCAGGCGGGCCAAAAATCATTTTCAGAGCTTCCATGGAGCTGAAGTGAAACCTGGTCATCGCTTTTCCCACCTAGTCATTTTCATGTTTTACTTTTCGTTTTCATTTTTGTCATAGCCCAAGACTTCAATGTTATGATTCCCTTAGAATAAGTCACACCCACTGTTTCAGATTTCTTGGCTGCTCAAGCAAATACCATGCAATGGGTTGGCTTAAACAATGGGAATTTAATGGCTCACAGTTTTGAGGCTAGGAAAAAGTGCAAATCAAGGCAACATCAGGGTGATGCTTTTACCTTGGAGACTGTGGCATTCAGTGATCCTTGGTCCAGAGCTCCTCTGTCACAGCAATGCACATGTTGACCTTCAGCTTCTTGCTTCCCATGGCTTTCTCTCTGTCTGAATTTCATTTCACTCCAGTAAAAGGATTAAGACCCAACCTGATTGAGGTAGGCTACTCCTTAACTGAAGTAACGTCATCAAAAGGTCCTACTTACAATGGTTTAATGCTTAAAGGAATGGATTAAGTTTAAGATCGTGTTTTTCTGGGCTGCACAGTTCCAAACCATGACAATCCACCCTTTGGGCCCAAAAAAGACATGTTCTTTCTGTATGCAAGATACATTCATTCCCTCACAGCATTCCAAAAGCCTTAAGTCATTTTAATAACAATGCTAAGTACAGTCTCACCAAAATCATTAATGGTCGTGGTGTGTCCTGGAACACAATTCTCCTGTCTGTGGACCTGTGAAATCTAGAAAACAAGTTATCTGCTTCCAATTTGCAATGGAGGGACAGGCATAGAATAAACAGTTCCATTTCCAATAGGGAGAAATTGGCAGGAAAACAGGGGTCATGGGTCCCAAACAATTCCAAAATCCAGCAGGGCCAATTGCATTAGATTTCAAGGTCTGAGAGTCATCTGTGGATCAATGCTTTGTCCTTTGGATTTGATGGAGTGGCAGCCTCAACCCTTCCAAGTGTTTGCACAGTGACCATGTTCTCCCTGAACACTGGGGTGAAGACTCTACCCTCTCTGAACATTGGGATGGTGGCCAGGCTCTCCACAAACACCAGGGCACAGGCCCCACCCTCTCCAAGCACTGGGGTGTCAACACCCTTCGTGAGCAATGGGGTGCAAGGCCTGTCATCTCCAAGTGCAGGGGCCGACCCACCCCCACCTCTCCACACACTTGGGTGGGCCCACTCTCTTGACCCGAGGATGTAGCTTTAGTCCAGACCTGAGCTTCCATGGTTCTATCTTTGAAGCCATTCTTTTTTTAATTTGTCCCTTCTCTGTCCCTTTCAGTCCAGTCTGGCAGTGGTTCTGCTCATACAAATTTCACAAAAATCTTGTTGGCTTTCCATGTAGTTCTCAGGTGTCCAAAACATCAGACAGAAGAATCATCCACAGATTGTGCCCGCATAACTGCATTTCCAATCCTGACTTGAGCTCAAATGGCTGAATGGTTCCATGTTCAGTTAATCCCTCACATGGAGCCCTGTTCTCTGGGGCCTTGCTTTCTGTAAGCTCAGGAAAGTTCCTGATACAGCAGCTTTTGGCTCTAGTCTCAGAGCACACTATCTGGATAGGATCAGAATTTTCCAAACAATAAATTTGTGGTTTCTTTGTTCTTAGGAAATCATTTCTCAGCATATCCCTTTTCTCTCACATTTTATTATAAACTGCAAGGAGAAACCAAGCTGCACTTCCCACACTTAGCTTGGAAATCATCTCCTCAGCTAAATATCCAAGTTCATTGCTTTCAAGTTCTGCCTTCCATCTGATATCAGAACCCAATTGCACCAAGCTCTCTGCCACTTTAAAACAATGATCGCCTTTTCCTATTTCCAATAACACACTGACCATTTCCTTCTGTGCCGGTTTGGATGTATTATGTCCCCCAAAACGCCATGTTGTTTGATGCAGTCTTATGAGGGGCAGACGTATTAGTGTTGATTAGGTTGGAATCTTTGGATTAAGTGTTTCCATGGAAATGTGACTCAATCAACTGTGGGTGAAACATTTGATTAAATTATTTCCGTGGAGATATGGACACTGCCCATTCAGGGTGGGTCTTGATTTAATCACTGGAGTCCTATAAAAGAACTCACAAGCAGAAGGACCTCAGAGCAGCTGTGAGTAACATTTGGAAAGCATCTCAGAGAGACATTTTGGAGATGGCTGCTGAAAGCAAAATTTAGCTGACACTTTGGGGATGCTGGCCCAGTGTTTGCTCTGGAGAAGCCAAGAGATGACAAAATGCCCCAAGAGCAATATTTTAATGAATGCACAGGAGCTGAGAGAGGAGCTGGAACACAACCCAGGATCAGCAGATGCCAGCCACCTGCCTTCCCAGCTAACAGGTTTCCTGGACACCATTGGCCTTCCTTCAGTGAAGGTATGCTCATGTTGATGCCTTAATTTGGACATTTTTATGGACTTCAGACTGTAAATTTGTAACCAAATAACCCCCCTTTATAAAAGCCAATCCATTTCTGGTATTTTGCATACTGGCAGCATTAGCAAACCGGAACACCTCCTAAGACTTCATAGGAAGTAACTTTAGCATCCATATTTCTACCAAAAGTCTCTTCAAAGCAATATAGGCTTTTTCTATCAAGCACCTCACAATTCTTCCAACATCTACCCATTATCCAATTCTAAAGCCATTTCTACATTTTTTTTGGTGTTTGCAATAAGAGCACCCCACTCTCCTGATACCAAAATTTGTTTTAGGTTTTTAGCTGGTCATGCAAATATCTTGCAGTGGCTTGGCTTAAACAATGGTAATTTAATGGCTTATGGTTTTGAGGCTAGGAAAAAGTCCAAATCAAGGCATCATCAAGGCAATGCTTTCTCCCTAAAGACTGACATTCTGGGGCTGGCTGCCAGTGATTCTTGGTCTGGGCTCTTCTGTGATATGGCAGCCTCTCCTGGCATTCCCCTTCTCTTCTGGGTTCCATTGACCTTCAGCTTCTTGATGTCCATGGTTTTCTTTCTATTTGTCTGAATTTCATTCTGTTTATAAGGATTTATCAGGTTTTAATAGGATTAAACCCACCCTGATTGAGCTGGGCCACACCTTAACTGAAGTAACCTCATCAAAAGGTCCTACTTACAATGGTACCCACCCACAGGAATGGGTTAAGTTTAAGAACACATTTTTTCTGGAGTACATGACTACAAATCATCATATCCACCTTAAAGGCTTTATGTGTTTAAAGCTTTTATTGAAAAATCCTTATTTAAGCTTGGCCTAATCATAAAAACTCCTTTAACATCCACCATCCTCTTCTCCAAGTCTCACATAAAATAACTGTGCAGGCATCCATCTCCAAAAATCTGTAGTTAACAGCTGCTTGCCACAGATTTCCATAGAAAGGATGGGCTCTTCTTAATATACAAGTGGAACTGCCTAATAGTCTTTGATGTTCTGCTTTATTTATCTGTACCATGACTCCCCATTATAAGATCTCCATGCTGCTTAGTCTAAATGGGCTTTTGGTCTGAACCCCAGACTTATTTAAGGCACTCATAAATGCATCCTGTACTAAGTTTCAGGCTCCTCTGCTCTTGTCTTGGACTACTGTGCGAGGTTGAGGTGTGTTAAGTGGACAGAGGTCCTACTGCTTCATTCCTCATACACATCCCTCCCTCTAATCTGTACTGACAGATCTATGTATAAAATAAATATAAACATGTTCTGCCTTCTGAGTTCCACACATCACAAATCAAGTGATACGAATTAAGTTTTCGGCGTCTTTTGCAGGGCTGCTTTCTGAAATGCTAATAAGTTTGCATGAAAGAATTTCATCTACAGCCCAGGTGTCCCTTAGCTGCCTGGAGTAAGCAGGGCTAGGAAACCCACAAATCAAAGGATGATGCTTGGTTGAGTAACATTTGGATACCATAGGTGCTGATGAAGGCATTAACCCCTAGTTTCAGCAATGGATGTTCAATGTCTGCTAATCTCAAATCATAGTGTTAGACAAAAAGTGTGATCCAAAGCTTATGACACCAAAGTTGTGCTCACTAAAGGCTTAAAGACTAGAGGAGATAAAATATGGATGCAAAAATCCTTCATAGAGCCTTGGAAATTTAAAGTATTTAGCTTTATCTTCAAGGAAGCAAAAGTCACCCCAAGTTTAATAAACCCACTTTATCTCCGTTGTCGTGAAAAGTGAACAAATATATGCATCATTAAGAGTCACTTATGACAAAGATGCATATATTTACTTTTTCTGGCAGAGGGATGAGTAATAGGGTAATCACTTCCTTCCACATTAAAAGCACAAATTTATGTGATGTTTTGAGTCCTAAGAAGGCATCAATATTATTTAAAAGTTAATGGTTAAAAAATAACTGGACAAAAAAGGTAGGTGATATTGTAAGTATTGTAATGATTGGCTAAGATAACTGAAGGGCATGCCTAGCCAAAGACAGGTGAATGGACAATTTGCTATCTCAGAGCATCTTATAACTCTTCACTCCTAGAGTTGACTGTTTTCTTATTCAGCTAGATTTATCAGTGTCACACAAGATTTAGGCTTGTAGCAGATAATTTTGGTTCCCCCAGCCATAACTCCATGGCCTATTACATTTCAACTGCTGTTATGGTGAATATGTTGTCAACATGTCACCTCAAATGCCTGCTGTTACTCTAGGATTATTGCCTCAGAGCTTTCTCCAAAGCCATAGATGCTTATTCAGTCTTCCTAAGAGGGCAGCCCTTTAGTGAGGGGAAGTTAGCACATTAGGTGGAGCCATCAAAAAGGGGATGATTCCAAGGCACTCAGAAGGTTCCCAGTTGCCCACAGCAGTTACCAGCACAATAATGTATCCCTTATTGGAGGCTTCTCTTTCCTTCTTTCACTCTTCCTGCTCTTTCATGCTTGCCCAAGCATCAACTTCCAAATAAACTAGTTACACCTAAATATGTGTAACATGATCTGCATACATAAAGAAACATCCAGAAAGATGCAAACCAAACTGTTAAAGTAGTTAACTATTGGAAGTGGAATTGTTGGGTATGTGGGATAGGAATTGTAATAGATACTGTTGTTGCCCTGTTCATATCTCCCTGGCACTCATCACTTCCATACATGCCTATAGTTTCTTACTAGAATCATACGCAATTCTCTGTTGGAGGGCTTTCTCTGGACACAAGAGTGTGCTTGGTCTGCCCACAGAGTTCACCAGAAGTTCTGAGGAGTTAGCTCCTTCCTCCCCAGGAACAGCCCTCAATCAATGAGAAATAAGTGGTGGTGGATAAGTACTTCAGCTTCCTCCCCCTCAGGTGGGACAACTCTGAGATATGTCCTACATTAGGGGTTGACAAACATTTTCTGTAGGGTCAGATTGTAAATAATTTACACTTTCAGGGCCATGCCATCTGTTACAATTACTTGAAGATGGGAAATACGTAAACAAATAGGCATGGCTCCATTCCAATAAAACTTTATTGATAAAAATAGGCAGTAGGCCAGATCAATTCCTAATCTCACAGTCTGCTTTGGGGGGAATCCAACCTGTCTTAGTTTCTTAGCTGCTAAAAACATACTATACAATGGGTTGGCTTAACAACAGGAATTTATTAGCTCCCTGTTTTAGAGGCTAGAAGGCTTGCTAGCTCTCAGGGTTGGTAATTTCTGGCTGGCTGGCATTCTTTGGAGTTCCTTGGCTTTTCCACCATATGGCAATGCACATGGTGGCATCTTCTCCTTTTTCTTCTGTGTTCCATTGACTTCTAGCTTCTGGCTGCTTCCCATGGTTTTCTCTTTGTGTCCAATTTCTTTTGATTATAAGGATTTAAGCCAATTTGGATTATGGTCTACACTCATTGCCTTTGGGCACACCTTAGCTATTAAGTCTTATAAAGTCCTATTTACAAATGGGTTCACACCCACAGGACCAGAGGTTGGCACCTGAACACGTCTCTTGTCTGGTATATGATTCCATCCCCCACACAACCTAAGAGAAGAACTTCATTTTTTACTTCTGTGTGATTTTAAACTTTATAATAATATATTATTTTAAGGTCTTTTTAAATAAAAGATTAATAAGGGGCATGTGGGAAATGAGTCCTGGTTCCTGGAACCTGAGCCAGCTACTTTCAGAATAATCTTGAAAGAGGGAGAACAATTCTGGCACTTTGGGGAGGTAAGCCTGTGATTCTTTGGGAAACTCAGGTCCTGACAATAAACTATGTTAACAAGTTTACCTTGATCTATGCTAAAAGTGTTTCTGAAAAGCTGGTGGTGCATCAGAGTTTAATCCCTTAATGTCATCTCTATTTACATACTTTATAACTTTACATGTGTTATTACAATTACTGGTTGACAGAATTGATTAGGGATCCAGTATTTATCTTCACTCTGCTCCTCAGTGTCTTTATGATTCATTGGCAAGGCCTTAAGATTGAAAGGATCCTGATATAACAATATTAATGACCACCCAAATTCAGTTTTCTTGAATTTGGGAAAAGCTTAGTTTAGCCTATTTGCTTGAAAAATAAAAGTGCTGCCTAGAGAATTGTAATGATAAAAATCAGAATAGTGGTAACTTTTGTGGACAGAGGGCTAGTGTTTGGGGTGGGGAGGACAAGGAGGGCCTCTGGAGTATTGGCAATATTCTACCTCTTTATCTGGATGGTGGTTATTGGGTGTTCATTTTGTCATAAATTCTTGAGTTTGCATGTTTGTGTTGTGAAAATTTCTGTTCACAATTTGTGCTACAGTTCACAATTTAAAGGGCTAAAAACATCATTGTGATATTTTTGCCCATTCTTGGGCTCAGTACCTAAAAGGAAGAAAGGCTGTGTTAAAGGCAGTTTGCTGCAGAGGAAAACTCCCCGCTTATTCTGCAATGTCTCTTGTCAGTCATGGAGGTGTGCCACTCAGTTCTCCCTTCAAATATGAATTTGCTATTCAGCTATAGCACCTTCAGGATCTACCTCAGCTTTTGAGCTGAGGTCACACTCTTCCCATGAAGCTCCCAGGCAAAGATTGAGCATGCTGGACTTACTAGGGCTTGGCCATTTCTGTCCAATATGGGGATCCTCTAATGGGCAATCTTTGTTCCAGAGCTCCCTGTTTGGTTGACCAAGACTTTGTCAGGTCTGACCATCTGAGGAACTTCCTGACCAATCCTATTTCCTCCCTTTTTATCGATCAGGGAGTTATACTCCAACAAACCTCTTATGCTCCTACCTTAGCCTCAGCATTTGCTCCTGGAGCACCCAACTGGCATACTTTAAGACTGAGAACAGTGTGGCCTGCAGTGATTCGGATTGCAGGCCTCCTTGCTATTAAACATTGATCAGCTTTTTTGAGTGTCAGCAAAAAGGACTAATTAGAAGGAATGTCTCTGCTAAAAATGGTGTCCTGGCTTCTCTTGATGATCTATCCTTTTATTTTGCTGGCTGCTAAGAACTGAACCTACCTCTTTCTTAGAAGAACGCATTTCCTCACCAAAGAAGCTCAGAGAAGAGTTCATGCTTCCTCCTTACCATCTGAATTGGCCAGGAAAGCAAAGCCTCAGAAGTCCAGGTTCAGCCCTTCTTCCTTAAGGGTATAATGAACTTCCAACAACAAAATGGAGATCAATATATAAATACCATGAACAAACTACACTAGAATTAATACACAGCTCAATGGACAGTATGCTTTTGGATGGCAGGGTCTAGGTCTCTACTACAAATACCACAGTGTCTGGCATGTGTAATAAAGATTCCAACAACACAGTTTTCTTTTAACCCAGTGTGTCACACATTTAAAACACATTTTTAGTATTACCCAGAGAAAATTTATTCTTATCTACTCACAACCAAAACAATATTTTAAAAGGAATGATTCATTGTGTATATTTAATATTTTACAGGCATCTAAATATGGAGATTTTACATAAATACTACTCCCTAGGGGTATCTAGGTATTTAATAAGTTTTCTGCTAAATGAATGGAAGATCTGAGAAAATACAAACTTGCTCATGTTAGCAAAACAATATTGATTCAGATTGTCTGCTGGGATATAAAAGTACCCCTGCAAGGACCCTGCTTTTGTTCTTACATTTATTTAAGTGAGATTCTATCTGTAGAGGATCTTCTCAATTTGGGAACCAACTATACTGTGTAAATTGGTTAAGAGTAAAATGTCTCCAGCCAGATACACAGAATCAAAATTCATGCTGTGTTGTAGTCATGGGGACTGTGGTTCTATAGTATTTTATGTTCTGTCTGAATAGGTTCAACTTGTTGGAATGAGAATTATCTGAGGCTCAGAGAACTAGAAGACTAGGGGAAATGCCTCCTTGGGGAGATGATTACCACTTAATGGGTCTCATTGACAAATAATAATCTGCCTAGGAAGAGGGCTGGAGCTCACATATACAAACTCTTATAAGATTTCTCTACTGCACCAACTCAAGTATTCCTCCAGTTCCTCTTTCCTTTTGGTCCATCTAGGAAACTGATAACCAGACAAACTAGGATTCACTGCCTGATGCACTCAATGACCAATTCTGAGACACTGGGATTTCAAAGAGCTTTAACTGCGGTACGCAGCACAAGGAGAACAGGAGATTAAAAACCTCAGATCTGTCTCCCCGACCTGCAGAAACTTAGATGGTTTTATAGTATTCAAACAAAAGCAGGCAGGTGTAGGGTAATGAGCCAGGTGGTTAATTCTGGGCTGACTCCCGTCACTTTTTTAATTATTAGGCGATTGCATGCAGGTGTACCAGGCTTCAGGGTTGTAAAATAAGATAAGCAGTCTTGTTTTTGTCTAGTTATAAATTGATAGGGAGTCTTGGCAAAGCTAGTTATGAATTAAAATGTAAGATGTCATTACCCAAACATTCATACATCTGGGTAACAAGTATTTACTACTTCAAAGTTAACAGACACTATGACAAGATAAGAGTTTGCTTGCAAACTTTAAGTTTTTAAGAGATGTTACATTTTTCAAGAAACTTACATTACTTAATAAGATGTTATTATTCAAATATCCAGGCATCTGAGTTGCAGTGCAGTGCCATACAGTACTTATAGGTTTTTGCTTCTGGCTACTTCAAAAGTTACAGTGAGATAATATATAAGTGTTTGTTTTCAGGCTACATCGAAGGTTAGCACATTTTTGGATATACAGTTCATTTAAGGTTTGATTATTCTACTATATATATATATATATATCAAGGATATAAAATGAATAAAAGCTAGTTTCATAAAATAATTCAGTTGTTAAGAAAAGATAATACACAATTGTGAGTTTGTGGGTTTCAAAACCATAGCCCAGATTTTCCTTCTCAAGCACAACTCTTTTTCCTCTTTTCTTCTTGGCGACTCCGTTGGCCATGGGATAAACGCCAATCCCTTCAACACTCCGACACCTTTTAGAGGGTGGTGCTTAGACTGGGGAATTTGTACCCCCCGGGGTGTATGAAGTCTTTCCAAGTGGGACATAGGCATGGATAGTTTTAAGTGAATCACTTCATAAATCCTAAACTTCATATTTACTCTTTCCTATATTTTTTTGAGTGAAAATACACTGGGGACAAGGCCTCAAACTGAATTCTCCCAATCCCCTTTTCCTTTATTCCATTTTACAAAAGAAAGGCACACCTCTCACTCATGTAGAACCCTATTGTGGAGCTTTACCATGATGTATACCTCCAGGGTAGAAAGAGACAATTCCAAATGTTGGTGTCAATAGCCCTCCTTAAGGCAAGAGTAACTACCATTTTTCTTACTGAGGTATGCATTTCAGTAAATAAGTATTCTTTTCATTTGATAGTTATCAACTTTTGTAATATATTCACGTTTTGATCTAATGTGTACTATGAATAAAATTTTCTTCTCTATTTAAATATAATTACCACTTAAGCCTTAAGGTCATAGGTAATTTTAAAAGTTAAAATTTCATTTTATATAAACATTCTTATGGTAGAGAAGTATGTTAGAGTAATCAATGACTCAATGAAGTTTTAAAACATAAAAATGCATCTCAAAAGGATAAAATTACGTAGAGGAAGTAATTTGGAAATATGAGTTCAAGGAGAAAAAGGAATAATTTAATATTTCTGACAGTTAAAGATGATCATGTTCATGTATTTTTTAAATTGAAGATTGTGGTACAAATTGCTTTGGTATTTATACTCCTTCAAATATATTTAAAAGAGTGATATGACAGTTTTAATTTAAAATAACAATATTTGCAATATGCCAGAAATTATATTCTTTGTAAATATTTAATCTTATGAAGAAAAAGTTTAGATGTCAACTTAAAAGTGCTTGAGGAGATACATGTTACTTTTTAAAAGAAACTTTAAAAATTAATAATAAAAAATAAAACTTTTGTAAATTTACAGAAAAGTGGCAAAGATAATACAGAGAGCTCCTATTTGCCCTTCACCTAGTTTCCTCAAATGTTAACATCTCACATAACCATGATAAATTTGTAAAACTAAAAATATTGATACTGGTAATTACTAATAAATAAATTCCAGACTTATTCAGTTTTCATCAGTTTTTCCAGTAATATACTTTTTCTGTTCCAGGATCTGGGTTTCATATTGCATTTACTTCCCATGTGTACTTAGTCTCCTCTGGTTTATGAGAGTTCCTCAAGTCTATCCTTGTTTTTCATGACCTTGATAGTTTTGAAGAGTATTTTTCAGGTATTTAGTAGAATGTCCTTCAATTTGGGTTTGTCTGATGTTTTTCTGGTTATTATACTGAGGTGATGTGTTTTGGGGATTTGGGGTCAGAAAGAAGAGACACCTATTACTACTTCCAGGGGGAAAGTCTCACCACGTGGAGAGTGGCAGGAGCATAACAATGGCTGCTACCAGGAGCACAGTCCTAGGATCTCAACACACTCCACGAGTTGCAGGTGTTGGGGTCACCAACAAATACATAACTTACACAGACACTGGATGGAGCAACATTTTACTTACATAGGGAAGAAACAGCAAAGTCAGTTTCACTAGTGGATGCTGTACCCCATAGCAATGAAGTCTCAATCTGTGGCAGATGTAAAGAGATGTTCTATACCCAGCACCCCTTTCTTGTGTGCATCCATAGTGGAGGAATGCTGCTTCTTCCCTACCAGGACAGATATACCACCGAGGAGGTAAGTAGGATGCCATAAAAACATGCCTTGTCTCCAGTGAATATTTAGATATGCTCAAGGACAAGAGGGGAAGGAATGTATCCTTTGTCCCTTATCTTAGGGGATGTGTTTTATCTTGCTAGGTAGACGCATCTGGTCCTGAACACAGGATGCATTTGTGGGTTCCAAGGAAAGGTGGCAGGCTGCTTTAGGACTATCTTCTACTACAGGGATGAAGACCACAAAACTGAAGTGCCATATCAGGGGATGCATGCTATTAACATTACCTATTACTAATGATGTTATCGTTGATCACCTGGCCAAAGTAGTGTTTGCCAGGTTTTTCCACCATGAAATTACTATTTTTCCATTGCTATACACATATTCATAAGAAGCAAGTCACTAAATCCAGCCCACACTCAAAGCAAAGGGGATTAAACTCTAACTCCTAGAGGAGGGAATATCTAAATACATTCTATAAGGAAGATTTGTCACCTCTGCCCCATATATTTATTTATTCAATACTTGGGATATAATTCAGTATTTATTTTGTTGCTCAAATTGTTCCAGGTTTGGCCACAAAAACTCTTTTGCTTTGTCTCTGTTTCTCTTTAACATGCTCCTATCCTTTTGTGTTTTTTTGGGTCACTTCCTTCATTTCTGACACTACAAAATGATTCAGGCTCATCTTTTATTTTTTCTATCAAAGCCCTAGAACCAGCCATTTGTCCAAGGAGCCCTGGTTCCTTTTATTAGATAATGGTATTTAGAAATCAAAATCTGGGCAGTAAGTGTGCTTGTTGCTATTGGGGTGTCACTGCTTCTAGACACCCTCAGTGGAAAAAGCTAGGAAATATATGCATATACTAACCTATCAATATGTACACATATAATTATTTCTGCATCCATCCATCTGTATATATATCAAGGTAAGCACAAGTTCATACTGATGTTTGTAACTCTATTCCATCACCACAAGTTTCATTCTAGCTTTCCCTCTAGCTTATTTGTAATTTCTCTGACAGTGAGACACATGACTCCATTATCTATCATTTATTTATTTACATGTACAATCATAACATATACTTAAATTTTTCAGACTTCTTAAAGTCTGCGAGAAACATACCCCTGTGAAAAACAAATTTATCAACCAGAGTACAGTGTTTATGAATAGTACTTTTCGTCTTTATTCTTACATTTTCCAGTCAAAACACCATTTTCCAAACTCACTCTGGTCAGCTTCTTTTCCTCCATACCCTTCACTGGGTTATGTAATAAATTTATTATACAGTTAGATTCATTTGTCACAGTCTGCATTCCATCTGGAGGTTCCTCGACATCTTGATTTATAGTATTTAAAAAAAATTGTATACTTTAAGATTTGTCCTTTGTGACATACATTCATTAGGGTTTTGACAAATTCAGGCATGTATCCCACCACCATAGTACCATACAGAATAGTTTCATCACATTAAAATTCCCTTTGCATCTCCTTTGTATTCAACCACCCCTCCTTCCCCAAATAGGCAAACATGATCTGTTTTCCATTTCTATATTTTTGCCTTTTCCAGAATGTCATATAACTGTAATCATATAATATGTATCTTTTTGGATCTGGCTTCTCTCACTTAGCAAAATGTATTTATGAGTCATCCATGTTGTGTGACTCAATAACTCATTCCTTTTAATCACTAAATAGTATTCCGTTGTATAGATGTAACATGTTTTCTTTATCCATTCACCTGTTGAAGGACATTTTAGCTGCTTGCAGATTTTGGAGATTATTAATAAAGGTGCTGAAACATTTGCATTCAGGGTTTTTTGTGAATGTAAGCCTTAGATTCACTTGGTGAAATACCTAGGAGTGCAATTGCTGAGTTATATGGTAAGTCTATATTTAACTTTATAAGAAACCACCAAAATGTCTTCCAAAATGTCTGTACCATTTTGCATTCCCACCAGCAATGAATGAGTTTCTCTTGCTCCACATTCTCCCCAGCATTTGGAATTGTCAGTTTCATGGATATTGGCCATTCTAATAAGTGTGTAATGATATCTCATTATTTTGATTTGCATTTTCCTATTTGTGATTCATAAATCTTTGATGAAGTATCTGTTCAGATCTTTTCCCCATCTTTATTTAGATGGGTTGTTTGTTTTATTATTTTTAGTTTTAAGAATTCTTTATATATTCTGGATACAAGTGCTTTATGAGACATATAAATTGCAATTATTTTCTCCCACTCGGTGGCTTGGCTTATTTTATTCTCTTAGCAGTGTCTTTCAAAGAACAAAATTTTAAATTTTGTTAAAATCTAATTTATCATTTTTTTTTCTTTCTTGGCTGGTGCTTTACGTGTTGTATCTAAAAATTCATTGCAAAATCCAAGGCTCCACAGATTTTCTCCTATGAATTTTACATTTTACATTTAGTTCTGTGGTCTCTTTTAAGTTATATTTTTTATAATGTGAGAAGTATGTGTTGAGATTCTTACTTTGCATATGGCCATCCAATTGTTCCAGCAACATCTGTTGAAAAGACTATCATTTTTCCTTTGAATTGCCTTTGCATATTTGTCAAAAATTTGTTGACATATATTTATGTGGGTCTATTTCTGGGCTCACTTTCTTTTCTGTTGATATCAATGTCTATCCTTTTGCCAATACCACACTTTCATGATTAAAGTAGCTTTATAGTAAGTATTGAAATCAGGTAATGTGTGTCCTCTGACTTTGTGCTTTTTCAGAATATTTTTGGCTATTCGAGTTCTTTTGCCTTTTCATATAAATGCTAGAATAAGCTTTTTTGGTATCTAAAAAAAGCTTTCTTCATTTTGATTGTGATTGTGTTGAATCTTTAGATCAAATTGGGGAGAGCTGATATATTAACAATATTGGGTCTTCCAACCCATGAATGGCCTATCTCTCCATTTATTTACATCTTTGTTTTCATTTCCTAGGCTGCTCAAGCAAATACCATGCAATGGGTCAGGTTAAACAATGGGAATTTATTTGCTTATGGTTTTGAGGCTAAAACAAAGTCCAAATCAAGACATCATCAAGGCAATGCTTTCTTCCTGAAAACTGATGTGCTGGGGCTGGCTGCCGCTGATCCTTGGTCTTTAGCTTGTCATGTGGCAGATTTCATGGTGGCCTCCCTTGGCATCTCCATTATCTTCTGGGTTTTGTTGATTTCAGCTCCTTACTTCCTGTGGCTTTCTCTCTGTCTGAATTTCACTCCACTTATAAAGGACTCCAGTAATAAGATTCAGACCCATCCTAATTGAGTTGGACCACACCTTAACTGAGGTAACCTCATCAAAAGGTTCTATTTACAATGGGTTCACACCCACAGGAATGTATTAAGTTTAAGAACATGTTTTTTTCTGGGATACATACAACTCCAAACTACCAAAAATCTTTCATCTTTTTAAAAATAATTTTTCAGCATATAGATCCTGTATATGTTTTGTCAAATATCTACCTGTATCAGTGTTCAATCAGAAAGCAGAACCAATAAGATGATAGATAGAGATAGACAGAAAGATAGATAGATAGATAGATAGATAGATAGGCAGATAGATCCTGACTAAGGAAGTCCAAAATCCATAGGGAAGATAGTAGTTTGAAGGGAAGATCATGAGCAGGATGTAACTCCTTTGTCCATAAGTAGAATTTCTCCACCTCCCCTCTCTCTTTCTCTCTCTTTCATGCCTTAGACTTGCTTTTAAGTCCTTCCAACTGATTAAGTCAGGCCCACCCAGATTATCCACAATCTCCCTTAATTAAAATCAACAAATATATATGCCAAATCTTTTCAAAACATTCAGATTGAGGGGATAACTGGGAAATGTAGCCCAGCCAAATTGACACATCAAAATGCCATCAAAATACCTGTCATTTTTTAATGTTATCATAAATAGTATTGGGATTTTAATTCCAATTGTTCATTTCTATAATATAAGGGTACAATTGAATTTTGTATATGGACCTTGTATCCTGCAACCTTGTAAGTTAATTTATTAGTTATAGGAGAGTTAATTTTGTAGATTTTTTAGGATTTTTCTACATAGACAATTATGCCATATGCAAGGTTTTTTATTTTTTTTCCAATCTGCATGCATTTTATTTCCTTTTTTCTTGTCTTTTTGCATTGCCTAAGACTTCTAGTACCCTGTTGAATAGTAGTGGTGAGAGAGAACATGCATTTTTGTTTCTGATCTTGAAAGGATTGCATTTAGTCTCTCACTATAAAGTATGATGTTAAGTATAGATTGTTTTGTAGATACCATTTACGAGATTAAGGAAGTCCTCTTGTTTTCCTAGTTAGCTGAGAGTACTGTTATGCATTGACGTTATAATTTTTTAAAGTTTATTTTGAAATACAGAAGAGTTACAATAATATAGGACAGTTACAAAAATAATACAAACCCCATAAAGAGAACTCCAGTATATCCTGATCCTCAGATACCTGAATCCACCAATGTTAATATTTTGCCACAATTGCCATATCAATCAATCTATATCTATCTAATCATCTATCCATTTTATGAATACTTGAATGTAGACTGTATACATCATGCTCCTTGAAAGCTTAATACTGCAATGGACATTTTCTAAGAATGAAGATACACATTTATGTGCCCATCTTAAGTGAATTTATCAAGTTCAAGAAATTTAACAATTATATAAAGTTACAGTATGCATTACAATCCTTTAATATGCCCCAATAATGTCCGTCTGGGCCTTTTCTCCTCCCTTGTTAGATTCCATCCAGGATCATGTACTGCATTTAATTGTCATTGTCTCTTTAGTTTCTGTCTCTCTTTGTTTTTACTTTAATTGTGGGGACATGTAAACAATATAAACTTTCCCATCTCAACCATTCCCAAGCATACCATTCAGTGGGACTACTCACATTCACAATGCTGTGGTATCCTCACTACTTTCCATTACTGAACCTACCCATCTTCCAAACAGAAACCATGCACCCATTATGCATTAAATCCCCATTCCTTCTGCCCTGCCCCCATGGCAACCTGGACTCCACTTTCTGTCTCTATGAGCGTGCATATTCTATGATATTTTCGTTGTAGTTACTATGGGGCATAAATTTAATATCTTAATTCTATTACAATTTCATTTGCTTTGATATCAACTTAACATCAACAGTATACACAAACTATGTTCCTATAGCCCTCTGTACCCACACCTTTATGTAGTTCATGTCAATAATTACATATATATATGAGTTCAAAACTACTGATTTACCATTGCACTTTATGCATTGCCTTTTAGATTTGTAGAAAGTTAAAAAGTGCAGTTACAAACCAAAAATACAATAGTACTGGTATTTATACTTACCCAGGTCATTATGCTTACCAGAGATCTTTTATTCTTCATATTGCTTCAATATATTTTTCCATTGTCCTTTCCTTTCAACCTGCAGAGCTCTCTTTAGTATCTCTTCTATGGGAGTCTAGTTGTGACAAACTATTTCAGCTTTTAAAAATTGGGAATGTCTTAATCTCTCCTTCATTTGTGAAACATAGTTTTGCCAGATATAGAATTTTTGGTTGGCATTTTTTTTTTTTGCTTTCAGCACCTTAAATATGTCATCCCATTCCTTTTATGCTTTCATAGTGTTCTATGAGAAATTGGCATTTAATTTTATTGAGGTTTCCTTGTATATGACACATTGTTTCTCTCTTGTGGCTTTCAGAATTCTCTCTTTATCTTTGGCATTTGGCAGTTTGATCATAATGTGTTGTGGTGTGCTTCTATTTGGGTTTATCTTGTTTGGAGTTTGTTGAGAAACTTGGATGTGTATATTCATGTCTTTCTTTAAATTTGGGAAGTTTTCAGTTATTATTTCTTTGAATGTTCTCTCTGTCCCTTTCTCTCCTCCTTCTGGGACTCCCACAATGTGTATATTCGTATGCTTGATGGTTTCCCATAGGTTCCCCTGGCCTGTTAACTTTTTCTTCATTCTTACCTCTTTTTGCTTTTCACTGGGTGATTTCAATAGTCTTTTCTTCAAAATCTTTGAATCTTTCTTCTGCTAGCTCCAATCTGCTGTTGAATACCTCTAGGGAACTTTTAATTTCTGTTACTGTGGTTTTCAACTCTGCTTGGTTCCTTTTGATAATTTCCATCTCTATTGGTATTCTCTTTGTTTTCATCTATCATTTTCCTGATTTCTTTTAGTTCTTTGTCCATGTTTTCCATTAACTCTTCGAGCATATTTAGGGCCATTTTTTAAAAGTCTTTGTCTGGCATGTCCCAGGTCTGACCCTCCTCATTGTGGGTTTCTAATGCTTTAATCTTCTCCTCTGTCTGGGCCATCACTTCTTGTTTCTGTGTATGTTTTGTAGTCTTTGGTTGAAACCTGGACATTTTGATATTTTAATGTGTTACCCTGTAATTTAGACTCTGAAGTGTCTGTTCCTTAGTGGGTAGTATTATGACAGAGCATTCCTTGAATGCCAGAAGCTAACAAATAAAAAGATGGAAAATAAGAAAATATCTTTCCCAGTTTTTGCAGATTGATCTGTGAAAGTGCTCTCCTTTAGGGCTTATCTATACAATAAACTTAGAGAATACTCAAGACCAAAGCATAAGGTCTGTCCTTATTCTTTCTGTGCATGTGTCTTTGTCCTGGGCATGCATGTTTAACCATAGTAATTCCTCCATTTACATGGATGCAAATGTCCCTTCTTCCCTAGGAAATAGTTTCCTCTTGGTGTGGGCACTGGACTCTGTGTCCTATAGCCAACAATCTCCTGCCTTACGTAGCCATGTCTTGGCTGGTTTCCCATAGCATTCTGGTAGGACAGCTCTATGAGTGACCTTCTGCATGAAGGGCAATTATTGGGACAGCGTGCCTGTTCGAGTGTCCTGGTTCAGTCTTCTAGGCTGCCACCAGAAACTGGGCTAGAAATACATGCTCCCTATATGTTCATAAGGATTATTCTGCTTCTTCCAGAAGTGGGAACAGGGACTGGCACTGGGAGCATAGGCTAGTTCTGTACTAAGTCAGTAAAGTGATGGGGGAGGGGCCATCCATGGAACCATAAGATCCTAACACTTTAAAAATGACTTTTTCTTGATTTGGTGCTCACCTTTATTCTGCAATCTTTTAGCTGTTTTCTGCAGCTTTGAGAAAAATGTTTCTGCCAGTTCTTGCTGATTGTTCAAAGGCTCTGTGGAGGGCAGAGCCCTGAAGCTTCTCACTCTGCCATCTTAATGGGATAGGGCTTTGATGTTGTATTTTATCAAATGTTTTTTCCACATCTATTAATATAATCATATGCTTTTTCTTGTTTAGTCTGTTAATATTGTGAATTACATTCATTGATTTTCAAATGTTGAACTTCTCTTACATTCCCTGGATGAACCCCCGCTTTGTTGTGATCTATCATCCTTTTGATATATTTCTGGGTTTGATTTGTTAATACTATGTGAGGTATTTTTGCATCAAAGTTCATGAGACATATCAATTTCTAGTTTTACTTCTTGTAATGCCTTTGTCTGGTTTGAGAATTAGAGTAACACTAGCCTAATTTTAGATGTAAACTTAAAAGTGCCTGAAAAAGTTCATGTTTTAA
Source organism: Choloepus didactylus (assembly GCF_015220235.1). Lineage (NCBI taxonomy): Eukaryota > Metazoa > Chordata > Mammalia > Pilosa > Megalonychidae > Choloepus > Choloepus didactylus. The sequence continues at coordinate 43,922,038 of NC_051334.1, read as the reverse complement.
AAAAAATTATTTTAGCAGGCATGTGAAAAAAAATCATCTATGATTTAACTTGGACTATCTTTCCAACCCCAGCTATAGCAGATACTGCCAGTGTCATCTTGAATCCCTTTGTGTCCCTTTTACCATTTCTTTGTTGTGTTTTTGCCTCTAACAACCTGCACATTCAATTCTGTTTCAGATAAATGCCAGCAGTCCAGTTGAGCTACTTGTCCTGCAGAAATTGAAAAACAGAAGTACTTGGGAGTTTACACCCCACTGAGAGATCCTTAGGCAATGGACTTATTTGTGTAGAAGTATGAAAATCCAGTTCTTTGCCTTTGAGTTGGACAATTGTGAAGAATGACTTATATTCCAGAATTCCCCTGCAGGACAAGGCTGAAGCTACCTTGTGTGGGACTTTGCCTGAAATCAGACCTTCAATTGCCTTATTCACTTTATCTGTCCTGATTCCCACTCTGTGTTACTGGTTTCTATTGGAAAAATTTGCTTAATAAAGTACTTGTACACACATCATCATCATAGGATTTGCTTCTGGGGAACCCAACTTAGGAAGCCCATCAATCCTATCTTCCACTTTCCTCCCACACTCTCTGTTGCACAGCTATCCCAAACTTCCCTCCATTTCCTCATCATTTCATGTTCTCTCATGCTAGAGTAATTTTGCACATTGTTATGATGTGTCTCAACTTTGAATTCTCTCTCTTCTCCAATCTGTGTGGTGATAACAAAATTCAAGGCCATTTCAAACATCAATTCTTTTGAGAAACCTTCCTAGACATTCCTGATAGCAATTTAGCCCCTTCTCTGAGTTTGTACAGCATGATATTTTTTGTTTGTTTGTTCACACATTTACATATTGGTCTCTTTTGTTATATTGGAAAGTTCTTCTCAAATGCAGGAGTAAATTTCCTAGTACTATATTAGCATGTAACAAGTGCCTAATAAATATTTGTGGAATAAATAAGTACATTAATTTATTAAACTTAATATTATTATGATAGAAAAGATTCCATTCACATATGGCTCTAGAAAGTCATTGTCATGTCAATTCATTTTATTTTCAAACCATTTGTTGAACATGCAACCTATACGTAACCATTTTACAGATGAGGAAACTGAGGCCCAGAGAGGTGACATGATTCACTCATTATTCCTCAGAAAGTAAGTGGTTAGATATCAATTTAAAAACAGTTCTTCTGGCTCAGCATGAGATATCTTCCAAAGTTTAACTTGTAAATAATCTTAACACAATATATAGCATGTAATTAACAATGCACACAAAAATGCTGGCAAAGCAAATGCTAACTGAAGTTTTATCTATCTATAAGAAAACATGGACTTCTCCTTCAGTGATTTCCAAAAAATAAAAAGCTAAATTAGACTTATCTAAACTTTTTATATCAAATATTTTAAGACACTTTGAATTTTGAATCTATGACCAGGAAGGACCAAGAAACACAAAAATCACATTCTACCTGACTCAGAAGCTTTTTCAAATGTTTAACTTTCAGATATATTCTCTTAAATCCTACAAAAACTATTCAGATTGCTTCATTCAAAAGGTGTTTATTAAGTACTCATGTATAAAAGCACTCCACTAGGTACTTGGCTTACACACAAAGTCTGAAATTTGTTAATGTATTTTTAAGCAGCATTTAGTTATTTCTGAGTTTGTTTACTATCCCATATCTATAGGAATCTGTCCAAATATCTGTTACAATTAAAGCATTTACAATGTGAAATCACTTCATATGTTCATATGAGCATCTTTCTTACATAAAAAGGTTTTAAACAGCTGTGTTATGATAGAGCTAAAAATTTGATTTCTGAAGGATTTCAGAATTGCAGATAAAGTGTTGGTGGAATGCTTACTTTAAATTCTTGTCCTAATGTATACATTCTATTTCAATAGATCAGATGTTCTAGATACTGTATTGAACTATCTTTTTTTAAATTTTATTTTATTTTGAAATAAATTCAAAGTTACAGGAACAGTTGCAAAAACAATACAAATCCCATGCACAGAACTCCAGTATTCCCTGACCCCCCTCCCCTGATACCCCAATCCACCAACTTTAACATGCTGTCACACCGGTATTTCTTTCCCTCCCTCCCTATCTATCATCCATCATCTATTGCTCTGTCTTCTAAACGTATGAGAGCTAGCTGCACCCATCCTTGAACAAACACTATAATTCACATATACAATTCCCATGAACAAGAGCATTCTTTTATGCAATCCAATTAAATGCAGCTAAGAAGTACTAGAGATTCAACATTGACACAAAGCATACATTCTATATTTCCTTTTTTTTCTCCCTATGTCTCAACTGTGTCCCTTTGGGCTTCCTATCCTCCATCCTCAGAACCCATCCAGGGTCATCCTTGGCATTCAATTGTCATCTATTTAGACTGTCCTTTTTTTTTTTCTTCTCAATTGTGGAAACATATATACAGCCTAAATCTTCCCATTCTACCCCCTCCCTAGCCTTCCATTAGTGGGATTAATCACATTTAGAATGTTGTAATGCTCTTTCCCACCATCCATTACTAGAAATTTTGCTTCACCTCAAACAGCAACCCTACACTCATTTCTTAACTCCCCATTGCCCCTTCCCCCATTTCTCTGATAATTTCTTTGTGTTTACTGTGGGGCTTAAAATTAAACTCTTAAATCCATAACAATCTTGTTTTTCTTTGATACCAACTTATCTTCAATAGGGCACATAAGCTATGCTCCTATACTCCTCCATTCCCCCACCTTTATATAGTTCTTGTCAAAACTTACATATTTTACATTGAGTTCAAAAACCACTGATTTGTCATTAGAGTTTGTGTATTTTATATCATGTAGGAAGTAAATAGTGGAGTTACAATTCACAAATTATTCACTTCTATTTGTATTCCATTGTGGTCAGAGAATGTGCTTTGAGTATATCCAATTTTTTTTTTTAATTTATTGAGGCTTGTTTTATGTCCCAGCATATTAGTCCATTCTGGAGAAAGATCCATGATCACTAGAGAAAAATGAGTGTCTTGGTAATTTGGGATGTAAAGTTCTATATACGTCTGTTAAAATTATCTATATCTCTTTCTCCTTTCTTTGTTTCTCTGTCAGTAGGGGTCCCTTTAGTATCTGAAGTAGGGCAGGTCTTTTATTAGCAAAATCTCTCAGCATTTGTTTGTGAAAAATTTAAGCTCTCCCTCAAATTTGAAGGAGAGTTTTGCTGGATAAAGTAATCTTGGTTGGAAATTTTTCTCTCTCAGTATTTTAAATATGTCATGCCACTGCCTTCTTGCCTCCATGGTGACCGCTGAGTAGTCACAACTTAGTCTTATGTTGTTCCCTTTGTATGTGGTGAATTGCTTTTCTCTTGCCACTTTCAAAACTTGCTCCTTCTCTTCAGTATTTGAGAGTCTGATCAGAATATGTCTCGGAGTGGGTTTATTTGGATTTATTCTATTTGGAGTTCGCTGGGCATTTATGCTTTGTGTATGTATATCATGTATTGTGTAGAAGGTTTGGGAAGTTTTCCCCAGCAATTTCTTTGAATAGTCTTTCTAAACTTCTACCCTTCTCTTCCCCTTCTGGGACACCAATGAGTCTTAAGTTTGGATGTTTTATTTTATCTATCGTATCCCTGAGATCCATTTCAATTTTTTCAATTTTTTTCTCCATTCTTTCTTTTGTTCTTTCATTTTCTGTTCTGTGGACTTCTAGGACACTGAGTCATTGATCAACTTCCTCTAATCTTGTATTATGAGTATCCAGAGTCTTTTTAATTTGGCCAACAGTTTCTTTTATTTCCATAAGATCTTCTATTTTTTTATTTACTCTTGCAATGTCTTCTTTTTGCTCTTCTAGGGTCTTCTTTATGTCCCTTATATCCTGTTCCATGGTCTTCTTCATGTCCTTTATATCCTTTGCCATGTTTTCGTTCCTTGATTGTAGTTCTTTGATTAATTGTGCCAAGTACTGTGTCTCTTCTGATATTTTGATTTGGGTCTTTGGGATTGTGTTCTCCATATCACCTGGTTTTATCATATGCATTAAGATTTTCTGTTGTTTTTGGCCTCTTGGCATTTGCTTTGCTTGCTAAGTTTCTTTCAAGTTGTAAAAAAAAAATACCAATCTAATTTTTCAGAAATACAAATTGGTGGCATACACTTTCTCTAACTAACCAGCAGATGGCATCTGCGAGTCATCTATACCCCTCAAGTTAGTTCTCAACTTTGTTCTTGTGGTGTGTGGGGAAATGATTCTTGTGGGGTTCAGTTGGTGAACTCAATTTGGGTGTGTTGCTGGAGCCGTCTGCCCTGAATGTGGGGCGTGTGTCCCAGTGGCTAGGGAGGCAGGGCAGCTTTAATATTCAAACCTCCCAGGTGTTCCTGGAGATTCAAGGCTGTTACAAGAGTCTAAGCTTTCATTTCAGTTCTGCCCCCGATCGTCTCTGACGCTGACCCACAAACCACTTGCATTGACGTAGCATCCTTGCGTTTTCTGAGTGGGCCCCCCTGCTCAGCTGTGATCTTCCAGGACCTCTGCTGAGGGAAGGCTATGCTATGTCACAAGTGCACGCCGTCCCTCAAGGGAAGCCCTGGGCTGACGGGCCGTGCAGTGGTGCTCTCAGCCTGATGCAAAGATGGCAGAACAGGGCATCTCCACCCCTCCCCTCTCCTCACACAGTTTCTCCTTCCCAGCTCAGGGACAACTGGTGCTGCTCTGGGCTGTGGGCACGGCCCCGGGCAGGAGTGTCACCAGCCTGCCGGGGAGCGGCTGCAAGCAGCGGGGTTTCTTTCTCCTTCCTACTCTCCCCTCCACTCCCCTGGCCTTGAGGGAATCTGCAGCGGGCTATCCTCCATGCCAGACATCGAGAGGCCAGCTCAGACTGCTTCTGCCGTGCTTCCACTGCGTGGTTTTCACCGTCGCAAATGCAGCCGCTCCTAGGTTTTTCCCTTTTTTTTTTTTTTAAGAACCAGTCCATCTCCAAATGCCAACCCCTGGCTTCCCCACACTGCAGTGTGGCTGCAGGTCTTTCAGCTGGCTTACTCACTCGTTTCAGAATGCAGACTCCCATTTTCACCAAGTGTACGGCCCGTGTGGTTCTAGCAGACCTTGTCCAGCTTGTGCATTGCTGAAACCGGTATTGTGAGTCACCTTCTGGTTTTTATCTAGTATTTTTCATGGAGGTGTTATTTTGCCCTGTCTCACCTAGCCACCATCTTAGGTTCTCCCCTGAACTATCTTAGTATTTATCTTTATAAAATAGAGAAAGATGCTACCATCTTTTTTAGCAACAGGAAAAATAAAATATCACTTCTTCCTGGGAACAACATGTCTTAATTATAGGATAAGATGATCTGATTAAAACTTCTGAAACCCAATGCAGGATTGATATTCAAATTATGAGAGACCATCAAAGATACTTAGTCTCCTTAATGATGGCATTGCAGCAAGAATTATTGTGCCTTTGCAAAGTAGTTTATTTGTAGACAACTTTACAAACAAGGAAATTGAGGATATGTATGATAAAGGGTGGGGCAAGTAGGAGGTAGAATGTAGGTGATTCTTATTTCCTCAATGAAGGAAACTGTACCTTAGAAATATACTTCAATGTCTGTCAAAATGGGGGATGAGGCCAACCCTTGTGTAGGAAGGATAGATGGTGTGGGTCAGAAATTTCTACTGGAGCTGTTTAACTGTGTATGTTGGGTAGGGGGAAGTGAAACACCTTCCCCAATGGGTGCACATGGGAAGTCCTCATCAGTAATTTGCTGCCCTTTTAAGATATTATGGGCTGAATTGTGTCCCAGAAAGACACATATGTTGGAGTCCTAACCCCGGTTACCTGTGAATGTGACATTATTTTGAACTATGGTCTTTGCAAATGCAATTAAGATGAGGTTATGCTGGAGTAAGGTGGGCCTTAATCCAATATGACTGGGGCCTTATAATTAAAGGAGAAGGAAGAAAGAGAAAGACATAGAAAGAAGATGGACATGTGAAGACAGAGGCAGAGATTGAAGTTATGTTGCCATAAGCCACAGGACACTGGGGTCACCAAAAGCTGGAAGAAGCAAGGAAGATTTTTCCCTAGAGCCTACAGGAAGTCTCTGCACACCTTGATTTTGGATATCTAGCTTCCAGAACTCTTAAAGCATAAGTATCTTTTGTCTTAAGCCACCTAGTTTGTGGTAAGTAATTTCAGCAACCCTAAGAAACTGACTCAGAAAGCTAAAAAATGCATCCAATGTTTTACTTACAAACATTTAGTTTACTCTGATTCACTGGGACTATGATGGTAGGTGTGGTAGATTGAATTACATTCCACAATGTAGACATTGTGTACCTCAAAAAGGTAAAGACTGATATCTTGCATATATAAAGAAATCCTTAGAAAACTAGATATAGAGTTACCATTCGATCCAGCAATTGCACTTCTTGGTATATACCCAGAAGATTGGAAAGCAGTGACACGAACAGATATCTGCATGCCAATGCTCATAGCAGCATTATTCACAATTGCCAAGAGATGGAAACAACCCAAATGTCCTTCAACAGATGAGTGGATAAATAAAATGTGGTATATACACACGATGGAATACTACACAGCAGTAAGAAGGAACGATCTCGTGAAACATATGACAACATGGATGAACCTTGAAGACATAATGCTGAGCAAAATAAGCCAGGCACAAAAAGAGAAATCTTATATGCTACCACTAATGTGAACTTTGAAAAATGTAAAACAAATGGTTTATAATGTAAAATGTAGGGGAACTAGCAATAGAGAGCAATTAAGGAAGGGGGAACAATAATCCAAGAAGAACAGATAAGCTATTTGATGTTCTGGGGATGCCCAGGAATGACTATGGTCTGTTAATTTCTGATGGATATAGTAGGAACAAGTTCACAGAAATTTTGCTATATTAGGTAACTTTCTTGGGGTAAAGTAGGAACATGTTGGAAGTAAAGCAGTTATCTTAGGTTAGTTGTCTTTTTCTTACTCCCTTGTTATGGTCTCTTTGAAATGTTCTTTTATTGTATGTTTTTTTTTTTCATACAGTTGATTAAAAAAAAAAAAACAAGGAAAAAAATATGTAGAGCCCCCTTGAGGAGCCTGTGGAGAATGCAGGGGTATTGGCCTACCCCACCTCGATGGTTGCTAACATGACCACAGACATAGGGGACTGGTGGTTTGATGGGTTGAGCCCTCTACCATAGGTTTTACCCTTGGGAAGACGGTTGCTGCAAAGGAGAGGCTAGGCCTCCCTATGGTTGTGCCTAAGAGCCTCCTCCCGAATGCCTCTTTGTTGCTCAGATGTGGCCCTCTCTCTCTGGCTAAGCCAACTTGAAAGGTGAAATCACTGCCCTCCCCCCTACGTGGGATCAGACACCCAGGGGAGTGAATCTCCCTGGCAACATGGAATATGACTCCCGGGGAGGAATGTAGACCTGGCATCGTGGGACAGAGAACATCTTCTTGAGCAAAAGGGGGATGTGAAAGGAAATGAAATAAGCTTCAGTGGCTGAGAGATTCCAAAAGGAGCCAAGAGGTCACTCTGGTGGGCACTCTTACGCACAATTTAGACAACCCTTTTTAGGTTCTAAAGAATTGGGGTAGCTGGTAGTGGATACCTGAAACTATCAAACTACAACCCAGAACCCATGAATCTCGAAGACAATTGTATAAAAATGTAGCTTATGAGGGGTGACAATGGGATTGGGAAAGCCATAAGGACCACACTCCCCTTTGTCTAGTTTATGGATGGATGAGTAGAAAAATAGGGGAAGGAAACAAACAAACAAACAGACAAAGGTACCCAGTGTTCTTTTTTACTTCAATTGCTCTTTTTCACTTTAATTATTATTCTTGTTATTTTTGTGTGTGTGCTAATGAAGGTGTCAGGGATTGATTTAGGTGATAAATGTACAACTATGTAACGGTACTGTGAACAATCGAATGTACGATTTGTTTTGTATGACTGCGTGGTATGTGAATATATCTCAATAAAATGAAGATAAAAAAATGCATCCAATGTTTTACTTACAAACATTTAGTTTACTCTGATTCACTGGGACTATGATGGTAGGTGTGGTAGATTGAATTACGTTCTACAATGTAGACACATTCTTGTCTGTGTGAACTCATTGTAAGTAGGATTTCTTGAGAGTGTTATTTTAAATTAAGGTGTGGCCCAACTGAATGAGATTGTGTTTTTATCCAGATTACTGGAGGCATTATAATGAGTAAGATACCAGAAGCAGGAGTAAGAGAAAGTCACAGGGAACAGCCAGAAGTCAAAAGCCAAAGGAACCCAGAAGAGAATGGAGAGGACATTGCCATGTGACACAAGACAGGGATACAAGCCAAGGAACCCCAAGGATCCATGGCAGTCAGCACCAGAATGTTACAGATTTTGGGGAGAAAGCTTAGCCTTGCTGATGCCTTGATTTTGGACTTCTCCTAGCCTCAAAACTGTAAGCTAATAAATTCTCATTGTTTAAGCCAACCCATTGTGTAGTATTTGTTGTAGAAGCCTAGAAAACTAACATAGTAGGTCTGGAAAGCATAATGCAAATAGTTTTCTGTTTTTCATATTGTAGTGGTGTGGAAAGCTGGTATCTAGTATTTCACACACACACACACAAACAGGCATTTCTTTTGTAGGTATCCCTTATGGCAAACTTACACTATCCTAAATTGCTAAGGCCCCTTTCCAAGGTAAATGTCCCTTATTCTCAGGTCCTAAAAAATAAACAGACAGTGTCTCAGAAGAGATAAGAAACAAAAAATCATTTATGCACTAGACCCTCTCTTTGTTGGGTGATAGTATGTAACCTCAATTCCATGGCACCTTCCTCCTCTATTCCTATTCCTTTACCTGCTGGATCCATAGAAGAATACCAGGCATCAGCCAAGCCAAGCATTTCCCTACTACTTGAGTTTTAGCCAGTGGTTGACTTACCCATCCTTTCCATGTGTAACATATGATTAGAAGAATGACCTAGAGCCCATCCAAACTGGACAATGTGCTGCTATAGATGCATAGCTCCAGGTCTCAGGGTGTTACAGTCCTTTCTCTGGAACCCCAATAATGTCTGAGGAAGACATGGATGAATCATACAAACATTTATTTAGGGAAGTTTACATACAGGAGACATGGACCCCAACTAGTTCTCGGCTATTCAAGTGGGGATATGCAGCAGTATGTACAGGAAGAAAACAAAGTAGGCACAATGCCAAAGACATAATTAATCACAGGACTTGGGAGGTATTTGGTGAAATGTGCATAGCCTTTTCTTAACATTCTTTCCTGTGATCTTTGCACAGAAACCCTTATCTTTGTGGTCACAAGACTGGGTTTCTACATCTAATTCACATGGCTGTCTTTGCTCCATACTTGTGTCTTCCTGTATCAGCCCTGTGTACTGGTCATGCTCTATGCAGCCAATACTCCCTGTTCATAGAAGATCAATGAGGGGTTAGGCATTCCTTCATTCCCATGCTAACAAAGGAGAAAAGAAGTCATAACGAGCAAGGGAGGCAAGGTTTGCAAAAATGAAATTATTTACCCTACAGACAATGAAGTGGGCATGGCTCTATAAGGGATAAGAGAGAGGCTGTTTTGAAGGAGAGCCTCTAATCTCATAGACACTATAAAACTAAATACCAAGAAGCTGTTGGCAATGCCTGATCAGGACATGCAGATATCTCATTCCCTTTTCTGGCTATATTTTGAAGGTCATATTTATGACTGTGGTCAATTGTGTAACACTAACAGAAATAGTAGCCTTGTGAAGATGAGTATATTGACTGAGTGGAACCTATTTTGCTTACTTGAACCTTATGTGGTGTCTTAGTTCCCTCGTAACCTCTTTGAAAATCTATTATAGCTTCTAGTGTTTTAGTGAGAGTGGGTGGAATTGTGAGATTGCCTTCTAGCCAACCCATAAAAGGGAAAAGATTCTACATGGTATAGACTGAAGAGATTTTAGAAAGATGAGCTAGTTTATTGGAACATAGGCAGGAGCTGAGGGTAAGTCTATGACTTTCATTAGTGACCACTTACATGATCTCACTGAATGTCATAATCTGCTTTGGGTAGGTAGGGTTTATTGTCTCTATTACATGGATAAGGGAAACTGAGGTTCAAGCATATTAAATTACTTGCCCAAGGTTTTGCAGCTCTGTCAGTTCAGATGGAAACAAGGGCAGGGGTCATTGCTTCAGGAGCCAATAATGGCTTCCCTGGACCTTCTGTTTCTGCCCTGGTTGCTAAATCATGGCCAGTGTTACCCAGGATGCCTGGTCAAAATGGCTACATGAGACAGGGTGCCTGCAAGCAAGCACAGGGATAAAACTGGCAGGAACCCTGATTTGACATCTTTAGGCACACACTTTGTTGACTCTTGTTCCAGGAGAAAGCCACAGAAACAGCTGACTAAAAGTTCTGAGAGTCACAAGATGTTAGTCTGAATTATGATCCAGGAATATGACTGATGTAGTAACTTGGATCCCTAGATGGTTTCAAAGATAAAAGTTAAAAATGTATCTGACCCAAACACAACAATATACATAGAGAAAAGTCTGGTTTGAATGACTAGAAAATGGAGTGGACTCTGAATGAATATAGCAGTATTTGAGACAACTTCATCCTGTGTAGGTATCAGATTTTTTAATCAAAGTTTCTTTGACTGAACATCCAATAAATAGTGGGTATCTGTCATCCTTTTCCCTTATGCCTACTGTCTACATATGTACAGTTTCTGCACTGCACAAAGGTAGCCCCTGATGGGGTAAATGGAAGCTAAATTCGAGCCCCTACTCTGCTCACCGAGCCATGTGTTCTGTCTGCAGGAGAAAAGAGATGGCTTTTTCTACTGTATTTCCCCAGAGGGGCACCTTTTTCCAGTTTGCACAAAGGCATGATTTCCATTTTCTTTTGATAATAACACCACCTTACATTTTCTTTGGAAACTGCTCCTCTCCCCTTGGATACAGGACTAGTAAGTTTTTCAGTTCTGTTGGCTCAACTCCCACCACCCTAAGGGTATACTCATGGGCCAAGCTGGGTCAATTGGGCTCTCCTAGGATCTGCAACTTAAGGACATTGATTAAGGATGGTCCAGAGCTGGCATTATGAAATTGCAGATGGGCATGTGTTCTTGTCATTGAGATCCTCAGAACTCCTTGGCACTTGTGCTACCTGAAGCCTGGTACATCATCTATTCTTTTAGCCATTTTAAGCAAAAAAGAGATGTTTTTATAAGAAAACTGTGGCTCAAAGAAAGATTCCTTTCCTGTTGCTGAATCAGTACAAAGGAGATCAGAATCAGGGCTCTTTGAATTCTTATTTACCAGAGCCAATATATTTATGACCATTTGTTTAACAAATACTGAATTGTTTCCTTTTTAATTCTCAGTAGTTATTTTATCACCTTTTAAAGTTCATAACTCAGTTTGCCTTTAAAAATTAATGTGCACCTTTAAAGAAGTGTTTTTTTTTAAATTTTCTTAAATGTGTCATTAAATGTGTAATACATTTTATAATCAACAGTCTCTCACTGAGGGATATTATATGTGTGACCTAATCAGAGAGTTCCAGTAGTGGTACCCTTTATACCTGAATTTGAAGGTCTTCCTTGGGCAGAGTCTTATATTTTCCACTCCTTGCCCCATCAAGACAACAGTACCAATGGAGATCAAATCTGATTTGATTAAGATAAAATTGCAGCAAGAATTTATGTCTATTGGTACTTCTATATTTTAGCAGTTTTCCTGTCTTCAATGAGAATCTGTTTGCATTGCTCTGTCCATCATTCTGTTATACCATCAATATAGTTTAATTGGCTCAGACTTTTTTGTCCTCAATCTATAAAGATAAATTTCTAGGGGGTTTAGGTGCCCTGCTTTCTGCAGGTTCGTGAGTAATATTCCACTGGGTCTACATAGTGGTTTGGTCTCAAATGCTTGACTTATAGGTCCCAAATCAGCTATCCTCAATTCTCAATCAGAATTTGCAAAAGGTGCCTCAGGCAGATTTCTAACTCTGTGTTAGGTGCCATATTTATAGGTTTGCTCTCTAGAAAGTTTTACCCTCATTTGGAAAAATTTCTAAAATCAAGATGGTTGTTCTAGTTTGCTAATGCTGCCTTTTTGTGAAATACCAGAAGTGGATTGGCTTTTATAAAGGGGGTTTATTTGGTTACCAAGTTAAAGTCTTAAAGCCATAAAGTGTCCAAAGTAATGCATCAACAATAGGGTACCTTCACTGGAGGATGGCCAATGGCATCCGGAAAACCTCTGTTAGCTGGGAAGGCATGTGGCTGGTGTCTGCTCCAGAGTTCTGGTTTCAAAATGTCTTTCTCCCAGGACATTCATCTCTAGGCTGCAGTTCCTCAAAAATGTCACTCTTAGTTGCTCTTGGGACATTTTTCCTCTCTTAGCTTCTCTGGAGCAAAAGTCTGCTTTCAACGGCTGTCTTCAAACTGTCTCTCATCTGCAGCTACTCTCTCAGCTTCTGTGCATTCTTCAAAGTGTCCCTCTTGGCTGTAGCAAGCTTGTTCCTTCTGTCTGAGCTTATATAGTTCTCCAGTAATTTAATTCAGACCCACCCTGAATGGGTGGGGCAACACCTCCATGGGAATTATCCAACCAAAGGTCTTGTCCACAGTTGATTGAATCACATCTTCATGGAAACACCCAAAGGATTCCAAAATCTAACCAACACTAATATGTCTGCCCACACAAGATTGCATCAAAGATAATGGCATTTTGCGGGATATAATATCTCTAACTGGCACAATGGTTCATGGATAATGTCTAAAAATCATCAACTATATTCATAATAAACTCCATTCTTTTATTTGAAAATTAGTTTGTTTTACCTTGCACTTTAAAAATAGAGTTGTTTCTATTCAAGAATGAGTATTTTTATTCATATTAGGTGCACCATATAACCACTGGATTAAAGGTGAGGAGAGAAAGAAAGTTAAAAATAGGGGAAGGGGTAGGGATAGAGCCCACATTTACTTGGTAATTTAGTGACTCTGGGACTCCTATAAAGACTGAGATAATGTTTGCTCTGTCTACCTTCAGTGTCATTGGGAGCATTAGGATACTGTATGGGAAGATGCTTTGGATATATAAGTACTCTACAAATGCAAGTTATTATTACAGCTGGATGCACAGGCTGAAATAAATTACATCTCAGAATAAGAACAATTTCAAGCAGGCAGACAGCACAAATTAGGCATTCTCACTGCCATCACTGTTCCTGACAGCAAACAGAATATAGAAGCAGGAACTAGCATGAAGATATTGAATCAAATCAATTATTAATTTGAAGCTATGTATGAAATGTTTGATTTCGAATTACCGATGGGCAGATTTCAAGGATGTCAAAGCAGAAAGCCACCTGGCTCACCAGGTGGTAAAGGTGAATGGTTTCAGAAGAAAGACACATACCAAAGAGTTAAGAACTCAGAAAGACCCAAAGGAAATCAGGCAGAGGTGCTAAACCACCTTATAATGTATATTTAACTATCCAGCAGTCATTGTGCTACAGGTTGGCATTACAAAAATGAATGAGATAAAATCTTTGTCTGGGAAGGACATGTTCACAATTTAGTGGCTTAGCATCACACAAGTAAATACCAATTTCTAACATATGCACTTTCTTTTATAACACCATGTTTGTAAAACTGTGCTGTAATAATAACAGCTTATAAGAAAAAATGGACTTGGAAGACACCATGTAAAACCTATGGAAAATTTTAACCACAGCACTAAAATAAACAGGTATGTGAGTCTAATAAATTACCAACACAAAGAAATCTGCACTGATATTTGCACTCAGCATCATGGTCAGACAATCTTTTGCAGCCTAAAACATGGGTTTCTCTTTACTCCTTTGAGATAAGTCTTAGCTGTTTCATCAAAATTAAATATCTCATCCAGGATGTAGCTTTCTTCACCATTTTCTTTCAACATAAAGGGAAATGTCTGCATCTGCCTTTGCAAATATTCCAGGTAGCTTCATATAGTGGGCATTCCTGAAACCACTAAAATTACTTACACTAAAGGAATTCAGTTCTGTAGGATTTTCAGCTTTTTTCTTAAGACCTTTATATATTTCCAGGCCTTTCCCTTTAGTGTGAAAGAGCTTGTCCCTAATTGCTTCAAAACATTGACACGTCAGGAAAAAACAGATATAACCCATGACTTTCACAAGAGGCAGTTTAATGTGTGGTGGATCTTAAAACATATGATTTGGAGGGTCTCCTTTAGTCAAGAAGAATATCTCAAGTTATATACAAAATTAAGTACAAAATGATTTATTAGGAAAAATGTACTAACCTAAGAAACTTTACAAATGAGTGGAGTCTGTAAAACTAAAGGCAAAAGGAGCTGTCCATATACACTATACTCTAGTTGATAAAAGTATTTTACATGAGGCTACAAATAATAATCCTGAAACCACTATACATGTATATAGGAATTGAACAATTAATTAAATGAATGGGAGATGATAGGAGTAAGGTTTTCCACTGATGGAATGGGAGGTTACAGATCAGCAAGACTAGAATGATTCATGTGGTAATTAACTAGAGTTGAGCACATAAGTATGAATTCATATGTACCTTAATATGGATACAGATGGTTAAATATAGAAATATTTGTAGATATGTGTATTTACACAGGTGAGTATATATAAATATACCTCTTTGCTCTGTCAGCTGAGAGGGTCTAGCAGCAGCAACACCTCAGTAGCAGACCTAGTACCCAGATCATGATTTATTTTACCATTATCCAGTAAAAGAAACTAAGGCCCCTTGGAAAAATGGCTGATTCTATGAACAATGAAGGAAATATAAAAGATTAGGCTGAAATATCTTCAGTACCATAAAATAAGGAAGTCCTTTAAAAACCACACATACACACATACATACAATAATGGGGTATGTCAAAGGGATGCAGGGGCAACTGAAAGAATTCCCAAGAGCCAAAGCAGGAACAATTTGAGAAACAAAATAAACAGTGTTGGATTATAACCCAGAGAATAAAATAACTGCACATGTGTCCACACTATATAAATAAATGATTGAATACATGAATATACAGTGATAAAGAGGAAAAATCATCTGTGCACTAGAATTCCAAATAATTTATGTAGATACTCCACCATCATGAAGGTAGAGCGTAACTCTCCACTCCTTAAGTATGGATTGCACATAGTGACTTCTTTCCAAATATTACAGTAAGGAAAGGGGAAAAAATGTGGAGAAATATGACAAACATGACCTCAGCTAGGTAATAAAGGTCAACATCAACAGTGATAAATCATGCTGATAGTATGTACCCTTAATATGATTTAATGAGAATGGCACTTTACTTCTGTATTCTTCCTCCCCCAAACCCATAACATAGCTCCAGTAGACCAAGACGGCAATGTGAGATACTCCAGGGTGCCATTCCTCCACAGAATCTTTGAACAACTAGCAAAAAT
Source organism: Choloepus didactylus (assembly GCF_015220235.1). NCBI lineage: Eukaryota > Metazoa > Chordata > Mammalia > Pilosa > Megalonychidae > Choloepus > Choloepus didactylus. The sequence goes on along the minus strand of NC_051334.1, from coordinate 43,906,525 downwards.
TGTCAGGGATAACTTCTTCTACTCCATAAAACAATTAAGTGGTTGCAGTAACTAGGCAAGTGCCAAATCAAGAAAACACAGCTTTAAAAATGGTAGGCAAACGCCAGATGTCTTTCTGGAGAGTTGTCATGGTTTCCTGCTTCAACAGTGCTTGAATGGTACCTGACACTTGTCCCCATGGGCCTGTCACTCTGAGTAGCCCTCAACCACCACTCCAGCACCATGCAGTCACTGCTTCCTCTCTTCAACCTCTGGCCATGATGACCACAAACCCATTGCAGGTGTACCAAAATGATAGCCAGGACTCAGAGGCTGCCATCAAAAGCCAGATCAACCTGTAGCTCTATGCCTCTTATGTCTACCTGTTAATGTCTTACTACTTTGACCATGATGATGTGGCTTTGAGGAACTTTGCCAAGTATTTTCTTCACCAATCTCATAAGGAGATGGAATATGCTGAGAAACTTATGAAACTGCAAAACCATCAAACTGGCTGAATCTTCCTTCAGGATATCAAGAAACCATAATGAGATAACTGGGAGAGTGTGGTGAATGCAATGGAGTGTGCATTACGCTTGGAAGAAAGGTGAATCAGTCACTACTGGAACTGCACAAACTGACCACTGACAAAAATGACTCATACTTGTGTAACTTCATTGAGACACATTACCTGAATGAGAAGATAAAGACCGTCAAAGAATTGGGTGACCACGTAGCCAACTTGCACAAGAAAGGGGCCCCAGATTCTGGGTTGGCAGAGTATCTCTTTGACACTGTTTCACAGAGTATCTCCGAAGCAGTGATGATGGAGAGCTAAGCCTTATGCCAGATTCCCCAGAGCCATGAGATGACTTCTGTGGTCACTATGGGAGTACATGGACAATGGGTTTACCTTTACCTTTTCTATAAGTTGTATCAACATCCACCAAGTTCTATTATTTGTATTATTCCTTCAATTAAGTAATTTGGTACCCCCCCCAAACAAAATGGTAAGCAAAGCTCATGGCACCCTTACTAGCCCTACCCCACCCCCCCAATTGAAGTGTGAATTAAGCCTGTGATATCATTGTAGACCACTGGCCTTGTTCCAGAGGGAGCCAAGTGACCACTATGCACATTTTGGGGTGCCTGCATGTCAATGCCAATCCATTGGGTGGTAGTCTGAAAGACTGAGCCAGGCCACTTGTCTCTGGCTCACTCTCCCAGAACATGTCCTGCAGGGAGAAGCAGCTTGCACACAGCTAAAGCAGTATAAGAGACAATTAAACCTAAGCAGCCTGGGGCATTAAGTCACAGAATAGAATACACTGGAGGATGAAAAAGTCTAAGATATAGGAGAAAAAGGGGCACTCAAATTCCTGTAAATGAGGAAATTCATAGCCATGAGCAAGCACAAGCAGGAACACAAGGCAAGAAGCAATTTCAGAAAAGATGGAGAAGGACCTGCACTTCACAGTTACTCCAGGTTGATCTCCTTGATAGAATAGCTAAATTCTGAAGGAGAAAGTGAGCCAAAGCAGAACTAATTTGAAAAGGATATGAAAGGTGCTTTTTGCTTTGGCTTTTTTGTTTTGGTTAGCTTCTGGCATTCAAGGAAATCTCTGTTATAGAACTACAACCTTGAGGAACTGTTCTGGTTTGCTGATGCTGCATTATGCAAAATACCAGAAATGGATTGGCTTTTATAAAAGGGATTTAGTAAGTTACAAATTTACAATTCTAAAGCCATAAAAGTGTCCAAACTATGGCACCAACAGGAGGGTACCTTCACTGGAGAAAGGCTGATGGCATCTGGAAAACCTCTGTTAGTGGGGAAGGCATGTGGCTGGCATCTACTGATCCCATGTTGTGTTTCAGCTCCTCTCTCAGCTCCTGTGTCTCCTTGGTTCTTTCTCCCGGGACATTTCTCTCTAAGTCCCTGGGGGTCCTGTCTTAGCATATCTCAGGACAAATTCTGGGCTTCATCTCTTAGCTAACATCCTTATGTGTGCATCTCCAAGCATCTCCAAATGTCAGCATCAGCTCTTAGCTTCTCTCCAAAATGTCCCTCTCAGCTGCTCTGAGTTCCTTCTCTTTGTGAGCTCTTTTATAGGACCCCATTGATTAAATTAAGACCCATCCTGAATGGGCGGGGTCCATATCTCCATGGAAATAATTTAATCAAACATTTTGCTCACAGTTGATTGAGTTGCATCTCCATGGAAGCACTCAATCAAAGATGCCAACCTAATCAACACTAATACATCTGCCCCCACAAGATTGCAATAAAGAATATGGCTTTTGGGGGGACATAATACATCCAAACTGAAACAGGAACAGACAGCAGCACAGGGACTAATACCCAGACTTAAAACTTTGAAATATTAAAAATTTACAGTGTGAAACAAAATGATTAGAAGACAGACAAAGAAGCAGAAAATGATGTCCCATCAAAAGGAACAAGATAAAAAATCCAGAAGCCATAAATAAAGAGAACCAGGCATTGGACACGCAGGGCAAAGACTTTTCAAAACTGATCCTCAGGATGCTCAAGGAGATAATGTAAAACATGGAGATGAATAAAGGGTATCAAGAAAACAATAAATGAACAATATGAGAATCTCAGTAAAGGGATAGATAATTTAAAAAAGAACCAAACAGAAATATTGGATTTGAAGAGCATAATGTCTAAAATAAAAAATTCCCTATGGAGTTTCACAGAAGATTGGATCTGTCAGAAGAAAGAATCAGAAATCTCAAAGACAAGATAATTTAAATGATTCAGGCTGAGGAGCAAAAAGTAAAAAGAATAAAAAAGGGAACAGAGCTTAAAAGACCCGTGGGACACCATCATGCATATCAATATATGCAGAAGGAGAAGACAAAGAGAAAAGGGCAGAAGGAATATGAAAATAAATAATGGCAGAAAACTTACTAAGGTTAATAAAAAACATGAATATGCATATTCAAGAAGCCCAATGAACTCCAAAAAGGATAAATGAGAAGAGAAAACACACATAGTACTAAAACTTTTGAATGTGAAGTATTAGGAGAGAGCTCTGAAAGCTGCAAAAGAAAAGCAGTATGTTATGTACAAGAGAGTTCCAATAAGATTCAGTGCAAATTTCTAACTGAAACCACTCAGGCAACAAGGCAGTGGTATGAAATCTTTAAAGTGCTAAAAGAAAATAATTGCCAACAAAGACTTTTATAGCTGGTAAGATTGTCTTTCAAAAATGAGGGAGAAGTTAACACATCCCCAGATAAACAAACATTGAAGCAGTTCATCACCACTAGGATTGCTCCTCAAGTAATGCTAAAAGGAGCTCTTCAGATTGAAAAGAAAGGACACTAGAGAGTGAATAAAAGCATTGTGGCATAAAGAAATAAAGACCTCTTGTAAAAGTAACCATATAGGTAATTATAAGTGATAGTACTATTGTACAGTATTTTTGGCATGTAATTCCACTTTTTATTTCTAATAGGTTCCAGAAATCAAAAACATAAAAATTAATGCTAAATTTATTGGTTTGAACAGACAGTGGAAAAAACATAACTTCTAACAAGCAGAACAAAAAGGTTGAGGGATAAAAGGAAATAGGAACACTGTATGTGAGTGTAATTGAAGTTGGTATCAAATAAAATGTGATTGTTATAGATTTAGGATGTCAAATTGAAGCCTCATGGTAGCCAAAAAAAGAAAAAAGAAAGAAAAAAAAATATATACAGAAAGAAATGAGAAGGGACACAAAATAGTACAATTGAAAAAATCAAATAAATATTAAAGAAGGCACTAATGGAAAATTGAGGGATAAAAATGTATGAGTCTTGCAAAGAACAAAAAGCAAAATAGCAGAAGAAATTTGTGTTATCAGTAGTTACTTTAAAAGTAAAAAGATTAGAAGCTAAGATGGCGACATAGAGAGGAGTGGAAGACTGTCAGTCCCCCCCGGAACAATTCATAAATGACCAAAATACTAGTAAATAACTAGAATAACTGCAGGGAGACAAACGTGACTGTCCACTCATCATCCACCAACCTGAATTGGGAGGAATGCCTGAGATTGCAGCATAAAATCTGTAAGTAAAACTGTGGACCTGTGCTGAGAGCCGAGAGCCGAGAGCCCCTCCCTCACGGAAGCCTTGCAGTGCTAGAGAGCAGCACTCTCTCAGCCCAGCTCCAACTGGGGTTTTAATGTTAACTGCTCAATACAGACAGTGAATCCTCAACAAGCAGACAGAGGCTTTTGGTGACAACTGACCTTGGGAGAGTCAGGGGACATATCTGTCTCAGGATGGGGAGCCCAGAGGATCAGGTGCTATCTCTGGCTGACAGTGAACCTAGGAGCTTTTCTGTCCCTTTCTCTCTCTGTGGAGAAAACCTCAGCCATTTTCAGCCTGCAGCACTTTGCAGTAAAGACAGCCTCAGTCATTTTAAAATCAAAACACTTTGGTCAGCAGAGTCAGAGAAACAAAGAACTTATTGATATTCAGATGACCTCTCTGGAGGGGATGTAGCATACCAAGAGGAAAGGGAGGGGCCCAGCTCTACTGCCGGCCTTTCCAGAACCAGACCCCAAAGCCTGGGGGAGGAGAGCCACAGGGCACACCGTCTTGCTCCAGCCGGTGACAGGCTGACAGGTGCACCTGCCAGGCAGAAAAGCACAGGGTATGTCAATCCTCTAAGAAAAACCATCAGGGAAACCAGATACTGAATATTTTCTTCTTCTGTGACCTGAGCCTGTTCTTTTCTGGGAAAACCTGATTGGGGTGGCCTAGAAGGTCAGATGCCTAGACAACAGAAAACTACAACCTACACTAAGAAAAATGAAGCTACGGCCCAGTCAAGGAAACAAATGTACACTTCAACTGAGATACAGGAATTTAAACAACTAATGCTAAATCAATTCAAAAAGTTTAGAGAATATTTCGCAAAAGAGATAGAGGCTGTAAGAAAACACTGGGCATACATAAGGCAGAAATTGAAAGTTCAAAAAAACAACTAGTAGAATCTATGGAAATGAAAGGCACAACACAAGAGACAAAAGACACAATGGAAACATACAACAGCAGATCTCAAGAGGCAGAAGAAAACACTCAAGAACTGGAGAACAAAACACCTGACAGCCTACATGCAAAGGAGCAGATGGAGAAAAGAACTAAAAAATATGAGCAATGTCACCGGGAACTTAAGGATGAAACAAAGTACAAGAATGTACGCATCATTGGTGTCCCAGAAGGAGAAGAGAAGGGAAAAGGGGCAGAGGCAATAATAGAGGAAATAATCAATGAAAATTTCACATCTCTTATGAAAGACATAAAATCACAGGTCCAAGAAGCACAATGTACTCCAAACAGAATAGATCTGAATATGCCTATGCCAAGACACTTAATAATCAAATTATCAAATGTCAAAGACAAAGAGAGAATCCTGAAAGCAGCAAGAGAAAAGCAATCCATCACATACAAAAGAAGCTTAATAAGACTATGTGCAGATCTCTCAGCAGAAACCATGGAGGCAAGAAGGAAGTGGTGTGATATATTTAAGATACTGAAAGAGAAAAACCACCAACCAAGAATCCTATATCCAGCAAAGTTGTCCTTCAAATATGAGGGAGAGCTCAAAATATTTTCTGACAAACAGACAATGAGGGACTTTGTGAATAAGACACCCGCCCTACAGGAAATATTAAAGGGAGCACTACAGAGTGATAAGAGAAGACAGGAGAGTGTGGTTTGGAACACAATTTGGGGAGATGGTAGCACAACAATGTAAGTACACTGAACAAAGGTAACTATGAATATGGTTGAGAGAGGAAGGTTGGGAGCATGTGAGACACCACAAGAAAGGAGGAAAGATAAAGAATGGGACTGTGTAATTTGGTGAAATCTAGAGTGTTCAACTATTGTGATAAAATGTACAAATATGTTCTTTTACGAGGGAGAACAAGCAAATGTCAACCTTGCAAGGTGTTAAAAATGGGGAGGCATTGGGGGAGGGATGCAATCAACGTAAACTAGAGACTGTAACTAACAGAATCATTGTATTATGCTTCCTTTAATGTAACAAAGGTGATATACCAAGGTAAATGCAGATAAGAGGGGGGGATAGGGGAGGCATGTTAGACACTTGACATTGGTGGTGTTGTCTGACTCTTTACTCTACTTTGATTTAAGGTTACTTTTCCTTTTGCTATTTCCTAGCTGTCATTTTTTTTACCTCTTTCTTTTACCTCTCTACCTTCTTTGACTCTCCCTCCTGCCTTGTGGAAGAAATGCAGATGCCCTTATATAGATAGTGGTGAAGGTGGTGAACACATAAATATATGACCATACAGAGAACCATCGATTGTTTACTTAGGATGGAATGTATGGTGTGTGAACAAAACCATCTTAAAAAAAAATGGGTTGATGACAAAACCTCAAGGGCAATATACTGAGTGAAATAAGCCAGACACATAAGGACAAATATTGCAGGGTCTCACTGATAAGAACTAATTATAATATGTAAACTCATAGACATGAAATATAAGGTACCAAGATATAGGATGAAGCTTAAGAATGAGGAGTGGTTGCTTAGTATGAGCAGAATGTTCAACTAGGATGAACTTAAATGTTTGGAAATGAACAGAAGTGTTGGTAGCAAGATGTGAGAATAACTAACAGTGCTGAATGGTGCATGAATGAGATGGAAAAGGGAAGCTCAGAGTCATATATGTCACCAGAAGGAAAGTTGGACGTCAAAAGATGGGAATGTATAAAACCGAATCCTATGGTGGGCAATGTCCATGATTAACTGTACAAATACTAGAAATCACTTCCATGAACCAGAACAAATGTATGACAATACAACTAGAAGTTAATAATAGAGGGGCATATAGGGAAGAAATACATACCTATTGCAAACTATATACTACAATTAGTAGTATTTCAACATTCTTTCATAAACAGTAACAAATGTACTACACCAACACTACGAGTCAACAATTGAGGGGGATTGGTTAGGGATATGGGAGGATTTGAGTTTCCTTTTCTTTTCTTTTTTCTTTTCTTTTTTTTATCTTTCACTTTATTTCTTGTCTGGAGTAATGAAAAAGTTCTAAAAATTGAACAAAAATTAAGTGCAGTGATGGATGCACAGTTGTATGAGGGTACCAGGGGCAACTGATTGTACACTTTGGATCTTTGGATAATTGTATGGTATCTGAACAATCCCAATAAAAATTAAAAAAAAAAAAGTAAAAAGATTAAACTCTCCATTCAAAAGACAGAGACTGGCAGAATTGATTAAAAAAAGAAGTGTAACTTAACTATATGCTGTTTACAAGATACCTTAATTTCAAAGCCATAAGTAAGTTAAAAGTAAAAGGATGGAGAAAACATACCATGCAAATAGTAACCAAAGGAGTAGCTATACTAATATCAGATAAAATAAATTTAAGTCAGAAACTATTGTGAGAGACAAGGAATTTTACTATATACAGATAAAAAGGTCAATTTCACAAAAAGACAAAACAATTATAAACAGATAGTCACCTAATAACAGATCCCAAATGTATATCAAACAAATATTGACAGATTTGAAGGAAATAATAGACAGTTCTACATTAATAGTAGAGGATTTCAATAAACCACTTTCAAAAATGGATAGAACATCTAAACAGAAGTTCAAAAAGGAATGAGAACCCTTGTACAATAGTATAAATCAAACAAATAGACCTAACAAACATATACAGAACACTTCACCCAGCAGGAGAATATGCACTCTTCTCTAGTGCATATGGATCATTTGATAGGTCACAAAACAATCTCAATAAATTTAAAAATATTGATATCATGCCATGTATCTTCTCCAAACAAAATGAAATGGAACTAGAAATCAATAACAGAAGGAGAACTGGAAAATTAACAAATATTTGGAAATTAAACAATGTTCTCTTGGAGAATTTCTGGGGAAGATGGTAGAGTACAGAGCTATAGTACTCACTCCTCCTCCAGAAACAGCCAAGGACAGGCAGAAACTTTCTGAAATGACTGTTCTAGGGTCCAGAGGCCTGGGGAGCATTATACAACATCCAGGGATGAGCAGGAGGAAGAGGCTGGGACACTGTGGTAGAGAACTGTGAGTCCAGTGCTCAGTGGCAACGGCCAGTGCCCAATTCACACTCTCAAAAATAGCCACCTTTGGTCCAGCTTCCAGTTGGCTGCTGCAGACAGAAAGGGATGTGGAAGCCCTCTTCTCTAAGACTGGGGTGGGTCAAGGCCAAGTCCTGATCACAGCTTTTGATCAGCAAATTGTGATCACCAGGGCCTGGCTTTGGGCTGTGGTTTTAGCTGCCCTAGACAAGGAACTCTGAGGCCATTGTTTCAACCCCACTCCCAACAGGGACACAGGCATTGGCATGGCCTCCTGAGGGCTCTGGAGAAAAGTTTGCTGAAGAGTACTATCTGCTATGCAGGACAAGAAAGTGCAACTTCAGGGAGCCATAAAGAAGACTTTTTGATGTCTCTCCTGACCCTCTCCCCAGAGTTCTTTAGAACTGGCCTGCACCGAATTCATGAGGCCCTGGCCATGTTTTGACTGGAAAATACTGATTTGGGAAAGTCCTTTCCAGGGTGACCCACCTCCTAGAATTTACCCTCCAGGCAAAAGCAGCTAGAGAAAATGAAAGAAAAGTGAAAACAGAACAAAACAAAACAAAACCAACAAACAAAAAACCAATAAAACGTATAAAGGCAAAACAAACAAAACATATCAAGATTCCTGGAGAAGAAACAGAGTAAAGGAAACTTTCCCTGGGAGTGAAACAATTTCACAAGTATCACAATCTTAAAAATTGTACCACACACCCAGGGCAAGAATCAGATAAAGAAGAGCTGAAAAAATCTTCTCAGTTAAACACGGGCAATTATAAAGGTCTAGAATAAATTGAACCAAGTGTCAAAGAGCCTTAATACAAAGCTAATCAAAAATAAAACACTAGACAAGAGAGAGAAACAGACCTAGAGAGTAAACTCATCAAGATAATCACGTCTAGACATCAGCAAAAATTACAAGACATACTAAGAAATGGGAAGATATGGACCAGTCAAAGGAACAAATTAAGACTTTGGAGGAGACACAGAATTTGGAACTACTTATCAAAGATATTAAAACAAATATCCTAAATCAATTTGAGGAGATGAAGGAAAATATGGCAAAAGAGAAAAAGGATGTTATGAAGACACTGGGTATGCATAAAGAAGAATTGGAAAGTATGAAAAGAAACATAACAGAACTTATGGAAATGAAAGGCACAATAGAAGAAATTAAAAATATACTAGAGCCAACTAAGATGGCGGCTAGCTGAGACAGGGTGAAAAAAACACCTCCGTGAAAAACACTAGCTAAAAACCAGAAAGTGACCTAGGATACTGGTTACAGCGATGCACCAACTGGATGAGGGCTCCTAGCTCCAGAGGGGCCATATACTTGGTGAAACCGGGAGTCGGCATTCTGAAACAAGTGAGTAAGCTGGCTGAAAGACCCGCAGCTGCGTGGCGGGCTGGGGAAGCCAGGGTTCAGCATATGGAGACCAGCTGGCTGTTTTAAGAAAAAAAAAGGAGCAGCTCCAGTAGCAATTGTGGGAACCATGCTGTAAAACACAGCAAGAGGGGGCTGGGCTGGCCTCTTGCTGTCTGGCTGGGAAGATAGCCCTCAGCAGATACCCTTGGGCTCGGGGGAACAGAAGGGAGAGCCGGAAGCAGAAAGAAACCCTGCGGCTAGCAACTAGCCCCCAGAGGGCTGGATAAACTTCTGCCTGGGGCCGTGCCCACAGCCCAAAGCCCCGCCAGTTGTCCCAGAGCTGGGAAGGAGGAACGGTGCGAGGAGGAAGGGGCTGAGATGCCCCGCTCAGCCATTTTTGCTTCGGGCTGGGAGTGCGCCGCCTCACGGCCCGGTGGCCCGGGGCTTCCCTTGTGGGATGGCGTGCACTGATGACATAGCACAGCCTTCCCTTGGCTGAGCTACTGGAGGAGTGCGGCTGGGAGGGGGGATCCGCTCGGAGAACCCAGGGACGCTACACCAAGTCTGGTGGTTTATGGATCAGCGAGAAAGAGAGGCTGGGGCTGAACTGAAATGAAGGCTTAGACTTTTGCGGCGGCCTTGAATCTCCAGGATCCTGGGGGATTTGAACATTAGAACTGCACTTCCTCCCTGGCTACCCGTACACACACCCCACATTCAGGGCAGACAGCTCCAGCAACACACCCAAACTGAGTTCTCGAACTGAACCCACAAGAATCATTTCCCCACACAAAGCAGAAAAAAGGTTGAGAACTGACTCGAGGGATATAGGTGACTCACAGACACCATCTGCTGGTTAGTTAGAGAAACTGTACATCACCAAACTGTGTTCCTGAAAAATTAGATCGATATCCCTTTTTCTTTACAACTTGAAAGAGCCCTATCAAGCAAAACAAATGCCAAGAGGCCAAAAACAACAGAAAATCTTAATGCATATGATAAAACCAGAAGATATGGAGAATCCAAATCCAAACACACAAACCAAAATATCGGAAGATACAGTATACCTTGCAAAATTAATTAAAGATCTACAATCAAGGAACAAAAACATGGCAAAGGATTTAAAGGACATCAAGAAGACCATGGCCCAGGATATAAGCAACATAAAGAAGACCCTAGAAGAGCATAAAGAAGACATTGCAAGAGTAAATAAAAAAATAGAAGATCTTATGGAAATAAAAGAAACTGTTGGCCAAATTAAAAAGACTCTGGATATTCACAATACAAGACTAGAGGAAGCCGAACAACATCTCAGTGTCCTAGAAGCCCACAGAACAGAAAATGAAAGAACAAAAGAAAGAATGGAGAAAAAAATTGAAAAAATCGAAATGGATCTCAGGGATATGATAGATAAAATAAAACATCCAAACTTAAGACTCATTGGTGTCCCAGAAGGGGAAGAGAAGGGTAAAGGTCTAGAAAGAGTATTCAAAGAAATTGTTGGGGAAAACTTCCCCAACCTTCTACACAATATAAAGACACAAAGCATAAATGCCCAGCGAACTCCAAATAGAATAAATCCAAATAAACCCACTCCAAGACATATTCTGATCAGACTGTCAAATACTGAAGAGAAGGAGCAAGTCCTGAAAGCAGCAAGAGAAAAGCAATTCACCACATACAAAGGAAACAACATAAGACTAAGTAGTAACTACTCAGTGGCCACCATGGAGGTGAGAAGGCAGTGGCATGACATATTTAAAACTCTGAGAGAGAAAAATTTCCAGCCAAGAATACTTTATCCAGCAAAACTCTCCTTCAAATTTGAGGGAGACCTTAAATTTTTCACAGACAAATGCTGAGAGACTTTGCTGACGAAAGACCTGCCCTACTTCAGAACCTGAGGGGAGTCCTGCTGGAGGAGAGACAGGGAAAGGAGAAAGAGATATAGAGAATTTTAACAGACATATACAGTACCTTACATCCCAAATCACCAGGACACTCACTTTTCTCTAGTGATCACAGATCTTTCTCAAGAAGGGACCAGAGGCTGGGACATAAAACAAGCCTCAAGAAATTTAAAAAAAAAAAAAAACATTGAATATACTCAAAGCACATTCTCCAACCACAATGGAATAAAAATAGAAGTCAATAATTTTTGAACTGTAATTCCACTAGTTACTTCCTACATGATATAAAATACACAAACTCTAAGGACAAATCAGTGATTTTGAACTCAATGTAAAATATGTAATTTTAGACAACTATATAAAGGTGGGGGAATGAAGGAGTATAGGAACATAGTTTATGTGTCCTATTGAAGTGAAGGTGGTATCAAAGAAAAACAAGACTGATATGGATTTAAGAGGTTAATTTTAAGCCCCACAGTAAACACAAAGAAATTATCAGAGAATATAACCATAGAGATGAAATTAGAGTTTGGGTTAAGAGAAATGGGGGAAGGGGCAATGGGGAGTTAAGAAATGAGTGTAGGGTTGCTGTTTGACGTGAAGGGAAATTTCTAGTAATGGATGGTGAGAACGTGCATTACAACATTCTAAACGTGATTAATCCCACTAATGAAAGGCTAGGGAAGGAGTGGAATGGGAAGATTTAGGCTGTATATATGTTTCCACAACTGAAAAAAAAAAAAAGTCAGTCTAAATAGATGACAATTGAATACTAAGGATGAACTTGGATGGGACAGGAGGTTAGAGGACAGGTGGCTCCAAGGGACACAGGTGAGACATAAGGAAAAGGAAATATAGAATGTAAGCTTTTTATCATTGTTGAATCTGTTGTACTTCTTAGCTGCGCTTAATGGGATTGCATGAAAGAATGTTCTTGTTCATGGGAAGTGTATACGTGAATTATAGTGAATGCTCAAGGATGTGTGCGGCTAACTCATATGTTCAGACGACAGAGCAATAGATGATGGATGATAGGGAGGGAGGGAAAGAAATAGCAATGTGACAGCAAGTTAAAGTTGGTGGATTGAGCTACCGGGGGAGGGGGGGTCAGGGTATGATGGAATTCTGTGTATGGGGCTAGTATTGTTTTTGCAACTGTTCATATAACTTTGAATTTATTTCAAAATAAAAAAAATATACTAGAGACATATAATAGCAAAATTGAACATTCAGCAAATTAGAAGATAGGATAATTGAAATCTCACAGACAGAACAGACAGAGAAAAAAGTGGAAAAAAATAAGCAGGGTCTCAGGAAATTGAATGACAGAAAGAAATGCACAAACATGCATCATGGGTGTCCCAGAAGGAGAAGAGAAGGAAAAGGGGGCAGAAAGAATATTTGAGGGAAAAATGACTGAAAATTTCCCAGCTCTTAAAAAAGACATAAATATGCATGTCCAGTAAGTAAAATGTACTCCAAACCTAATAAATACTAACAGGCATACTCTAAGACACATACTAATCAGCATATAAAATGCCAAAGATTAAGAGAGACTCCTGAAGGCAGCCAGAGAAAGGGAATTCATCACATACAAGGGGATAGCAATATGATTAAGTTCTGATTTCTCATAAGAAACCATGGAGGCAAGAAGGCAGTGGTATGATGTATTTAATGTACTGAAAGAAAAATTGCCAGCCAAGAATTCTTTATCCAGAAAACTGTCTTTCAAAAATGAGGGAGAGATTAAAATATACACAGATAAAAAGAAACAGAGAGTTCATCATCAAGAGACCAGACCTACAGGAAATACTAAAGGAAGTTCTGCAGGCTGAAAGGAAAAGCCAAGAAAGGGAGGCTTGGGGGAGAGTGTAGAAATGAAGATTATGAGTAAGGGTAACTAAAAGGGTAAAAAGAGAGACAGTAAAAAGTTATGACATCTAAAAACCAAAGGATAAAATGTTGAAGTAAGTACTGCCTTTACAGTAATAACATTGATTGTTAATGGATTAACATTCCCGATCAGAAAACACAGATTGGTGGAATGGATAAAAAAAGGGACACAAATAGGTTGAAAGTGAAAGGCTGTAAAAAGATATTCCATGCAAACAGTAACCAAAAGAAAAAAAAAGAGCTGGGGTAGCTATGCTAATACCAGGCAAAACAGACTTTAAAGGTAAAACTGTCATAAGAGACAAAGAAGGACAATATATATTAATAAAAGGGCAATCCACTAAGATGAAATAACAAACATAAATATTTATGCACTGAACCAGGTTACCCCCAAAATACATGAGGCAAACACTGGCAACACTGGAGGGAGAAATAGACATCTTTACAATAATAGTTGGAGACTTCAATACACCACCCTCATCAATAGAACTTCTAGACAAATGATCAATAAGTGTTCCAGTTTGCTAATGCTGCCATTATGCAAAATACCAGAAATAGATTGGCTTTTATAAATGGGGTTTACTTGGTTACACAGTTACAGTCTTCAGGCCATAAAGTGTCCAAGGTAATGCATCAACAGGGTACCTTCACTGAAGGATGGCCATTGGTGTCTGGAAAAACTGTTAGCTCGGAAGTCACGTGGCTGGCGTCCGCTTGCTCCCAGGTTACGTTTCAAAATGACATTCTCTGAAATGTTGCTCTTGGAGCATTTTGTCCTCTCTTAACTGCAGCTCTTTTTCAAAATGTCACTCTCAGTTGTTCTCAGCTCTCTGTGTGTTTTTCCAAGTGTCCCTCATGGCTGTAGCAAGCTCACTTCTTCTGTCTGAGCTTATATAGTGCTCCAGTAAACTAATCAAGGCCATGCTGAATGGGTAGGGCCACACCTCCATGGAAACTATCCAATTAGAGTCATCACTCACATTTGCGTGGGGTGCATCTCCATGGAAACACTCAAAGAATTACAATCTAATCAACACTAATACATCTGCCCACACAAGACTGCATCAAAGATAATGGCATTTTAGGGGACATAATACAGTCAAACTGGCACAATAAGGAAACAGAGAACCTAAATTAGACCTAACAGGCATATACAGAACATTGCATCCCAAAACAGCAGGATATATACATTTTTCTCAATTGTTTGTGGACCATTCTCCAGGATAGACCACATGTTGGGTCACAGAACAAGCCTCGATAAATTTGAAAAGATTGAAATTATACAGAGTACTTTCTCTACACATAATGGAATGAAGCTGGAAATCAGTAACTGGAAAATTCAAAAATATGTGGTGGTTAAACAATACACTCTTTTTTTTAATTTTTATTTTATTTTGAAATAAATTCAAAGTTACATGAATAGTTGCAAAAGCAATACCAGCCCCAAACACAGAATTCCATCATACCCTGACCCCCCACCCCCGATAGCTCAATCCACCAACTTTAACATGCTGCCACATCACTATTTCTTTCCCTCCCTCCCTCCCTCCCTATCATCCATCATATATTTCTCTGTCTTCTGAACATATGAGAGTTAGCTGCACACATTCTTGAACATACACTATAATTCACGTATGTACTTCCCATGAACAAGAACATTCTTTTATGTAATTCCATTAAGCACAGCTAAGAAGTATAAGAGATTCAACAATGATACAATGCTTACATTCTATATTTCCTTTTCCTTATGTCTCAACTGTGTCCCTTCGAGCCACCTGTACTCTACCCTCCAATCCCATCCAAGTTCATCCTTAGCATTCAATTGTCATCTAGTTAGACTGACTTTTTTTTTTTTTCTTTTTTCAGTTGTGGAAACATATATACAGCCTAAATCTTCCCATTCCACCTCCTCCCTAGACTTCCATTAGTGGGATTAATCACATTTAGAATGATGTTATGCTCTTTCCCACCATTCATTGCTAGAAATTTCCCTTCACCTCAAACAGCAACCCTACACTCCTTTCTTAACTTCCCATTGCCCCTTCCCCCATTTCTCTTAACCCAAACTCTAATTTCATCTCTATGGTTATATTCTCTGATAATTTCTTTGTGTTTACTGTGGGGCTTAAAATTAACCTCTTAAATCCATATCAGTCTTGTTTTTCTTTGATACCACCTTCACTTCAATAGGGCACATAAACTATGTTCCTATACTCCTTCATTCCCCCACCTTTATATTGTCTAAAATTATATATTTTACATTGAGTTCAAAACCACTGATTTGTCCTTCGAGTTTGTGTATTTTTTATCATGTAGGAAGTAAATAGTGGAGTTATAGTTCAAAAATTATTGACTTCTGTTTGTATTCCATTGTGTTTGGAGAATGTTCTTTGAGTATATTCAATTTTTTTTTTAAATTTCTTGATGCTTGTTTTATGTCCCAGCTTATGGTCCCTTCTGGAGAAAGATCTGTGATCGCTAGAGAAAAATGAGTGTCCTGGTGATTTGGGATGTAAGGTACTACATATGTCTGTTAAAATTCTCTATATCTCTTTCTCCTTTCTTTGTCTCTCTGTTAGTAGGGCTTCCTTTAGAATCTGAAGTAGAGCAGGTCTTTTATTGGCAAAGTCTCTCAGCATTTGTTTGTCTGTGAAAAATTTAAGCTCTCCCTCAAATTTGAAGGAGAGTTTTGCTGGATAAAGTATTCTTGGTTGGAAATTTTTCTCTCTCAGAATTTTAAATATGTCATGCCACTGCCTTCTCACCTCCATAGTGGCCACTGAGTAGTCACTACTTAGTCTTATATTGTTTCCTTTGTATGTTGTGAATTGCTTTTCTCTTGCTGCTTTCAGAACTTGCTCCTTTTCCTCAGTATTTGACAGTCTGATCAGAATATGTCTCGGAGTGGGTTTATTTGGATTTATTCTATTTGGAGTTCGCTGGGCATTTATGCTTTGTGTATTTATATTGTGTAGAAGGTTTGGGAAGTTTTCCGCAACAATTTCTTTGAATACTTTTTCTAGACCTTTACCCTTCTCTTCCCCTTCTGGGACACCAATGAGTCTTAAGTTTGGATGTTTTATTTTATCTATCATATCCCTGAGATCCATTTCAATTTTTTCAATTTTTTTCTCAATTCTTTCTTTTGTTCTTTCATTTTCTGTTCTGTGGGCTTCTAGGACACTGAGATGTTGTTCGGCTTCCTCTAGTCTTGTATTATGAGTATCCAGAGTCTTTTTAATTTGGCCAACAATTTCTTTTATTTCCATAAGATCTTCTATTTTTTTATTTACTCTTGCAATGTCTTCTTTATGCTCTTCTAGGGTCTTTTTTATGGCGCTTATATCCTGGGCCATGGTCCTCTTGATGTCCTTTAAATCCTTTGCCATGTTTTCATTCTTTGATTGTAGTTCTTTAATTAAATTTGCAAGAAATAACGTTTCTTCCGAAATCTTGATTTGTGTGTTTGGAGCTGGATTCTCCATATCATCTGGTTTTATCATATGCGTTAAGATTCTCTGTTGTTTTTGGCCTCTTGGCATTTGTTTTGCTTGATAGGGTTCTTTCAAGTTGTATCAAAAAAAGGGATATTGTTCTAATTTTTCAGAGACACAGTTTGGTGACGTACATTTTCTCAAAGTAACCAGCAGATGGCGTCTGTGAGCCACCTATATCCCTCCAGTCAGTTCTTGCGTACTGAGGGGAAATGATTCTTGTGTGTTCAGTTGGAGAGCTCAGCCTGGGCGCACCGCTGGAGTCGCCCGCGCTGAATGTGGGGCGCGCACACGGGCGGCCAGGGAGGAAGGGCAGCTCTCTCTCGGTGTCCCATAAACCACCGGACTTGGCGTAGCACCCCTGGGTTCTCCGAGCAGATCCCCCCTCCCAGCCGAGGGGGATGCCGTGCTACATCATCAGTGTGCGCCATCCCTCTAGGGAAGCCCTGGGACTCTTGGCTGTGCTGCGGGGCTCTCAGCTCATTTCAGAATACAGAATGTGTGAGGCTGTCTTTACTGCAATGCCTTGTGGGCTGACAGCAGCTGAGGTTTTCTCCACAGAGAGAGAGCGAGAGACAGAATATTTCCCCCGATTCTCCCAAGGTCAGTTGTCACCAAAAGCCTCTGTCTGCTTGTTGAGGATTCACTGTCTGTATTGAGCAGTTATTATTAAAACCTCACTTGGAGCTGGTCTGAGAAAGTGCACAGTGCGGCTTCCGTGAGGGAGGGGCTCCCATCTCTAGGTTCTCGGCTCTCAGCTAGGGTCCGCAATTTTACTTACAGGTTTTATGTTGTGATCTCGGGCATTCCTCCCAATTCACGTCGGTGGAAGTTGAGTGTACTGTCACGTTTGTCTCCCCGCTACCTTTCCAGGTTATTTACTGGTTTTTTGTTCAATTATGAAATGTTCTGGGGGAGACTAAGTCTTCCACTTCTTTCTATGCTGCCATCTTCCCAGAATCCCCTAAACAATATACTCTTAAACTATAAGTCAGTTAAAGAAGAAATTGCAAGAGAAATCAGTAAATAGCTTGAGACTGATGAAAATAAGAACACAGAATATCAAAACTTATGGGATTCAGTGTAGGCAGTGCTGAGAGGGAAGCTTCTAGCCCTAAATGCCTACATTAAAAAAGAAGAAAGAGCTAAAATCAAAGACTTAACTGCATACCTGGTGGAACTAGAAAAAGAAAAGCAAACTAACACCATAGCAAGCAGAAAGAAAGAAATAACAAAGATTAGAGCAGAAATAAATGAAATATAGAATAAAAAAAGAAAGAATAAAAAAATTGAAAAACCCTTAGCTAGCCAAAGAAAAAAAGAAGATGCAAATTAATAAAATCAGAAATAATAGGGGTGAATTACTACTGACCCCACATAAATAAAAAGAATCATAAGAAGATACTATGAACAAACATATGCCAATAAATTAGACAATTTAGACGTATTAGTGTTGATTAGGTTGGAACTTTTTGATTGTTTCCATGGAGATGTGACCCACCCAATTGTGAGAGGTTGGGTGTGACCTCTGATTAGATTACTTCCATGGAGGTATGGCCCCGCCCACTCAGCATGGGTCTTGATTAGTTTACCAGAGCCCTATAAAAGCTCAGACAGAGGGAGCTCATGCAGCCAAGAGATACACTTTGAAGAATGCACAGAAGCTGAGAGTGGAGCTGGAACACAATCTGGGATCAGCAGACACCAGCCACGTGCCTTCCCAGCTAACAGAGGTTTTCCAGATGCCATTGGCATTCATTCAGTGAACATATATTTGTGTTGATGCCTTCATTTGGACATTTTCATGGCCTTCAGACTGTAACTTTCCAACCAAATAAATCCCCTTTATAAAAGCCAATCCATTTCTGGTGTTTTGCAAAATGGCAGCATTAGCAAACTGGAACACATATATATCCAACTGATTTTTGATAAAGGTGCCCAGTCCACTCAATTTAGAAAGACTAGTCTGTTTAACAAATGATGCTGGGAAAATTGGATATTTAAATGCAAAAGAATGAAGGTGGACTTCTACTTTAAACCATATACAAAAATCAGCTCAAAGTGGATCAAAGATCTAAATATAATAACCCAAACTATAAATCTTCTAGAAGAAAACATTGGTAAATATCTATAGTACCTTTTATTAGGCAATGGTTTCTTAGACTTTTCACCGAAAGCACAAGCAATGAAAGAAGACAATAGATAAATCAGATTTTATCAAAATTAAAACATTTGAGCATCAAAAGATGCCATCATAAGAGTAAAAAGACAACCTACAGAATGAGAGAAACTATTTGGAAATCACATATTCAATAAGGATTTATGCTTCAGTTTGCTAGGCTGCTCAAAGCAGATACCAATAAATGTGTTGGGTTTTAACAATGGAAATTTATTAGCTTGCACTTTGGGGCCATGAGAATGTCCAAATCAAGGCATCATCAAGGTGATGCTTTCTTTAGAAGACCAGTTCCTGGCGATCTTTATGTGTTCTGCCATCTGGCAAGGCACATGGCAGCATCTGATGGTCTCTTCCTTCTCAGTTTCTACCCTCAGGAATTGATTAGATTTAAGACAATGTTTTTCTGAGGTATGTGCAGCTCCAAAGCACCACAGTTTATTATTCAGAATATATTTTAAAAAGAAATAACTCAGAACTCAACAACAAAAAGACAAGCAACCCAATTAAAAATGGGCAAATGATTTGAATAGACATTTCTCCACAGAAGATATACAAATGGCCAAGAAGCATATGAAAAGATGCTCAACATCATTAACCATTAGGAAAATGCAAATAAAAGACAAGAGATACCATTTCACACCCAATAGAATAGCTACTTTTAAATAAATGGAATATAGTAAGTGTTGGAGAAGTTGTAGAGATATATTAACACTTGTTCCTTGTTTGTGGGAATGTGAAATGGTGCAACCACTGTTGAAAACAGTTGGGTGGTTCTTCAGAAAGTTAAGAACAGAATTACCATGTGACCAGGCAATCTCACTTCTAGGTATATACCAAGAAGAATTGAAAGCAGAGACTTGAACAGATGTATGCGCACTGATGTTCCTGGTGGCATTATTCATAATTGCCAAAAGATGCAAGCAACCCAAGTGTCCATCAACTGAAGAGTGGATAAACAGCATATGGTATATACATACAGTGGAATATTATTAAGACACAAAAAAGAAATGAAGTTGATATGTGCAACAATATGGATGAACCTTGAGGACATCATGTTGAGTAAAATAAGCCAGACAAAAAAGGATAAAATTTTGTGATCTCACTGATATGAAATAATTAGAATAAGTAAATTTATAGAGTCAGAAACTAGAACACAGGTTACCAGGGAATGGGCTGGGGTTAGAGAATGGGGAATTAATGTGTAATTGGTACAAAATTTCTGCTTGGATTGATGGAAAAGATTTGCTAATAGATGGTGGTAGTGGTAGCACATCATATACATTTTTAGTGTTATTATCAAATTGACAATATATCTATCTAGTTGTTTTCATATATGAGCTGTTACAGATATTCTTAATGATTAATGTACTGTTACAGGTTTGTGTCTTACAAATACAGTAATTCTATAAATTTTGATAAGACCTCTGGTCCTGCACTTTTATTTTACTATCCCCTTTTTTACTACCCAAAGTTTAGTTGGTATGGTGGGCAGTAAAAATATGCTTGGAAAGGCATTCCTACACCAGGACCATCAGCAATAACTTGATGAGATTGCAAAGTGCATCCATACTGCCCAGTGTCCATAAACTAGTTATATCTCCAACTCAGTTTCCCCTTAGATAGTGTCTTAAATTGCCAGACTGCTATGGAAAATACCACACAATGGTTGGTTTCACAACAGGAATTTATTGGCTCAGGTTTGGAAAGTTAGAAGTTGAAAATCAAGGTGTCAACAAGGCCATGCTTTCTCCCCAAAGACTGTAGCATTCTGGTACTGGCTTGCTGCAATCCTTGGGGTTCCTTCACTTGCATCTCTGCCTCACATCACAAGGTGGTCTCTCTCTCCTTGTGTCTGCTCTTCCAGTTACCACTGACTGAATTCCAGCTGACTCCTCCCTGAGGCCATCACTTTATAAGGGCTCCTGTAATAGGGAATAAGACCCATCCTGGTTCAACTGGCCACACCTTAATTAATAATAACACCTTCAACAGTCCTATTTACAAAAATAAATTCACACCCACAGGAACATAGATTAATGTTAAGAGCATGTATTGGGGTACATAATTCAATCTACCACTCATCTAAGTACCAAATGCCTGCAGCCATTCTATTGCTGGCTGGACTGAGGGGAATTTGAGGTATAAAGATACAACAGCCTTAATTGATTAACAGTTAAAATATCTCCTTTCCAAGTTTACAAAAATATATGCCCATGTGATCTCACTGATAGGGCTCTCTCTAGTACCATGTAAGGGGCCCATGTAGTTCAAGTCCCCTAAGGTTTAGCTTCATTAACCTCACAGTGAATCTGTTTCTGATTTCCATGCTATGCTGGCATGATTTTACTATTAAATAATAATAATAATGAATAAGGAAATTCACACTAATAAAAAGGGGAGAGGGTTGTGGCAGGGCTACAGTACTACTATAGATACTACTATAGAGGATATCTACCATACACTATACTATACTATGCTACACACTATATTATACTACTACTATACTATACTATACTATATAAGCTGGTAATATACACAGCAATCCTACCATATAGGATAAATGATGGAACATTGAAGGAAGTGTAAGATTTTGTCCAGTGTGTTAAGGGAGAGTGTGCAAACCAGACAGAGGAGGCTATATGTCAAAACTTCCTAATCCCAGGGCTCTGAGTTTGTTAGAGATTTTGAGAGCCGATTATACAAGTCAAAGCCTTTGCCCCCCACTTCCTCCCACATAATGGGGAGCCAAAGTGGGATGGGAATGCTCCAAGTCAAGGGGATCTTCATTAGCTCCATGGCTTTCAAAGACATATTTGTGAATCAACCATAACAGGAAATGCAGGGCTGGAGCCCTTTGAGTCATGCCTTCCCTGCATGGAAAGTGGGAATTAGCTCATAGATATCTCCTTACTCTTCTGAAGCTCTAGCTGTCTTAAGCCTTGGAATCAGACAGGCTGAAGTTAGGAAAAGGCCAGTTACATATTATTCTGGAGGGAGTCACTGCAGGGACTCTGCTCCATTTCATCTCTCCAGGAGGAGAGATGGAACCTTGGCTATCATGAAGCTTTTCTCCCTTAGTGTTTGTTCTCTTCCTCAGAAGTGCATGAAAAAGAGCTGGACTGAACAATAATTTAGTTCAATTAAATCAGAGTTTTCAAATCTAGTGCACATCAGAATCACCCAGGGTTCTTGTTTGAAAGGAATTGTCTGGGCCACCTCAAGGTTTCTAATATAAGGGGTCTATGGAATTCATTTTGAGAAACATTGAGCTAATCCTCCTTTGAGCAGGCTTGGCAGTGGGGATTATCTGATTCTTTTTCTAATAGTTGTCTCCTCCCAAGATTTATGGGAGGGGCAATAAAAAGTAGCCCCAATTTATCTTGCTACAACAAATACTCCACAAATGCACAGAGCTAATGAAATAGCCTGATCACTTGGTATTTCCACCAGTACTTCTGCTGTCACCTCTCACTGAGTGCTCCATAGTCCAGGGCAATATAGCAATTTCACCCCACAGGAAGCAAATCTTCAGAATCCAGAGACTGACAAACTGTTCTCCTCTTTCCTGCTCTATCTATCCTCATACACCTGAACTACAAATGCAAATCAGTTACAGATGCAAATAGCATTTGCCCTGAGTGTGCATGCCTTCTGTTCTGCAAAGCATAGTAATATCTGGTTTCCTAGTGCTTGAACTGGCAGAAATTTTAATTTTGGATCATTTGTCCTAAATGTATATGTGGTATATAATAAGCTCTGCATAATTACAGATTTAATATAGGGATTCATGAAGCAGTTCCATATATAGGAGAATTCTTCTTCAACTGCACATGGCAAGCAATAGAGAAGCCACTTTCCCAGATCAGAAAGAAAACTCCCCTACCCTCTAATACCATGGGTGACAGTGGGTACTCTGTCATAGAACCCCTGCATGGAGATGTCTTGTTTTCACACAATGCCAAGCATTAGCTTGCCATGCAGTGATGTGACCCACAGGACTTCACAACAGATAGGGCAGAGGGAAGTTGGGATTACTGCTTGTACATTCTCTGTAGACTTCAAAATTCTCATTCTTCCATTGTAGCTCCCTTTCTGCTGACTGAAAGATAGCCAAACAAGAATCTGCTGATTGAAAGGCAGCTAAACAAGGATTAAACTATATATTATCAAGTGCCTCTTGCATGCCAGTTCTCTACTAGGCACATTATCTAATTTAACCTTCTTAACAATTCTGTAATACAAATAGTATTTTTATTAGCTGGGTTGCTTAGAAAACAGAGACTTGGGCAAGGATTAAGGGCAAATGCTTTATTTGGAAGAGGCATGATCAAGGCAGCGAGAGTGAGGGAAAAAGGAAATAAGGCAGAAAAGACAAGGAAACAAGGTAATGTGATTTCTTACAGCACTGACCACTGTTTCATCACAACCCTTGAAGAACTATAGCTGACTGCTCAGCAGGTCCACTCAGCCACATATGCAGGGCATTTTGGCATAGGCTGTATGAAGAAATCATTTTGGAATATTCCGTCAGGGCAAGAAAAGGAAAGTACATTTATTCGCCTGACTTCTTCCCTCCTCTGTCTACCATTGATTAACCTTTGCTCCAGGGATTTTAATTCCCTCATACCTCCAAGTTGTTTCATCAAGCCCTTGTAGCAGCTGCTCTGGAAGCCATATTTCACTCTTTGTGGTATGGCATTTCACTGGAGTACAGAAGTAGCTGGTGGAGCCAGAGACCCCAAGCATATGGCTTGTCAGCTTCAATGCTAGAATTGGTCAGTGTGTCAATTGAGTCCTCTGGGAAGCAAATGGTGAAATGGAATTAGGAGTGCAAGAGGTTTATTGAGATGAAGGGGCAGGAAGCAGATCAGACAGACAAATCCTAAAGACCATGCTGCATACCTGACCCTGAGAGAGGGAAAGAGAAAGGAACTAAGATTGGGCGGGGGAAACCTCAAACCTGATGCAAATCTGACAAAATGTCAGACAACCCAAAAAATGGCCAGGTCCTATATTCCTGCCATGTTCATCCTAAACTAAATGGCATAAAACAAGATGTGTGAAGCTCACAGATTCTGTGGGTCAGGAGTTCATACAGGGTGCAGTGTGGATGGCTGGTAAATGCTGCACAAAGGTTTGGGTCTCAGGTGAAAAGTTTTCAATAACCAATGACTATAGGATGAAATGAATGGCTAGGGCTGGAATTTTCTAGAAGCTTCTGCATTCATATGCCTGGAATCTGGGCTGGGATGACTCAAAAGCCTAAATCATCTGGGACTATCAACTGGGTCACCTACACATGGCCTCTCCATGTGGCTTGAGCTTCTTACAGCATGGTGGCTGGGTCCAAGAAGGAAGATCCTAAGAGTACACATCTAGAGAATGGGTATTTAAGAAGAACCAGGCAGAAGCTGCATGGACTTTTATGATTCAGGCTTAGAAGTCACATAGCATCATTTCCATCATGTTCTAGACTCACAAAAGTAATTACACATTCATCCAAATTTAAGGGGAGGATTCCACCTCTCAGTGGGAGATGTGATAAAGGACATGCAACAGTGCTTGTTTTTAAACCATTGTATCCCCCCCCACATACTTATCAAGCATTTAAAATACTGCTATTTAGCATTCATTCCTTTAAATCATAGTTAACAATCAAAAGACAACTTGTCGGGTGACAGCGTGATTGTGAAGACCTTGTGGATCACACCCCCTTTATCTAGTGTATGGATGAGTGGAGGAATGGGGATAAAAACTAAAGGACAAATGGGGTGGGATGGGGGGATGATTTGGGTGTTCTTTTTTCACTTTTATTTTTTATTCTTGTTCTGGTTCTTTCTGATGTAAGGAAAATGTTCGGAGATAGATTGTGGTGATGAACGCATAACTATGTTATCATACTGTGGACAGTGGATTGTATATCATGGATGATTGTATGGTGTGTGAATGTATTTCAATAAAACTGAATTTAATAAAAAAAAAAAAGACAACTTGTCCTGAGAATCAATATTTTATCAGTATATCATAGAAACTTCCAGATGATTTATGATGCAATAGACCAGAGAAGGTCACAGTGGACTGGAGAATATGTAGGACCTGGGAGGTGTGAGGAACTGAAACATTACTTCTCAAGATTACATGTGGATTCGCTGCTTGTTGGATTCATGGGGAAGAGTACAGAGGGAAAAAAAGTTATCTAAGCCTCAGAACCCCTCAGGGAAAGAAGAGACTCCCCAGTGCCTTAACCACCAGTCTCTTTTTGTTTGTCTCTTGGTCTGTTTACGTGCCAGGCTCTGAGCAAGGTTCTTGGATGTACTGACAATAAGAGAGGGCACCCTCCATACTCCAAGAACTTGCCTTCTAGTGGGGAAATCCAGACACATAGACAGTGATAAGCATGAGGACAGAAGGAAGATCAGGATGCTGTGGAACCATAGAGGAGGGGAAGTCAGCTGAAACTGGGAAATTAGGAATGTCCAGGAAGATGAGGTAAGGTGGCTCTGTAGGATGACTGGGAGTTTCTCAAGTGTTTTGATTTCCTAGCTGCAATAAGTTGGCTTAAACAATGGGAATTTCTTGGCTCACAGTTTTGAGGCTAGGAGAAGTCCAAAATCAAGGCATCATCAAGATGATGCTTTCTGCCAGAACATTGTGGTGTTCTAGGGCTGGCTGCTGTTGATCCTTGGTCCCTAGCTTTTCTGTCACATGACAATGCACATGGTGGCCTCTCCTGGCCTCTCCCTTAACTTCTGGGTTTCATTGACTTTCAGTTTCTGGCTACTCCCTGTAGCTTTCTCTCTGTATGTGGCCTTCCCTATAAGGCCTTCATTAATAGGATTAAGAGCCATCCTGATTCAGTTGGGACATACTTTAATTAAGTAAACTCATGAAAAGGTTCTATTTACAATGGATTCACACCCACAAGCATGAATTACATTTAAAAAAATGTCATTCAGGAACACATAGGTTCAAGCCACCAGTCTGCCCTCTGGACCCCAAAATGGCATGATCTTTCCCATGCAAAAGCCATTCATTCCATCACAACATCCCAAATATCTTAAGTCATTTCAATAACAATGCTATCTACAAAGTCTCATCAAAATCTATTATGGGTGAGTGGGAGGGGCAGGATGGTGGCATAGAGAGGTGTGGAACTTAATTAGTCCCCTGGAGCAACTAATAAACAACCAAGAACAGCTAGTAAATAATCTGGAACAACTGCTGGGGGACGATCGTGACTGTCCACACATCACACAGCAACCTGGATTGGGTGCAATGGCTGAGATTGCAGCATAAAATCTGTAAGTAAAAACTGCAGAACCATGCTGGGAGCCCCTTCCCCCCACAGCAAGCTGAGCTGAAAGACCTTGCTGTGGGAGAAAGCAGCATTCCTGGAGCAAGCAAATATAACTCAGCCAAGCTCCAACTGGGGCTTTAATTAACAAATGTGGACTGCTGAATACAAGCTATAAACATAGACAAACCCCTAACAAGCAACAAAGTAGCCTGAGGTTGCTCCTAGTGGAGAGGAGGTGGGGCTGATGGAAAAAATTTAAAAAAAGAAGGAAAAATACAGAGGCTTTTGAAGATAACTGACCTTAGAGAGCCAGAAAATGCCCACATCCTGGGAAGGGGAGCCCAGAAGATGAGGTGCTCTCTCTGACCAAAGGGCAAAACTGGGGGGCCATGGACTGTCTCTGAAAGGGGGCTTTCTTTCCCTTTTTCTCTCTCTCAACCTGAGTGGCTCATTGGAGAAAGCCTCAGTCATTTTCAGTTCACAACTGTCTGACCCAGCCAGGGGTGGAGTTAACAAAGTCAGAGAGACAAAGGAGGAATTCAAATGGAGAAGATAACTTCCCAGGGGGTGTATCTTCCTTAAGAGAAAGGAGGTGGGGCCCAGCTATAGTGCCTGCCTTCCCTTCAGAACTCAGACCTTAGAGCCTGGGGGAAAACAGCCCAAACAGAAACAACTTGACCTGAGAACCACAGAGGCCACACCTCCTTACACCAGTCAGGAGCAACAAGTTGACAGGTGCCACCTGCCGGGCAGGTTAGGGAAAGCACAGTGGCTAGAGAATTCACAGGAAAATCTGTCAATCTTCTAAGTGTCACGGAAACTTGACACTACATATAACCACATTCTGAGACCCGAATCCATTCTAGTCTGGGAAAATCTGATTGGGTGTATTAGTTAGGGTTCTCTAGGGAAACAGAATCAATGAGAGGTGTCTCTGATTATCAAATTGTAAAAGTGACTCATGCAACTGTGGGTATGCACGAGTCCAAATTCTGTTGAGCCGTCAACAAATTGTCAACTCCAAGGAAGATGTTCGATGAACTCCTCAGGAAATGAACCGGCAACTTCGACGAACTCCTCAGGAAATGACCTGGGATCTTCGACAAACGTGTCCGATGAACTCCTCAGGAAACGAACTGGCAACTTCGACGAACTCCTCAGGAAATGCTTCACTGGGCAGCCGAAGAAGAAGTGAAGGTCCTCTATCTGTCTTGCTTATAAGTCTTCAACTGATTAATTGGATCAAATCCAGCCAATTGCATTCTCTCATTGTGGAAGGCACGCCCTTTGGTGAGTCATCAGTCACAGCTGCAGTCAATTGACTGATGATTTAAACCAGCCTGTTGGTTTATTAACCAGCCACAAACATCCTCACAGCACTTGTTAGGCCAGTGTTTGCTTGACCAGACAGCTGGGTCACCTGGCCAAGTTGACACATGAACCCAACCATCACATTGGGGTAACCAAGGAAACCAGAAGCCTAGAAAACAGAAAACTACAAATTACACTAGGAAAAATGAAGATATGGCCCAGTCGAAGAAACAAACTGACAGCTTAATTAAGATACAGTTCAGATATTGTTTCACTTTAGTGAAACAATTAAATATTTTCAAAGAAATATGGTAAATCAATATAAAAACCAAATCAACCAGTTCAGGGAAGATATGGCAAAAGAGATGAAGGATATAAAGGAAACACTGGGCAAATATAAGGTAGAAATTGAAAGTTTGAAAAAACTAGCAGAATGTATGGAAATGAAAGGCACCACACAAGAGATGAAAAACACAATGGAGACATACAATAGTGGATTTCAAGAGGCAGAAGAAAACACTCAGAAACCAGAGAACAAGACACCTGACATGCTACACACAAAAGAACAGATAGGGAAAACAATGGAAAAATATGAGCAACATCTCAGGGAATTGAATGATAACATGAAATGCAGGAATGTAAGTGCATGGGTTTCCCAGGAGAAGAGAAGGAAAAAGGGGCAGAAGCAATAACAGAGGAAATAATCAATGAAAATTTCCCTTCTCTTATGAAAGACATAAAATTACAGATTCAAGAAGCACAGCATACCCCAAACAGAATAGATCTGAATAGACCTACACCAACACACTTAATAATCAGATTATCAAATGTCAAAGACAAAGAGAAAATCCTGAAAGCAGCAAGAGAAAAGGGATCCATCACATACAAAGGAAGCTTGATAAGACTTTGTGTGCATTTCTCAATAGAAACCATGGAGGCAAGAAGGAAGTGGTGTGATATATTTAAGATACTAAAAGAGAAAAACCAACAACCAAGAATCCTATATCCAGCAAAACCATCCTTCAAATATGAGGGAGAGTTTAAAAAATTCTCTGACAAACAGACAATGAGAGAGTCTGTGAACAAGATACCTGCTCTACAGGAAATACTAAAGGGAGCACTACAGACTGATAGGAATATACAGGAGTGAGAGATTTGGAACACAATTTTGGGTGATGGTAGAAAAACAATGTAAGTATGCTGAACAAAGATGACCATCAGTATGGTTGAAAGAGGAAGGTAAGGAGCATGTGGGACACCAGAAGGAAAGAAGAAAGATAAAGACTGGGACTGTAAGACTCAGTGAAACCTAGAGTGCTTAACAATTGTGATAAAATGTACAAATGTGTTTTTACATGAGGGAGAACAAATGAATGTCAACTATGCCAGGTGTTAAAAATGGGATGGTATTGGGGAAAAAATACAATCAATGCAAGCTAGAGACTATAGTTAACAGAAACATTGTATTATGCTTCCTTTAATGTAACAAATGCAATATACCATAGCTAAATGCCTATAAAAGGGGGACATAAGGGAGGGGTATGGGACTCTTGGCATTGGTGATGTTGTCTGACTCTTTTATTGTTCTTTAATTCTATCTTTCCTTTTGTTGCTTTTTAGCTGTCATTTTTTCTTTCCTTTTCTTTTTCTTTTGTGTCTCTACCTTCTTTGACTCCTCTTCCTTCTTTGTGGAAGAAATGGAGACGTTCTTATATAGATAGTGGTGATGGTGAATACATAACTACGTATTTATACAGGGAACTATAGATTGTCACTTAGGATGGAATCTATGGTGTGTGAACAAAGCTGTCTTAAAAAAATGGGTTGATTAAGAAACCTTGAGGACAGTATATTGAGTGTAATAAGTCAGACACATAAGGACAAATGTTGTATAGTCTCACTGATATGAACTAGTTATAATATGTAAACTCATAGACATGAAATATAAATTACCAGGATATAGAATGAGGCTAAAGAATGGGAGCAGTTGCTTATTATGAGCAGAATGTTTGACTAGTTTGAACTTAAATGTTTGAAAATGAACAGAGGTGACAGTAGCATGTTGTGAGAATAACTAACAGTGCTGAATGGCATATGAATGTGGTGGAAAAGGGAAGCTTAGCGCCATGTATGTCAACAGAAGGAAAGTTGGAAGTTAAAATATGGAAATGTATAAAACAGTGAACCTTGTGGTGGACAATGTCTGTGATTAACTCTACAAATATTAGAAATCTCTTTTGTGAACTAGAACAAATGTATTACACTATAACTAGAAGTTAATAATAGAGGGATATATAGTGAAAAATATACCTATTGCAAACTATGTACTACAGTTAGTAGTGTTTTAACATTGTTTCATCAACAGTAACAAATGTACTATACCAATACTATGAGTCAGTAATGGAGGGGGTGTGGTTAGGGGTGTGGGAGGATATGAGTTTTCTTTTTTGTTTTTATTTCTTTTCTGGAGTAATGAAAATGTAAAAATTGAAAAAAAATTAATTGTGGTGATGGATGCACAGCTGTGTGATGGTACCATGGGCAATTGATTGTGCACTTTGTGTCTTTGGATGATTGTATGCTATGTGAACAGTCTCAATAAAATTGAATTTAAAAAATCTGTTATAGGTGTGGACTGTTCTGGGGCATAATTCTCCTCTGTTTGTGGACCTGTAAAACCTAGAAAACAAGTTATCTATTTTTAATATACAGTGGATTGACAGGCATAGGATAAACATTCTCATTCCAGAAGGATGAAATTGAAAGGAAAACAGGAGTCTCCAGTCACAAAGAATTCCAAAAAAACAGCAGAGCAAACAACATTAGATTTCAAGGTCTGAGAGTCATCTATGGATCAATATTTTGTCCTCTAGGCCTGATGGAGCAGCGGCCCCACTCCTTTCAAGCACTTGTGCAGTGGCCACACTCTCCCTGAACACTTGGGTGCAGAGTCTACTCTCTTCAAGCATTAAGATAGTGACTGGGCCAGTTAGTATATATTATGTCCCCAGAAAAAGCAATATTCTTTGATGCAATCTTGCAGGTGCAGACCTACTAGTGTTGATTAAGTTGGAACCTTTGGATTAGGTTGTTTTCATGAAGATGTGACCCACCCAACTGTGAGTGACACCTTTGGTTAGAGTGTGACCTCTGAGTATTTCCATGGAGCTGTGGCCCCGCCCATTCAGCATGGGCCTTGATTAGTTCACTGGAGTCTTATAAGCATTCACAGACAGAAGGAACTCAGAGCAACTGAGGGTGACATTTTGGAGGAGCTGCAGCTTACAGATACAATTTGGAGAATGCAATCCATGAGCAAGCAGACACCCAGAGAGGAACATCATGGGAGAAAGCCATCTGGAAACCAGAACTCCAGAGCAGATGTCAGCCATGTGACTTTCCAGCTAACAGAGGTTTTCCAGATGCCATTGGCCATACTCCAGTGAAGGTACCCAATTGTTGATAGCTTACCTTGGACACTGTGCCGGTTTGAATGTATTGTGTCCCCCAAATGCCATTGTCTTTGTAGTCTTGTGGGGCGGACGTTTTGGTGCTGGCTGGATTTGCTTGGAATGTGCCCCACCCAGATGTGGGTGATGATTCTGATGAGATGTTCCCATGGAGGCGTGGCCCCGCCCATTCAGGGTGGGCCTTGATCAGTGGAGCTATATAAATGAGCTGACTCAAAGAGAGGGAACTGAGTGCAGCTGTGAGTGATGTTTTGAAGAGGAGCAAGCTTGCTAGAGAGGAACGTCCTGGGAGAAAGCCATTTTGAGGCCAGAGCTTTGGAGCAGATGCCAGCTGCCTTCCTAGCTAGCAGAGGTTTTCCGGATGCCACTGGCCATTCTCTGGTGAAGGTACCCGATTGCTGAGGTGTTACCTTGGACGCTTTGTGGCCTTAAGACTGTAACTGTGTAGCGAAATAAACCCCTGTTTTATAAAAGCCTATCCATCTCTGGTGTTTTGCATTCTGCAGCATTAGCAAACCAGAACAGACACCTTATGACCGTCAGACTGTAACTTTGTAAACAAATAAACCCCCTTTATAAAAGCCAGTCCATTTCTGGTGTTTTTCTTAGCAGCAGCATTAGCAAACTAGAACAGTGGCCAATCTCTCCATGAAGGCCATGGCACAGAACCCTCCCTCTCTGAGCATTGGGGTGGTAGCCAGGCTCTCCATGAATGCCAAGGCACAAGCCCCACCATCTCCAAGCACTGAGGTAGCAGTAGTCTCCTTGAACAATGGGGCATAAGGCCCACCCCCTCCAAGTGGTGGGGCTGATGGCTTGGACCCTCCAAATGCAGGAGTGAACTTGCCGTTTCCACACACAAAAGTTGGCCTGTGTCTTGGCACAAGGAAGTCTCTTCAGACCTCAGTTTCCGTGGTTCTGCCCTTGAAGTCATCGTTCCTTTGATTCATCCCTTCTTTGCCCCTTTCATTCTAGATTGGCAGTGGTTCTGCTCATGCAAATTTTGCAAAAAACTTGTGAGTTTTGTATGCAGTTTACAGGGGTCCAAGCCATGAGACAATAAGGCCTTCCACAGATCCTTCCTGCATAACTGCATTTCCAATACTGACTTCCACTTAAATGACTGACTGGATCCATGCCCAGTTAAGACCTCACATGGAGCCTCATTCTCCAGGGATTTGCTTTCTGGAAGCTCGAAGAGGT
Source organism: Choloepus didactylus (assembly GCF_015220235.1). NCBI lineage: Eukaryota > Metazoa > Chordata > Mammalia > Pilosa > Megalonychidae > Choloepus > Choloepus didactylus. Next base: position 43,874,284 of record NC_051334.1, on the reverse strand, counting down.
CCCTGATAAAGTTGCTTCTTGTCCTAGTCTCAGAGTGCACTACCTGGATAGGCTCAGAATTTTGCAAAACATCAATTTCTGGTTTCTTTGTGCTTAAGAGTTCAGTTTTCAGCTTTATACCATTCCTCTCACATTTCTCTATTACCTGCAAGGATAAACCATGCTGGACCTTCCACACTTTGCTTGGAAATCTCCTCAGCTAAATATCCAGGTTCATACCTTTAAAGTTCTGCCTTCCATCTGATATCAGAACTCAATTTCACCGAATTCTCTGCCAGTTTAAAACAAGGATCACCTTCCTTTAGTTTCCAGTAACACATTTGTTGTTTCCTTATAAGGCCCCATTGGAAGTACATTAGCAACCATATTTCTACCAACAGTTTTGTCAAAGCAATCTAAGCTTTTTCTATCAAGCACTTCATAATTCTTCCAACCTCTACTCATTACCCAATTTCAAAGTTGTTTCCACAATTTTTGGTATTTACAATTGCAGCACCACACTTTCTGGTACCAAAAGTAGTTATAGTTTCCTGGCTGCTGAAGCAAATACCATGCAGTGAGTTGGCTTAAACAAAAGGAATTTATTGCCTCACTGTTTTGAGGCCAGGAAAAGTCCAAAATTAAAGCATCATCAAGGCAATGCATCCTTCCAGAAGGCGGGAATTCTGGGGCTGGCTGCTGGTGACCCTTGGTCCTTGGCTTTTCTGTCACATGACAATGCACTTGGTGGCCTCTCCTGGCTTCTCCCTTCTCTTCTGGGTTCCATTGGGTTTCAGCTTCTGGTTGCTCCTTCTGACTTTCTCTCCCTCTATTACATGCCTTATAAGGCCTTCAGAAATAGGGTTAAGACCTGATTCAGTTGGGCTACACCTTAACTGAAGTAACCTCATCAAAAGGTACTATTTACAATAGGCTTACACACACAGGAATGAATTAAGTTTAAGAACATGTCTTTCTGGGTACATAGCTCCAAGCCACCTAGTAAAGGGTTGTGAGGAAGGGCACCTGGACAGAGGGAATCACATGTGCTGCCCAGCCCAAGGAAGTATTTGGGGCTTTCTCATACTTCGATGTGCTTGCAGGGATGGTGTGAGAAAGGAGGCTAAAGATTGAAAATTGCAGAAGGGCTGAATCATATAACAGGCTGAATTATTTAAACTCTATCCTGAAGTTGTGGATAGTCATTTATGTGCTGATTGTTGAATATGATATGTAAGGAATTGCATCTCACAAATTTCACTTTGGTTAAAGTGTGGAAAATGGCTTGGAGGGGGCAGGAATGCAGGTAGAGATACTAGTTAGGAGATGGTTGGTTCACTGTAACAGAGATTATGCATGATTATATAACTACAGCAATATAGGTAATGGCAGTGAGTATACAGACAGGAGGATGGACTTAGAATATATTATAGTGGTGCAATTGTCTGATCTTAGTAACTGATTAGATTTGGGAATCTAAATAAAGTGGGTAATCTTGTATGGCTTTGGGAGTGGTGATGTCACCTTTCACAGAAACAGATAACACCCAGGATGGAGTGAAAGGTGGAAGAGTTAGGCTGAGTGTGAAATGCAACTCTAGACATATTACACATGAGTAGACTGTGAGGTGACCAGATGAAATATATGGGGAGAGGTCTGGAGAAACAGATTTGAGAATTATGAGCATATGGCCATGTAGTGAAGGAATCCACAGAAGTCAGTGTGTTTGCCTAAGATGGGTATAGAGGGAAAAGAAAAGAGGTTCCAGGGCAGAACCCCAGAAAGCAGTGATTTTAAGGGATGGACAAAGGAAGAACAACTTTAAGGGAGACTGAGAGACTGAGCAGGAGCAACCACAGGAGGAGGAGAAACATCAGGAAAGAACAGTCCCATGACATTTCCCTTTGGGAAAATTAAGAATTTGGGAGGATCTGAGGAAATGGTTCACTTGAACCTGGGAAGAAAGTGAACATCTGTGAAAAACACTTTGTAAGGAAGATGTTACCCTTGGGAAATTAGTCACTGACAGATAAGCACATGCATTTGGATAGCACTATGATTGTTGGATTTACTATATTCTGAGCTGCAGTATATTTTTTAATTCCTGGAAGATTAGGTACATTATATGGTTCAAGTTCCTTTTCATTTCATGATTGCTTTACTTTTCCTCAGTTTTAAATCATGCACAATGCCATCATAATAATGACAATAGTAATAATAACAATAAAGGAAATCATCCTTAATCCCATATTTAAAAAATAAACTGATTTCAAATTTTACTTATTCTCAAGATTCTTTGTCTATATGCAATCTTATAGTTATAATTGTGATGCATATACACTGTTAGAATTTTCTTAATTACAAAACTTATAAGCATATTTCGACATAGATGCTGTTCCGGTCTGCTATTATGCAAAATACCAGAAATAGACTGGCTTTTATAAGGGGGATTTATTAACTTACAGATTTACAGTTCTAAGGCCATAAAATTGTCCAAACTAAGGCATCAACAGATTATACCTTCACGGAAGGATGGCTGATGGCGTCTGGAATACCTCTGTCAGCTGGGAAGGTACGTGGCTAGCGACTGCTGATCCCGGGTTGTGTTCCAGTTCCTCTCTCAGCTCCTGTGCTTTCTTGGTTCTTTCTCCCAAGATGTTTCAAAACGGCTTCCTCCAAAATGTCTCTGGGTCTCTTAGCTTCTTCAGCTCCTGTGCATCTAAGCATCACAGCAAACTCTGGGCTAGCATCTCCAAACGTCTCCAAGTATCTCCAATTGTCAGTGTCAGTGTCAGCTCTTAGCTTCTCTCCAAAATGTCCCTCTCAGCTGCTCTAAGCTGTTTGTGAGCTCTTTTATAGAACTCCAGTGATTAAATCAAGGCCCACCCTTAATGGGTGGGGTCTGTATTTCCATGGAAATAATTTAATCAAACATTTCATCCACAGTTGATTGAGTCACATCTCCATTGGGACACTTGATCAAAAGATTCCCACGTGATCAACACTAATACTTCTGCCCCCACAGGAATGCATTAAAAAACATGGCTTTTTCTGGGGGGACATAATATATCCAACCCAGCACAGATGCATAGTTGTTATAACTGTGATTTTAAATGTCTGCCTAATATTCCATTCTATTGTAATACTGTGATTTACTATCCATCCCTCTACTGATGAATATTTAGATTGTTCCTAAATTTGCTAAATTGAATGTTTATATTCATAGTCTTTCAAGACACTCCCAGAGTTAAAGAAATTCATTAAAAATTTGAATAGTTTTGAAATTTCATTTTAGCATCATAAAATGGTGATTTGAAATCTAGCTCAAGATTTAGTTTATTTTAGTCTTTGGTTTTAATGGTTGACATAGTTGAAATTATCCTTCACAAGGGAAATCATATGATATATACAATTTTGGGGAGGTTTATTGTTAACAATGGTAGATGTAAATCCATATTTCAAATAGTCTCATTGTTAATTCTGCAAGTTTGTTGTCAATTACTGGTCAGATCTGATTAGATCATCATTGAGTTTTTAAATCTCCTTTGTTGTCTAATGATGATTCCATACTAAAAGTAAAAATTTTCCCTGCCTTTTTATTTTTGTTTGTTTTTGAGCTTACATTTTTAGTGTTACCTTCAATTGTGCTTGCTCTATCAATCATCTGTCTATCATCTATTTACCTGTCTGGAGAAAATCATTTCTAGCTCCTTAAACACCTGATGAGGGTTTGTTCAGTTAAAACTAGATGATATGATGCTCATCTTAAAATTGCACTTGTGAATAGAAATCCATTATAACATGCTGCATTATGCAATGCAATGAGGGAAACACTGGCAAAGCTCCCACAAGGTAAAGTTCCTCTCTTCCCTGGAGCACCATGAGTGACCAAGGGCTCTGGATTTTATGGACCAAATAAGAATGCCAGTTTATATCCTCATATTAAATACTGGTAGAACTTTCTTTTCTTCTTCCTTCCTTCCTTCCTTCCTTCCTTTCTTCCTTCCTTTTTTATTCATACATAAGTATAATTCCAAATTCTAATATTTCTTCCCTCTCCCCAGGTATATCATCTTGCATGCCCCTTGAATGTGAGTACCACACTTTGGAGACCATGTCTTTACACTCTAACAAGCTTCTGTTTGCTGTCTAGGAATTCTCTGGGAGTGCTGGGGTGGAAATACTTGTTCCTACAGAGTAAGCAGAACACTGGAGTAATAAGAAAGTATTTTTCTTTTATTCTGAGATTTTAAAGTGATAGTAACCTATCATTATCATGTATTAATGTACAACATCACTGATAATGTGTCATATAATGTTGTTGGTTAGGAATCACTGAAATGAAGCCAAACTATTTATATTGTTAAGAACCAACATTTTTAAGTTCATGCAATACCATGAACTTGTTGTGTATAGTTAGTAGACATCATCTAAGAGCTAGAAAATATTTTTTTGCCTTCCAGTTTTTCTCTTGCCCTTATTCATTTATTCCTCTATTCATTTAACAATGCTGTAAAGTCTGCCTTTAATAATAATAATAAATAAAATATTTATTTATTGTGTGCTTTGTGCCAGTCCCTGTTCAAAGCACTTTAAATATATTAATTTGTTTAACTCTCACAATAATACTAAGGGAAATTACCATAGATTCAATATGACATTCTAATTTGCCATAGACATTTTTCAATACCATTGAGTATACTGGCTTATTCATCCCAATATGACAGGGAAGCTTATACAAACAACCTGGATCTGCTACAAAGCCCTTTCTTTCTCTAGAGAATACTCAAAACATAATTTGTTCTAAGCTATGGGTTACCTGGTAAACGGGTCTGGACAAAATGCCCAAATGTGGTAGTTGTTGTTGAGACACAGAGAATGAGTAAAAACTTGCTCAATGACATACCACTTTGATATACTAGGAACCACGTTAAGCCTTGGCAATACAGAGATAAATATATATCCTGCTCTCAAGGAGCTCTGAGATATGTGGAATAGACAAAGAGATTATTGTTCATCAGAATGCCTTGGAAGAATATTAGATATGGGTATTCATGGATTCTAGAGGCAACTCTACCCTTAAAAATAAACCAGAATAATTAAGAACATGTATTTTAACAATGAAAGAAGTTCTTGCATAAGGACAACCAAACATGTGTATTCTATTTTACTCACATTGCAATGGGCTAATATTTTCATAAGTTTAGATTCATATGGGAGTTAGTATATATTGACTTCACAATGTTGTACCCAAGATTATAAGTTATCATGGGTGGTAATTTTGATTATAGATGCATTTTTAAATGGAAAATGATAATTGCAGCTGGGAATATCATTACTAAAAGGAAAAATCACAATATGGTCCATAGTTAGTTTTGAAATCAGAGAATTTCTGTCTGAAACTGTTCTGGTTTGCTAATGCTGCTGTTTTGCAAAACACCAGAAATGGATGGGCTTTTATAAAGGGGGTTTATTTGGTTACAAAGTTACAGTCTTAAGGCCATAAAGTGTGCAAGGTAAGGCATCAACAATAGGGTACCTTCACTGGAGAAAGGCCATTGGTATCCAGAAAACCTCTGTTAGCTGGGAAGGCACGTGGCTGGTGTCTGCTTGCTCCCAGGTTGGGTTTCAAAATGACATTCTCCAAATTGTTAACCTCCAATGGCCATCTTCAAAATGTATTTCTAAGCTGCAGCTGCTCCCTGGTCCTTCTGTTTGTGATCTTTTATAGAGCTACAGTGAATTAATCAAGATCCACACTGAATGGATGGGGACAAACCTCCATGGAAACAAACCCATCAACAGGTCACATCCTAATCAAAGGTGTCACTAGTCACATCTCCATGGAAACAATCAAAAAGTTGCAACTTGATCAACACTAATATGTCTGCCCCCACCAGACTGCATTAAAGAATATAGCTTTTGGCAGGACATAATATATTCAAACTAGCCCAGAAACATTAATTAGAGTGGCCAATAAATACACTATCATGGAAGAAACATTATGAACTAGAACTATCATAAAGAAAGATTTCCAGATTGATGGAAATGAGTAAAGGTTTGATAGACTTGATAACATCCTTAGGCCAGTTGACTTATCTGACATGACTCTAAAAATGTGGAGAAGTTGTAGAGGGTCATGTACCTGTCTTTACCTGTGCTAGTCTGGTACAAAGTTTCTGACATTGTGGTTGCTGATTTATGGTTTTAAAAGCAACAGACAGTTATTTGATTGGAATATTGGGTACTGTAAAGCTGAAGATATAAAGAACTGTACCAAAATGCTGTACCCTAGTTAGTAAATTTGTTTCTCACAAAATTATGGGCTAGCAATTCTGAAACTTCCTCATGTGAATACTAGGGTTGAACAAATAAGCAAATATACCATAGATGAGAGGCTAGCTTCTCACCATCAGAAAAAGAAGTTACATAAAAGAAAGGTGGAAAGCTCAAGTGAACATTGTAGTGTTGGATTGGAATCACTGATATTAATATGAACTCATGGATTTTTAGCAAATATATGGATAGAAAGAAACAGAAATAAAAATAGATTTGTGTAAGCGTTGATTAGTATACAATACTTTTATTTCCTAGCTCTGTTCACTGAGAGGCAATGGCATCCGGGTAAATACGTGCACATTTTGCACCCAGATCCTGGTCTATAAATGCATTTCTCCAATGAAAACAATCAAGGACCCTTAGAGAAGTGATTTATTCCAGGAATGGGACAAGGGTAATACAAGCTGAGTTTGAAGTTGTTCAAGAAAGTAAAGTATTCAGGAAACAATGAGGGTATGTTGAAAGTGCAAGGCACCCCAGCCTGAAAGAGCTGATACTGGCTAAAGTGGAAACAATTTGTGCAGCAATATGAATAATATAGTTTATATAATACAGTTTATATGATTAGTTTATATAGTTATAACAATACTATTGTATTATAATCCTAAGTATAAAATAAGTATACATGAGTCCATACTAATACAAATAAGTAATTAGATAAGTAACAGAAACAACTCTTTGTAATGGAAAAGTACAATTAATAAATACAGAAGGGATGACAGAAATAGAAAATCTCCATGAGAACACCAGAGTAGTAAGTATTGCAGGCAAAATCCACCGAAGAATGCTAAATGAAGTGGGTGAAATTTTAAGGAGAAACAGAATTTTTGCACAGTCTCAAAGTATCTCCTCTAAAACATGTATTAATTACAAAGAGAAAAAAAGTAATCTCAAAATAGAAAAACTGCAGACACACAACCGAGTTCTCAAGGTGACCATCACCAGTAATAAGACATATTGATATCGTGTATCACCTGATGAGGTGTACTAGAAAGGGCCTATAATTTCTGTGATATTCTTCCAAAAAATGCAATCTAATCATGAGAAAATATCACATAAGCCCATATTCGATTACAATTTTAAAAATGTACTTGTTAAGCCCCAAGGATGCAACGTCCTTCTGTAAGTGACTCTCAGACTCTGAAATCTAATGGAGTTTGTCCTGCAGATTTTAGGAACTGTTTTGATCCTGTGAACCCTGTTTTCCTTTCAGTTTTTCCTTATGGCAATGGGAATGTTTGCCTTATGACTGTCCCTCCTTTGTATATTGGAAGCAGATAGCTTGTTTTAAGTTTCACAGGTCTGGAGCCAGAGGGGAATTTTGATTTAGGACAAACCATGCCTGTAATTGATTTTGATGGGATCTTGTACTTACCTATTTTTACTGAAATGATTTAAGTTTTTGTGATATTGTGGTAAGATGAATGTATTTTGTATATGGAAAGATAATGTCATTTTGGGGTCCAGGGGGTGGAATGTGCCAGTTTGAATGTATTATGTCCCCCAAATGCCATTATCTTTAATGTAATCTTGTGTGGGCAGACCTATCAGCATTAATTAGATTATAATTCTTTGAGTATTTCCATGGAGATGTGCTCCACCCAACTGTGGGTGATGACTCTGATTGGATAATTTACGTGGATGTGTTACCCCACCCATTCAGGTGGGTCTAAATTAAATCACTGGGGCCATATAAATGAGCTGATAAACAGAAGGAACTCAGTGCAGCTGAGAGTGACATTTTGAAGAGGAGCTACAGCCAAGAGGGACACTTTGAAGAATGCATAGGAACTGAGAGAGGAGCTGCAGATGAGAGACAGTTTGAAGATGGCCATTGAAAGCAGACTTCTGCTCCAGAGAAGTTAAGAGAGGAAAAATGCCCCAAGAGTAACTAAGTGACATTTTTGAGGAACTGCAGCCTAGAGAGGAACATCCTGGGAGAAAGCCATTTTGAAACCAGAACTTGGGAGCAGACACCAGTCACGTGCCTTCCCAGCTAATAGAGGTTTTCCGGAGACCATTGGCCATCCTCCAGTGAAGGTACCTGATTGCTGACGTGTTACCTTGGACAGTTTATGGCCTTAAGACTGTAACTGTGTAACCAAATAAACCCCCTTTTATAAAAAGAAATGTACTTGTTAGTAGTGTCTTTACTACTCTTTAGTATTCTTCAAAAGTGTCAAGGCCATGAAAGACAAGGAAAGACTGAGGAACAGTCCTAGATTTTAGTAGACTAAAGAGCTGTGAAAACTAAATGCAATATGGAATCCTGGACTGGGATAGTGGACTTTAGTGTAAAAGTTGTGAATTTCAAATAAAATCTGTAGTTGTGTTAATAGTGTGTATCACTGTTAATTTCTTTGTTTTTGATCATTGCACTATAGTTTTATAAGATGTCAATAATGGGGGGAGCTAAGTGAAGGGTGTATGGGAACTTCTCTGTGCCCTTTTTGCAAAATCTTTGTTAGTCTAATATTATTTTTAAATAAAAAGTTTTTTTTTAAATTAAAGAAATTAGCAGTGAGAAAAAGTGACCAGGGAATGGAGTAGATTCTGTTCTGTCTTCAAGTAGCCAGCTATATAATTACAGGCAATTCCATGCTTCCAGGGTACAGTAAAAGTAGTGGACTTGGCTGCCAAGGTGACTTTTAGAGCTAATATTCCATGACTTGATGATTCCTTCAAACATGAATTCTTTCATAGCTTGATACTTACCATGAAAGAGGCACTCTTTAAACAAAAGGAATACAGAAATGAATAAGGCATTATTATCACCTCAATTTCACAGTCACACAGATAATAAAAGTAAGAAAACATTTATAACATAACAAGATAAGAGCTATAGTAGAGAACTATTTTTAAAATATTTTAAAAATCTGGTGGCCTGGAGGAGACAGGCTCATCTCCATCTGAACATTGAAGGGAGGCTGTGAAGATGAGGTAATACTTGGCCTAGGACCCCATAGATGGGTTGTTTGTTGCTCCATAAGATTAGTTTATCTTTATTCTCTCCCCTTTCATTCCCTAACACCTCCACCCCAATCCTAGTAAAAAGAGTAAAAGGCAAGGGACAGCATTTAGAATTTTGGAAATTTCTAGAAGTAAAACACAGCTGGAGCAACAGGTAACAGAGATGGGATAAGTGTTGAAGGATGATGCTGGAGACCTAACAGGGAAAAGATCACAGATTCCCTTAAATGCAAAGCTGAAGTGTGTGGGCAGCATTATGGGGCCTCAGCAATTTATTAAGATTTTTGACATCATTATTGAAGGGCACAAATTTTAAGTGTACAAATCAATGAATTTTGACAATGTGAAAACACCTGCATAACCAGCATCCAGATCAAGAAATACAAAGCATTTCCAGGATTTCAAAATCTCCCTCTTATGCCCCTTCTTGTCACTGACTTATTTCCCTAAGGAAATTTCTTTTTGCCTGCTTTTGAAATTTACGTAAATGGAATTGTATAATAAATGTTTTTTTTGTGTGTGTGACTTCTTTCACTTGATATCATGTATATTAGAATCATCCTTATTGTTGCACAGAGTTGCATAAAGTTCATTCACTCCCATTATTTTATTATATTTTATTATATTCATTATATAAATTTAACAGAATTTATCCATTTTACTGTTGGTGGGTATCATATGGTTTTCAGGTTTGGGCTATAATGAATAGTGCTGCTATGAACATTCTTATATATGTCTGGGAAAATATGTGTATAAATTCCTGCTGGAATGCCTGGCAATGGGTCATAAGGTTATGTATATATTAAACTTTAATAGATACTGTGAACGAGTATTCCAAAGAGGTTCCCAAATTGAAATGTAAAGAGAAAAAAGAATGAAAAAATAATGGAACAGAATATCCAAGAACTTGGAGGCAATTTCAAAAGATGTAACATATGTGTAATTGTTATATCAGAAGGAGAAGAAAGAAAAAGTAGAGCAGAAGAAATGATTGAAGTAATAATGTCCAAGAACTTTCTAAAATTAAATTAATGACAGAGAACCACAAATCCATGAAGCTCAGAGAACAAGAAGGAAAAATACTAAAAACAAACAACAGCAATAACAAAAAAATAAACCCACAAAAACATCTGCAACACCTTGGCATATCATATTCAAACTGAAGAAAAACAAAGAAAAAAAGAAAACTTTGAGAGAAGCAAGAGGGGAAAAATAACACCTTACCTGTAGAAGAACAAGGATCAGAATTAAAATGAATTAATGAATTTCTTATCAAAAACCATGCAAGCAGTAAGAGAATAGAGTGAAATACATAATGTGCAAAAGAAAAAATGACAGACTTAGAATTCTATATCCAGTGAACGTATGCTTCAAAGGTGTAGGCAAATGAAAGAAATTCTCAGACAAAGAAAATTAAGGGAATTTATTGCCCTGCAAGAAAACTTAAAAGAAGTTTTAGGCTGCAGAATCTGGTGCCATGACCACCTTGGGCCTTGCAAGGCTGCTCAACCATGTTCCAGCCACAGCATGGAGAAGGGCAGGATTACCCCTTTTGTGCCATTCTTTGAGGAAAATGAGTTCTTCTCTAGGAGGAAAGTCTGAACCTACCAAACAGTCCCTTAAGTAGTCAAAGTTACCAGAAGGTCATTTTGATGTACCAGAAGGTTCCCATTGAGAGAAAGAACCACTGGAAAAATTTCCTCATGATTTTAATCCTGTTCCCAAAGAAAAGGGTGGACCCAGGGACCCAGAACCTACTCAGTACGGAGATTGGGAATGTAAAGGACGTTGTATTGACTTTTAAGTCACATACAATTTTTCTGAATATGTACATCTGAATTAACTTATATTTTATTATGTTATTTCTTACATAGTTTAAGTCATCTGATTTCTATAATGTGTTTAAAAATATATATGATAGCCAGTCCCCTGGACCAACTAATAAACAACTAGGAACAACTAGTAAAGAATCTGGAATAACTGCTGGGGGACAACCGTGACTGTCCGTGCATCATACACCAACGTGGATTGGGAGGAATGCCTGAGATTGCAGCATAGAATCAGTAAGTAATGCTGTGGACCTGTGCTGAGAGGCCCCTCCCTCCATGGCAGGCTTTGCTGCAAAGCCTCGCTATGCTAGAAACTAGCAGCACTCTCCCAGAAAGCTGAGTGAGCAAATATAGCTCAGCTGAGCTCCAACTGGTGTTTTAATTAACAAATGTGGACGGCTCGATACAAGATATGAATCCCCAACAAGCAGACAGAGGCTTTTGGTGATGACTGACCATAAAGAACAAAAAGACTCATCTGTACTGGGAGGGGGAGCCCAGAAGACCAGGTGTTACCTCTGGCCTACGAGTGAAACTGGGGGGCCACATACTGGCTCGAAAAGTGGGCTTTCTGTCCCTCTTTCTCTCTCTCAATCTGAGGGGCTCAGAGGAGAGAGCTGCAGCCATTTTCAGTGGTGAGAGCCTCAGCCATTTTCAGTTCTCAGCACTCTGACCCAGACAGGGGTGGAGATAAAAGAGACAGAGAGACTATTCAAATGCAGACAATAAATCCCTAGGGGGTGCATCTTCCCTAAGAGGAAGGAGGTGGGGCCCAGCTTTCCCTTCAGAACCAACCCCAGAGCCTGGGGGAAAACAGCCAAAACAGAAACTTGAAGGGACCCCACCTCCTTACACCAGTTGGGAGAGACAGGCTGACAGGCACCATCTGCTGAGCAGGTTAGGAAAAGCACAGCAACTGGAAACCTCACAGGAAAGTCTGTCATTCTTCTAAGATACACCCTGAATATAACCCCATTCTGAGACCTGAACCCGTTCTGGTCTGGGAAAATCTGACTGGAGTAACCAAGGAAACCAGATGCCTAGAAAACAGAGAACTACAGTCTACCTAGGAAAAACAAAGATATGGCCCAGTCAAAGGAACAAACTTACACCTCAATCAAGATACAGTTGAGATATTGTTTCACTTTAATGAAACAATGTATTAAAGATTTTCAAAGAAATATGCCAAATCAAAAACCAAATCAACAAGTTCAGGGAAGATATAACAAAAGAGATGAAGGCTATAAAGAAAACACTGGGTGAACATAAGGTAGAAATCAAAAGTTGGAAAAAACGACTGGCAGAATCTATGGAAATGAAAGGCACAACACAAGAGATGAAAAACACAATGGAGACATACAACAGATCTCAAGAGGCAGAAGAAAACACTCAGGAACTGGAGAACAAGACACCTGAAATTCTACACACAAAAGAACAGATAGGGAAAAGAATGGAAAAATATGAGCAACGTCTCAGGGAATTGAATGACAATATGAAATCATGAATGTAAGTGTCATGGGTGTCCCAGAAGGAGAAGAGAAGGGAAAAGGGGTAGAAGCAATAATATAGGAAATAATCACTGAAAATTTCCCATCTTTTATGAAAGACATAAAATTGCAGATCCAAGAAGCACAGCATACCCCAAACAGAATAGATCTGAATAGGCCTATGCCAAGACACTTGATAATCAGGTTATCAAACATCAAAGACAAAGAGAGAATCCTGAAACAGCAAGAGAAAAGCAATCTATCACATACAAAGGAAGCTTGAGAAGACTATATGTAGATTTCTCAGTAGAAACCGTGGAGGCAAGAAGGAAGTGGGGTGATATATTTAAGATACTGAAAGAGAAAAACTGCCAACCAAGAATCCTATATCTGGCAAAACTGTCCTTCAAATAGAGGGAGAGTTTAAAATATTCTCTGACAAACAGAAAATGACAGAGTTTGTGAACAAGATACCTGCTCTACAGGAAATACTAAAGAGAACACTACAGACTGATAGGAATATACAGGAGTGAGAGGTTTGGAAGACAATTTTGGGTGATGGTAGCACAGCAATGAAAGTACACTGAACAAAGATGAATGTGAGTATGGTTGAAAGAGGAAGGTTAGGAGCATGTGGGACACCAGAAGGAAAGAGGCAAGATGAAGACTGGGACTGTATAACTCAGTGAAACCAAGGGTGCTCAATGATTGTGATAAAATGTACAAATACGTTTTTACATGAGGGAGAACAAATGAATGTCAACCTTGCAAGGTGTTAAAAATAGGGTGAGATTGGGGGGAAAATACAATCAATGCAAACCAGAGTCTATAGTTAACAGAAACATTGTATTATGCTTCCTTTAATGTAACAAAGACAATATACCAAAGCTGAATGTCTTTAAGAGGGGGACATAAGGGAGTGGTATGGGACTCTTGGCATTGGTGACGTTGTCTGACTCTTTTATTCTACTTTAGTTTAATTCTTTCCTTTTGTTGCCTTTTTAGCTGTCATGTTCTTTGTTCTTTTTTTCTCTTTCTCTTTTTCTTTTTCCTCTCTACCTTCTTTGACTATTCCTCCTTCTTTATAGAAGAAATGGAGGTGTCCTTATATAGATGGTAGTGACGGTGGTGAATACATAAATATGTAACTATACAGGGAACCATCAATTGTTTACTTAGGATGGAAAGTATGGTGGGTGAACACAAAACCATCTTTAAAAAATGGGTTGATGAAGAAAACTTGAGGACACTACATTGAGTGAAATAAGTCAGACACATAAGGACAAATACTGCAAGGTCTCACTGATATGAACTAATTATAATATGTAAACACATAGACATGAAATATAAGTTACCAAGATATAGAATGAGGCTAAAGAATGGAGAGCGGTTGCTTATCATGAGCAGAGTGTTCAACTAGGTTGAACCTAAGTGTTTGGAAGTGGACAGAGGTGATGGTAGCATGTTATTGTGAGACTAACTAACACTGCTGAATGGTACATGAATGTGGTGGAAAGGGGAAGCTTAGAGTCACGTTTGTCACCAGAAGTAAAGTTGGAGGTTAAAAGAGGGGAATGTATAAAACAGTGAATCTTCTGGTGGACAATGTCTGTGATTAACTGTACAAATATTAGAAATCTCTTTCATAAACTGGAACAAATGTATGACACTATAACTAGAAGCTAATATTAGAGGGGCATACAGGGAAAAATATACCTATTGCAAACTATGTACTATAGTTAACAGTGTTTTAACATTCTTTCATCAACAGTAACAAATATACTATACCAACACTATGAGTCAATTATGGAAGGGGGGTGGTTAGGGGTAGGGGAGGAACTGAGTTTTCTTTTTTGTCTTTATTTCTTTTCTGGAGTAATGAAAATGTAAAAATTGGAAAAAATATTAATTGTGGTAATGGATGCACAGCTGTGTGATGGTACCATGGGCAATTGATTGTGCACTTTGGATCTTTGGATCTTTGGATAATTGTGTGGTCTCAATAAATAATATAAATATATATGATGGCTTTGGAAGAAAATACACTACTATAAATTGGGAAAAAATATTTCTACATTAGCACATATGACTTTTTTTAAATAATTAAATTTGGTTTTATTGAGATATATTCACATGCCATACAGTCATCCATGGTGTACAATCAACTGTTCACAGTACCATCATAGAGTTGTGCATTCATCTCCCCAATTTATCTTTGAACATTTTCCTTACACCAGAAAGAATAATAAGAAGAATAAAAAATAAGAGTAAAAAAGAACACCCAAATCACACCCCCCCATCCCACCCTATTTTTCATTTAGTTTTTGTTCCCATTTTTCTACTCATCCATCCATACACTGGATTAAGGGAATAGCACATATGACTTTAAATCTATTGAGGTATGGAAGTGATTAGAGCTGCAAACTTTTGCTTCATCATTTTTCAGTTTAAATTAATTAGTTACTTGTAAAATGAAAATAAAATAATTTTTTAAATTGTATTACCATATGCTAGGTAACAGTGACTTTTTAAATGTGAGTTAACTAATGCATCATAGTTTGAGAAGGCCACAGTAACTACAGAAAATCTTTCAACAGGGAGCTGGATTACTTGCTTTGAAACCTGACTCCACTTCTTACTAGCCATGTGATCTTGGGTAAGTTACTTACTTTCTTTATGCATTAGTACCCTTTGTGTAACTTGAAAATAATAATAGTTCCACTTCATAGGGTGGTTTGAGGGAGAATTAAATAAGTAAATATATGTAAACCACTTGGGGCAGTGCATAACACATAACTCTCATTAAATCATAAATATTTTTTTCCAGGTCTTTAGAGTCTCTGTGGAGGACGATTAAGAAACAGCTATTTGAAATACTTCAGTTGGAATTGTTTTATATGTATGCAACATTTAAAAATCATCAGTTGAAAAATAGTGATTATTTGCTTGGATGAACTGAGATGAAATATGTTAGTTTGTAAAACATAAAATTCAGGTACAGAGGGCAAATATGAGAAAAGCAGGGAATGGAATCTGCCAGCCTAGTCAGATTTGATGATTCAAAAGCTCCTATGCTATGGCCTTTTGATAACTGGGTCAGGAAAAGTCAAGTCCAGTTTATAGATCTGGAATGAGGGAAGGTCAGGAATTGCTGGGCTCCCTTAGGTGTTCTTTGCTACAGATCCTTGGCCTCATGTAGACACAGAGATTGGGCCTTTATCTCCAGGCTACTCTTGAATTACTTAGGAAGAAAGGGTTAGCAGACTCTATGGTAAGCAGGATGCCGTGGGCTGATAGTTGTGTGATATTATTTGAGAAGATTGTAAGGAGACCTATTTAAGAAAATAAATTTTTTAAAAAGTATATTCTATCCAGAAATACACTAATAGTGCATGAATAAGGACTAGTCATTTGGCTTTTATATCAGTTATCTCTTAGTCAGTGTTTGTTCTAGTTGCAGTTACTGTGTATGTTGTGAATAATAACACATTGCTTTTTAAATATCCTGTAATTTAATCAGCCTCCAATTAGCCCAAATTAGTGAAGGTTTTTATTAGGTTAATTCAAAAATGTTACTTCAAATTATTTTGTATTGTGTAGTCTTGCTTGTGTTTTATGGTAGTCATCGTTATATGTGAATGAGAAAAGACAATTTATATACTTCAAATGCTAATGCAACAACCAAAGAGATGTATTAAGATAATAGAATCTTTACCTCTCTTAATAGTAATGTATTTCATGACAGATACCAAAACATTTATGGTCTTTCTGTCATCCAACATTAATGACAAAACTTGAGGACTCTCAATTTGGAACGCAAAAGATGATGTGGGCTTCATGGAAATGTGTTGGTCAGATCTCTTTCTGCAGAAACAAGAGCTGACTGAAAACCCCAGCTGCTGACCTTTGGCATCCACTATTATGTTCTTATTGAGGCCATGCTTCCCCCAAAAATGACTGAGCATACAGATGCTATTAACGCCAGCCCATTCCTCTGATGGGTGAATTTGGTTCAACAACTCCCCATAGGCCTGCTCAAAACTTTTTTGGAATGTGCTGCAATCCAAGACTTCCTACCAATTCTCATTTTCTTTCCTCTCCTTCACAGTTGTCAGATCCTACCTGCTCCTCCCTTTTATCATTCACAGACATCTCCCCCAATACATCTCTTTCACATTTAATCCAGTCTTGGCATCTGTTTCTTAAAGAACCCAAAATAACATGGATGATTTTTTTACATTTTTATTGTGAAATATATACTAAAATGTGATAACTTTCAAGTACAATTTAGCTAGTCAGAGAGTAAATTTCAAAGAATGCTATGGGTTACAGTTAATATGGATGATTTTTAAAACACACTCGTAAGCATGTTTTCAGAAAATGTCACTGGCTTTTTCCAGTGTAATCATAGTTTAAACAATTTTACATTGCTTGGTGTTATGGATTGACTTGTGGCCCCCCAAAAGATATGCTAAATTTGTAATCTCCAGTAACTCAGAATGTGATCTTATTAGGAAATAAAGTCATTATGCATGGAATTGAGTAAGTTAAAGTGAGGTCATACTGGAGTACAATGTCTCTTAATCCAATATGACCAGTGTCCTTATAAGAAGAGAAAATTTGGACAGACAGAGAAGGGACAGTCATGTAACAAAGGCAGAGATTGAATTATTCCACAAACCAAAGATCACCATTGATTGCAGATAAGCCACCACCAGAACCCTACAGATTCAGAGGAAGTGTGGCCCTGCCAACACCTTGATTTTGGACTTCTTGCCTGTGGAACTGTGAGACAATAAAATTCTATTTTAAGCCATGCAGTTTATAGTACTTGGTTTCAGCAGCCCTAGCAAACAAAGACTCTAAGGGAATTCTGTGAAATAAGTTGAGCTTTTATATGTAAGACTCATACCATGAAACCTTGTACATATTAGGTATTTTAGTTGAATTGAATTATGTCCAGCATTTTCTCTTTCTTTGATGTCAGTTGCTGTGACCTACCATCAATCAAAATATAACGTTACCTATTAAACTTTTAAGAACAAACTTAAAAGCCATATTCTGGTAGCTAATAACAAATGTTAGTTGGATGGCTAGAGTAGTTTACAGTGAGCAAATTTTGCAATAGCAGTTGTTAATGATGTGTCAGCAATTTTAATAATTTCAAAAGAGTATTTTCTTTGGATTCAGTTTTGCTGAGATGTGTTCATATATCAGGTGGTCATCCATGGTGTGCGGTCAACTGTTCATAGTGCCATCGTGTGGTTGTGCATTCATCACCCCAATCTATTTTTTTTTGAGCATTTTCTCTGTACCTGAAAAGGTGGAAATAGGAATGGAGAATGAAAGTGAGGGGGAGTGCCCAGGTCATCCCCCCCCACCCTATTTTTCATTTCATTTTTGTCCCCTTTTTTCTACTCAAACATCCATGCACTGGATGGGGGGAGTGTGATCCATGGGGCTTTTGGGGTCGCACTGTTGCCGTTTGTGGGCTGCATTGTTATACAATTATAGATGAGTAATTTTTTTAAGTATAACATAAGAACAGCATTGGGTGATTAATCAATGTTGATTGATCAATTAGGAAGGAAAGTAAAATAAAGGTATATGTATCAAAGAGTGCCTGGCAAGTTCATTCATTCAACTGATTCACTTAATCAATGTCAATTGTTTACCCACTTTGTGCCAGATACTCTGCTAGGCTCTTCAGATTTGATGATGAATGAAGCAGAGCCCCTCCCATCCTGGCATAAAGTCTGGTGGGTTTGATTTGCATTTAAGAATTGTTCCACAAGGCAGCTGAGGACTAAAAGGCATTGCAGGTACTTCACTCCAAACAAACCAAAGGGGAGTTCATAAGTTTGATGAGACTATACCACTTTTTAGGCTTTTGGTACTAAATGACTCTTCAAATACCTGGATTTTCACCTCTTTAAGTCAAAACTGACTCTGTGGAATATTTATTAATTGAGTATTCATTCCATGATCAAACATGTCCTGATTTTGCCATAATCATCCTCCCTGGACGTTGATCAAGAAGAGATGGAGCAAGCAGAGTGATATAATTAAGATTCCTGGGCATGTAAATAGCCCTGAGAAGAGCATTTTTTGGTGGGCATCTATCTTTCTGCACAATACTGGAACTAAAGCTGCCCCCACCTTTAGTAAGCTAGGAATGGTTGCCCTGAATGATCTATAAAGATTGTTGAACTATCCATGAATGTGAGGATGTGTTCTTGTGAATATTAGTAAATATTTATGATTAATAAACTCTTAACATCAATAAAAAAGATGTTCTTAGTGCTGAGGGAAAATTATGTAAGTCAGATATTAAGATCTACATGCGAAAGGAAGAGCATTGGAGAAGGAAGAAATGGAGGAAAAAATAAATTCTTTTGTAATTTTATTCTACTTGATTGAAAAGATAATTGCTGGCTTAAAGTAATGATGGTAGATACATTGGGTGATTATAGCATATGGGTAAGTGAAATGAATGACAACAGTGTCACAAGGGACAAGAGGGAGAAATAAGGAATTACACTGCATATGAAGCATCACACTGTTATTTGAAGGTGGATTTAGATTAGTTAAAAATATATAATGCAGACCATAGGGAAACCACTAAAATATTTTTAGAAAGGATAATTGATATGCTAAGAGTTGACAGAAAATGAAATCATATAAAGGGAGTATATAAAGTGGTGCTCAATTAAAATCACAAAAAGTAGAAAAAGAAAGGGGAAAAAGAAACAAAAAACAAAAGCAAGAAACAGAAAACAGTCACAAATATGGCCGCTAGTAAACCAACTATATCAATAATCATGAGAAATGTGAATAGTCTAAATACACCAATTAAGACAGAGATTGTCAAAGTGGATACAAAAATGAGACCCAACCATATATCGTCTACAAAAAAATCTCACTTTAAATATAGAGGGCTTAGAAGCAATGACATCCCAGTAATAACGAGCACACTTAGAATGCAGATCTTGGTTTCTAATACCATTTTCCATTAAAAGGGACCAGAGCACCTCGGATAAATGACTGATTCTAAGACTGCAGCAGGAAATATACAAGATGAACTTGTAGTATCTTGTAGTACCAGAAAGTAAGGAAGTACTCAAACAATCCCCACAATGATTTCAGTAAGTCAAAAGGACACAGGAGCAAACTGAAGGATCTCCATATTCCAATTCTGCAACAATTTGAGCTACAAATTAATTAAAATAACATTGGATTATAACCCAAAGTACAAAACAAATATCCATGAATTTATGCTGATATAAAATTGACCAAATAAATAAATATATGGGTGGGAGAATAAAAAATTCCTGTGCAAGAATTCCAAATAATTTATGTAAATATTCCACCTTCAAGGAGGTGGAGCATACTTCCCCCTTGTTAATATGGGCTGTGCAGCGTGACTTCCTTCTAAATAGGATAGTATGAAAAGAAGGGAAAAAAGAGTAACTTTACTGTGGAGAAATCTGACAAAAATCACCTCAGCCAAGGTCAATATCAATAATGATGCAATGTTGATAGTATGTACCCTTGATATGATGTGATGAGAATGTTAGTTTATGCCTGTGGTCTTCCTCCCCAAAACCCATAACACTTGCTAATAATGAGAAAAACACCAGACAAATTCCAACAGAAGGGCATACTATACAATACCTGAACAATACTACTCAAAACTATTGAGGTTATAAAAAACAAGAAAGTCTGAGAAACTGATTGCCAAGAAGAACCTAAAGAGACATGGTGACTAAATGTCAAGTGATATTCTGGTTGAAATCATGGAACAGAAAGAGGACATTAGGTAAAAAACTGAGGAAATCTGAACAAAGTATCAACTTCAGGCAGTAATAATTTATCAACATTGGCTTCTTAAGTGTGACAATTATGCCATGGTAATGTAAGATAGTAATAATAGGGGAAACTGGGTATAGGGTATAGGGAAACTCTTTGTACTACCTTCACAATTTTTCTGTAAATATAAAACTGTCCTAAAAATGAAGTTTGTTTACAAAAATAAAGCAATGAGTTTGGGGTTTTAGTTGAGCTCTTTTTAACCATAGAAGCACAACCAGAAGGGTTGCCAAGCATTGAATGAGCTCCATCTATCCATAGGGCATCATGATTCTTTTTTGTTGGCAAAGAAATTTTGTAAATGTGTCCATATACTCTAAAAGTGAAGTTTTCACAGGGGCTCAAAAAAAAAAAAGTTTCTTTGATCATATCAGGAGCTGCCTGCACTAGAGAACAGCAGTGGTTTAAATCCAGCTACATGCTGTCAGAATGTATCATAACTGCCAATTACTCCATGACCTACTTCTTAATGTAATAAGAAGTGTCAGTGATTCTGGTGCCAATGATAGTATTAACAGAGACACTGTTTCTGAATTCTCCCTGTGCTCAAAGTTATATATCAGTTCAAACAGTTCCAGGGCACAGGGCTTCACCAAAATCATCCTAAATTGAATGTGGCAACTTTCTTCTGTAAAGATATATATCCAACAATTAATCAGCTCAATATCTTCACTTGAGTGTATTGTATATCTTCTATTTACCCCTTCTGAGCCATTCTCTATCCTTCTTTGCTCTGTGCCTTGGAAAGCTGAACTCTATGGGTTACATTAAAGTGCTCATTTGCTCTCTGGAGTCCTGTTGGGTTCAGACAATGGGGAGCACCAACAGTAGAATAGACAGGAAGGTGGAGAAAAAGTTGGGGTATTTATTCCCCAAATTATCTCCCTGCGGGGTTGCTGAGTACTGGTTACAACCTTCAGAAAGGTCTCCACCTCTTCCACAGCTCTTAGCACAGTCCTACACAGCCCTCTCTGTTTCCTAAACCAGTCTTATCTAGAAGTTGCAAAAAGTTGCCTGTGCTTTTCCCAAATTTGTAATTTAATAAAAAGTTTAATAAAAAGTCCCTTTGTTTAAGTTCTTTTCAAATTAACCTAATTTGACTGTACCATCTCTTTCTTTCTCGAACACTGACTGCTATGCACCACAAACTTAACATGCCTCCACCTACACCCCCAACCCCAGATCTTCTCCTTTAGCAGTCTTCTCCATCTTGGTAAATGAGAATTCCATTCTTCCAGTTGCTCAAGTCAAATAGCTTGGCTTGACTCCTCTTTCTTAAAAACTTACATCAAATCAGTGAATCTTCTTATGGCTACTTTTCCAGTTTGCTAATGCCATTATTATGCAAAACACCAGAAATGGATCGGCTTTTATAAAGGGGGTTTATTTGGTTACACAATTACAGTCTTAAGGCCATAAAGTGTCTAAGGTAAGGCATCAACAATCGGGTACCTTCACTGGAGAAAGGCTATTGGCATCCGTAAAACCTCTGCTAGCTGGGAAGGCATGTGGCTGGTGTCTGCTGATCCTGGGTTGTATTCCTGCTCCTCTCTCGGTTTCTGTGCATTCTCCAAAATGTTGCTCTTGGGGCCTTTTGTCCTCTCTTAGCTGCAGCTCCTCTCCAAAATATCACTCTCAGTTGCTCTGAGGTCCTTCTGTCTGTGAACTCCTTTATACTATGCCAGTGATCCAATTAACACCCACCCTGAATGGACGGGGTAACACCTCCATGGAAATTATCCAATGAAACATTTCACTTACAGTTGATTGAGTCACATCTCCATGGAAACACTCAGTCAAAGGATTCCAATCTAATCAACACTAGTACATCTGCCCCCACGAGATTTAGTCACATCTCCATGGAATACTCAATCAAAGGATTCCAACCTAATCAACACTAATACATCTGCCCCCACAAGATTGCATTAAAGAACATGGCATTTTTGGGACATAATACATCCAAACCAGCACAACTGCCTTACCAAAACTGTTAAATAAAACTTGGGCCCTCAAACTCTGGATTGCCTATCCTGTAAAGGATTTTTTCCTACCATGAGGGAATAGGGTCTGTGGCTTACTTTTTGTAAAATATTCAAGGCATTATTTATTGAGCAGTTACTACTAGGTGCTCTGATTATGTCCTAGATGAGATAAAGAAATTAGTTGTGTTTTGATGGTTGGCCAAAATTTCGATGGACAGAGATGGGAGAAAGGTGTGCTACATAGGAAAGATACAGTTTTCAAGACATGAAAAAACAGAGGGAATAGCAACAATTCCAATTTGGCTGTAATGTCTGTTGAGTAACAGGGAATAGTGGGATATAAGTTTTGAATACCATGAAAAATAGCTTATATTTACCTATTTACAATTTTATATTGACATAAAAGTTTTTGAGCATGAGAGTGATGGACAGATTGATATGACAACAGTGAGTAGGTTAAAGTCCAAGGGAGAAGATGGTAGGCAAGAAAATAGTTTAAAACAAGATTGCAATATCTTATGCACAAATTAATGCAGACTTTTACAGCTGTTTTAGTATTGGAAAAGGGAATGACAAGAGATATATGAAATAACATTCAGAGACAGGAATAACAGCAGTTAGAAAATGGTTAGTTAGGATTGTGGTTGAGGAAGAAAAGGAGACTGAGAAATAAAAGAAAGTTCCTGAGGCTTCAAACCTAGAAGTCCTGAAAAGATAGTGAAGGCATTAAAAGAAATATGTAATACCAGATTTGCATTGGGAAGTTTTATCATGTTTTTTTTTTTTTTGCATTTAAAAAAATTAATAGATACTGTTTGAAAATCTTCAAAATGTTATAGAAATTCTCTCATTGGTCCAGATTGAACACTATTAAAACTTTTCTTAGATCTATATCTCATAACATATGAGCAACTTTCATGATTTCTGAGACATAATCAATATACAATAAAATGCATAAATTTAAAGTATAAAATTTGAAGAGTTTTGACATATGTATTTGGCCACAAAACCTTCACCACAATCAAAATAATGAAAACATCCATTACCCTACAAAATTTCCTTGTGCCCCTTGATGACCTCCCTTCTACCTCCTCTTTCATCTTCTGACACTATAAACTAGACTGCATTTTCTAGAGTTATAACATTGGTTTTAAAGTACGTATTTGTCCCTTACCATGTGTTAACACTGTCTCAGGCACTGAGGTAGATGTAAGAGGTGTGTAAATATCCTCCCTTCAAGTTGTTCACAGATCTACCTATGCAGAGTAACATTTGAATCTGAGCAAACCATACTGTGTGTCCAATTCCTAACATACGGGTAAAATCAAAGGCAATGGAGATAAGGGGCATAAGAGGGGAAAACATCCCACTTCTCTTTGTGATAATTACAGAGGAAGACACTGATTCTGCAGGCAGACATTTTGAGTTCTATTTTCCAATCAAATATAATGAGATCTATGAGTAGACCCACAACTGCACAGAGGAAAATGTTCAAGTATGGTGAAATGAAGGTACGAATTCGGCATGTTTATTTTTTTCACACATTTTAATACGATATAGCAAAAGGCACTAATTTTAAGTGTTTGATGACTTTCACAAAGTGAGCACATCTGTGTAACCACCAACTAGGTCAACATATAGAATTTAGCACCCCAGAACCTCCATGATGCTCTCTCTTGGTTATTACTCTCCCCAAAGGTAACCATTATTCTAAATCCTCTCATTATAGAATAGTTGTGCCTGTTTAGAGCAATACAGTGGTGTGCTGGTAAATATTTAATAAGCAGCTCTCTGGTGGGGCAGGGGAAGACTGATTTTTAGTATTTGACAATTTCTGTGGTATAAATACTCTCACCGTGGCTGATTTCAAGGTACCAAGGAGACATCGCAGAACATGGGGGTGGGAAGAGAAGCATGCAATCAGCTCTCACAATCTGGTATAAGCTGGCTCCGGCACACCTCAGGAGTAATATAAAATATAGTCTGTTGTGTTTGATATCTTTTGCTCAATATTATGTTTATAGGATCATTCCATGTTGTTTTGTGTAAGGATGTTTCATTCTATTTTATTCCTACATCATAATTTATTTACCCAGTGTACAGTTGATGGGCATTTGGGTTGTTTTCGGTTTTGGGCTATTACAAATCATGCTCCTGTGAAGCTTCTTCTACATAACTTGTGGGTATATACTTATGAGTGGAATTGCTGTGTGTGCAAGTGCTACATTTAGTAGATACTGCCAAATAGCTTTCCAAAGTAGTTTGTAGCAATTCTCACTGTATGAGAATTTCTGTTGCTCCACCGCCTTGTCAATACTTGGTATTGCTAATCTATGTAATTTTAACTATTCTAGTGGTTATGTAATTGTACCTAATTGTAGTTTTAGTTTGTATTTACCTGATGAGCCATGAGGTTGAGCATTGGCCATTTGATTATCATCTTTTGAGAAGTGCCTTTGTGATCTTTTGTCCATTTAACTTTAATTGTGCTCCTTGCATTTTTCTTACTGATTTTTGGAGTTTTTGTGTATTCTGTGCTCTTGATCAAAAGGATAAATTTCCTGTGGCTTGCCTTTTCAATCTCTTAATGGTGTTTTTTGTTGAACAGAGGTTCTCAATTTTAATGAAATACAGTTTATCAATCTTTTATTTTATGGCTATGGCTTTTTTGTATCCTGTCAAAAAATGTTTTCCTAACTCAAAGTCATAGAAGATATGTTTTTTTCTAAAACATTTTTGTTCTACTTTTCACATTTTAATGGAAGATATATATGAAATTAAATTTTGTCTATGTTGCAAGGAAGGGGATAGGAGTTTTTACTACGTGGATATATAATTTATTCAAGCCATTCTTTCCCCAGTGTGTACTGCGATGACAATGACATCTTTGTCATAAGCCAAGCAACTTATGTTTGTGGATTCTGGACTCTGTTCTGTTCCATTTTCTTGTCTATACTTGCATCAGTACTAAACAATTTAAATTACAATAACTTTAAATTAGTCTTCATATCTGGTAGTGTAATTCATCAACTTTATTCTTCAAGACTAGCTTTGCTATTATTAGCCTTTGTGCCGGTTCAATGTATTATGTCCCCCAAAACACCACTATCTTTGATGTAATCTTGTGTGGGCAGACGTATCAGTGTTGATTAGATTGTAATTCTTTCAGTGTTTCTGTGGAGATGCGCCTCACCCAACTGTGGGTGATGACTCTGATTGGATAATTCCCATGGAGGTGTTGTTCTGCCCATTTGGGGTGGGTCTAAGTTAAGTCACTGGAGCCATATAAATGAGCTGACAAACATAAGGAACTCAGTGCAGCTGTGAGTGACATTTTGAAGAGGAGCTACAGCCAAGAGGGACACTTTGAAGAATGCACAAGAGCTGCAGATGAGAGACAGTTTGAAGATGGCTGTTGAAAGCAGACTCTTGCTCTGGAGAAGCTGAGAGAGGAAAAATGCCCCAAGAGCAACTAAGAGTGACATTTTTGAGGAACTGCAGCCTAGAAAGGAACATCCTGGGAGAAAGCCATTTTGAAACCAGAACTTTGGAGCAGATGGCAGCCACATGCCTTCCCAGCTAACAGAGGTTTTCCGGACACCATAGGCCATCCTCCAGTGAAGGTACCCGATTGCTGATGTGTTACCTTGGACACTTTATGGCCTTAAGGCTGTAACTGTGTAACCAAATAAACCCCCTTTTATAAATTTCTGGTGTTTTGCATTCTGGCAGCATTAGCAAACTAGAACAGCCCTTTTCATTTTCATATATATTTTAAAATCAGCTCATTGATTTTTGGGATTTTGATGGTGACTGCATTGATACAGTAGATCAATTTGGGGAAAACTGACATGTTTATAATACAGAGTTTTCTAATCCATCAATATAGTATTCATTTAGCTCTTTAATTTTCTTCAGTAATATCTTGCAAAGGTCTTTAGCTTATGTCCTTAGATTTATTTCTGATAACCGATGCTTTTTGAAGATAATGTAAATGGCATCATTTTATTAACATTTCTTGTGTAACTGTTTCTTCCTATTACATACAAGTAAAATTGATTTTTGTATGTTGACTTTTATCCCACGTCCTTGCTTAATTCAATTATCATACAATCATAAAGTCTGTGAATGATGACAATTTTGTTTCTTCCTTTATAGCCCTGTTGCCTTTTCTTTCTTTTTTTTAATCATTTGTCTTATTTGACTGGTTAGAACCTCTGATACATATTAGACAGAATT
Organism: Choloepus didactylus; assembly: GCF_015220235.1. NCBI lineage: Eukaryota > Metazoa > Chordata > Mammalia > Pilosa > Megalonychidae > Choloepus > Choloepus didactylus. Next base: position 43,847,590 of record NC_051334.1, on the reverse strand, counting down.
GGTGTTAGTGGGTTACCTTGCTTCATTCCCAATATCAGGGGAAAAACGTTCAATAATTCACCCTTAATTTTGGTATTTAACCAAAAGATATTGTTTTGTTTTTGTTTCATAACCCTATAAAAAATTAAGGAAGTGCCTATATGTTCCTATGGATGCTAAATTATATTGGCTATTTTTTCTACATCCATTGAGATAATCATACATATTTTTTTTCTCCTTTATTTCCTGTGAAAAACACTGATTTATTTTTGAATGTTAAATCCACCTTATGTTCCCAAAATAAAACTAACCTTGCTTGTAACATGTTCTCCTTTTTGTATATTGCTGGATATGATTTGAAAATGTTTTAAGGTTTTAAAAAAATCTCTGTTCATAACAGAGTTTTGCCTGTAATTAACTTTTTATATAATGTGCTTTACAGATTTTGTTATCAAGGTTATGCTGACCTCACAAGACCACTTGGAGGTGTTTCCTTTTCTCTAGTTTATGAAAGAGGATGTTTCACTTCTCTTCAAATTGCTATTCTTCTTTCCCTTCAATATTAAAGAGAATCTGCCAGCTAATCCATCTGGGCTGTAGGACCAGTTTTAAACTGTGGATTCCTATTTTATGCAAGAATTAGGGCTACTTTTTATTTTTTTTATTGTGATGCAATTAACATACCACAAAATTCTCTCTTTTAAACTATACAATTCAATGGCTTTTAGTATATTCCCAAAGCTGTGAAACAATCACCACTGTCTAATTCCAGAATGTATTCATCACTCCAAAAAGAAACTCTGAACCCATTAGCAGTCCTCCTCCCCTGCCCCTGGCAAACTCTAATCTCCTTTCTGTCTCTATAGAAAGAGACAAAACTATTGCCTATTCTGTACATTTCCTATAAATGGAATCATGCAATACCTGGCCTTTTGTGTCTGGCTTCTTTCACTTAGCATGTTTTGAAGATTCATCTATGTTGTACAATCTATCAGTACTTCAGTCCTTTTATGGCTGAATAATATTATTGTATGGATATATCAGGTTTTGGAATCCATTAATCAATTATTGGCAATTTGGGTTGGTTCCACATTGTGGATATTATGAATAATGCTGCTGCAAACATTCATGTACAAGTTTTTGTGTGGGTGTGTTTTCAATTCCACAGCAGTTGCATGAGTTTATATTCCCAGCAGCAATGTATGAGGGTTTCAATTTCTCCACATCCCCATGAACACTAGTTGTTGTCCATTATTTTAATTATGGCCATCCTTGTGTGTGTAATGTTATATTTCATTGCATTTTTTATTTATAGTTTTGTAGTGATTAATGATGTTAAACATATTTTCATGCACTTATAGGGCATCTGTATATCTTCTTTGGAGAGATATCCATTCAACTATTGCCTCTTTTTTAATTAGATTATTTGTCTTTCTACTGTTTGGCTGTAAGAGTGCTTTATATATTATGGATATTAAAACTTTATCAGATATATGACTTGCAAATATTTTCTCCCATTCTTTTGGCTGTCTTTTCCCTTTCTTGGCAGTGTCCTTTGAAGCCAAAAATGTTTTACATTTTAATGAAGTCCAATTTTTCAATTTTTTCTTTTGTTGCTTGTGTTTTTGTTGTCATAGCTAAGAAACCATTGCCTAATGCAAGGTCACAAAGATTTACACCTATATATATTTCTAAGAGTTTTATAGTTTTACTTCTTACATTTAGGCCTTTCACACATTTGAGTTTATTTTTGTATATAGTATGAAGCAGGGGTCAAATATCATTCTTTTGCATGCAGATATCCAGTTGTCCCAGGAGCATTTGTAGAAGACTTTTCTTTCCATATTGAATTATCTTGGTACTCTCATCAAAAAACAATTGACTAAAATTGTAGGGGTTTATTTTTGGACACTCAATTCTATTCCATTGACATATAGGTCTATTCTAATGCCAGTACTATACTGTTTTGATTACTGTAGCTTTGTAACAAGTTTTGAAATCACAGAAGGTGAAACCTAAAACTTTCTTTTTCTTTTCAAGAGTGCTTTCACTATTTGGGATTCCTTGCATTTCCACATATGTTTTAGGATTAGTTTGTCAACTTCTGCAAAAAAAAAAAAAAACCCATTGGTATTTTGATAGGGATTACAATTTTGGAAGCTTAACAATATTAAATCTTCCAATTCATGATCATGGAAATTTTTCCATTTTTAGATCTTTAATATCTTTCAATGATGTTTTACAGTTTTCACTGTAAGACTGGCACTTATTTTGTTGAATTTATTTCTAAATATTTTATTCTTTTCAATGCTATTGTAAATAAGGTTGTTTTCTTCACTTCATTTTTGGATTGTTCATTGGTAGTGAATAGAAATACAAAAAATTTTATATGTGCAATTTGTATCCTGCAACCTTGTCAAATTTCTTTATTATCTTTAATAGTTTGTGTGAGTATTTGTGTGCATTCCTTAGAGTTTTCTATATTCAAGATCACGGTATCTGTGAAGAGAGATTATTTAACTTTTTCCTTTCTAATATGGATGCTTTTTCTTTCTTTTTTACTTGCCTAATTGTTCTCACTAGAACCTCCAGTGCAATGTTGACTAAGGGTGGTGGGATGGGACATCCTTGTCTTGTTTCTGATCATAAGGGGAAGGCTTTCATCAATTCATCCTTAAGTATGATGTTAGCTGTGGGGTTTTCCTAGATGCCTTACCTCAGGTTGAGGAAGTTCACTTTTAATTCCCATTTGTTGAATGATTTATCATGAAAATGTGTTGTAATTTAACAAATGCTTTTTCTGTATCTATGAGATGATCATGTGGTTTTGTTCTTTTATTCTATTTATATGGTATAATATATTGATTGATTTTTGTATGTTGAGCCAACTTTCCACTCCTGGGATAATTCTCATTTGGTCATGGTGTATATTCCTTCTTATATGTGAATGAATTTGGTTTTCCAGTACTTTGGTGAGGATGTTTGTGTCTATATTAATGAGGGATACTGGTATATAGTTTTCTTTTCTTATGTTGCCTTTGTCTGATTTTGGTATCAAGGTAACATTGGTTTCATAGGATGAGAGAGGACTTGTTCCATTCTCTACTATTTTTTGGGTAAAAGTTTGTGAAGGATTGCTGTTAACTCTTTTATCAATATTTAATTGACTTCACCGATGAAGCCATATAGTCCTGGGCTTTTCTTTAGGAGAAGTTTCTTGATTATTAATTCAATCTCTTTATTTGTTATAGATGTGTATAGATTTCAAAATTTCTCCTTGGTCATTTCCAGTAGTTTGTTTCTTTATAGGAATTTGTCCATTTCATCTAGGTTATCTAATTTTTGTTATACAATTGTTCATCATATTCCCTAATAATAATTTTTATTTCTGTAAAATTGGTACTAATGTCCCCTCTTTCATTACTGATTTTAGTAAAGGTCTGTTCTCTTTATTTCTTGCTTTTCCTCCTCCCCTTTTTGCTCCTTGCTTTTGACATTTTTTTCTTTCTTTGGATTAATCAATATTTTTATTACTCCATTTTCACTGCTAATTTTGCAAAATTTTATTATTCTTTTCATTTTTATCCTAGAGATTACAAATGCATCCTTGGATTATTTCAATCTGACTTAAGTAATATCTTTCACCACTTTCTGGGCAATGCAAGGTTCACAAAACATTTTAACTTCCTTTACTCCCTTTCTGATTTGGAGCTATTATTGTTATATAATTTAATTGGATATATATTTTAAACTCCAGAGAATAATAGTAGTATTGTTTTTTTCTGTGCTGAGATTATTTTTTAATTCAATTTTATTGAGATTGTTCACATACCATACAATCATCCAAAGGGCACAATTAATTGCCCATGGTACCATCATACAGCTGTGCATCCATCACCAAAATTAATTTTTTTTCAATTCTTAGAATATTTTCATTACTCCAGAAAAGAAATAAAAACAAAAAAGAAAACTCAAATCCTCCCATACCTCTAACCACCTCCCTCTCTTATTGACTCCTAGTGTTGGTATAGTACGTTTGTTACTGTTGATGAAGAATGTTAAGATACTACTAACTGTAGTACATAGATTGCAATGGGTATATTTTTCCCTATATACCCCTCTATTATTAACTTCTATATACTGTCATACATTTGTTGTAGTTCATGAAAGAGGTTTCTAATATTTGTACAATTAATCACAGACATTGTCCACCACAAGATTCACTGTTTTATACATTCCCATCCTTTAACCTCCAACTTTCCTTCTGGTGACACATGTGACTTTAAGCTTCCCCTTTACACCACATTCACACACCATTAAGAACTGTTAATTATTCTCACAAATGTGCTGCCATCACCTTTGTCCATTTCTAAACACTTAAGTTCAACCTAGTTAAACATTCTGCTCATAATAAGCAAACGCTACCATTCTTTAGCCTCATGCTATGTTCTGGTAATGTATATTTCATGTTTATGGCTTTACATATTATAATTAGTTCATATCAGTGAGACCATACAATATTTGCCCTTTTGTGTCTGACTTATTTCACTCAACATAGTGCCCTTAATGTTTCTTCATCAACTCATTTTTTAAGACAGTTTTGTCCACCCACCATACATTCCATCCTAAGTAAATAATCAATGGTTCCCTGTATAATCACATATTTATGCCTTCACCACCATCACCACTATCTATATAAGGACATCGCCATTTCTTCCACAAAGAAGGAAGAAGAGTCAAAGCAGGTAGAGGGACAGAAGAAAAAGAAAAAAGAAAGAAAAATAGAAAAAAACATGACAGCTAGCTAGCAACAAAAGGAAAGATAGCATTAAACTAAAGTAGAATAAAGAGTCAGACAACATCACCAATGCCAGGAGTCCCATACCCCTCACTTATATCCTCCTCTTATAGGCATTTAGCTTTGGTATACTGTCTTTGTTACATTAAAGGAAGCATAATACAATGTTTCTGCTAGCTATAGTCTCTAGTTTGCATTGATTGTATTTTTTCCCCAATACCACTCCATTTTTAACATGTTGCAAGGTTGACATTTTTTCTCCCTCCTGTAAAAACATATTTGTACATTTTGTTACAATTGTTGAGCACTCTAGGTTTCACTAGTTATACAGTCCCAGTCTTATCTTTCCTCTTTCCTTCTGGTGTTCCAAGTGCTCCTAACCTTCCTCTTTCAACCATACTCACAGCCATCTTTGTTCAGTGTATTTGCATTGTTTTTCTACCATCACCCAAAATTGTGTTCCAAACCTCTCACTCTTGTCTTTTCCTATCTGTTTGTAGTGCTCCCTTTAGTATTTCCTGTAGAGCAAGTATCTTGTTCACAAACTCTCTCATTGTCTGTTTGTCAGAGAATATTTTAAACTCTCCCTCATATTTGAAGGACAATTTTGCCAGATACAGGACTCTAGGTTGTTGGTTTTTCTCTTTCAGTATCTTAAATATATCACCCCACTTCCTTCTTGCCTCCATGGTTTCTACTGAGAAATCCTCACATAGTCTTATCAAGTTTCCTTTGTATGTGATGGATTGCTTTTCTCTTGCTGCTTTCAGGATTCTCTCTTTGTCTCTGACATTTGATAATCTGAGTAGTTAGTGTCTTGGTGTAGGTCTATTCAGATCTAGTCTGTTTGGAGTATGCTGCACTTCTTGGATCTGTAATTTTATGTCTTCCATAAGAAATGGGAAATTTTCATTGATTATTTCCTCTATTACTGCTTCTTCCCCTTTTCCCTTCTCTTCTCATTCTGGGTCACCCATGACATGTACATTCATGTACTTCATGTTGTAATTCAATTCTCTGAGCTGTTGCTCATATTTTTCCATTGTTTTCCCTATCTGTTCTTTTGTGTGTAGGCTTTCAGGTGTCTTGTTCTCTAGTTCTTGAGTGTTTTCTTCTGCCTCTTAAAATATGCTGTGTCCATTGTGCTTTTCATCTCTTGTGTTGTGCCTTTCATTTCCATATATTCTGTCAGATGTTTTTTCAAACTTTTGATTTCTAACTTATGTTTTCCCAGTGCTTTCTTTATATCCTTTATCTCATTTGCCATATCTTCCCTGAACTTATTCACTTGGTTTTTAAATTGATTTAGCATATTTCTTTCAAAATCTTAAATTGTTTGTTTCATTAAAGTGAAAAAGTATCTCAACTGTATCTTAATTAAGGTGTAAGTTTGTTCCTTTGACTGGGCCATATCTTCATTTTGGCTATTGTAATTTATAGTTTTCTGTTGTCTAAGTGTCTGGTTTCCTTGGTTACCCCAATCAGATTTTCCAATACCAGAATGGGTTCAGGTCTCAGAATGGGGCTATATTCAGTGTCAAGTTTCCTGGAGGGTGTGTCTTTTGATTGACAGACTTTCCTGTGAGGTCTCTAGCCATTGTTCTTTTCCTAACCTGCCCAGCAGGTTGTGCCTCTCAGCCTGTCACTACTGACTGGTGTGGCCCCTTTAATTTTCCACATAGGTTGTTTCTGTTTTGACTGTTTTCCCCCAGGCCCTGGGGTCTGGTTCTGAAGGGATGTTGGGTAGTAGAGCTGGGCCCCACCTCCTTCCTCTTAGGGAATATACACTCCCTAGGGAGCTATCTTCTGCATTTGAATTATTCTTCTGTCTCTCTGACTCTTTTAACTCCACCCCCATTTGGGTCAGAGCACTGCAAACTGAAAATGGCTGATGCTTTCTCCACTGAGTCACTCAGGTTGAGAGAGAGAAAAAGGGAAAGAAAGCCCCCTTTCAGAGCCAGTCCATGGCCTTACAGTTTCACCCATCAATCAGAGAAAGCACCCAGTCTTCTGGGCTCCCTTTCCTGGGGCATAGGCATTTTCTGGCTCTCTAGGTTCAGTTGTCTTTAAAAGCCTCTGTATTTTTCCTTCTTTTTTCAAATTATTGTTTTTCATCAGCCCCACCTCCTCTCCACTGGGAGTGACCTCAGGGTACTTTGCTTCTTGTTAGGGGTTTGTCTGTGTTTGTAGCTTGTATTCAGCAGTCCACATTTGTTAATTAAGACCCTGGTTGGAGCTAAGCTGAGCTATATTCACTTGCTCCAGGAATGCTGTTTTCTCCCACAGCAAGGTCTTGCAGCTCAGCCTACCAATTATATAATTCCACTATTTTCTTGGTTCCTTTGTACTTGTTGAGAATTTGGCTGTTAGTTACATTATTGTTCCTTTGGAGGTAATATGTCATATTCTCTGTATGCTTTTTAGGTTATTTCTCTAAATCTTTTGTCATCAGTTTAATGATTTTATGAATATGTGTGATTTTCTTTGTAAATACATGGTTTGGGTTCATAGAGTTCTTGATATATAGTTTTAGAAATTTATTGAGTTGGATCTCTTCAAATATTGCTTCTACCCCATTGTCTTCAGAGTTTCTAGGAGCACAAATTATACCTATTATAGACCATTTACCATGTCTGAGTATATATTTTATACTCATTTCTGATTTTATAATATTTTTCTCTTACATTTCAGCATTCATATTTTCCACCAAATTGCCTTCCACTTTCTTAGTCCATTCTTCTGTTATGCTAATCTACAGTTGAGTGTATTTAGTCAGTTCTTAATTTCATGATATTATATGTTCCATTCTAGGATTTCCATCTGACTCTTTCTTATGAATTTTAGTTCTCTAAAAATTTTTAGAGAAAATTTTTCTTTTCATCTATTTTCTTGAATACCTTAATCATATTTGCAAAGTTTTAAAGTTCATGTCTATTAACTCCAATTTCTGGATCATCTGTGGCTCTGTTTTATTGCCTTTACTCCTCTTGATTTTTAGTCATTTGCTTCTGTTTCTTGCCATGACTTTAACTTTTTGACTGAATGTGGGGCATTGTGTATGAAAACTTATAGAGGATCTTAATGACATATTTTTCTTCTAAGAAGATTGCTTTTTTTTTCTGATAAAGGATGGAGCTAGGCAGATCACATTGTTCTAGTTGAAACTGTTGTATTTCCGCTTTTCTCTAATTCTTAGGGTAGAGTCATTTGGGACATCATCTAAATTCCTGAGGTATTTACCTGGGCTACTTCTTCACAGTGCACCTTGAGCTCTGGATTTAACTCTCTTAACAGTTGCTTTCACCTTTATTCCCCAGAATCAGGTTCCATGCATTTTCAAATTGTCTCAAGGGAAGATGACAAACATGATGTTGGCTGCATCTCAATGTGTTTCTCTTCACTCTTGGATCCTGGCCCTTCAACATCTGCCTTTCCAGTGTCTTTAAGCATTTTTTTGTATTTTAATAACTTGTATAATTGTTCTTATTGGGTCATTTAAGCTATACCATCTAATCCTTCATGGCTAGAAGCAGAAATACACAGTTCATGAGTTCAGTTCTAATTATGTTGTAATTTATTTGTTGGGGAATATTCAGGAGATGTTATAGGACTGCAATAACTAAATATAATTTTATTTCAGGAGCAAATAATATCTAGCATTGTAGATTTCAGCATCGTTAAAATGTATAAGATTTTTGAAAGCTTAGAATGAGTGATAATGCCAAGGGAATGAGAAATTTAGAAAGGCTATACAAAAAAATGAAAATAAAACAGTAAAGGAGAAAAAGAAATGGTCAATAACATGGTAAGAAACTGGAGATGTACCATTTCACAGAGAAAGATTCAATAAGAAGGTAGCCAATTCAATCAAATTCTACACACTTCAAGAGAGTAAAAAGCCAGAAAGACAATTGGATTTCATCTTTCAGAGGATAATTTTGACAATTAAATGATTAGTTTTAGAAAGGGGATAGGAGTAATATTTAGATTGTAAGGAATTAAATAATGAAAAGGGGTTAAGAAAGTTTAAGAAACAGACTGCTCTTTAAAAAAATTGACAATAAAAAAAGAGAGAAGGGTCAGAAACTTAGTGGTATAACACACCTCAGGAAATTTTTTAATAGAAGTTTTTAAGTGTATATTACATTGATAGTAGAAATATTTTGAGGATCTAATGAAGAAGAGATTAAATTTGCAAGTTGGGACAAGAATATCTATAACAAGGCTATCTAAGACCTGAAATTGAGAGTACATGTGAATGGGAAAACCTATGAATGGAAGCTATGAAATGTTTCATCTTTTTAGAGAGAAAGGCCTCATTTTTTTTCAATTAGTAGGAGCTGAGAATATATGCTGAAAGTGGTGACTTGAAAAGAATGAGGTTCAAGATGGAATGACTTTGAGGGCTGATGGATTTATAGGGATCAGAAGACAGTAAAGCTAGAGTGTAAAACATCCATTTGGGTAATCCTCTTAGGTGATTTTAGCAATAAACTCATCAGTAACAGAGACCTGAGCACCCTCAAACACAATAAAGATACAGATGGAAGAAAGGTGGCATGAAACAAAATATGTCTCAAAACAGAGTTATCAAGAAAGGGTAGAAGAAAATCACATGAATGAGGTATTTGTTGACATCTCTTTGCTGTGGAAGATGAGGTGACTTATCAGGGAGATATTTGCTTTGGGGGTCTGTGTTTCGGTTAAGGTGCATTATAGAATAATACAAAGATGACAAAGATGCACTGGAATTTGATCCAAGGAGGCACAGGAGAGGGAATGGTAGAAAGGTCTGCAAAAGGTTAATGGGCCTAAGGGTGAACAGATAAAATTACAGAGAGTGCAGGGAGAAGTAGTATTGATAGATCAAAGATGAGGGAATGGGACTCTGTGTCCCGGTCCAGAGGAGTGTGTTAGGGACCAGCTAGTATTGAAAAGGCTGGAATTTTTTAGTTGATATTTTTAAGTGGGTCCACATGATCACATTAACCTTCTAATGAAAAGTTTACTTATTTCTTCATGTTATTTGAATGAAGCTATTGAGCTCTTAGAGGTTCATTGCGTCTGGCAAGCTGTTAGGCTAGGACAGTGGTGCTTTTAATTTCAGGAAGATGATACTGGTATTAATTTTAACTTGCATTATTGTATCCTTCTAATATTTTTTTTGCATGATACAATTCAGAAGTGGTCTCTAGTTAGATTTTTAGTTTATCATGGTGATTGGTTTTGATAGCCATCAGTTCCCAACTACTGGGTTTAAACTCTTCAGGAATTTTAGTATTAGTCAGGGTTCTCTAGGGAAACAGAACCAACAAGAGATATCTGTAAATATGAGATTTTATAAAAGTGTCTCACACAACTGTGGGGATGCACAAGTCCAAATTCCATAGGGCAGGATGCACCAGTCCAAATTCCATAAGGCAGGCAGCAAGCTGCCAACTCTGATGAAGGTGTTCAATGAACTCCTCAGGAGATGCTGGCTAGATGAAGAAGAAGATATGAAGGTTTTCTCTCTTTCTCCCTTAAAAGTCTTCAACTTATTGGATTAAATCCAAGTGATTGAATTTTCTCATTGCAGAAGACACGCTCTTCATTGATGTAATCAGTCACAGGTGCAGTCAATTGACTGATGATTTAATAAACCAGCCTTCTGGTTTATTAACCAGCCACAAATGTCTTTACAGTAATGGTGAGGCCAGTACTTGCTTGATGAGACAACTGGGCACCATCACTTGGCCAAGTTGTCACATGAACCTGACCATCATACTCTATGAGGCCATATCTAGTCCAGGGTTAGCTTTCCTAAAGGTTAAAGGGATTACAAATTATATGGGAGAGGCCATTTTCAAAGTCATGTCTGTCTTTTGATGTTTCTTGTTTTGAATACAGTCCTCTTTCTTAGGACTTTAGTTTTGCTCATCTTATGCTAGGCAGGTTTTTTTAGCGACAATTTTCAAAGTATTTGCATTATACACTTCTCTTTGGTACTCCTTTTCAAATAGATTAAAAAAACTCTACCTCTTTTTGCTAAACATATGGTTCAGTGCCTGGCATTCACTGACTTAATCTCAAACCAATTTATTAGCTTAGTCCCAGGTTCCCAGTTTTATTTCTCAGCCTTTTTGATTCCTTTCTGTAGAGTGCAAATAACCCTCATGCTGAGATTGAGATCAAAACCCACAGCACACACATTCGGAAACCTATGGTTGATAGGGGGACCATATGACAATTTAAGAGAGTCCTTCTTACTGCTGCCAAGTTCCTAATTGTTATGAAAACCCAACTCCTTTGTTTCCAAAGTACTGGGAAGAAGGATGCTAATTTTTCTTTCTTCTTTTGCAAAACAGCAGGAACTGTAAATAACAATCCTCTAGATAACACAAATAGGTAAACATTGCCAGGATTTATCTAAAGTGCTAAAAGTCCTACTTTCTTACTGTGCTGTTGCTCTACTATTTTTAGAGGTTTGGATTTCTGTTGCTGATAGTGGTAGCAAGCCAGAGGGGAAATTATAGGGAGGAGAAAAATCATATGTTTACTCCTTAGAAATATGGAGTAAATCTGTTGGCTTTATTGTTTTTTGAATCTGGAAAAAAATACTTATTCCAGACAGTTCTATCTTGACAAAAGATTTGGAAAACAGCTCTGCTTTTATTACCACTCACTGGAGGACAGCCACTTTTAATTATTATATAATTTTAAAAGTTTTCTGAGTAAACACCAAAACTAAATCCTGAGTTTTCCTCTTTATTTTAGGTATGTGTAATTCTATAACTTATAGGGCTTCTTTGGGGGGGGGGTGGGGTATTAGAAAATATTTTTCTGATATTGATAAATGTGAAAAATATGATTAGTGTCATTTGGCATGATTGTTGTGAAATAACCTTATATTAGGTATCTATCTATCTATCTATCCATCTATCTTCTAGAAAACTGCATGCCTTGAGTGTAAGGTAGCCTGGTACGGAAGATGGGTGACAAAGCCAAATGGCAGGCAACAGAGGAAGTTTATTTAAGAGAAACCACAGAGTAGCCTTTAGCCAGCAGAGAAAGGCTACTTGGAAACTGCATGGTCGTGTGGAGGGATTCCTTTTTTACAGGGCTTTATGTCCTTTAGGAGGTTACACAGTGTCTTGGACATGTAAGGTATGTAAGCTTTGGCCAATAGGGGATTTCATATAGTTTATCTTGTAACTTGGCAATGTCTGGTTTGTACATTTACACAGGAGAGATGGGGAGGGAGGGAGCAACAATGTGGCATGAACAGAAGAAGTGGCGTGAAATGGGGGAAAGGGGAGGGGGCAGTGATGCAACCTGGCTTCATAAAGAGGGAAACGGGGAGGGGCCCGGGGCCCAGACCTAACATTGAGTATTTACACAACCCTGCATTCTTTTCTCTATAGGGAGCCTTGTTAATCAACAAGCTCTCAGAATCAGCCTTTTTTTTTTTTTTTTTTTTTTTTTACCTCTAAGAACCTGCTGTATTCAAGGAGCATGTTGGGTGTTCAGGGCCATGTACACGAACAAGAAGCACTGCCTCCTCTTCCCAAATGAATGCTCCATCTATTGGAGTCTAATTTATATTTAGCTACATAAGTACTATAAGCACTGAGAAACAGTGATATTTAGTTCTGATTTTAGGAAAATCCTAGGAAAGATGAAAATGTGGCATATGAGTAAGATTTCAACAGAGAGAAAAAAGATTCTCCAGTTGGAGGTGGGATAGAATTTCAAACACAGTAAAAACCATGAGTAAAGACCTAGGAACTGTCAAAACTGCCTAACACATTACACTGGTATATTGTTATAACTCACGTGGACATTTCAGGTTATGTTACATTCAGTTGGATGTTAATACAGGTACTATAAAACAGCATGGCAGTTGTGTTTTATATGAGTGGGTTTGGGGAGACAGGATCTTAGTTCAAATGTCAGCTCTTGGGCAAGTATTCTATGAGATGTGCTTTAAATGTTTAGCATGGAAGTACTCATACATATATGTGCATATGTACAAATGCATACACACATATCAACTAGGCCTTTGCCACTTTGCATGTTCATCCTGTCCTCTGCCAAAGTAAGTGGGCCTTTGAAATCAGGGAAACTGATGAGGTAGTTTTCCATTATGTCTTTAAACATCTAATCCTTTTGTATATCAAGGGCATTAACAGCTTATAGAGTTGTTTACCAACTATGCAATGAGAGCAGCCAAATCCAGACTCTGTTGACTGCTAGAGGTTCATTAATAGCTAATTTTACCATCCCTACTTTGATGGTGTGAGTTCAAAGGAATAATTTACCACCTGTTCAAGAAGAGAAGCAGCTTGTGGTAGCCAGCTTCTGAGATAGCCCCTAATAATCTATATTTCCTGGTATTTGTACCCTTGTGTAGTACCTTTCCACACTGTATGAGGGTTATTTGGTATAACCAAAAGAATACAGAAGGAGTGATGACACTTCTTAGATTAGGTTATAAAAGCCTGAGGCTTCCATCTTGGGTTCTTTGCTTCTCTCTCTCTCTCTCTCTCTCATCAGTTGCTTTTTGGGAAGCCAGCTGGCATGTTGTAAGGACAATCAGGAAGCTTATGGAGAGATCCATGTGGCAAGGACCTGAGGTCTCCAGCCAACTGCGTCCTGCTGAAAACCAAACGAGAGAGATTAGAAGCACAACCTCCAGCTTCAAGATAACTGCAACCTCATGAAAGACCCTGAGCCAAACCACTCAGTTAAATGGCTCCTGCATTCCTGACCTACAGAAATTGAGACAACAAATGTTTGTTGTTTTCAGCTGCTAAATTTTGGGGTAATTTGTTATGCAGCAATAGATAAATAACACAGGACCTTGCCAAGTGGGAGCTTTCCCTTGTGCAGAAACTGCGAGCAGATTCAATGTCTGTCTTTGAAATTGCCGGGGATGGGGAAACCAGATCCTGTGTCCCCTCAACAATGAGGTGTGGCCTCTGAGTGCCATTTTGGATCTGTGTGCCATGATAGCAGCAGAAGGGAAATGCTTCACATGCATGACTATTTTAGTTTCCTAGGCTGCTTCAAGCAAATATGAAATGTGCTGGCTTAAACAATGAGAATTTATTATCAAATCAAGGCATCATCAAGGTGGTGCCTTCTTCCCAAAGACAGGCTGCTGGTTATCCTTGGCTCCTCTGCCACATGGAAAAGCACATGGTAGTATCTGCTGCTCTTACCCTTTCAGTCTCTTGTTTCCATGGCTTTCTTGCTCTCTCTTTCTCTCTGTATTCATTCCATTTATAAAGGACTTCACTGATAGGATTAAGACTCATCCTGAATGAGGTGGGTCACACCTTGAATGAAGTAGCCTCATCAAAAGATATTACTTACAATGGGTTCACACCCACAGGAATGGATTAGATTTAAAAGCATGTTTTTCTGGGGTACATTTAGCTTCACACCACCACACATGATGCATCATGGCTGGGACGACACTTCTGCCTGGAGTATGCAGCATCTGTGTTCTGATATTTGATCCTTTCATTTAAAATCAATTAATCTTTTATTTATCCAATAGGTGGATTTAGAGCCTAACTTTTGCTTTCAGCAAAACAATAAAAAGCAAAGTAAATCCTCATTTTTGGAAGAGAGGAAATAAATCATGTATTTGGCTGAGATGGATTCCTCAGCACAGCTAAGATTCCAGCTGCACAGCTGTTATAAAAGAAGGATTGGGCTTATGAAAGGAGATCCCTCCATGAGGCACAAATGGACACAGAAAACTATTCAATCACTCTCAGCATTGGTATCTTCTTTTGTTAAATTGGGAGACCAATATCTGACAGAGATTTTGTGGTGATTAAATGTGATACTGCTTGTGAAAGCACTGGCACCTATTAAATTTTATTTTAAAGTATTCTTTAAGGTGCAGTGTATTGGCCTTAGGAGACTTGTCCACTTGTAGAAGAGGGTGCTTTAATCCAGTAAACAAATATAATCTGAGCATCTACTAGGTTCCAGGCACTGTACTTTGATGGTCTTTGCTCTCTAAGAACAGATAGACTAGTGGAAGAAGCAGTAATCAATCAAATAATTTCACAAATGAAAGCAAAATTCCAACTCTGACCAGTGACTAGCTAGAAACACTAGCTATGAGAGCACATACAAAGGGAGATTTGGCCTAGTGAGGGAAGTCAAAAAGTGCTTCCTTAGGAAGTGACACTTGAGCTGAGATCTGAAGGAGGAGTAGGTGTCAAGGAAGGGAGGAAAGTGCCTCTCAGGTCTAGGGAACAGCAGGTACAAATACCCAATGGCAGGGTGGAGACTGCTGAGCAGGAGGACTAAAAAAACAAGCATAGATCAGGGGCAAAATGCAATAGGAACATGGCAGAGTTTTGAACTTTGTCCTAGTTCATGTGTCCACTATGATTTGTCACTGATCTAAAGGACTATCTGTACAAGTATCCTATAGTGAGGGTAATATTGTTTGGTTTCGTGTTGTTTTTGAGAAAGTAGTAAGGATTTTTACTGTGAAAACAAGTAAGAGAAACAAGCATAAAGGAAAACACAAATAAATTAGTTGTTCTGATCATCCTAGACTCTAGAATCTCTCTATGGAAATGTTACCTCTTTAGGTAGACAAGGTAATATGCAAAACATAAAATAGCAGGTATTTGAAATAGGGCTCAAGAAAATGATTGAACATCTTACAGTGGAAAGAAATAAAAAGGCAGTTTCCCTCTTTCTTCTCCTCAGTAAAGTATGCATGTGTATAAAGATACAAGGCTCATTTTGCAGAAAAATGCTTTCATATAGAAAATGTTAATTTCCTTTTCACGCCACAGGGAAAAATGGTTTCAGGTTCTGGGCTGTATAAGGAAATCAAAATAGGGTGACAATAGCTTCACACAAATCTCAAGACTATTATCTAACTGTGTTTACCGTCTTCTTGACTTTAAAAAAGCTTAAACATCCATTTTCTATACAAAACCAGTACTCTGAATTTTTCCCTTAGGAAGTTTTCAACCAAACTGGAGTTTGGTTGAAATTAATCTCCCTTTAAAGTGCAAGAAAGGATATGCAAGACCTAATGTTGGCTCTATAACACGTAAAGAGAAACATCCCTCCAACAGCACTGGCCCAAGAGATACTATGCGAAGCAATGGCTGCAGGACACAGTGATCCATTAAAAGTCTCTGCAAAAGACCAGGAGAGTCTAGTTTGAACAATAGGAAGAGAAGTCCCTGCCAAGTCTGGCTTTTAACTGTACTGAGATCTCAAACAGATCTTAGGTCCCCTTACCACCAAGGCCAGAGCACAGTACCAGCACAGCATCCTGAGGGCTTGGGTTGTTTAAACCAATCAGTGAACACCACTACTCCATGATTTGTCAATGCTCATGTTGCCCGTGGTAAAGGAATCAAGAAGGCTGGGTTTTGGAATATCACAAACATTATTTACCTAGTAAGCAATAATTAAAGTTCTTGTCCAGTGTAAAAGATATAAAAATAGGTAATGAAGACCCCAATACATCACTGCTGAGATTGGTTAGTCTAACTTAAAACTAAAGCAGAAAAAAATGGCTTCTTCACACAATAAAGACAAGCTTTGCACTAACGTTTCTCAAAAGCCAATTATGTCCCTAGTTCTAGCGTCAGTTTAACAGGTTTTAAAAAAATATACCTTTCCTATGTCAGAGCCAGGGTAAAAAGGGGGGAGGGGGAAGAAGGAGGGATAGCAAGACACCCTCTATCCAGATTCCCTGGAATAGAAAGTACTCTAGAACACAGTGGGTATGAGCATATTCAGGTCATGGTGTTTGAGATCGTGGGTCTTTGGGTCCTTGCTGACAGTTTCTTCCCTTCCATCACTGGCCTGTCCATCTTAGCCAGCTTAAAGACTGCTGGGTCTTCAGTCATGCAAGTGGACTGGATATGGAACAGTTCCATTGGAGAGGGCTTCTGAGCTCCTCTATAGGCCTGGGTGGCAAAGTCTTCTGAATCAGATTTCTGGAGGGATCTTGGTCCAAAGAGGCTCCATTTTCCAGATGAGTTTCTGTCCTTATCCCCACTTCTGGAATCCATGATGCTAGAATTTGGGCTAGGTAAAGCTGTGGAAGTACCAGAGGTGAACCAGTCTCTGGGTTTCCGCCTAGGGGAAGAGTGGGGGGTGCTGCTTTGAGTACACTGGGCTGATGCAAGCTGCTTTTCTTCTTTTATCATCATCTCTCTACTCTGTAGCTTTAGTTTGTGAAGTGCTTCTGACATTTGAAAGTACTTGGTCTCCTGGGTGGTAAGGCCCTTGCAGGATATGCAGTCAGCATTTCTCAGCCCTTCCTGTTGCTCAAAATGATGAATGCTCTCCTGGGTCTGTTTTGTGATCAGAGAACTCATGATGACATGGGTAGCTTTAGCCTTCACCACCAGGACCTTGTCCACACTGCGAGTAGCTACTGATGTGTCACAGAAGGGCCTCTCCAGATACATTGGCCTCTCCTTATTCCACCTTGACAAGGTACTGATACTTGTGCTCTGGAATCACTGGCTTCCAGGGGATGCTGCCCATGTCTGTTGGAGGAGGAGTCATGGGCATGGGGTCTTCGAGGGCATCATTATAGCTGAATGCCTGGTGGTATATCTCGATGGGCAGGGACATCTTCCCCAGAGTCCCACTAGACTCAAGAGCAGGTACTTCTGGTTGTCTTAAGCCATTGAAAAACTGGAATCCAGATGCTTTTTCTAGATAGAATTCCAGAGCCGAGTCCCTGCCACCACAGTGAAATGATGTGATGATTATGCTGACAGACATATTAATTAGGAACATTGTCCAGCTGCTGCAAATTAGCAAAACTTCCCAGGAAGAGTCCTTCCAGAGGGTCTGTTCCTCCACCACCATGGGGATGCCTGTGGCCTGAGCTCCAGCACTAAAGAGGCTCCAAGGACCCACATCTCTCTAGGAACTGTGGCACAGTCTGGACCCAAGCCACGTTGTGGGTGGTCTTCTGCCAGCAACACCACTAAAGGTCTTGGGTACCAACTGGGAACACAGGATGCCAAGCTGTGGCCAGCGGCCTTCATGATAAAGCCTTGGAGTAATCTTGTTTTAACTGCATCTCCATACAAGACAAAAGCACAGCTAAGAGAAACAATGTTTGGGAACCCTTGAATGATGCAAAGCTCACACATTCTTTCCTGGTTTATTAATCTCTTTTTGATTGTGCAAAATGAACAAGACCTAAGGACTGGCCTGTTAGGCATTGGGTCCTCAAAGAGCTGTTTCTCTTCCTCTGGGCTCTGGTGTGGAGACGTTTGTCAGTGCTGAGGACTCTATGAGAAAGATTTCTATGCAAATGATTAATTGTAAAGAACACTCACAGCACATGGCAGGGAACTTATACCCAAAGAAAGCTGAGAAGTTATTAAAGAAATGTGTATGTCTATGTATCCTAAATGAAAAACAGGTCAAGGACATGATCAGGTAATTCACAGACTATCAAAGGTAAATAGCCAATAAGCAAAGGAACAAAAGTTCAAACTCATTAAAAAAATGTAAAATGATATAATTAATTGCATTTCAAATTCATTAAGATTTTCAAAAATATTTATATCCTTTGTTGATGAGAATATAGAAAAAATGGACATTCTCAAGCATTTTTTACAACTTTGTTGAGGCATTGTATTGGGGTCCCCAAGACCACCACCAGGTTTGCTGATTCACTAGAAGGACTCATGGGACTCAGTATATAGTCAAATTCACGGCTATGATTTATTACTCTAAAATGGTACAAAGCAAAATCAGCAAAGGGAAATGTGCATGGGGTGAACTCTGGAGGAAACCAACTGCAAGCTTCCAAGAGTCCTCTCCAATTGGAGTCACACAGGACATGCTTCATTCCTCCAGCAAGGAATTGTGACAACTTATGTGAAATGTATTCTACCAGGGAAGCTCATTAAAGACAATGCTCAGTGTATTTATGGGGGGCTGGTCACATAGGCACCCCTTGCCTAGCACTTATCCACATTCTGGACTCCCAGAAAGAAAGCAGGTGTTTGACATAAACAAACCACTGTTTGTACAAACAGCTTAGGCATAGTGAGCCACTTTTTCACTTAGGGAATGGTGGGAACTATCCCAAAATTCGGGTTCCCTGACTCCAGCAAGGGCCAAGTCTGCAAGCAGGCCTTTAAAAGGATAGCAGTCTCAGGCCTGCTATATTAACTCTTCTCTGCACAGGCCATATTCCACTATCACATCATTTATCCATTTCAAATGTACAATTTACCAATGTTTTAGTAAACTTACCAAGTTGCTCAGCCAAAACCATAATTCAGTTTGAGAACATGTACATCATGCCAATAAGATCTCTCATATCCATTTACTATTATTCCCCATCAACCTCTGCCCCCTTCCCCAGGCAACCACTAATCTACTTTCTGTCTCTAGAGATTTGCCTTTTCTGGAAATTTCATATAAATGAAGTTGCACAATATGTGGTCTTTCACTGAGCATGTTTTTGAGGTCATAGCAAGAATCAGTAGTTTGTTCTTTTTATTGCTAACTAGTATTCCATTATACAGATACCTGCATTTTCTTTATCTGTCCAACATTTGATGGACATTTAGGTTGTTTCTAATTTGGGGTTATTATGAATAATTCTGCTATGAAGATTTGTGTGCAAAGTCTTTGTGTGACTGTATGATTTAATTTACCTTGGGTTGATAGCTGTTCCAGTTTCCTAATGCTGCCAGAATGCAAAACACCAGAAATAGATTGGCTTTTTATAAAAGGGGATTTATTTGGTTACACAGTTACAGTCTTAAGGCCATAAAGTGCCTGAGGTAAGGCATCAATAATTGGGTACCTTCACTGGAGAAAGGCTATTGGCATCTGGAAAACCTCTTTTAGCTGGGAAGGCACGTGGCTAGTATCTGCTTGCTCCTAGGTTGCGTTTCAGATCCTCTCTCAGCTCCTGCACGTTCTTCACAGTGTCCCTTGTAGCTGCAGCTAGCTATGAGCTTCTTCTGTCTGAGATTGATAGGGCTCCAGTGAACTAATCAAGGCCCATGCTGAATGGGTGGGTCCATGCCTCCATGGAAGTTATCTAATCAGAGTTATCGCCTATAGTTGGGTAGATCACATCTCCATGGGATCAACCTAATCCAAAGGTTCCAACTTAATCAACACTAATATGTCTGCTCATACAAGATTGCACCAAAGAACATGGCATTTGGGGGACATAATACATCCAAACTGGCACATTCCAACCCCTGGACCCCAAAATGACATGATCTTTCTTTATACAAAATACATTCATCCCATCACAATATCACAAAAACTTAAATCATTTCAGTAACAATAGGTAAGTACAGATCCCATCAAAATCAGTTACAGGCATGGTCTGTCCTAAAGCAAAATTCCCATCTGGCTCTGGACCTGTGAAACTTAGAACAAGTTATCTGCTTCCAATATGCAAAGGAGGGACATCCATAGCATAAACATTCCCATTGTCATAAAGAGAAACATTAAGGAAAACAGGGCTTAAGGGACCAAAACAATTCCTAAAACCCACAGGGCAAACTCCATTAGATCTGAAGGTCTGAGAGTCATTTATAGAACAACATTTTATCCTTGGGGCTTGAGAGGGTGGCAGTCCAACCCTTTCCAAAGGTGTATGCAGCTGCGCTTTTCTCTCCAAATGTTAGGGTGAGTGCTCCAACATATCCACACACTGGGGAGACCACCTTCATGGCCCCACCCCCCTCAATCATTGGAGTGCCTCCCAGACTCTGCCTCTCTGGGGCAAAGGCTCTCCCCTCTCCAAACAGCGGAGTGGTGGCCAGGCTTTCCCCAGTCCCTGGGGAATGTGCTCCACCCTCTCTGGGGACGGGAGCAGCAGCACTCTTCCTGAACATCAAGGCAGAAGACCCATACTCTGACTCCAAGGCAAGCTCACCCTTTCAACGTGCATGGGCTTCTCCACTCTCCCAGCCCAAGACCTCTTAACTCCAGACCTCAATCTCCATGGCTGTGTCTTTGAAGAAATTTTTCCTTCAATTTGTTCCTTTTACACCTCCTCCAGTCCAGACCAGCAGTGGCTCCATTTATACAGATTTCGCAAAAATCTTGTTGGCCTGGCTTGAGGTTTACAGAGGCCAAAACCTTCAGAAAATAGGACTTTCCACATATCCTTTCTGGCTAATTCCATCTCCAATCCTGGCTTGTACTGAAATGGTGGTTGGGTTCCACGCTTGGTTAAATCCTCACATGGGGCTGTAGCCTCTGGGGTCTCACTTTCCTGAAGTCCAGAATTGTCCAAACTGATAGCTTCTGCTTTCTTTGTACACAAGAGTTCATTTCTCAGCTTATCTGTGTCCTACCACATTTTACTATAGGCTGCAAGTAGAAGCCAGGCTACATGCTCCACACATAGTCTAAAGATAACCTCAGCTAAGTATTCCAGCTTGTAGCTTTCAAATTCTTCCTTCCATCTGACACCAGGACACAATTTTGCCAAATTCTCTGACACTTTAAAACATGGATCATCTTTCTTCCAGTTTGCAACATGTTCATTTCTGTTCAAGGCATCATCAGAAGTATCTTTAGAGTCCATATTTCTACCAACAGTCTCTTCAAAGCAGTCTCAGACTTTTCTATCAAGCTCCTCACAATTCTTCCAGAATCTTTCCCTTATCCATTTAAAAAGCTGTTCCAACATGTTTGGTATTTGCAAACTCAGCAGCACCCCACTTCTCTGGTACCAAAATCTGTTCTGCTTTGCTAATGCTGCCAGAATGCAAAACAACAGAAATGGGTTGGCTTTTATAAAAGGGGGTTTATTTGGTTACACAGTTACAGTCTTAAGGCCATAAAGTGTCTGAAGTAAGGCATCAACAACTGGGTACCTTCACTGGAGAAAGGCTATTGGCATCTGGAAAACCTCTGTTAGCTTGCAAGGCATGCTGGTGTCTGCTTGCTCTGAGGTTGTGCTTCAGTTCCTCTCTCAGCTCCTGTGTGTTCTTCAAAGTGTTCCTTGTGGCTGAAGCTAGCTATGAGCTCCTTCTTTCTGAGATTTACAGGACTCCAGTGAACTAATCAAGGCCCATGCTGAATGGGTGGGTTCATGCCTCCATGGACGTTATCTAATTGGAGTTATCACCTACAGTTGGGTGGGTCACATCTCCATGGAAACAACCTAATCCAAAAGTTCCAACTTAATCAACACTAATATGTCTGCCCACACAAGATCACGTCAAAGAACATGGCATTTGGGGGACATAATACATCCAAACTGGCACAATACCTTAGAGTGGAATTGTTGGATGATATAGTATGGTAAATTGAATTATATGCCCCATCTTAGCCATGTTCTTCATCTTAATCCACATTCTTGTGAATGTGAGCCCATTGTAAATAAGACCTCTTGAAGATGCTATTTTTAGTTGAAGTGTGGCCCCACTTAATGAGGGTGGGTCTTAATCCATATTGCTGGAGGCCTCATAAAAGAGGAGAAACCATAAGCCAGAAATTATAGAAGTTCACACAGGAAGAAGCCAAAAGTAGCAGAAACTGGTAGAGCAAGAAAGGAGACAACATTGCCATGTGATGGGAAGCAGAGATACAAGCCAAACTTCCTCAAGGTTTGCCACATCCAGCATCAAAACATGACAGTCTTCAGGGAGAAAGTAAGCCTTACTGATATCTTCATTTTGGACTTCTTCTAGCCTCAAAACTGAGAGCTAATAAACACTTGTGGTATAAGCCAATCCATTGTGCTCTATATGTCATAGCAGCTTGGCAAACTAAGCCATACGGTAAATTTATGTTTCACTTTTTAAGAAATGACAAAACTGTCTTCCAAAACAGCTGCACCATTTTACATTTGCAGAAGCAATTTATGAGGGTTCCAATTTTTCCATATTCTCATCATGATTTGTTAGTTTCCATACGTGTTATTATAGCCATGCTGTTGACTGTGAAGTGGCATCTCATTGTGGTTTGAATTTACATATCCCTAATGACTAATGATGTTGATCATCTTTTCATAAATTTATTTTGATTCCTGTATCTTTTTTTTTGAGAAATAGCTGTTCAAATCTTTTGTCCATTTTTAATTGGGCTCTTTGCCTTCTTATTATTGAGTTGTAAAAATTTCTTGTGTATTCTGGACACAAATTCTTTATCGGATATGTGTTTTGTAAATATTTTGTCCCATTGATTGCCTGACTTTTTATTTTCTTAATGGTGTCTTTTGAAAATATGATGTTTGGGGGTATTGAATCATGTCTCCCACAAGAGGCATGTTCAGGCCCAAACCCTGATCCTGTGGGTGTATACACTTTTGTCAATAGGACCTTTGCCTGTAAGGACTTCAGCCATATTTGATTAAGGACCACATTTGGGCACATCATCAAAGGTCCTATTATATCTCCCTGCTAAAATTGACCATGTTACCATAAAATATCCCTTTTTGTCTCTATTACTCTTGTCTTAAAGTTATTTTCTTTGATATTAATATAGACAGTCCAGTTCTTTTTTGGTTATTTTTTTGTATGGTATATATTTTCCATCTTTTTACTTTGACTCTGTTTGTGTCTTTGAATTGAAACTGTATCTCTTGTAGATAGCATATAGTTGGATCATATATTTTTTTTAAGAAATCCAGTTTGATAACCTTTACTCTGCATAGAGTGTTTAATCCACTTATGTTTAATGCATTGTATGGTAGAATTTACATTTGTCATTTTCCTTTTTACTTCCTAACTATCCTATGCCCCCCTGTGTTCCTCTTTTTCTCAATTATAGCTTTCTTTTCTGTTAAATAGATACTTTCTAGCATACTATCTAAATTTCTTTGGGATTTTTTGTTGTTTTATCACTATGTTTGAAAGTTATTTTCTTAGTGTTTGTACTGGACATTATAATTAGTATCTTAACTTAAACCAATCCATTTTGGATTAATACTCACTTAAATTCAACAATATAAAAAAATTCTCTCCTATATTCCTCCCTTCCCTCTCCCTCTTTTGTGTTATTATTGTCATACAGATTATATCTTTATACATTATAAGCCCATGAACACAGTTTTATTAAAATTTTTTATACAGTTGTCTTTAAACCAGTTAGAAGATGCAAAGAGTTAAGATGTTTTTTTTCTTTTATACTTACCTGTTTGTTTATCTTAGCAATGGTATTTTTTTCTTTGTGTCTATCTCGTGTTCTTTATTTCCTAGCCTGATGGACTCCCTTTGGTGTTTCTCACATGGCATGTGTGCTAGTGAGAAATTCTCTCAGTCTGTTTATCTGGGAATTCTTGTATTTCTTCTTTATTTTTTAATTATTTTTTCAACTTCAAATTTATTTATTTTTAACTGTCTGAATCAAAGATTTTTATTAGTTCTTCTGCCAAACACAGCATTGATTTCCATCTACAATTTTTTAAGTTAAAAAACAATAAGTCAATTTAAAAAAAGGTATGGCCTTGAGCTATGAAGCATTACACTGTTAACACACTGATTGACTGAAAAACCCAGAACATCACTATAAAGATATTAATTATTTTTGGCCCTCAGCAATGAATTGATGAAGCTTTACTGTGACTTCTCCAAAAATGCTTTGCAGCACCTCACACACTGCTAGTACACAGTCTCAAAATCAGAGTCATTCCCATAATAGGGGTCTTCAACAATAAGTTGTTTTTATGGATCATAGCTCCCAAGTAGTTTAATTTTCACTTTTCAGTTTTTAACTTCACTACCTTTTCTATTCAAATCTCTCAGATTACTTTCATCCATACATAGTTGCTCTAGTTTGCTAATGCTGCTGGAATGCAAAACACCAGAAACGGACTGGCTTTTATAAAGGGGGTTTATTTGGTTACACAGTTACAGTCTTAAGGCTGTTAAGCGTCCAAGGTAAGGCATCAACAATAGGGTGCCTTCATTGAAGGAAGGCCAATGGTGTCCAGGAGAACCTGAAAACCTCTGTAAGCTGGGAAGGCATGTGGCTGGCATCTGCTGATCTTGGGTTGAGTTCCAGGTCCTCTCTCAGTTCCTGGGCATTCTTCAAAATATTGCTCTTGGGCCATTTGTCCTCTCTTAGCTTCTCCAGAGCAAAAGTCTGCTTTCAACAGCCATCTTCAAAATGTCTTTCTAAGTTGCAGCAAGTGTCTCAGCCTGCATGGCTCTTTTTAAAGTACTCCAGTAAATCAGTCAAAAGATACACTGAATGGGTGGGGCCACACCTCCATGGAAATAATCTAATCAAAGGTATTACCCACAGTTGGGTGGGTCACATCTTGATGGAAACAACCTAACCAAAGATTCCAACCTAATCAACACTAATATAACTGCCCCCACAAGATTGCATCAAAGAACATGGCTTTTTTTCTGGGGGACATAATATAACCAAACTGGCACAGCCTTCATAAACTTTGTATGTTTGTTCTGTTTACATCTTTTTCAATAAAACTTCTATAACCTCTTTTTTTATTCATTTTATTGAGATATATTCACATACCACGTAGTCATATAAAACAAATCGTACATTCGATTGTTCACAGTACCATTACATAGTTGTACACTCATCACCAAAATCCTTCTATAATCTCTTAATTTCAAATTTCTCTTCTTCCTCGCTAGCAGATTTCTACTGTAGCTTCATCCTGAAGTATTCATCAGTTTTTTGTTTTTGTAACTGAGTTCTTTCTTCCTGGGTATTGTCCCAAAGAAAATGACCCAGAAAAAATTTCCATGCTTGCTTTCTCAATGCATGACAAAATGTCCCTCTAAACATCATTTGCTTCATATTATCTACATTTAAAATTCTTCCTTCAGAGTCAATATTCTTAGTCCACTCTTCCAGTGATACTGGTTCTCTCCTTTGAGGAACAGGTCATTCACCCAAATCAATTTTTGTGGTGACTTCAAATCCTGGTTCTTCTTGTTGATTTATCTTTAGACCTGGAATAGCATCACTGAGAAAATCTGCCATTTCTGAAGGTGGGTGTTCATGAGTAAAGGAATCACTGCCTATCAAACTATCAAAAATGTAGTTTGTGACTTTGGAAAATCCTACCATAGTTGCTGTATAAGGATCCTTTTTAATTTTTTGTATTAAACCATAAGCTGACTCATCATGATTTTCAAAAGACTGTGAAAAACTCTTATTTTGACAATTCACAAGAGTGTTTTTATCCTGTGGAGATTTGCATAATACCACATATTTTTCAAGGGAGTCAATCAGTAGTTTTCTATCCCCTTGATGAAAGTGCAGAGCAAGGAGAACAATGTCATCCTTTAGACAGAATGCCAAATATGACCAGCCCATACCCTCTTTGTTTTGCTTGATTGATTTCAGGTCTGTCAAACTGAACAGGAATGATCATTTGCTTTTCCCATTTTTATGACTTGGAGCATCTCCATTGGTAAGTGGTTTCTTTTTAAATGAAACTGTAGTAACCATGTCCCACTCTGCTTCATAATTGTTCAGATGTTCTGATCCACAATGAGTTCTTTCTTTTGGAGTGTGGGTCCATTCTACAACTGAATTGGAGTTTTTTCCAGCATAGAGAATACTAGAAGAATCCAATGAATCATCCAATGATCTCCAGTCCACTATGACTTCAGCATTCTTTTCCAAAACACATAATATTACTGAAATCAAGCTGTCCTGGTCACTGGTCTTTCCACAAGGTGGGTGAATATATACACCTCCCTGTTCATATATAATCTTTTCCATGCTTGCTGTGCATGCTTGTGATGACATTGTAGCACTTCATGTGTCTCTCAGACTCACAACAACATCCAGCAAAACTAAGAGGGCAACTGGACTGGAAAGGGGTGGGGAGGGGCTCTCTTCTTTATTTTTGAAGGTTAGTTTTGCTGGTTATAAAATTCTTGTTCAATATCTTTTCCTTTAGCACTTAGAATATGTCATCCCCTTGTCTCCTAGCCTCCATGGCTCCTGATGAGAAATCAGTTGTTCATGTCATTGAAGATAGCTTGTATGAGAATAATAATTTTTCTCTTGCTGCTTTCAAGATTTTCTCATTGGTTTTGACTTTTGGCAGTTTGACTATAATGTTTTCTACCATATCATTTAAATAATCTGTTTTTTGCTGTTTTTCTTTTTTTGGTTTAGTTATTTTCATAGTGGCTGTTCTGAGTATTATAATTAACATAATAACTTAAAAGAATGCAGTTTGGATTAATACAAACTTAATTTCAGTAGTATACAAAAACACTTTTTTTGAGTTTATTGAGCTTACTGGATGTATAGATTGCATCCTTACTGGAGTTTATTGAGCTTATTGGATATAAAGATTAATGTTTTTCATCAAATTTAGGAAATTTAAGCCATTATTTCTTCAAATATTTTTTCTCTTTTTCCTCTCATTCTGGGACAGCCCCCCCCCCCATTATATTTAATTGATAAGCTTGATAGTGCCACACAGGTTTCTGAGGCTCTGTTCATTTTTTTTCATATAGTTTTTCTTTCTTTTCCTCTGACTGAATAATCTGAACTGACCTATCTTCAATTTTCCTCATTCTTCTGCCAACCCCTCTAGTGTATTTTTTTTCAATTATTACACTTTATATTTCCAGAATTTATATTTGGTTCTTTTCCATTATTTTTCTCTGTTGATATTCTCTATTTGGTGAGACATAGTTGTCATACTTTCCTTTCATTCTTTAAACCTAGCTTCCTTTTAGTTCTTCAAACAAATTTGTAGTGGCTTATTTAAAGTCATTGTCTACTAAGTCAAAATCTGGGCCCTGGATAAATATTTTATATTGTTTGCTTTTCCTCTACATGTGCTCTATACTTTCCTGGTATTTTGCATGTCTCATAAGGTTTTTAACTGGGCATTTTAGATTATATCTTGTGTCAACTCTGGAATTAGAACCCTCCACCCCACTTTGAGTTTGTTGCTGTTTCTATTTTTTTCCTGTTTTCTTTTTTATTTGTTTAGTGACTTCATAGAGTAACTCTTTAGATTTTGAATTCAGTGCTGTGTGCAATGACTGAGTTCTCTTCCTACTTTTTAAAATTTCTTAAAAAAAATTTAAACCTAGATTCTTACAGGACATATCTGGGTCAGTATAGTTCAGTGGTCAGCCAATGACCAGTCATAAGATTTCCTTAAATACCTTGAGACAGTAAGTCTTTCACCTTTGGTGAGGGGATTTGCATGTGATGGCATGCTTCAAACATCAGGCAGTTTAAGTCAGCCTTAGCTTTCACTTTCTGGTTGTACAGGGCCTCAAATTCAACAAGAGGTGAGTGACTCACCCTCCTTCTCAGTTTTCTGGACATGTGTACAGTCTTGTACATGTACACAGCCTTCTAGACTCTGAAGTTTTTCAAAGTCTCCTCTGATTGGCTAGCTCCCCAGATGTATCTTTAAAATTTTTGACTAGGATCTCATATGCCCCAACTTAAATCATGGTCTTAAGTAGCTGTGATGCTAATGATTCCAGATGATTGCTGCTGTTTTCAGCAATGCCCTGGGAATAGGGCTTATTTTGCAGAGTTGAGCTCTGAGTCAGATTGAATAGCAACAGTAGCCTGGGATTGGAGCATTCATAGAGAGCTGTGGGTCTGGTCAAAATATTGACTGTGCTTTTAACAGAGTTCCAAAAAAGGTCAGATCTCTCAGCTGACTATAAGACTGTCAGCTTTTCATGGCTACCATGGCATTGATCTGGAGAGTCGCCATGGAAGAAGCCTCAAATTAAAATGTAATAAATTCCACAGTTCTTATAAAAGGTTCAGTAGTTTTCCTTGAATGAACACTTTTCCATTTGTTCTGTGCCTTTGGTTAATTTCCAGAGTTCATAAAATGTTGATTTTGATAGATTTGTCAGTACGTTCTTTGCTTTTATGGAGGAGCCAATTCACCAAGATCTTCACTGTACCACTCTGGAAGTCAATTCCATTTCTTATGTTTGAAAATAAGTGAAAAATGGTGTTACTTTCCCAGAGGGCAGATTATGAACCTGAACATAAATAGCAAAAAAAAAAAAAAAAAAAAGAAGTCTGTGGCTTTTTAACTAGCTTATACTTTTTTGAGCAATCATAAGGAAATAATCAAAATTCAGTAAAAAATAATTATTTACAGCTTTATCTATAATAGAGAAAAACATACATATATGAGTATATATGTATACAATTAAATAAATAATACCATGATTTTCAATAAGTACATGGTAATTAACATATAGTTACAGCATAAGAGAATGAACTATCCAAAGTATATTATAAAATGACCAATGTATGAGCCCAATTTTGTAATCATATATTACTATTTATATGATAAATTATATAATACATAAATATTATAAACATATTACAAAATTATGTATTTTATAACATGTATTTTGCAACATATTTTGAGGAACATGAACATATATATATACACATGCACATATATGTATGTGCCTAAACATATAGAGTACATACTGTACTGTTAAAAGTGGTTATCTCTGCTGTAGCTCACACCATATACCAAAATCAACTAAAAATAGATCAAAGACCTAAATATAGGAGCCAGAACTTCAAACTCCTAGAAGAAAACATAGGGAAGCATCTTCAGAATGTTTTGTTAGGCAATGGTTTCTAAGAATTTATACCCAAAGCAAAAACAACAACAAAGGAAAAAAGAGAAATGGGACCTCATAAAAATTAAACTTTTGTGCCTAAGTGGACTTTATAATAAAGTACAATGACAACCTACAGAATGGGAGAAGATATTTGGAAACCAAATATATGATAAAGGTTTAATATCCAGAATATATAAAGAAATTCTACAACTATAAACAAAAAGACAAACAAGCAACTGAAAAAATGGACAAAAGACTTGAATAGACATTTCTCCAAGGAAGATATACAAATATACATGAAAAGATGCTCAAAATCATTCACCATTAGGAACATGCATATCATATCACAATGAAATACCATTTCACACCCACTGTAATGACTACTAAAAAGAAAAACAGAAAATAAGTGTTGGAGAGGATGCAGAGAAATAGAAACATTCATTTTTTGCTGGTGGGAATGTAAAATGGTGCAGCCACTGTAGAGATGGATTGGCAGTTCCTCAGAAAGTTAAGAATTACTATATGACCTGGCAATCCTACTTCTGGTTATATACCTAAAAGAATTGAAAGCAGGGACTCAGATATTTGCACACCAGAGTTCATAGCAGCATTGTTCACAATTGCTAAGAGATGGAAGCAACCCAAGTGTCCACCAACTGATGAATGGATAAACAAAATGTGGTAGATACACACAAAGGAATAATAGTTTGAGAAATGAGACAACAAAGAGGAATGAAGTTTGAGAAATGAGACAAGGAAGAGCCTTGAAGACATCATGTTGAGTGAAATAAGCCAGACACAAAAGGACAAATATTCTATGATCTCACTGATATGAAATAATTAGAATAAGCAAACTCATAGAGCCAAAATTTAGAATATAGGTTACCAGGGGATGATATAGGGGTAGAGAAAAAGGAGTTAATGCTTAAAATGTAAAGAGTTTCCATTTAGGATGATAAGAAGTTTTGGTACTGGATGGTGGTGATGGTAGCACAAATTGTGAACATATTAACAGCACTGAGCTACATGTTTAAACGTGGTTGAAAGGAGAAATTTTAGGTTGTATATGTGTTACTAGAATAAAAATTTAAAAAAAATCCATGGAACTGCAGAACACAGTGTACCTTAAGTCAAACCATAGAATATAGCTAATGGTACAATTATAAAAATGTGCTTTTATCAATTGTAACAAATGTAGCACACAAACACAAGGTGTTAATAATTGGGTGGTATATGGGAATCCTGCATTTTATGCATAATTTTTCTGTAAACCCACAACTTCTCTATGTAAAAAAGAATAAACTAAAAAAGGATGTTTGCTTCCCAATTGAAAAATTATATTGATTTTGGCACTAACTGAAAAGAAAAGCCATCAAATGAAAAGTATAGAGTGTTAAATGACTAAAAATTATAAAAAGCTTTTATAACCTGGAACCTCAAATTACACAGTAACTCAGATGCATTCAAGGAATGTGGAACTTTATGGAAAAGTATAAAGAAGGAAGGTATTAGATTAGAGCAATTTATTTTCATTTTTTTTTTGTTCTGCACTCATCTGTGCTAAATGTAGCAAAACAATAGACTACAGGTGGCAGGCAGTTATTTAAGAGGCAAAAAGTAAAAACTAAGCTATCTACGTCTGTCAAACATCTTTTGGCACAAAAGAAGGGCTTATTATCATCATGGAGGGCATTACACTCATTAATAATTACCTTAAAATGTGCTTTAGTCTTTGAAGAATCTAACAGCAGTAATAACTGTTAGTTCTAATACTTTTGAAAGATAAATTTAATAGATTTGCCAAGATAAAATCTGATAAGTCATGGATTTTTAGCTCAGTCAGGTAGATCACAGTTATACAAGGCCATGGTTTCTTTTCCAAGCTTTTAATCTGGGATAATAGTTACAGTTATTCTATGAGTGTTTTTATAAGATAAGAACTCTAGTATCTAATATATATTGCCCTCCTTAATAATTAAAACAAAACTTTGAGGTCATGTGGTAGATACATGCCAAATATGGCTGCCATCAATTCTTTCTGTATAGGCATGCTGCTCCTCATATCAAAAAATGGAGCCTAACTGTCCTCTCCTTGAATCTGAGCCAATTTTATGATTTGCTTTGTTAAATGGAAATGTGACAGACTAGGCCACAAGAAACCTATCTGCTTCTACATAGGCCTATTTTATCATATTTTTTAATTGTAGAATATAACATATATACATAAAAGTGATAACTTTCCAAGTGCAATTTAACAAGTAGAGAGCAAATTTCAGAGAATATTATAGGTTATAATTCCACAGTTTCAGTTATTTCCTTATTATGAAATAAAACATATATAGAAAAAGGTAATATCTTTCGAAGTGTGATTTAACAAGTAGATAATAGGAAATTTCCAAAGTTGTTATAAGTTAAAATACCATAGTTTCAGTTATTTCCTTATTGTGAAATATAACATATATACAAAAAGGTATAGGTCTCAAATTACAATTAAACAAGTAGCTATAGAACAAATTTCAAAGGATGCTATGTGTTACAGATCCACCATTTCAATTCTTTCCTTCTAACTATTGTGATACCCTAAGAAAAAGAAAATTATATAAAGATTCAGTATTCATAATCCTTTGTTACATTCCTTCTTGTCTGTTTCTACCCCTTCCTCTAGTTTAATCACTTTCCTGATCTTCAGGGATGTTTAGGCAGTGAACACCCTAACCTGCTCATAGTGAAAAGGGGTGTCAACTTTATGAGCAAAGGGGACACATCTAGTTGATATTCTTGAGGATGCTATTGCCTCTGTATTTGGGGACATAGCTGGCATAGGAGCACTCTGAAGGATTTAAGTTTCTGATGAATCAATTTTGTGAGTGAAACTTTTATAGTCTCAGGGATCTGGGTATTCTTTAAGGTTTTCAGGACTACTGTTGACCTGGGCTTATACTATGGTAATTTGACACATCTAGGTGAAGCTAGCATAGGAGTAACCTCCAGCACAACCTCTTGACTCTATTTGAATTCTCTTAGCCACTAAAGCCTTATTTTGTTGCCTTTCTTTTTCTCCTTTTGGTCAAAAAGGCATTCTCAACCCCTCAATTCCAGGGTAAGGCTCATTCCCAGAATCCATGTCCCACATTGCCAGGAAGGCTCATTCATTTTGGCGGTCCTGTCTCATGTCAGGGGGAGGGTGATGAATTTATTTGCAGAGTTAGGCTTAGAGAGAGAAAGTCCACATTTGAGCAACAAAAGAAGTTCTCCCATGACCCAAAACAACTTTGTCATCCCTTAATTATTTGTCCCTAGAATTTGTGTATTATTAGCATGGTATTCCTATTAATTATAGTCCCTAGTATGCAATGGGTAGATTTTTCCCATGTACCCTTCTGTTGTCAACTCTCTGTGCTAGTGTCATACCTTAGAAGTATGTCATGCAAGCACCTATCTATATTTGTGGTGCTAATCTGTGGGAAACGTGCCTTTAAACAACCCTTTCATTCTTATTCACCTTCAATGCAGCTCTGATACTTATAATCCCATTAACCAACAATCATCACCCCTACCCATTACCATACCTTTGAATTCAACATCATTAACATATCTGAACATATTAGATTATCATTCTCCCTCACTAGCTACTGTCTATCACTAGGTCCCCAATATTCTTGTAACACATTGATTTTACATTGTTCAGATAGTTCATACAAGTGGCAATATACTATATCTCTCCTTTTGTGTCTTATTTCACTCAGAATTATATCTTCAAGGTTCACCCATGTTGCCATATGTTTCAAGACCTTGTTGCTTCTTAATGCTGCTTAGTATTCCATTGTATGTATATAGCACATTTTGTTTAATCACTCCTCTGTTGAGGGACACTTGGATTGTTTCCATCTCTTGACAATTGTGAACAGTGCTGCTATGAACATCCGTGTACAAATGTCTGTTCATGTCACTGCTTTCAAATCTTCTGGGTATATACCAAAAAGTGGAATTGCTGGATTGTAGGGTAATTCAATATTTAGTTTCAGGAGAAACAGCCAAACTGTCTTCCAGAGTGGCTGTACCATTATACAGTCCCACCAGCAATGAATAAGAGTTCCAATTTCTCCACATCCTCTCCAGCATTTGTAGTTTCCTGTTTGTTTGCTGGCAGCCAATCTTACTGGTATGAGGATCATATCTCATTGTGGTCTTGATTTGCATCTCTCTAATAGCTAGTAAAGAACATTTTTTCATGTGTTTTTTTAGCCATTTGTATTTCCTCTTCAGAGAATTGTCTTCTCATATCTTTTGCCTGTTTATAATTGTGCTGTCTGTACTATTGTCATTGAGATGCAGGATTTCTTTATATATGCAAGATATTAGTCTCTTATCAGATACATGCTTTCCAAATATTTTCTCCCATTGAGTTGGCTGCCTCTTCACCTTTTTGGCAAATTTCTTTGAGGTACAGAAGCTTGGGATTTTGAGGAGTTCCCATTTATCTATTTTTTCTTCCATTCCTTGTGCTTTGGGTGAAAGGTCAAAGAAACGACCTTCTAATACTAATTCTTGAAGATGTTTCTCTACATTATTTTCTAGGAGTTTTATGGCACTGTCTCTTATAGTGTGGTCTTTGATCCAGTTTGCATTAATTTTTGTATAGGGTATGAGGTAAGGGTCCTCTTTCATTCTTTTTGTTATGGCTATCCTGTTCTCCTGGTCCTATTTGCTGAAGAGACTATTCTATCCCAGTTCAGTGGATTTGGAGGCCTTATCAAAAATTGGTCAACTGTATATCTGGAGTCTATTTCCAAACTCTCAGTTTGATTCCATTGATCAATATGTCTATCTTTAAGCCAATACCATGCTGTTTTGACCACTTTGGCTTTATAGTGGGCTTTAAGGTCTGGAAGAGTAAGTCCTCCCACTTATTTCTTCTTTTTTAGGATGTTTTTGACAATTCAAGGCCCTTTTCCCTTCCAAATAAATTTGATAATTGGCTTTTCCAAGTCTGAAAAGCAAGTTGTTGGAATTTGGATTGGGATTGTGTCAAATCTGTAGATCACTTCAGGTAGAATTGACATCTTAACAATATTTACATTTCCTATCCATGAGCATGTAATATTTTTCCAACTATTTAGGTCCTTTTTTATTTCTTTTGGTAAAATTTTGTAATTTTCTATGTAGAGGTCTTTTACATCCTTGTTTAAGTTTATTCCTAGGTACTCAATTTTTTTAGTTGCAATTGTGAATGGAACTTGTTTTTATTGCCCTTTCAGTTAGGTCATTACTAGTATATAGGAACATTACCAACTTATGTGCATGAATCTTATATCCCACCACTCTGCTGAATTTTGTTTATTAGCTCAAGTAGCTTTGTGGTCAAATTCTCAGGATTTTCCAAATATAAGATCATGTAATCTTACTGTGAAAGTTTTACTTTTTCCTTTCCAATTTGGATACCTTTTATATCTTTATCTTGGCAAATTGCTCTGGCTAGAACTTCTAGCACAATGTTGAATAATAGAGGTGACAGTGGGCATCCTTGTCTCATTTCTGATCTCAGGGGAAGGCTTTCAGCCTCCCACCATTGAGTACTATGCTAGCTGTGGGTTTTTCATATATGCCCTCCATCATATTGAGGAAGGTTCCTTCAATTCCTACCTTTTGATGTGTTTTTATCAAAAAGGATGTTGAATTTTGTCAAATGCTTCTTCAGCATCTATCGAGATGATAATTTGATTTTCCCTTTTCATTTGTTAATGTGTTGAACTAGATTAATTGATTTTCTTATGTTGAATCACCCTTGCATGCCAGGAATGAGCCCCACTTGGTCATGGTGTATAATTCTTTTAATGTGCATTTGGATACAACTTGCACGTATTTTGTTTAGGATTTTTGCATTCATTAGGGAGATTGGCCTATAGTTTTCATTTTCTTGTAGTGTCTTTATCTGATTTTGGTTTCAGAGTGATATTAACTTAATAAAATGAGTTAGTCAGTGTTCCTTTTCCTTCAATTTTTTGAAAGAGTTTGTGCAGGAATTTTTATATAGGGTGTGAGGTAAGTTCCTCTTTCATTCTTTTTGGAGAGTTTGGTAAAATTCCCCTGTGAAGCCATCTGGCCCTGGGCTTTTATTTGTAGGTAGATTTTTGATGACTAATTGGATCTCTTTGCTTGTAATCAGTTTGTTGAGGTCTTCTATTTCTTCTTGGGTCAGTCTAGGTTGTTCATGTGTTTCCAGGAAATTGTCCATTTCCTCTAAATTGTCTAGCTTGTTGGCATACAGTGGTTCATAGCATACTCTCATGTTTGTTTGTTTTTTTATTTCTTCAGGATCTGTAGTAATTATCTCCTTCTCATTTCTGATTCTGTTTATTTTGGTCTTCTCTCTTTTTGACTTTGTCAGTCTAGCTAAGGGTCTGTCAACCTTGTTGATCTTCTCAAAGAACCAACTTTTGGTTTTATTTATTCTCTCTATTGTTTTTTTTTTTTTTTTTTTTTTGTTCTCCAGCTCATTTATTTCTGCTTTATTCTCTGTTATTTCTTTTCTTCTACTTGCTTTAGGTTTAGTTTGCTGATCATTCTTTAGCCTTTTCAGTTGTTCAGTTGGGTCTTTAATTTTAGCTCATTCTTGCTTTATGATATATGTATTTAGAGCTCTAAGTTTCCCTCTCAGCACTACCTTCACTACATCCCACAGGTTTTGATATGTTGTGTTCTCATTTTCATTCATCTCTAGATATTTACCCATTTCTCTTACAATTTCTTCTTTGACCCACTGGTTGTTTAAGATTGTGTTGTTTAACCTCCATATATTTCTGAAAGATCTGGTTTTGTTTTTTGTTTTTGTTTTTGTTTTTTTTTTTTGTGGTTGTTGATTTCTAGTTGCATTCCATTGTAGTCAGAGAATGTGCTTTAAATATTTTAAATATTTTAAAATTTATCCAGACTTATTTTGTGTCCCAACATATGCTCTATCCTGGAAAACATTCCATGGGCACTAGAGAAGAATGTGTATCCTGGTACTTCGGGATGTAACAATCTATATATGTCTGTTAAGTCTAATTCATTTATCATATTGTCTTGGTTGTCAATTTCCTTATTGGTCCTCTTTCTAGTTGTTCTATCTATAGAAGAGAGTGGTGTATTGAAGTATCCCACTATTATTGTAGATCTGCCTATTGCTTCCTCCAGTTTAGCCAATATTTGTCTCATGTATTTTGGAGCTCCTTGATTGGGTGCAGAAGCATTTATAATTGTTATTTCTTCTTGGTGAATTATTCCTTTTATTAATATATAGTGTCCTTCTTTATCTCTTATGACAGCTTTGCATTTAAAGTCTATTTTTTCCAATATTAGCATAGTTACTCCAGCTTTCTTTTGATTGTATTTTGCTTGGAATATTTTTTCCCATGCTTTCACTTTCAGTCTGTTGCACAGTATCTAAGATGAGTCTCTTGTAAACAGCATATCTCTGGGTCATATCTTTTAATCCATTCTACCAGTTTGTATCTTTTAATTGGAGAGTTTAATCCATTCACATACAAAGTTATTATTGTGAAGAGAGTTCTTGAACCAGCCATCTTATCCTTTAGTTTTTAGTTGTTAGATCTATTTTTTCCCTCTCTCTTTTTTTCCTTTAAGTTACCCTTACTAATAACACTTCAGTTCTGTGTTCTTCCCAGACCTCTCTATCCATTTTTTTTTCTCAGCTGGTAGAACTCCCTTTAGTATTTCTTGCAGGTCAGGTCTCTTGTTAACAAATTCTTTCAGCATTTGTTTGTGAAAATTTTAAACTCTCCCTCAATTTTGAAGAACTTTGCTGGATAAAGAATTCTTAACTGGCAATTTTTCTCTTTCAGAATCTTAAATATATCATACCTCTGCCTTCTTCCCCCCATGGTGCCCACTGAATAGTCAGTACTCAGTCTTATGTTGTTTCCCTTGTATGTGGTGAATTGCTTCTCTCTTGCTGCTTTCAGAAGCCTCTCTTCTTCAGCATTTGACAATATAATCAGTATATGTCTCAGAGTAGGTTTATTTGGATTTATTCTATTTGGAGTTCATTGGGCATCTTTAATTTGCATATTTATGCCATTTACAAGGGTTGGGAAGTTTTCTCCAACAATTTCTTTGAATACTCTTCCTAACCCTTTACTTTTCTCTTCTCTTTATGGAACACCAATGATTCATATTTTTGTGTGTTTCATGTTGCCCATCTTTTCCATGAGATTTCAAATGTTTTTATTTTTTTCACCATTGATTCTTTTATGCTTTCACTTTCCATCACCCTATCTTCAAGGTCGCTAATTTGTTCCTCTACTTCTTCAAATCTGGTGTTATGTGTTTCAAGAATATTTTAAATTTGATTAACAGTATCTTTAATTTCCATAAAATCTGCTTTTATTTAATTTACTCTTGCAAATTCTTCTTTATGCTCTTCTAGGATCTTCTTCATGTCTTTTATATACTGAGCCATAATAATGATATTTGTGTGTAGTTCTTTGATTAATTGCTGCAAATTTTGTGTCTGTTCTGGCTTTTCAATTTGTTCATTTCACTTGTCCATATCTTCTATATCCTTCAAGTGCTTTGTAATTTTCTGCTGGCTTTGGAGCATTTTCTTGTCTTGATGGGGTTATTTTTGGAAGTGCAGAACTAATAAAACATTTATATATAATTTGGTTTGCTGGTGTGCAGTTTCCCAATCCTACCATGAGTTGGTGTTCTTGAGGCACAGCTTGCTGGAGTGCAGTTCCCGGAACCTACCAGCAGGTTGCATTCTTGAGGTATAGCTGGATTGCAATTTCCCTAACCTACCAGCAGGTGACACTCTCAAGTAAGTCTTCCCTGAACTTCTCTTGTGTGGTATGTGGAGTCCAAACTGGGTTGGGAACCAATCAGTGCACCAGATCTCCATGTGCTCTGGGGAATCCCTGTCCTAGGGCTGCAAAGTGGGCCCTGAGCAGGTAGGCAGGAAGCCTGATCAAGGGCAACCCACAGGTTGGATGTAGGCCCTGCCTGTTGATTTTCTGTCTGCCTTGTGCCCATGAGTCTCTGGGGTGTGGGAGGGGCTCCCGATTGCCAGTATGGTGCTTTTCCTTCCCCGCTTCCCACCATTGCACCCCCCCAGACTTCTGTAGGCAGAGAGCAATTGCCACCTGCCATGTCTCATCACAGGAGCTCCCCACAGTCTGGCTGTGGAGGATCATCCCCCAGCAAACTGTCAAGGTAGGTTAATGGGAGTAGAGAGCCACTGCTCACTCCCTTGCCCAGCAGTGGTTTTGCTGCTGCAGGCCTGGGGAGGGGAGCGGTCTGGACAGGGAACACATTCACTGCATCCCTCCAGCTGATGTCTAGGCTCCATTTTTGACAGGTATCCCCTCCATGTACTGTGGGGAGCCTCTATGGCTGGTCACATGCCAGAACTGCAGTCCCTGTTGTCCTCTGGCCCCTTTCTAGTTACTCTGATGGAGGAGAAGCCCTTTCTGTCTCACCTACTCTGAATTCTTCCCCAAGGTCTACATAGGTCTTTTTTTTTTTTTTTTTTTTTTTAATCAAATTCAGTTTTATTGAAATACATTCACACACCATACAATCATCCATGATATACAATCCACTGTCCACAGTATGATAACATAGTTATGCGTTCATCACCACAATCTCTCTCTGAACATTTTCCTTACATCAGAAAGAACCAGAACAAGAATAAAAAATAAAAGTGAAAAAAAACACCCAAATCATCCCCCCAGCCCACCCCATTTGTCCTTTAGTTTTTATCCCCATTCCTCCACTCATCCATACACTAGATAAAGGGGGTGTGATCCACAAGGTCTTCACAATCACACTGTCACCCCTTGTAATCTACACTATTGTACAATTGTCTTCAGGAGTCCAGACTGCTAGGCCGGAGCCCGGTAGTTTCAGCTATTCACCTAAAGCTATTCCAATACATTAAAGCCTAAGAGGTGTTATCTATATAGTGCATAAGAATGTCCACCAGAGTGACCTCTCGACTCCATTTGGAATCTCTCAGCCACTGAAATCATTTCATCTCATTTTGCATCCCCCTTTTGGTCAAGAAGATACTCTCAGTCCCATGATGCCAGGTCCACATTCATTCCCGGAAGTCATACTCTGCGTTGCCAGGGAGATTTACACCCCTGGGAGTTGGGTCCCACGTAGGGGGGAGGGCAGCGAGTTCACCTGTTGAGATGGCTCAGTTAGAGAGAGAGAGAGAGGGCCACATCTGAGCAACAAAGAGGTACTCAGGGGGA
The DNA here is from genome assembly GCF_015220235.1 of Choloepus didactylus. NCBI lineage: Eukaryota > Metazoa > Chordata > Mammalia > Pilosa > Megalonychidae > Choloepus > Choloepus didactylus. Next base: position 43,807,988 of record NC_051334.1, on the reverse strand, counting down.
GACTCTTAGGCACCATTACATACAAGTTTAGACTCTCCTTTGTGGTAATGAGCTTCATAAGGGCAAGTCCCATGCTCGAGGGCTCAGCACATCAAACTGCCAGTCCCAATGTTTGTGACAACATACGGTAGGGGATCAGCATCTCAAAGTTTAGAGATAGGCCTTACAATTCAGGGATAGAGTTAACTGCTGTAAGAGCTTACAATCTAGGGACTATTACAATTATTGTGTCCATGTTAGGCTATGTTCTAAGATTCAATTCTGAGTTTATACATTGTAGTTAGTTCATATTGGTGAGGCATCATCCCTCTCACCATGTTTTCTCCAACACTTTTACTCCTATATATATATTTTCCTACAATTTTATAGAGTTATATTCACATACCATACCTTTATCCACAGTGTACAATAAGTTGTTCATGGTATCATCATAAAGTTGTACATTTATCACCACAATCAGCATTTGAACATACTGATTACTACAAGAAAAATTGTTTTTTTTTTTAGCAATAAGAAAAAATGATAAAAAGAAAAATAACATGTCATACAATACAATATACTACTAAGGACAGCAAATAACACCACTACCAAGAATCCCATATTACTCCCCTATAGCCCCTTCTCATATACATTTAGCATTGGCGTATTGCCTTTGTTACATTTAATGGAGGTATATTATAATGTTACTGTTGACCATAAACTCCGGTTTGCTTTGATTATGTTTTTTCCTGTATACCATCCCTTTTTCAAATTTCTACATGGTTGACATTCATTTGCTTTCCCACATGCAAAAACATGTTTATATTTGTATATTTAGTAACAGTCATTGGCCACTCCAGTTTTTGCCATGTTATACAGTCCCAGTCTTTATCATCTATCTTTAACTCTGGTGTCATACATTCTCCTATCCCACCTCTTTCAGCTTTACTCACAGACATCTTTGTTCAGTGTACTTACAATACCGTGCTACCATCACACAGTATTATGCTATCTATTTCTGGATCTATGCAATCAATCCTAAACATTCTGTACTCCTTCAGCATCAGATGGCTGATCTCTGCCCTCTTTCTATCTCTTGGTCGCCTGTGTTGTCAGCTTTTAACTCTCAAAGTTTGTTCATTAATGTCTGTTCATATTAGTGAGACCAGACAGAATCTGTCCTTTTGTTTCTGGCTAACTTCACTCAACATAATGTCCTCAAGGTTCAGCCACATTATTACATGATCCATGTCTTTGTTCTGTCTTACAGCTGCATAATATTCCATCATGTGTATATACCACAGTTTGTTTATCCACTCGTCCTTTGATGGGCATTTGGGCTGTTTCCATCTCTTGGCAATTGTGAATAATGCTGCAATAAACATTGGTTTACAAATGTCTGTTTGTGTCTTAAGTTTCAGTTCCTCTGAGTATATACCCAGCAATGGAATAGCTGGGTCATATGGCAAATCTATATTTAGCTTCCTGAGGAACCTCCATACTGTCTTCCAGAGTGGCTGTACCAATCTACATTCCCACCAACAATGAATAAGTGTGCCTCTTTCTCCACATCCTCTCCAGCACTTGTCATTTTCTGTTTTTTGGATAATGGCCATTCTGGTAGGTGTGAGATGATATCTCATTGTGGTTTTGATTTGCATTTCCTTAATAGCCAGTGAAGTTGAGCATTTTTTTCATATGCTTTTGAGCCATTTGTATTTCTTCTTCAGAAAAATGTCTGTTCATGTCTTTTGCCCATTTTTTAATTGTATTGTTTGTCTTTCTGATATTGAGATGCAGGATTCCTTTATATATTCGGGATATTAAACCCTTATCTGATATGTGGTTTCCAAATATCATCTCCCATTGTGTAGGTTGCCTTTTTTTTTTTTTTTTTTGGGGGATTATTCATTCGTTTATTCTTTTTTTTTTTATCATCATTTTATTGACATATATTCACATACCACGCAGTCATACAAAACAAATTGTACTTTCGATTGTTTACAGTACCATTACATAGTTGTACATTCATCACCTAAATCAATCCCTGACACCTTCATTAGCACACACACAAAAATAACAAGAATAATAATTAGAGTGAAAAAGAGCAATTGAAGTAAAAAAGAACACTGGGTACCTTTGTCTGTTTGTTTCCTTCCCCTACTTTTCTACTCATCCATCCATAAACTAGACAAAGTGGAGTTTGGTCCTTATGGCTTTCCCAATCCCATTGTCACCCCTCATAAGCTACATTTTTATACAACTGTCTTCGAGATTCATGGGTTCTGGGTTGTAGTTTGATAGTTTCAGGTATCCACCACCAGCTACCCCAATTCTTTAGAACCTAAAAAGGGTTGTCTAAAGTGTGCGTAAGAGTGCCCACCAGAGTGATCTCTCGGCTCGTTTTGGAATCTCTCTGCCACTGAAGCTTATTTCATGTCCTTTCACATCCCCCTTTTGGTCAAGAAGATGTTCTCCGTCCCACGATGCCGGGTCTACATTCCTCCCCGGGAGTCATATTCCACGTTTCCAGGGAGATTCACTCCCCTGGGTGTCTGATCCCACGTAGCGGGGAGGGCAGTGATTTCACCTTTCAAGTTGGCTTAGCCAGAGAGAGAGGGCCACATCTGAGCAACAAAGAGGCATTCAGGAGGAGACTCTTAGGCACAAATATAGGGAGGCCTAGCCTCTCCTTTGCAGCAACCATCTTCCCAAGGGTAAAACTTATGGTAGAGGGCTCAACCCATCCAACCACCAGTCCCCTATGTCTGTGGTCATGTTAGCAACCATGGAGGTGGGGTAGGCGAATACCCCTGCATTCTCCACAGGCTCCTCAAGGGGGCACTACATCTTTTTTTTTTTTCCTTGTTTTTCTTTTCTTTTTTTTTTTTTAACTTTCCCTTCTTTTTTAAATCAACTGTATGAAAAAAAAATTTAAAAAGAAAACAAACATACAATAAAAGAACATTTCAAAGAGACCATAACAAGGGAGTAAGAAAAAGACAACTAACCTAAGATAACTGCTTAACTTCCAACATGTTCCTACTTTACCCCAAGAAAGTTACATAATATAGCAACATTTCTGTGAACTTGTTCCTACTATATCCATCAGAAATTAACAGACCATAGTCATTTCTGGGCATCCCCAGAACGTTAAATAGCTTATCTGTTCTTCTTGGATTATTGTTCCCCCTTCCTTAAATGCTCTCTACTGCTAGTTCCCCTACATTCTACATTATAAACCATTTGTTTTACATTTTTCAAAGTTCACATTAGTGGTAGCATATAATATTTCTCTTTTTGTGCCTGGCTTATTTCGCTCAGCATTATGTCTTCAAGGTTCATCCATGTTGTCATGTTTCACGAGATCGTTCCTTCTTACTGCCGCGTAGTATCCCATCGTGTGTATATACCACATTTTATTTATCCACTCATCTGTTGAAGGACATTTGGGTTGTTTCCATCTCTTGGCAATTGTGAATAATGCTGCTATGAACATTGGCGTGCAGATATCTGTTCGTGTCACTGCTTTCCGATCTTCCGGGTATATACCAAGAAGTGCAATCGCTGGATCGAATGGTAGCTCTATATCTAGTTTTCTAAGGAACTGCCAGACTGACTTCCAGAGTGGCTGAACCATTATACAGTCCCACCAACAGTGAATAAGAGTTCCAATTTCTCCACATCCCCTCCAGCATTTGTAGTTTCCTGTTTGTTTAATGGCAGCCATTCTAACCGGTGTTAGATGGTATCTCATTGTGGTCTTAATTTGCATCTCTCTAATAGCTAGTGAAGCTGAACATTTTTTCATGTGTTTCTTGGCCATTTGTAGTTCCTCTTCAGAGAACTGTCTTTTTATATCTTTCGCCCATTTTATAATTGGGCTGTCTGTACTATTGTCATTGAGTTGTAGGATTTCTTTGTATATGCAAGATATCAGTCTTTGTCAGATACATGGTTTCCAAAAATTTTTTCCCATTGAGTTGGCTGCCTCTTTACCTTTTTGAGAAATTCCTTTGAGGTGCAGAAACTTCTAAGCTTGAGGAGTTCCCATTTATCTATTTTCTCTTTTGTTGCTTGTGCTTTGGGTGTAAAGTCTAGGAAGTGGCCGCCTAATACAAGGTCTTGAAGATGTTTTCCTACATTATCTTCTAGGAGTTTTATGGTACTTTCTTTTATATTGAGATCTTTGGTCCATTTTGAGTTAATTTTTGTGTAGGGGGTGAGGTAGGGGTCCTCTTTCATTCTTTTGGATATGGATATCCAACTCTCCCAGCCCCATTTGTTGAAAAGACCATTATGGCTCAGTTCAGTGACTTGGGGGCCTTATCAAAGATCAGTCGGCCATAGATCTGAGGGTCTATCTCTGAATTCTCAATTCGATTCCATTGATCTATATGTCTATCTTTGTGCCAGTACCATGCTGTTTTGGCAACTGTGGCTTTATAATAAGCTTCAAAGTCAGGGAGTGTAAGTCCTCCCACTTCGTTTTTCTTTTTTAGAGTGTCTTTAGCAATTCGAGGCATCTTCCCTTTCCAAATAAATTTGATAACTAGCTTTTCCAAGTCTGCAAAGTAGGTTGTTGGAATTTTGATTGGGATTGCATTGAATCTGTAGATGAGTTTGGGTAGAATTGACATCTTAATGACATTTAGCCTTCCTATCCATGAACATGGAATATTTTTCCATCTTTTAAGGTCCCCTTCTATTTCTTTTAGTAGAGTTATGTAGTTTTCTTTGTATAGGTCTTTTACATCTTTGGTTAAGTTTATTCCTAGGTACTTGATTTTTTTAGTTGCTATTGAAAATGGTATCTTTTTCTTGAGTGTCTCTTCAGTTTGTTCATTTCTAGCATATAGAAACATTACTGACTTATGTGCATTAATCTTGTATCCCGCTACTTTGCTAAATTTGTTTATTAGCTCTAGTAGGTGTATCGTTGATTTCTCAGGGCTTTCTAGATATAAGATCATATCATCTGCAAACAATGACAGTTTACTTCTTCTTTTCCAATTTGGATGCCTTTTATTTCTTTGTCTTGCCGGATTGCCCTGGCTAGCACTTCCAGCACAATGTTGAATAACAGTGGTGATAGCGGGCATCCTTGTCTTGTTCCTGATCTTAGAGGGAAGGCTTTCAGTCTCTCACCATTGAGTACTATGCTGGCTGTGGGTTTTTCATATATGCTCTTTATCATGTTGAGGAAGTTTCCTTCAATTCCTACCTTTTGAAGTGTTTTTATCAAAAGGGATGTTGGATTTTGTCAAATGCTTTTTCAGCATCTATTGAGATGATCAATTCATTTTTCCCTTTCGAGTTTTTAATGTGTTGTAATACATTGATTGTTTTTCTGATGTTGAACCATCCTTGCATGCCTGGAATGAACCCCACTTGGTCATGGTGTATGATTTTTTTAATGTGTCTTTGGATTCGATTTGCAAGTATTTTGTTGAGGATTTTTGCATCTATATTCATTAGGGAGATTGGCCGGTAGTTTTCCTTTTTTGTAGCATCTTTGCCTGGTTTTGGTATTAAATTGATGTTAGCTTCATAAAATGAGTTAGGTAGTGTTCCATTTTTTTCAATGTTTTGAAAGAGTTTGAGTAAGATTGGTGTCAGTTCTTTCTGGAAAGTTTGGTAGAATTCCCCTGTGAAGCCATCTGGCCCTGGGCATTTATTTGTGAGAAGATTTTTGATGACTGATTGGATCTCTTTGCTTGTGATGGGTTGGTTGAGGTCTTCTATTTCTTCTCTGGTCAGTCTAGGTTGTTCATATGTTTCCAGGAAATTGTCCATTTCTTCTACATTATCCAGTTTGTTGCCATACGGTTGTTCATAATATCCTCTTATAATTTTTTTAATTTCTTCAGGATCTGCAGTTATGTCACCTTTTTCATTCATTATTTTGTTTATATGGGTCTTCTCTCTTTTTGATTTTGTCAGTCTAGCTAGGGGCTTGTCAATCTTGTTGATCTTCTCAAAGAACCAACTTTTGGTGATATTTATCCTCTCTATTGTTTTTTTGTTCTCTATGTCATTTATTTCTGCTTTAATCCTTGTTATGTCTTTTCTTCTACTTGGTTTAGGATTGGTTTGCTGTTCATTTTCTAGCTTCTTCAGTTGATCCATTAGTTCTTTGATTTTGGCTCTTTCTTCCTTTTTAATATATGCGTTTAGTGCTATAAATTTCCCCCTTAGCACTGCTTTTGCTGCATCCCATAGGTTTTGGTATGTTGTGTTCTCATTTTCATTCGTCTCTATATATTTAGCAATTTCTCTTGCTATTTCTTCTTTAACCCACTGATTGTTTAGGAGTGTGTTGTTTAACCTCCAGGTATTTGTGAATTTTCTAAGTCTCTGATGGTTATTGACTTCTAATTGTATTCCATTGTGGTCAGAGAATGTGCTTTGAATAATTTCAATCTTTTTAAATTTATTGAGGCTTGTTTTATGTCCCAGCATATGATCTATTCTGGAGAAAGTTCCGTGAGCACTAGAAAAGTATGTGTATCCTGGTGATTTGGGATGTAATGTCCTGTATATGTCTGTTAAATCTAATTCATTTATCAGATTGTTTAGGTTTTCAATTTCCTTATTGGTCTTCTGTCTGGTTGATCTATCTATAGGAGAGAGTGATGTGTTGAAGTCTCCCACAATTATTGTGGAAACATCAATTGCTTCCTTTAGTTTTGCCAGTGTTTCTCTCATGTATTTTGTGGCACCTTGATTGGGTGCATAGACATTTACGATTGTTATTTCTTCTTGCTGAATTGCCCCTTTTATTAGTATGTAGTGGCCTTCTTTGTCTCTCAAAACATCCCTGCATTTGAAGTCTATTTTATCTGAGATTAT